>NC_141537.1:149704141-150304141 GCF_021556685.1 Rattus norvegicus | reverse complement strand
CCAAGGTCATTGGCAAGTTAGTGGCACAGTCACACGGGACCCTGAGTGCGGCGCCCCTATGCCACACAGCACTATCTTCCTCTGTTGTGTTTTCCCCACTGTCCCACACCATGGAAAATGACTTATCACATGTGCTGCAGCATTTCCCCCCCCCCCCATTTTTCTTCTACTCAGAAGAAACTTAATGATGCTATAAGTACTCGTCCCACCACAAATACTTCCTTTCCTGATTCCTGTCAACTTACTCAGGATGAGGCCAGGCTATTTCCTTTGCTCTATGGATTCTGGAACAGACCGTTCTAGGAAGTTGTCATTTGTGCTATCCAAGTCCCTGGCCACCCTGAAATTGCTCCTCTGAGGCACTGGGCCATCCTGGAGATGGATCACTAAGTCCAACCCCCCACCTCTGCCCTAATTCCTTCCTAAGTTTCACATCCGCTTGCATCCAGGACCCTGAGCAACATTCACAGTCCAGCATGCCCTGTAGCACATGCCACTCTCTTGACAGTTTTGTCTATGCATGACACTGTCACTGATCTGCTTACGAGTAGACTCAGTCACTTTGCTTATGACTATAGCAAGGACAAACTAAAATAAAGGACCAACAAAATGGCTTCTCTTTGGTTGTATGCCTGCACTGCTATCACAAATGCTCTCTTGATGTTTCTTCTTACCTTTGTGTCTCAAATAGCTTTTCTGTAAGATTAGCCTCGGAGACTTTATCAATAACTCTTCATTCTGTGTGCAGATTAGCATTTTCAAAGTATGTTCTTCGACATACTAGTTTCTCACAACACTGTGAAGGAGTCAAGAGAGAGAATGCTTCCTGTCCATTGAACTGCTGGGGAAACGGAAACCCCAAAACAGTTCAACAGAATGCCGACTCACAGAAAACATTGTGAGTTAAGCTGAGAACTGAGAGTTTGCATCTAGATGCTACATGCTGCCAAGTTTTCTAACTTGCTCATTTATTTTGTGGGTTTCGAACAGTGATACTGGGGGATATTTATAGCTCTTGGCTAGGTTTATCTGCCACTTCCTGCACCTGCCCATTGACCAAATTGGCTAATGGAACTGTTTTCATGCCTTTCCTCCATTCCAACCTCGTAAGCTATCCTAATGCCTTTTCCTTAAGGTAATTTGTCCTGTTGGAAATCTTAGTGTGTGTTTCATGGTCCAGGGTCACTGATTGTTCCTGGCTAAGCCACAGTGTTATTGTCATAAAAGAGCCAAGATGGCAACAGACAAGGCACAGATCCCTCTAGAGGGTGAACACATTCTTGAAGCAACTGGCACTAGGACATTCTGATTGGTGTTCTAGAAAAAACTTCATGTAATAAGTGCCATGACTTGCTAGCAAATGACAAAAACACCTCCTGAGCTTAAGGGGGCACTACAAGCAGGATGCAGTGTGCTATGATCCAGGGACAGATGCTCTGCAGCCTCGGTCTGGGGTGTGAGTGCTGGCTGAATCCTTTCCTGGCTGTGTGACCTGTGGATTCTACCTTTAAACAAATAACAACAAAGTTGTTTATGTTGATAAATTAGTCAATCTATATTCAAAACAACATAAAAGGGTAAAAATGTAAACAGTCCATTTCTCCATTCATGTCTTAACACATACAATTCCATTATCACTGGCCAGCACGCCTTCCCAGTGGGGTGGGGGTGTAAACATGACTGTGTGCTCCAAGCACACACATATGTCATCTTGGAACTACAAAACCTTTTTCAGGCCTTAATTTTCAATCCAGAGTGTGTCTCGGTGATAGGCTTTGTGACACACAGCAGTGGGAACCCTGTAACAGCTGCATGAAATGCTCTCTCTGCATGGTGACTTAATGGGTGTTTCCTGTGAGTAGATCTCCATATTCTCAGCCCTGCTTCACTGGTGCTATGGCTTACGTTTTAATAAGTAGACATGAGAAATAATTTTTGTAGAGTTTCTGATGCGATAAATAGGCACAGCTTCTTACGGAATTATCAAATCTCTTCCCACCCAAGGAAAAGCATATATCACACATCTTCCTGCCTGGAAGTTTAGGAAGTGTATGTCACCTGCCTTGGTTTTCCCATACTGTCCCTTACATAAGATGGCAACAGAGTAAGCACTTAGCATGGATTTTTCTCCAGATTTGTACCCTTGTGCTCAATCCTAAACAGAACCCTTGCAGCACAAACTAAAAATATCTGTGGAGCCTGTGTTGTCAATTTCCCCCCATTGTAACATTTTCTTAATAAGCCTAGCAGCTGAGGATGGGAGTTTAACAGAGTGCAGCTTCCTTAATGGACCGGGTAATAAACCATCTCCCCTTATTACTAAAATGAGCAGGGGCATCGAGACATAACTCTTGTTATTCAAGGAAGAGAGTATCTTTAGTGGTGCATGATGGGGGAGGGAGGACATGGCTTGAGCCCAAAAGTTTGAGATCAACCTGGGCAACATATTAAGACTTTATCTCAAAACAAAAGAAAACAAAACAAATGTGGGTGGGGTAGCTAATGGCAAATTTAATAATTAGCAGTAAAGGCTTGCTAAGAACCAAACACTAAATGCTTTATGTAATTTATCATATTTGATAATATCTGGGGTGCAGATGCTATGAAGAGTATTATGTGTATGGAAGTGAGACAAGAGATGGTTATAGGTGTGTGTGTGTGTGTGTGAATATGGTCAGAACATATATATACATGTGTGAAAGTTTCATACTAAAACCCATTATTAATTTCTAAAAAGGAATGGAATCTGATGGAAGTGTTCCAGAAGCCCTGAAATCCTATGGGAATGTGAATTTACAGTTAGAAAACACAGCAAATGTTTATGTTAATGTAATCAATGTGATTTCCTCACCTTCTGGACTATTACCATATGCATTGTCTGCTCATGACACTTGGCTCAATGCAGGATCATCTAATGCCACTTTCAAAGGCAGTTGTCTAATAGTTGGATGCCTGCCCTGTGTGCGCACTATCACTTCAGACCATTTCTTGTATAAATCCTGGACTTCCCAGAATCTTTTAGATTTAAAATATTTACTCTGTTCTGCTGTGTGACTGCATGTTCTGAACTTAGGCCTGTACAATTACAGTCACCGCCGTCTTAAATGTCCAAATCCTTCACCCATCTCTCACTTAGCAGGCTCACAGTCAGGAACTGCCTACCCACTGAAGATGTTGGGAGGTCTGGTTTGTGGATGGCTGACATAGAAAACCAAAAGCCATTGTTACAGTAAAGGACCCAGTCTGTCTCTGCAGGCCTACATGTCTCTTCTCACATGCCAGTGCTAGGCTGTCATATTCTCTTGTCCCTACCCATCCACACAAGAAAACATGCTTTAAAACTCTATCTATAGGGGCCAATAACTGGCCTAATCTAAATCCTCCCCAAGACGACTGACATTTGCATAAGGACCAAATTTCAAACTGAGAAGAACTGCTAACGCGGCATCAGTAGGCTCCAGAAGGCTCACAGAAAATCTCCTGGAGCTTTGGAAATAGCCAAGGACTTAATAGATGCCTAGCACTTGTCTAGACAATTATCTCTAACAAAGTGCTTGTCTTTGCCTCTCAGTGACTTGTTCTTTTGACCAAGCAGTGCACGCTTTAAAAAGAATTTGAGAAACTGGAAATACAGGATTCTGTTTACACACACACACACACACACACACACACACACACACACACACACACACACACACACACACACACACACACGAGGGAGGCGGGTAGTTGGGGGAGAAAGGTAAAAATCCAGTCTGCAGGCCTGATCTGCTGTTTGAGTTTGTGAGTTCCTGCTGCCACCTACTGGAGAGTTGTGCGTTGCACTTTCTGCTTACTGCTTGGTGGCCCCTACAATCACTCTCCACATCCCGTTCCTCCTGGTTGGGGTGGGCATGAAAGCTGGAGGGCGGGCACAGCTCCTACTAGACATGGTCAAGGCCCTGGGTTCAGTCCTGAGCACAACAAAAGAGTGGCATTGGGATTTTGTTGTTTGTTTTAAATATTTCTTCTTTTCTTTAATTTTATTTACATGTTCACAGCCTGCATGAGTAGGTCAGAGGTCAACCAGCTGAGTCAGTTTGTCCTTCTACCTTGGATTTCTGAGGACCTGACTTGTTTTTAATAGCAAACACCTTTACCCACTGAGCCACTAATTAATTGTTTCTTCTAAAACACGCACATCTGCAGAGAGCTTTCTCTAGAGAAATAACACTTTGTGCCATGCCCCCCAAAAACAGGCATGGGGGTGCTGTGGCATGCCAGTAAATTCAGCAAGAATTTGCTGAGTAAACAGTGGTAAGTGTGGGTGGGAGTGGTGGGGTATTAGCAGTTGCTGGGTAGACAAAAACGTCTACAGAAGACCAATATCAATGAGTGATTGCTAAGGTTTCTTACACGTCCTGAGATTTACAACTAACAATTATCTTTCCACTCTTCGGTCTTCTCTATAAATATTTAAAATTTAAAGCACACAATGACAACTACATAAAAACAAAAGATTAGTATAGCTCAGAAGGTTGTCTCAACCTTCCAGGCACATAAGTTTCCTTTCACAGGTTAATGAGGACACAAAACCAACCATACAAGATGGTGGTGCAGGAAATCAGCCACAGAAGCACAAACAGGCACCATGGAAATTCAAATGGTAGACCTAAGGAGGACAAACACTGGAATGTGAAGGCAAGGGCTTGAGGAAGGCTCCAGATACTGCAGGTATACAGCTCACTATGGCTTAGCAGAGAAATGGGTTCAGGCTGAATATGTGAGACTTAAGGACCAGCTAAGGCCACACACACACACACACACACACACACACACACACACACTTGCACACAGCATACACAGCATCTAAGGAAACTAGAAAGAAAGTTGAACCCCCAGGAGCTGTGGCAGTTGTGAACAGCCTGCTGGGAACTGAAGATCCACCCTCTGCAAGAGTAACAAGCGCTTGTAGCTACTGAACCATCTCTCCAACCCCTAATAAAATGTATTATTTTCTTTAACTGTAGAAAATGTTTGCCTCAAAACTCAGCACTATTTTGTCAGGCCTTCACATATTTGTTCTTGGGACTGTGGTTTAAGGTTGTTTGTTTATTTGCTTTAGACAGTGTCTGAGATAGCTCAGGCTGGCCTTGAACTCTTGATCTTCCTGCCTCCACGGGGTGCTGGGATTAACAGTGTGTACCACCACACTTGGCTTTGGTTGAATACTTCAAAGAGAATCCCAGAACTCATTTGTCCTTCCCATTCTTCAACATGACCTGTAGCTGGTAGATGATTTAATTTTATTGTAGCATAATATATACCTAAATTTTTCATGTTACCCATACAATTACTCACATGATGTATACTCTTTGTGCTGTGTGCTTTTTCTGTCCTGAAAACCTGGAATCTTCTCTCTCTCCTTTTCTTCCCCATGACTCTCTACTCTAGGATAGTGGCAGAGGTCAACCAGGTTGTCGTCTCATGAACAAAGTGAATAATTCTATTAATATCTTTACTGAGTCTATGTTCAAGCTTTCCCAACTGCTTTAAAAAACACTCTCCAAGATTTTAAGTAGTAAGGTGACATAGTCAGGTGAGGCCAAGGTCCAAGAGACCGTGTTGAGACTGAAGGAAAGGAAGCAGGGATGGGGCTTCAGGGAGCCTGTGCTGCATCGGACCTCAGAGGGTGCGGCTCTGCTGACACCCAGTTACTGCACAGCACTCACCTGATAACTCAGTCACTTGTTTGAGCCTGGGAACTCGAGAGACTACCTGGGATACGACACTGGCACTGGAAAAACAGGACTTAATGAAAGAAGGGGACACAGAATTCTACTGCAAGTGTCCTGGAACAGAGATCATTAGATGAGATAAGGTTGAACCTTATGTCAGTGAAGAGATTATTAACTCAAATTTGGATTTGGATAGAATGAATTTCTTTCAGTACATGGGGAAGTGCCTGTTGTGGACATTTGATTTAGGACTAAGAAATTAAGAACAGGAAGACACTGGCACTGGCCTTGGTGGATGAAATGTTCAGGGGTTGGTTTTGTATCATTAATTCTGTGATTGAGTCATTGGATCAAACACGGCAAGGAAGGCATTGTTTAGATAGAGCGAGTGGACTGACAGCTTAGTCAACATCCTCATAAATGATTTGGAAGAGTGCATGGGGAAACTGCCAAGTTCGCAGATGGCATTCAGCATTTTCAGAGATTAAAATGCCAAGCTGATTAGGGGAACGAAGATGTGCACGTGGGCAGAAAAGTGGCAGAGGAGTTTTAATGTGACTAAGTGTAAGAAAACACATTTGGGGGGGAATAAGTCTCAGAACATTATTAACCATTGTTCAACCACAACCTCATAAAGTAGCCAGAATGGCAGAAAATTATTCCCTCAAGATAATTCTGAGAGGTGTCATAGCAATAACAAAAGGACTGAGAGAACTTTTAAAAATGTTATCAGCAGCAAGGGTATTGGGAAGTCAGCACGGAGGGCTTCTCAGTGCTCTACTCGGTCTTGCCAAGCTGCAGTATTCAGTGATACAGTGTACTGGGTCTTGTGTTCTACACCAACAACACTATGAACAGAAAAATTATGCAGAGAAAAACAGAACCCAGTGCAATAGCTACAGTTTTCAGGAAACTACAGTAATGATCCTTCTTCAAACTGAAGGCATGAGTGTGGGGGAAGAAGAAAGACTGGATGGTTAGATGTCACTCACCCTAACCTAAATTCATCCCTACAATATTTAGTGCCTCCTATGGCAAAGCCACCCCAATGTTACTGATTTTTCTAGGGAAATGAGTCTGAAACGAATCTACTGGCTTACTTAAAATTATTAGTTAGTGGGTGTCACAAGTTAACAAAATCGAATGCTCTTCTGATGATTCTGTTTAGATGCTGGACATCTCTGTCTGACAGGCTGTGTGCTACACATTTTTTTTTAATTTCCAATGCCTGTTCTACTGCTTGGCATAAAGCAGACACTCAGGAAATGTTTACAAGGTTATTGAATTGGCTTCAGATCAACATCTGGATATTAATACCAGAGAGGGCAACCAGCCTCAACCTGATAGAGTCCTGAGCTTAAAGGCCACTGAGGATTTGCACTTAGTCCTTTTTTCCTCAGTTTATTAAATTCCTCCAAGTAATTCTCAGGAGGTCTTCAGCTAGCAGACGAGACCCCTAACATCAATCCCAAAGCTCTCAAAATAATGAATTCCCTAGTAGGCACCCAGTTGTGACTTCAGTTGGGAACAAATCAAGTTTTCTTGAGCAGATTTTCTGAAGACATCTATTTTGGGGAGTAATTAAATGATGCAGCATTACGAGATAACAAGGTTATCAAAATTAGGGGGAAAAATCTGTAACTCGGGAGAACACATGACGGGAAGATTGGATGCATTTGTTTGTAATTACAGTGGAGCTACAGAACAGTGCTTTGCCGTCATGGACAGATTCTCTTTCCATGACTGGCTTATACAATTATGCCAGTCATTTTCAAAAGATAGGGATGTATTTAATGTAAGATAAACGGGGCCCCTGACATTGAGAAACTCCAGGTTTGTCTCCCATGGAAGGTTACAAATCATACCAACAGTCACTGCCACTGTAGGCCACAGGTCTGTCCTTCAACAGCAACCTAGACACAAAGAAGTACCCTCCCCATGACACACTGCCACTCTATTTCAAACTCATGCCTGGCTGCGTGAATTAGGAGAAGGCACCCTTTTCTTTGGGTTCTGGTACAGAACACACTTCTGTCCTGGGGCGCTTGGCTTGGAGAGCTGAGGAGGCGGCTGTCCGGTCACCATTTGTACCATGAAAAGCCTGCTAAGCATACTACTGCCTACATCTAGTTATTTGCCTATCACTTCCCAGTTACCACCACTGTACCCCTGTCCTCTGCAAAGTCACGCTGTCATCATCCTTTAGGGTCCCTATCTCCTCTTCCTACAGTAATTTCTTTTTTTCTTTAAGCCTAATATGAAGACCCGGAGATATGGCCTGGAGGCTAAGAGAACAGGCTGATCTTAGTTCCCCAATACCCATGGCTGCTCACAACCATCTGTAATTCCAGTTCCAGGAGATCCAGCACCTTTTTCTGACCTCTTCTGACACTGCAGGCTCATGGGGCATAGACATACATGCAGGCCAAACACCCATACACATAAAATAATTTTTTATTTAAAGAAAACCTAATCTGAAACCCATCAACTTGTCATTTTAAGCAGACATGAACTAGTGTCACTAGCTAAATTTCCACATATATCTTCAGTGACAATTTTGGAATTTTGGTTTCTTCAAAAACACAGAAATATTATAAGGATGTGTTTTCATTTTAATCCCAGGTGTGGGGATAGGGGGATACTTCAGATTGTCCTCAGTAGTGGACCACAATTTGCCTTGCCTAGCAGAAGTGTGATTTTGCCAGCTGCAAACAGTTCCCGTGACTGTGTGACATTTGAGATTCTGGGAACTTTCCAGAGGGTGTATGAATGCTGGAGCCCCGAGAGGCGTGGTTGTTGTTCTCAGGTTGTTAGTAGCCATGCTCAAAGAAACTGTAGGAAAGAAAGGAGATCGTGGATCTCTCCCCCCTCTATCCTCCTTTCTCTCCTGTCTAGTGATAGGGGGTGAAACTGGGGATTGGGGGGATAAAGGGTGGGGGAAAGAAGAACCCACAAAGTACAAAGACAGGCTATGTCTCTCCTCCTTCCCACTGTACCATGTACCTCATGAGGGTATGTGCTCCTTGAAGAGCTTACATGTTCTACTGTTCAACAGCTCACCTTACTCCCTTCTACTTTATGTGACTCACACCTATGACAGATAATTTCATGTGTCAACTTGAGTAGGGTACTAGGTGCCCAGTTATTTATTTAAACAGCATTTCTAACATGTGAAAGTATTTTAAAATCAGATTAACATTTGAATCAGTGGACTCAGTAAAGCATACTGTCTTCCCAATGTGGCTGGCCTTGTCTAAAGCATGAACTAACTATTCTCCCTCCCTCTCTTTCTTCCTCCCTCCCTCTCCCCTCTCCCCCTCCCTTCCCCATCCCCTCTCTCTCTGCCTGTGTGTCTGTTAGACTGCCACCAAATTGCTTCTAAACACAGGCTGAAACTTCTACTATTGGCTCACTAGTGTCTCCAGTTTGCCAACTGAAAATCTGAGAACTTTTTAATCTCCATACCTATGTGAGCCAATTCTGTTTCCCACTCTCTGTGTGTGTGTGTGTGTGTGTGTGTGTGTGTGTGTGTGTGAGAGAGAGAGAGAGAGAGAGAGACAGAGAGACAGAGAGACAGAGACAGAGACAGAGAAGACAGAGACAGAGACAAAGAACATTATAGCAAGAACACTGCTGACATGGGAATTGCTATATTTATCTTATGCACAGCTCAAACAAATGCAAAAAATAAGCATTTACAATGAACACTTACTCTAACAGATGACAGGGCTGAATTCTGTCTTAAATGTTTATTGTTTGATTGTTCATTTCTTTCACTTTTGGGAGGTGGGGACAGGGCTAGTTGGTTCTTTGGAACAAACTTAGGGCCTTGTATGTGCTGAGCTGGCACTCCACCATGAGGTACATCCCCAGCCCTTAATGTACTATTTCAGGTATACATCAACACAGCAGTTAATGAAAGGCTTGCATATTTTATTCTCATTATAACAAGAACACAATCTCTCATCTTTCTAAGAGAAAATTCTGCCTAGGGGCTTTTTACTTATTATTTATGAGGAACAGGCTCTCAGAAAGGAAATGTTTGACTACTTCAAGATCTAACAATAGATCCAAGTCTAATAGCACACACTGTCATCCCAGCACTCAGGAGGCAGAGGCCAGAAATCACAAATCTGAAGACAGTGGGAACAAGAATCTGTCTCAAAACAACAACAACAACAACACAATCAAAAAGGCACAATGTTGCTCATTCTACCTACCTGGCCTTAGAGGGGAAAAAATTCTAACCATGTTCCTTTCCACGCCTCTTTTATAGTAAGATGGTAATTCTCCCCAAAACCAGATACTAAAGTTGAACAGAGATCATGATTTCTGTTAAGAGTGCTTGTGAAACAAGGTCTGGAAAAGGCCTAGCACTGCAGAGTGCAGCGAAGCTGGTTCTGTCGCTCCGAGGATGTGCTAGTTCTTGGGCTGCTGAATCACCAGGAAGGACATGATTCACAGAGCAAACTGCAAAGACTCAGGGCGCTCTTCCCATGCTCTACTCCCATTAGCAGAGGAGGCTCGAGCCTCCTTTCTCAGGCCAAGTGTAAGCTGTGGTGGCTGGCATTGTCAGCCCACTCACTAGCATAGCGCAGCAGAAACATTTTCATATCTCAAGGCAATAATGCTTTGGATTTCCAAATCCCAGCGCAGGTGGCACATTCCATTCCACAATTTTCCAGCTGGCACCACTTCAGGGGGAGATGCAGTAATAACAACTGATTCTGGCATGCTGGAAGGAGACCTGGCACTGTCCTGCAAGTCACATGCCATAGTGTCCCAGATGCACCTGAGTATAGCAACAGGAAAGGGAGACCATCTTTAGGTGCCCTCTTTTCATCTTCATGGGTGAAGAAACTGAAACTTAGAGGAGAAAAGTGGCCAAGATCACACCACGGGAATCTTGTGGGAATGCTGGTATAATAGGAAATTCAAGCCAGGTACTAATCTGTCTCTCTTCTTTGTCAATGTGTCCTTACTTCTAGCCACTGTTAATGATTCGAAATAATCCTCACACTCAACAAGTCCTGAAAAGTAGTAGTTTTAAGGCCCAACCCAATCCTGAAGACAAAGTCCCTTTTGGACTTCAAACATATTTATTTGAAGAGGATTATTTAGTATCGTCATAGTGAAACATATTCTATGAACCCTTTAAATATGATAAATCTCATTCATTTACTCATTCAACAAAGATCTATTAGATCTCTGAACAAACTCTGTTAGTTCAAGGCTGGCCTGGTCTATGAAATGAAACTGTGTCTAAAATAAATAAACAACTAAACAAATCCAACAATAATATCAACAAATTGAACTTTTAAAGGGCATCCACTAAAAAGCCTCAGAACGTACTAGTAATTTTCTAAGATATTCACATTTATGCTAGTTTCCATTTATTTGATATATTAAAAATAATTGAGCATAACAATGTTCATTGATATTTTAACACACATTTCCAAGTAAGCATGACTTCTGAAAGAGCCTATCCCTTTAAAAGGCTTACCTATGCATGCTAGTAGAGACAGCCAGCCCCATTAGGCACAGTCTGATACCTTTCTAACAAGCAACTTTTATAACTGTTAATCCTCTTTTTGATTACAGTGGTTTACAAAAGAAAAACATCACAAACTTTAAGTTTTCATTAGGGTATATTAATTGAACAAAAGCAGTTGGTTCGTTTTAGCATTTTCATGCTTGTATATAATGCACTTGGATCATGTCCCTTCCCCCCCCCCATCCATTGCTATCCCATGTGTCCATTCTCTGCTCATGCTGGACACCTGTTCCTTTTCACAATGATCCCCTTCTACTATATATAGTAGGTAGACAGATAGACAGATTTTGTATATGAGAGAACACAGAATATTTTTTCTACGTCTGGTTTATCTTGTCCAATATGAACTTTGTTTCATTTATTTTCCTGCAAATTGCACACTTATGTTCTTCTTTATGGCTGAATAAAGCCCCATTGTGTGTGTGTGTGTGTGTGTGTGTGTGTGTATGTGTGTGTGTGTGTGTGTGTGTGTGTGTATCTCACATTTTCTTTATCCACTGATGAACATCTAGATTCACCAATAACCAAGAGACTTCTTTCTGCAGACTAGACCTATAAAGCAAATTTGGGTGATGGTGATGTAGAAATCCTGACAGTGTTCTCATAACGAAAGATACCTTCTAGGGAAGTATTTATTCTCTAGGTTCTGGATTCTATTCTTTTGACGTTTTCCTAAAACATATATGAAGTTAAAAGTAGGTTTGTTCTCTGTACCATCGACCTCACATGTGGCCAACTTCACTTGAAGGCCTCAATGACTTACCTCTAATGTTCCCCTGTAGGAAACTTAGAACCAGGTCATCAAATCTACTTTAGTACAATATTAAAGGAAAGAGCCCTCAGTGGGACATATGGGGCTAAGGGTTGTTCTCTTTCACTGTCGACTGAGCTGAAATTTTCCATCATGAAACCTGCTGTTTGATTCTGGGCCTATTACATAAGACTCCCCGGCCTTTCTCTTATCCACGCCCACCATTTGGGAATAGTAAACAGGCTCATTGAGACATCACTTCTTTAGGGCTATGTTCTTTTCTCAAACGTTCCTTATAGAGTTTGGGTTCTTCTGCCTAAGCCTGATGTCTACCATAACTGGAATTTAATGAAACTCTCTTCAGTGGTCAGGACATTGAATAAGGCATCAAATATTGGAAGTTGGATAAACCTGAGTTCTTATTCTGTACAGTGTCTTCTGAGCAAATTATCACCTAGGGAGATAGGACCTTGGAGAAATGCAAGTCTGGTTTTTTTTTTTGTTTGTTTGTTTTGTTTTGTTTTGAAGTCTTGAATTGTAACCGGACTTAGTAGAAGATGTTTAAATTCATGAGATTATTGTATAGCTTGCCTTAAGATGAAGGAAAAGTGAAAGTTAACTAATTAGTACATAACTTTTCAACCAGGTACACAGTTTCCTTCAAATTTAAGCCATTTACTAATCAAAATAAGTAAGTTTTCAAGTGCTCAGAAATATTTAAAGAATGCCAAACATGGATCTGTCTGTCCACCACCTAGCTTTGTCAGTCTTACTATTTCTCTTTATTTCCTTTTCAGATTTTTATAAAAGAAATACACCACTAAAACCCACTGTTTATCTTTCTTCCACAAGAGACAATTCCAAGTGAATCTTGTCATTTCTCTCTACGTGTTTTTATAATTTTATTACATGTGCCTGTACCCACCAACTGTGTGCTGTATTACTTGTTAGGGAACTCTGTATAAGTGGTATTTATTGTTCTATGTCTACCCACCTTTCTCATACATGACATGTACTCATGGTGTTACATAAAGTCCTGACTCATTTCTTCTTCATGTTTTAAACATATTCTAATTTATCCTCACAATGATGGATAGTAAGGCTTCTTGGCCTGCTTTAGATAAGTAAAGTTGAGTTCATCTTTCCTGGCTTTTCTTTTCAAAGTTGTTTACTAATCATGCCATTCCTTTCATTGCTATTTTCTCTGTGGTTACTTTTTAGTTCTGTCACACGCGTACCCTGCTCACCTGGCTATCTTTAAGCAGCAGCTCTTCCCTCTCTAACCTTAGGGTATCTAACATTTGTCACCCATGTCTCTCCTTATCGCTCTTCTCTGCCACATGCTATGGGCATCTTTCACTCTTGTCTTCCTTTGAGTTCTCTGAATGCGCTGCTTTTGTTGTTTTATACATCAGGATTTTTCTGAGTTTTGTTGTTTTAGATCTTTGCATATTTACCAATTTCTTTAACTATTGCTTTCTTTCATGTTTTTTCTTCCTTTGGATTTGCTTTCTGATAATAGCTGTGAATGTATTAATTTCAGAAATTACCTATGACATCACCTTGACACCCTTGCCTGTCTCTATGATATCCCCATTCTTCAGTGAAGTAAACTGAGCTAGGATGAAAGTTTGAGACTGACTACTTTTTCTCTCAACATTCTGGTTTTGCACCACAGCCTAATTGCACTGGGGATTTCTTTTGTCTTTGGATGCTCTTAAGACTGACTCTTGTCTTTGATATTCTGTGACATGTCTAAATGTGGCCTTGCTGAATCCTTGAACCCTGATGTACATCCTAATACCTTGTATTGTTTTGGAAATTTTTCAGCCATCGATTCTGAAAACTGTCTCCTTCCATTCTCTCTGTCCCTTCCTTCTAGAATTATGATTGAACATGCATTTAGAGTCCTCATTCTACCTTCTGTTTCTCTTAATCTTGCTTTACTGTATTTCTCTTCTTTTTATCACAATCCGGCTTTGCCTTCTTGTTCACAGTTCTGTTTGTCTTCACTAGTGTGTAATTTCCTCTTTTAAAAGCTGGGGATGGGGGGCTGGAGAGATGGCTCAGAGGTTAAGAGCACTGGCTGCTCTTCCAGAGGTCCTGAGTTCAATTCCCAGCAACCACATGGTGGCTCATAACCATCTGTAATGGGATCCGATGCCCTCTTCTGGTGTGTCTGAAGACAGTTACAGTGAACTTACATACATGAAATAAATAAATAAATCTTTTAAAAAATGAAAAAAAAGGTGGGGATGTAACTCAGTGATAGGTGCTGGCCTAGGGCCTAGCACTCACAAGGTCCTAGATTCAGTTCTCAAAGCAGCAAAATCACAACAAAAGGAAAAAACAAACAGAAAAATGTAAGCTCTTGTTGAAGCAGTGATCACATTTTTGTTTTTCTTTTCCTAAGTATATGCATGACATGTATGTGTGTATACATGCCAGGGCATACACGAATCATGCAGGTTGACTTTGTGTCTTCCTTGACCATTCTATCTTATTCACCAGGGCGCTGGCTCTCAGCCATTCCCAGAGCTTGCCTATATGGCCTTTCCTGATTGCGACCTGGGGATCCCACCTCTACCTTCTGAGGCTGGAATCACATGTGAGCGTCCATTCCTACTCCACATTTACATGGATTCTAGGGATCCAAACTTTTTACTAAGCTGTCACTGGTTGGGCATACATTTTAGTTAAATATTGAACTTGTGGGACCTCAAATCACCAGGCTATATTAACACAAGTGAAATAAGCTTGTGCTTATGAATTCTTGAAGGGAGAATTTTTCCTATTAAGAACATGAGCCTTCATAAACACATTTCTTATATAAACATATACAAGAGAATATTATTATTCTAGCCACCAATTTATTAAAGGTCTCAGTATTTTTCCAAAGGCCATTTTCCAAGACTCCTGTCTTATGACAATTCAAGTCACTATCTTCTGTGTCTTGTATTAAAAGCTAAGCCCTTGACGTTCCTAAGACAGAATATCCTCTCTGTCTGACTATTCAGTCTGTCTTCATTTTCGGCCTCTGGATATGCTCTCATTTTCTTGCAAGCTCATTTGTGAATTTCAAAGAACATTATTTTCCATTCAGAGTGGTCAGAATTTAGTGGTGTAAGATTTTCAGAGATTAAATGATCACCAGCAATAGAAAAATTTCTGAACTGCAGATAAGATGCTTAATTCAAAAGGCATTTATTGGTTGGTCACTTACTGTGATGATAAAATTTTATGTGTCAATTTGTCTAGGCTATGGTTCCCAATTACAGTGTTAAGTGTCCAACAACATCTAGAGACATCTAGATGCTGCTGTGAAGGTATTCTGTAGATGTGATTAGCACTTACCATCAGCTGACAGTAAATAGTGGACTTAACTAGGAAATGTGGATGAGAATCATCTAAGTAATTGAAAGTATTAATGAAAAAATCACATTTCTCAGAGGAGGGAGACTTCTACTGTAAATCTGTACTGGAAACCACCCCCCTCCCCGAATTCCCAGCCTGCTGTTATACCGTACAGATTTCACACATTTCTGCAGTACATGCTCGAGCATCTAGTCTGCAGCCTCTGCACCGAATTTGGATTTGTCAACCCCTACAACCAAGAGAGTCGATCAGTCAGTTTATCTATCTATCTATCTATCTATCTATCTATCTATCTATCTATCTATCCATCCATCCATCCATCCAATCCACCCACCCACCCACCCACCCACCCACCTACATATCTACCTACATACCAATCCATCCTATTATGTCTGCCTAGGGAGCTCTGACTAATGCACTTACTATGAACAGGTCCTTAAGAGGGACAAATAGATTATCTTTCACATCATTA
This sequence comes from Rattus norvegicus, assembly GCF_021556685.1. Lineage (NCBI taxonomy): Eukaryota > Metazoa > Chordata > Mammalia > Rodentia > Muridae > Rattus > Rattus norvegicus. The sequence goes on along the minus strand of NC_141537.1, from coordinate 150,288,272 downwards.
TGTTCACAGGGATTTTCACCTACTAGTAGATAGATAACTATTAAAATGTAGAATACAACTCAAAACACAATATTAAAATTATTCACTCATTTCTTACATATTTATTAAGCACTAACCATGAGTGAGATGTTTCTGGGAGGTAAAGATACAGAGACAAGGCACAGGTTATCTCTCTGGGAACACTGAATAGTTTGGGACACAGATAAAACACAGGGTGTGCACTGGATCATGAGAGGAATCTAACCATGCTTGGGGAGAGGAGGACAACTTGAGAAGTGAAGCTTAAGCCCATCCTAAATTTGAATAGGACTGAGCCACACAAAAGTAAAAGAAAAGAGTAGAGCAAGACATTCTGAGCCAACAGCCTAGGGAAGGCCACAGAATATGAAACAACGAGGCATGAACAAAGATGCTGTGCATAAAACACAGGAAGGAAAACAATGGAAGACAAAGCCCACAAAGTTAAACAAACAACAGAGGAGATTGCATAAGCTTGGTCTAGAAAGATGCATACAATGTTAATAAGCGAGGAGGAGGAGGAAAGGGCAGAGAACCGTGTGCCTAGGAGAAAGCACAGGGTGCAGGACTTAAGACACTAGGAATAAAAACAATGAGACTACAGAGAGCTCGGAATGATGGAGGACTCTCAGAATACAGGCTGGAATCTATTTCCCTCAGGGAGTGGCTAGGGGCCTATGAAAAACAGAAGGCAATGAGGAAATTGCGGTTATAAACACCTACCACCTCCAAGGGCTTGGAAGGTCCCGAAAACACACCTGGCCATGGTATTCAGCTTGTTCTGAAAGACACAGCCAGACTGGCCAAGGGACAGGAAACATCTGTGCCACCTTGACCTGTCTGAATCCGCTCTCTCCCTATCCTTCTTGGCACCACGAAAACTGGGAGCAGAACAAAGGCTGAGGCAAGCCCCGGCCTGGGTCCCAGAGAAAAACAATAACAAGAGGGGGCCAACCTGATCTTCTACAAGGGAAGGAGAGGTAGACCCTGTCAGATTTCATCAAGGGGAATACAATAAAAGACCCATTGTTCCTGCTTCCTCCCCTTGGGAAATGAAGCTCCAAGCAGTAAATTGTGGTTAGGAGAGTACTGACCTGGAACGGAAACCTGAGTTCTGGTCCAGCTCATGCTGCTAGCAGTATTTGCACTGGGCACACTGTCTCACTCCTCTAGCCTGTTTTCCCATTTGTACTGGGAAGGAGTTAACAAGACTCATGGCTCTCAAACCATGTTCTGTGGTGCCCTGGAGTATTTCTAACTTGTTTCAACCGTAGCAGCTCCAGTTTTATATACAGGGTTGTATCTTGGGGGGGGGGCATTGTTTTAAAATGTGAACCCTCTTGGACTTTACATCATCGGTCATTTGTGATTATGATGATGTCAACAGACCTGACTGCACAGGAGCTCAGACAGAGCAGAGGCAGGCATGAGGTAAGAAGAGAAGGAACACAGGGGAAAACACCAGATAGCACAAGTTAGGCAGCTAAGTAGCCAGGCTCCAAAAGGATCTCATAGGACACAAGTCAATGGGGTCAGAAAACCTGAAAAGTGACTGCAGAAAAGGGTGCTAGAAAAAGTAAGCAAGCAAACAAACAGCGGAATAGGTTTAAAATTCTGCCCAGACCCCTTTTTCACCAAATAATAATAATAATAATAATAATAATAATAATAATAATAATGAAACAAAAAAATAATGAAAGTTGCCTGATTGCAACATCTGAGAGAACAAAAGCTACTGTTGAGGTGGGCAAACAGAGCCAGTGAGGAATCCAAAAATAACTCATTCATTTGTTCAATTGTTAAAACTCACCAAATTTCTGCTTGAGGTCAGAGAGCCCAGGTTAAGTGAGATTGCACAAATGAGGAGATATCTACCCCAGTCCTTATGGAACATGGTTAGAAAACAGAGCTGAATGCTTACAGAGAAGAAAGACGCAGGGCAGAAAACACAGCTGAGTTCAAACAGCTGAAAGAGAAGGCAAACAACAGACACATGCATAAACCAAACCAAAGGGAAGAAAGCCGGTCTCCAGGGCAGAAAGCTAGGAAATAGGCAGACCCACTGAAAGGAAATAATGAGGACAGGATGAAGGTTAGAAAGACAGAACTGGAGAGGGGTGTAAATGGAGACTGCGGGAGGCTCCACTTTCTAACACAACAGTCCTCAGCCATGGTGGCTCCTTAGCACGTAAATAACTACTGTAGACAATGTGCTCCGAGGAATATACACAGCCAGTTCTGGAGAATCAACATGAAAAAGAATGTAAGCATTTTATTAGACACCTGTGTCAGCCTGACATGGTGGCTTTATTATTTAATTCATCTGCTGCTGTGACAAGAGCAATGTAAGGAAGGGTTTGCTTTGGCTCACAGTTTCAGGTGGGAGGAGCTTAATGCTTTGATGAATGCTTTGCCCCCTCTTTCCTTTGTATTCAGCCCTGGACATCCAGCCCCTGAAATGGTGCAGCCCACAGTGAGTGTGGGTCCTCCTGCCTCAGTCAACCTCATCCTTCACAGACTTACCTAGAAGTCTGTTTCCATGGTGACTCTAAACCCCACTAAGCTGACAACCATCACAGAAGCAGAAGACCGCAATCCTACTACTCAAGAGACAGAAGCAGGAAGATTGCGAATTTGAGCCCAGACTGGGGTATAAAGAAGTTTTGTATTAATTAAATGTTAAGAAACAGTTTGAATATAATGTATTAAACAAAATATATTGTTAATTTTGCCTGGTTTTCTGTGGCTACTAGAAAATTTTTGTTTGCAATTTGTATTATATTTATATTAGGGAATACCTTATTTTTTTTGTCAGACCCAACAATGAAGACAGCATATGACTATAACATCCTTAGGATGAAATATGAATCCACAAACTATATGTGGTAGCATATGGCAGTAATCCCAGCACTTGGGAGGTCAAGGCAAGAGGATTGTGAACTTGTGGCCAGTTTGGGTTACTTAAATAGTTTCTGCAAATAAATAAAGAAAGAAACAAACAAACAGATAAAAAAAAAACCAATCTTCCTTACATCCTGCAAAAATACATTATATAGGGCCAGAAATATATCCATTATGTTAAGGGTCTTATAGGAAGCAAGGCCGACTAAAGTGGGCTAAAAGGCAAGAGAAATTGACATTTTGTGGTTGAACAACAAACAGCTGTCCATCCCAGCGTGGGAACATTCCACAGGTGGTTTGTCTCTCTGTCTCTGCTTCCCCACATTAAAATGTGACACTGTCACTTCCCATCTGTCTCTATTTAATTTGTGTTTTCCAAAGCTCACTCATATACTCTCTTACTTGAACCTAGAGGTGTAGGCAGGTCAAGAACTTTACATTAGTATTACTTTTTTTCTTTTTCTTTTCTCTTTCTTTCTTTTTTTTTTTTTTTTTGGTTCTTTTTTTCGGAGCTGGGGACCGAACCCAGGGCCTTGTGCTTCCTAGGCAAGCGCTCTACCACTGAGCTAAATCCCCAACCCCCTCCTTCTTTCTTTTTTAGACAAGTGAATTAAAGAAAAATAAATTCACTCACAAATGAGCCTTTGAATCTGATTCTCCACGTGCGGGTCCGCTGCTCTTGCCTCACTTCATGCCGCCTACCCTGCACAGATATCACTTGTTTGAATCCTGGTCCTGATGTTTATTTTGCTCTTGCTGCATATAATCCAGCTCCCTAGCTAGACCAAGTTTTGAGAATGCACTATATATCACGTCAAACACCCTTCATGTTGTCAAAACTCAGGCAAGACAGTGGTCTGGGTAGGCACAATAAGAATATACAGGGATTCCCATTTCCCACTCCTTCCAGATCATCTAAGTCCTGTTTCTGGAGATGCTGCCACAAACTTCAAGGCAGGAAGAACAAAAGACAGAAAGTACAGTCACGGGAGAGAAGTCTGGAGTCTGACAATTGGCAATGTAGCCTGTAAGCAAATGGTTTTGCAGGTTATATAATAGACTCCTACTCCTACCTTCCAGACTTCTTGGATCCATTTCCAGATGCAAATAAGGATGGTGGGCTGGGACTGAGTAAGCACTCTGCCTCCCTGGGCCTTTCTAAACAATGAGTGACAAGATCTTATACGGGCTCAAATCCCGAGTGATGTAATAAGTCATTTCCATGAAGATTTTTAGATCAGTTTTAGACAAGTATGTCTTTTCCTAATACCTGTTTCTGGTACAATATTAGGGACCAAATCTACCTAGCTCAGGGTCTAACCCAAAACACCTGGCAAAGCTAGCGTTCTGTAAACATATGCTGATTGTCTCTTCAGCCATCTCTAGGAGAAACTGGTAAGTTTTCACTAGGAAGAACTAAATCAAATGACCTTTGTAAGTAGGGAGAATTAACAGTAATGGTGCCATTTTAAGTGTGTCTCTTGCATAGGGCAGTAGGGAAAGACTGCTTTTATATATGTTCCACCCAGTGTGTCTACAGAAAAATTTCTGGGTAACATTGACACTGAAATGGAAGCCCCAAGATTAGACTCCATTCGAGAATGCTCTGGAACCTAGTCTACAGCAATCACTAAACAGGAACCCTCCTGACTATGGAGAAGGATAGCTACTTAAAGCCTCTTCCCTTCTCAACCAAACACATAGAGCTCATTTTGGGATCTAAAGTCCTGGGGGTCTAGAAAAGTAATTGAAGAATGGCAGCTATGGACACTACCATCTGAAACAGTGGCCATTCCACCTCCAGAGAAATGGATCTCCAGCAAACATCCATTGGCCACCAGGTACTGCCATTCACAAAACCAGAGGAGGCCAAAGACACTGTAAGAGGGTGTGTGTGTGTGTGTGTGTGTGTGTGTGTGTGTGTGTGTGTGTGTCCTGTCTCCATCTCTCTCTCTCTCTCCCTCCCTTTGGTATAGATTTGGATATGGGTCCACTCAGGCTGGAAGAAGGCAAACACAGAATGTTTATGAAGGCCTGAGGACAATCTTTCGTTTGAGACAAGGTCTTTAAATGGCCTGGAACTTTGCATATAGGCTTGGCTAGGTGTCTGGCAAACTCCCAGGAATCCTCCTGCATCTGCCTTCCATCTCCCTGCTGCTGGGATTATACATATGTGCCACTATATCTCTTACATGGATTCCTGGGATTCTAACTCAGGACATTACTTGCAAGGCAAGTGTTTACAAGCTGAGCCATTTCATTTTGCTGTCCTCTCTGTCCTCTTGTTACCCCGTCTCCCAACCTTCCTTTGATCATGTTCTCCCTTTGTATTAGCAGTCTGAAACTCAGCAATCTCAGAAAAATCACTACTTTTAAGTCCAGAAATTTGATTAAGAAAGAGTTTTCTTTTCTTTCCTCAGGAGTTCAACAACATCCACAATTTTTGCTGTCTGGAGGCTATGAGTTCATTATTGCCAGTCTTTGATTTATCTAGGTCATTTCCCTCAAAAGAGCTGATATATAACCCTATGAATCAGCTTGTAGGCTCAGTCTCTTTTTCTGGTTATCATTAACCCTCTGATCCTGATTCAGTGACTCATTCGGGGTTCTAACTCTCTCTGCAGAGAAATACTTTGTTAAAAGTAGTCACCTAAAAGTGAAGTAAAAACCTGAATTCAATGAATTCTTTTAGACAGTTATTGAGTTGTTGTTTTTAATATAATAATCCCTATTATATGGTTGAATAGATTATCAAAACAAATGAACAAACAAACAAGCAAATAAAATGAAATATACAGGATGAATAAAAGGTTAAGGGGATATCTGAAGCCTGGAATGTTTCATCTGATAAATGCATATTAGTAACAGACAATTTTCCTAGTGCTTGTTGTAGATAAAGCAAAAAATAGTCCACAGCTATGAAGGCTGAAAAGTCCTCATGTGACAACTGAGAAGAGACTAAATATTCCCATCTAAGAAAAGGTTGATTTTGCTTCCGGGGTTAGGTTCAGAAGTATGTCGCTGTCCATGCAGCAGAGTTGGAATGGGGACATATAGTTTTGGGTGGTTTTTTTTTTTCAATTATTATAAAGAACTGGTTCATTTGTTTGATAAATTGGATTAAAGTACTCCAGGTCCAAATTCTACCACTGATCAACAGTTTGACCTGGTACATAATGTGACGTTTCTTCAGGAATGTAGTTCTCCTGTCTCACAATCAAATTTTCTTTCTGTAAAAATGCCCGCTCTCTCCTCCAGCCGAGCAAGATGCCCAAAGGAAAGAAGGCCAAGGGGAAGAAGGTGGCCCCGGCCCCCGCCGTGGTCAAGAAACAAGAGGCCAAAAAGGTGGTCAATCCTTTGTTTGAGAAAAGGCCTAAGAACTTCGGCATTGGGCAGGACATCCAGCCCAAAAGAGATCTCACGCGCTTCATCAAATGGCCCCGCTACATCAGGCTGCAGCGGCAAAGAGCCATCCTCTATAAGCGGCTCAAAGTACCTCCTGCCATCAACCAGTTCACCCAGGTCCTGGACAGGCAAACAGCGACTCAGCTGCTTAAGCTTGCCCACAAGTACAGGCCAGAGACAAAGCAGGAGAAGAAGCAGAGGCTGCTGGCCCCCGCTGATAAGAAAGCTGCTGGCAAAGGGGACGTCCCAACTAAGAGACCACCTGTCCTCCGAGCAGGGGTCAATACAGTCACCACTTTGGTGGAGAACAAGAAGGCTCAGCTGGTGGTGATTGCCCATGATGTAGACCCCATTGAGCTGGTGGTTTTCCTGCCTGCCCTGTGTGGAAAGATGGGGGTGCCCTACTGCATCATCAAGGGAAAGGCCAGGCTAGGGCGCCTGGTCCACAGGAAGACATGCACCACTGTTGCCTTCACACAGGTTAACTCGGAAGACAAGGGTGCTCTGGCTAAGCTGGTGGAAACTATTAGGACCAATTATAATGACAGATATGACAAGATCCGCAGCCACTGGGGAGGCAATGTCCTGGGTCCTAAGTCTGTGGCTCGCATTGCCAAGCTGGAAAAGGCAAAGGCTAAAGAACTCGCCACTAAACTGGGTTAAATGTACACTAAGTTTTCTGTACATAAATATAATTACAAAAGTATCTTCCTTCAAAAAAATGCCTTTATTCAGATCATTAGATTATTCTTTGGAATGAAAAGCAAGAAATCATTTCAGAGCAATGACATTTTGCCAACAATAGTAATTAAGGATAAAAATCAAGACTAAGAGGCTAGTTTCTTTGGTACATGCTCTAGAAAATCCTGAGTTACAACATAGAGTACCAGGCTAACAAAGGAGGTCTGAGTAGAAAGTCACCACACAGCTGGGAGCCTGCCACACTCATCTTACCTCCATCATACCCACATTGTAAAGCTATGAATATGGTAGACAGATGTACAAAGAGGAATGAAATGTAGGTTTCTTTCCCCTTCAACCTTTTTTATGGAAAATTTCCAGTATCTAGCAGGTTGAGCTGAAAGGAATTTAATGGAGTGCTTACCACTTAACTGAAATGTAACTTGACTGTACCATTAACATTTTAACACTTAACTCAGAATAGAACCAACACTGAAGGGTAGAACTATAAGTCATAAGTGTTAGGCATACACAGGAGGTGGGGGAAGACAACAGGACTTCATCAAAAGGAAAGGACAAGTCAAAGTGAAAGGACAAGTTACTTGAGAATGTATCTGGTAAGAGTTTAATATCCAGAATATAGAAAGGCCTTCTAACATAAGAAAATGCAATTAAAAAGTGGACAAAAAGCTTAAATCAACTTTTCCTTCCTTTTTTCCTCTCTTTCTCTCTCTTTCTTTTTTCCATTTCTGGGTTTGTTTTGTTTTGTTGTTGTTGTTTTGTTTTTTTGAGACAGGGTTTCTCTGTGTATTCCTAGCTATACTGGAACTCTGTAAACCAGAATGACCTTGAACTCATAGGAATTGCCTACCTCTGTCTCCTAAATGGTGAGATTAACAACGTGTACCACCCATGTCAGGCAGGCTCACAACCATCTGTAATTCCAACTCCAAGAGATCTGACACCCTCTTTTGGTCTATGCAGACCCTCAGACAAGTAGCATTCATATTCATATTCTCTCTCTCTCTCTCTCTCTCTCTCTCTCTCTCTCTCTCTCTCTCCCCCCCCAGCTAAAAATAAATCTTAAAAAAAACAAATAGATTAACAGCCTTGTAACTGTGTTGTAAACATTTTGAAGCACAGAATATATGTTACAAGGACAAGCATTCATCATAAACAGAATTAAAACAAATATAAGTAGCCCATGTCACAATTTAGTTGATGGGGCAATTAAACAATGCCGAGTAAGAAAATGAATTAATCAGATCTGATTACAGGGTTCCTGGGAGTGGCCTCAGAGACAAAGCAGAGTTGATCTGGAAGTGAGGTAGCAGTGGCAGACATAATCTGCTGTGTTTTCAGACTTCAAGGAGGGCTGGGTACCATTCTAAGCTTGGCCCATCCTTAACATATACCAACCTTGTGTTTTTTCAGTTAAATACTGCTTCTTCATGTCCTGGAAGGACTAATATGATTCTACCAGCAGCCACCTGGGGTTCTTTTCCAGGGGTCACTCCCTAAAGCCTGAATGTTGGGGTCCAGGAGTCTCCTCACAAGTCACACAAACACCAATTGCATGCAGCTAGGGACAGTTTATTGAGCATATGCCACTAGGATTAATCAATCAGGGCCAGGGTAAAGCTCCGAGCTGAACGATGACACTGAGTTAAGATTCTTCAGGGCTTTTTAACCCTGAGATCTACAAACATTTGTGTAAGTTATTCCACCACTCAGGGTTTAGGAATAGAGGATTTCCTTAGGAACATGTCTTTATTGTAGACCTATTCCTGCTCCCATTGGTTGGGGTATTCAGCTGTGGCAGGGGACTTGCCTTGTCTAATATTCATGTCATAACTTGTCAATCAGGATGGGACTTGTCATATATTACTTGTCAAAGATTCATGTCTTAACTTGCCAGTCAGGATGTCAGTTACCCATGTACACATTTCTTCCTGCCAAGTTGGATGTTAGTTTCCAGAGAGGTCTTGGGAACTTCAACTTTACCTCCTACTCAAAATGAAAGTCTTATTCCAAATAGTTTCTTATACTGGTGCAGGTGTCTCTCTTATCTGGGTCCATCCCAGATGCAGCTTACAAGAGCAAATAACATAATAGCCCATACACTGGTAGAGAAAGTGCTGCTGGGTGGTTGGTTCGGGGCCAAGCTTATTGTGGGTAACTATACAAAGCAGTTCTACTGACTTCTGTTGTGAATGGTTTCCAAGAGGACAGAATGTAAAAGAATATGCAATGAACTTGGGCATGAGAAAGTTTCTTAGTAGCAGCAGTAACAACATAAGAAAGTTTCTGTAGGACATTAGTAACAGCACAAATGGCAGATTAGACAGGCAACAGTTACCTATGCTTTAACACTGAGTAGGTCCTGAATACTTCTTTCTCAGAAGCCTGCCTGGCAACATGATGCTATGACCCAGATTCCAATTCACTATGCCAGTCACCATGCTCCTTCTCCAGCCATGTAATACATGCGGATCCCTGAATTAGATGTCACAGTACACTGACATCTCTGATGGCTTAATGCAGAACAGGAGTCAGTGTCCTCAGAGATGCAAGACTGAATGCAGGGAACTCACAGTTAAGGAGTTCCAGATTTCTCAACCCACTAGCCAGATGCAGTATTTTGGCTGATAGAGTGAAGAAAATATTGATACCAAAAATAAGTATAGGGGATGATGCAGTGGTTATGAACACTTGTTCTTGCTAAGAACCTGGGTTCAATTCCCAGCACTCACAGCAGTTCACAACTATCCATAACTATAGTTCTCAGAGGTCTGATGTCTACTTCTGACTTTCAAGGGTACATGGCACACAGATATTCATGAAAGGAAAACACTACTGTACATAACACAAATAGATCTTTTTAGAAAATTGGTCTTTTGAGATGGGATCTCTCTATTATGCAGTTCTGGGTATTCTGAAACTTTCTATACAGACTGGGCTGGCCTCAAAATCACAGAGATCCACCTGCATCAACCTCCAGAGAACTGGGACTAAGGGACTGTACCACCACAGTCAGCTAAAAATCATTATTAAAGTTTGTTTAAAAAAATAAGTGTAATGTTTTGAGGTCAAAAGTCTTATTTAACTTAAAGAAAAATAAGATATTTGAAAGAGAGAAAGATAGAAACACACACACACACACACACACACACAGAGAGAGAGAGAGAGAGAGAGAGAGAGAGAGAGAGAAGGACCCAATAAGTAATGAAGATGATTTCCTCTCAATCATCCCATTCTATGGGATTGGTAAGGAATGAGCGATTCTTTAAAGTTCATTTCAGATTACCTAAGAACTAGAAGAGGATCTGGATAGGAAGAGATGGTGACAATGATAATGACAACACAACAATATTCTGATCACAACTACAGATATATTATAATTAGTGCTTTCTTAATTACTCTTCTAATTCTGTGATAAAATAACATGACCAAGGCAACTTATAAAATAAAGAATATAATTTAGGGGCTTATGGTTTTGAGGGTTAGAGTCCATGACCATCACAGTGGGAAGCATGGCAGCAAGCAGACAGGTATGGTTTGAGAGCACTGAGAGCTTATGTCTTAATCCACAGGCAGAGAAAGCTAACTGGAAATGGCATGGGCATTTGAAACCTCAAAGCCCATCCCCAGTGACACACCTCCTCCAATAAGGCCCATCCTCCAAATCCTTCCCAAACAGTTCTGCCAGCTAGGCTCAAGTACTCAACTATAAGAGCCTATGGAGACCATTCTCATTCAACCCACCACAGCAACATCTTAAGAAAGAAATATAGCACTTAAGTTTTATTTAAAAATTAAACTTACTTTGTGTAAACCAGTCAATAAATAGTAGGACTAATGATACAACTTTTGAGTCTTTAATCTATGGCCTGTTACAAAAAGGTTAGACAGGGAGAGTTCTTTCCTCTTGTACCTTACTCCAAATCCAGAAGAGCTTTCTGTATAGTCAGCCTTTTTCATTTCCTTACAGAGGCAAGACGTAGTATGAAAGGAGCGAAGCAAGTTTTGAGATGGGGTGTGTTGGGGGAAGGAAAATAAAATGAAAATAGAACAAAAACTCTAAAGAGCACTTAGAAATTATCAGGAATTTCACAGATTTCCTTTTTATATTATAGCAAAAATGTTACTTACGGGATCCCGGCCCGCAGCAGCTCTCTGCTCCCAGACCCGGTGAGAGAGAGACCCAACCGCCTGGTCAGGTGGGCACTCCTGAGGCTGCAGAGCGGAAGAGACCACCAACACTGCTCACCCCTGCCCACATCCCTGGCCCAAGAGGAAACTGTATAAGGCCTCTGGGCTCCCGTGGGGGAGGGCCCAGGAGCGGCAGGACACCTGCCAGAGACACCGCCGGAACCTGAAAGAAACAGACCGGATAAACAGTTCTCTGCACCCAAATCCCGTGGGAGGGAGAGCTAAACCTTCAGAGAGGCAGACAAGCCTGGGAAACCAGAAGAGACTGCTCCCTGCACACACATCTCGGACGCCAGAGGAAAAAGCCAAAGACCATCTGGAACCCTGGTGCACTGAAGCTCCCGGAAGGGGCGGCACAGGTCTTCCTGGTTGCTGCCGCTGCAGAGAGCCCCTGGGCAGCACCCCACGAGCGAACCTGAGCCTCGGGACCACAGGTAAGACCAAATTTTCTGCTGCAAGAAAGCTGCCTGGTGAACTCAAGACACAGGCCCACAGGAACAGCTGAAGACCTGTAGAGAGGAAAAACTACACGCCCGAAAGCAGAACACACTGTCCCCATAACTGACTGAAAGAGAGGAAAACAGGTCTACAGCACTCCTGACACACAGGCTTATAGGACAGTCTAGCCACTGTCAGAAATAGCAGAACAAAGTAACACTAGAGATAATCTGATGGCGAGAGGCAAGCGCAGGAACCCAAGCAACAGAAACCAAGACTATATGCCATCATCGGAGCCCAATTCTCCCACCAAAACAAACATGGAATATCCAAACACACCAGAAAAGCAAGATCTAGTTTCAAAATCATATTTGATCATGATGCTGGAGGACTTCAAGAAAGACATGAACACACTTAGGGAAACACAGGAAAACATTAATAAACAAGTAGAAGCCTACAGAGAGGAATCGCAAAAATCCCTGAAAGAATTCCAGGAAAACACAATCAAACAGTTGAAGGAATTAAAAATGGAAATAGAAGCAATCAAGAAAGAACACATGGAAACAACCCTGGATATAGAAAACCAAAAGAAGAGACAAGGAGCTGTAGATACAAGCTTCACCAACAGAATACAAGAGATGGAAGAGAGAATCTCAGGAGCAGAAGATTCCATAGAAATCATTGACTCAACTGTCAAAGATAATGTAAAGCGGAAAAAGCTACTGGTCCAAAACATACAGGAAATCCAGGACTCAATGAGAAGATCAAACCTAAGGATAATAGGTATAGAAGAGAGTGAAGACTCCCAGCTCAAAGGACCAGTAAATATCTTCAACAAAATCATAGAAGAAAACTTCCCTAACCTAAAAAAAGAGATACCCATAGACATACAAGAAGCCTACAGAACTCCAAATAGATTGGACCAGAAAAGAAACACCTCCCGTCACATAATTGTCAAAACACCAAACGCACAAAATAAAGAAAGAATATTAAAAGCAGTAAGGGAAAAAGGTCAAGTAACATATAAAGGGAGACCTATCAGAATCACACCAGACTTCTCGCCAGAAACTATGAAGGCCAGAAGATCCTGGACTGATGTCATACAGACCCTAAGAGAACACAAATGCCAGCCCAGGTTACTGTATCCAGCAAAACTCTCAATTAACATTGATGGAGAAACCAAGATATTCCATGACAAAACCAAATTTACACAATATCTTTCTAAAAATCCAGCACTACAAAGGATAATAAATGGTAAAGCCCAACATAAGGAGGCAAGCTATACCCTAGAAGAAGCAAGAAACTAATCGTCTTGGCAACAAAACAAAGAGAATGAAAGCACACAAACATAACCTCACATCCAAATATGAATATAAAGGGAAACAATAATCACTATTCCTTAATATCTCTCAATATCAATGGCCTCAACTCCCCAATAAAAAGACATAGATTAATAAACTGGATACGCAACGAGGACCCTGCATTCTGCTGCCTACAGGAAACACACCTCAGAGACAAAGACAGACACTACCTCAGAGTGAAAGACTGGAAAACAACTTTCCAAGCAAATGGTCAGAAGAAGCAAGCTGGAGTAGCCATTCTAATATCAAATAAAATCAATTTCCAACTAAAAGTCATCAAAAAAGATAAGGAAGGACACTTCATATTCATCAAAGGAAAAATCCACCAAGATGAACTCTCAATCCTAAATATCTATGCCCCAAATACAAGGGCACCTACATACGTAAAAGAAACCTTACTAAAGCTCAAAACACACATTGCACCTCACACAATAATAGTGGGAGATTTCAACACCCCACTCTCATCAATGGACAGATCATGGAAACAGAAATTAAACAGTGATGTCGACAGACTAAGAGAAGTCATGAGCCAAATGGACTTAACGGATATTTATAGAACATTCTATCCTAAAGCAAAAGGATATACCTTCTTCTCAGCTCCTCATGGTACTTTCTCCAAAATTGACCATATAATTGGTCAAAAAACGGGCCTCAACAGGTACAGAAAGATAGAAATAATCCCATGCGTGCTATCGGACCACCACGGCCTAAAACTGGTCTTCAATAACAATAAGGGAAGAATGCCCACATATACGTGGAAATTGAACAATGCTCTACTCAATGATAACCTGGTCAAGGAAGAAATAAAGAAAGAAATTAAAAACTTTCTAGAATTTAATGAAAATGAAGATACAACATACTCAAACTTATGGGACACAATGAAAGCTGTGCTAAGAGGAAAACTCATAGCGCTGAGTGCCTGCAGAAAGAAACAGGAAAGATCATATGTCAGCAGCTTGACAGCACACCTAAAAGCTCTAGAACAAAAAGAAGCAAATACACCCAGGAGGAGTAGAAGGCAGGAAATAATCAAACTCAGAGCTGAAATCAACCAAGTAGAAACAAAAAGGACCATAGAAAGAATCAACAGAACCAAAAGTTGGTTCTTTGAGAAAATCAACAAGATAGATAAACCCTTAGCCAGACTAACGAGAGGACACAGAGAGTGCGTCCAAATTAACAAAATCAGAAATGAAAAGGGAGACATAACTACAGATTCAGAGGAAATTCAAAAAATCATCAGATCTTACTATAAAAACCTATATTCAACAAAATTTGAAAATCTTCAGGAAATGGACAATTTCCTAGACAGATACCAGGTATCGAAGTTAAATCAGGAACAGATAAACCAGTTAAACAACCCCATAACTCCTAAGGAAATAGAAGCAGTCATTAAAGGTCTCCCAACCAAAAAGAGCCCAGGTCCAGACGGGTTTAGTGCAGAATTCTATCAAACCTTCATAGAAGACCTCATACCAATATTATCCAAACTATTCCACAAAATTGAAACAGATGGAGCCCTACCGAATTCCTTCTACGAAGCCACAATTACTCTTATACCTAAACCACAAAAAGACACAACAAAGAAAGAGAACTTCAGACCAATTTCCCTTATGAATATCGACGCAAAAATACTCAATAAAATTCTGGCAAACCGAATTCAAGAGCACATCAAAACAATCATCCACCATGATCAAGTAGGCTTCATCCCAGGCATGCAGGGATGGTTTAATATACGGAAAACCATCAACGTGATCCATTATATAAACAAACTGAAAGAACAGAACCACATGATCATTTCATTAGATGCTGAGAAAGCATTTGACAAAATTCAACACCCCTTCATGATAAAAGTCCTGGAAAGAATAGGAATTCAAGGCCCATACCTAAACATAGTAAAAGCCATATACAGCAAACCAGTTGCTAACATTAAACTAAATGGAGAGAAACTTGAAGCAATCCCACTAAAATCAGGGACTAGACAAGCCTGCCCACTCTCTCCCTACTTATTCAATATAGTTCTTGAAGTTCTAGCCAGAGCAATCAGACAACAAAAGGAGATCAAAGGGATACAGATCGGAAAAGAAGAGGTCAAAATATCACTATTTGCAGATGACATGGTAGTATATTTAAGTGATCCCAAAAGTTCCACCAGAGAACTACTAAAGCTGATAAACAACTTCAGCAAAGTGGCTGGGTATAAAATTAACTCAAATAAATCAGTTGCCTTCCTCTATACAAAAGAGAAACAAGCCGAGAAAGAAATTAGGGAAACGACACCCTTCATAATAGACCCAAATAATATAAAGTACCTCGGTGTGACTTTAACCAAGCAAGTAAAAGATCTGTACAATAAGAACTTCAAGACACTGAGGAAAGAAATTGAAGAAGACCTCAGAAGATGGAAAGATCTCCCATGCTCATGGATTGGCAGGATTAATATAGTAAAAATGGCCATTTTACCAAAAGCAATCTACAGATTCAATGCAATCCCCATCAAAATACCAATCCAATTCTTCAAAGAGTTAGACAGAACAATTTGCAAATTCATCTGGAATAACAAAAAACCCAGGATAGCTAAAGCTATCCTCAACAATAAAAGGACTTCAGGGGGAATCACTATCCCTGAACTCAAGCAGTATTACAGAGCAATAGTGATAAAAACTGCATGGTATTGGTACAGAGACAGACAGATAGACCAATGGAATAGAATTGAAGACCCAGAAATGAACCCACGCACCTATGGTCACTTGATTTTTGACAAAGGAGACAAAACCATCCAATGGAAAAAAGATAGCATTTTCAGCAAATGGTGCTGGTTCAACTGGAGGGCAACATGTAGAAGAATGCAGATCGATCCATGCTTATCCCCCTGTACAAAGCTTAAGTCCAAGTGGATCAAGGACCTCCACATCAAACCAGACACACTCAAACTAATAGAAGAAAAACTAGGGAAGCATCTGGAACACATGGGCACTGGAAAAAATTTCCTGAACAAAACACCAATGGCTTATGCTCTAAGATCAAGAATCGACAAATGGGATCTCATAAAACTGCAAAGCTTCTGTAAGGCAAAGGACACTGTGGTTAGGACAAAATGGCAACCAACAGATTGGGAAAAGATCTTTACCAATCCTACAACAGATAGAGGCCTTATATCCAAAATATACAAAGAACTCAAGAAGTTAGACCGCAGGGAAACAAATAACCCTATTAAAAAATGGGGTTCAGAGCTAAACAAAGAATTCACAGCTGAGGAATGCCGAATGGCTGAGAAACACCTAAAGAAATGTTCAACATCTTTAGTCATAAGGGAAATGCAAATCAAAACAACCCTGAGATTTCACCTCACACCAGTGCGATTGGCTAAGATCAAAAACTCAGGTGACAGCAGATGTTGGCGAGGATGTGGAGAAAGAGGAACACTCCTCCATTGTTGGTGGGATTGCAAACTGGTACAACCATTCTGGAAATCAGTCTGGAGGTTCCTCAGAAAATTGGACATTGAACTGCCTGAGGATCCAGCTATACCTCTCTTGGGCATATACCCAAAAGATGCCTCAACATATAAAAGAGACACGTGCTCCGCTATGTTCATCGCAGCCTTATTTATAATAGCCAGAAAATGGAAAGAACCCAGATGCCCTTCAACAGAGGAATGGATACAGAAAATGTGGTACATCTACACAATGGAATATTACTCAGCTATCAAAAACAACGAGTTTATGAAATTCGTAGGCAAATGGTTGGAACTGGAAAATATCATCCTGAGTGAGCTAACCCAATCACAGAAAGACATACATGGTATGCACTCATTGATAAGTGGCTATTAGCCCAAATGCTTGAATTACCCTAGATCCCTAGAACAAAGGAAACTCAAGACAGATGATCAAAATGTGAATGCTTCACTCCTTCTTTAAATGAGGAAAAAGAATACCCTTGGCAGGGAAGGGAGAGGCAAAGATTAAAACAGAGACTGAAGGAACACCCATTCAGAGCCTGTCCCACGTTTGGCCCATACATATACAGCCACCCAATTAGACAAGATGGATGAAGCAAAGAAGTGCAGACCGACAGGAGCCGGATGTAGATCGCTCCTGAGAGACACAGCCAGAATACAGCAAATACAGAGGCGAATGCCAGCAGCAAACCACTGAACTGAGAATAGGTCCCCTATTGAAGGAATCAGAGAAAGAACTGGAAGAGCTTGAAGGGGCTGGAGACCCCAAAAGTACAACAATGCCAAGCAACCAGAGCTTCCAGGGACTAAGCCACTACCTAAAGACTATACATGGACTGACCCTGGACTCTGACCCCATAGGTAGCAATGAATATCCTAGTAAGAGCACCAGTGGAAGGGGAAGCCCTGGGTCCTGCTAAGACTGAACCCCCAGTGAACTAGTCTATGGGGGGAGGGCGGCAATGGGGGGAGGTTTGGGAGGGGAACACCCATAAGGAAGGGGAGGGGGGAGGGGGATGTTTGCCCGGAAACCGGGAAAGGGAATAACACTTGAAATGTATATAAGAAATACTCAAGTTAATAAAAAAAAAAAAGACTCAGAATAAATATTCACAACTAAACATCAAAAACTAAAAAAAAAAAAAAGAAATACTCAAGTTAATAAAAAAAATTAAATTAAAAAAAATGTTACTTAATTCCTCAAAGGCAAACTGTAACTGGTTTCATGAATATAACATAGTAACATTTTAAAATACTTTGATTTATGAAATCTTCATAATCTTGGAAAGAGTAATATTATTTTTATTTTAGAGATCAGATAACATGCCCAGAGAGATTAAAGATTTTGTTCATGATGGCAAAGTTCAAAACCAGCAGACACCAGGATGAAAATGTACCTTTTCTCAACCTATGCATTTGATTTCATTTTCTGCTTGTCTCTTGCCTCACTTCTAATCCTGTTCCCTTTCTCAAGTCCAGCCACTTATATTTCCTGTAAGAAACTTCTAGAGGAAGATTTCTGATATTTCCCAGTTGAATGAAGTAAGAATGAAAGGTCTTCAACATATGCTAAAGCAAGTATTTAGGAACGAAAGTACAGGCTTCCAGTGACATTCTGAGCTTAACCTTTATTACCATGCTTTTAAAAAAACGTTCTTCAAGGTTTCTGTCTCCCCCATCTCTGTCTTTAAGTAGAAAGTCAAGAAATTTTGAGAAAAAATATTGTACCTCAAATAAGCAACCAAAAAACTTAAGTCCCAATTGCTAAATATCTGACCCTCACTCACTGAATGCTCATTCCTATCGTATGAAGATTGCAAAGGATGACTTAGTTCATGTTAGTGGCAGATGTCATTTTAAAGTAAACTCTAGTTTTTAAATTTCATGAGTATGAGTGTTTTCCTTTCCTGTATGTCTATAAACCATGTGTGTAGTACCCTTAGACACCAGAAGAGGCACTGGATCTCCTAGAACAGGAGATCTTCTCCCTAATCCTATGTCCAAACTGTGAGAATTAAAGACATGGCCATCTTCAGGGGGATAGGAGGAGCCTCATAACTAGGTCCTTTTCTCGGTTGTTAAGACCTGAACTATAATAAAGGAAAACTCAAATTTGAGACAGGGATCTTGATTATTCTTATCCAAACTTTGTCCCTAACAGTATATTGGGCAAGTCTCTTCAGACCTGAATGGCCTCCGATTCCCCAGTTGTTATAATGTAGCCAGATGATGAGTGGTGACTAAACTACAATAAACACACATGGATGCTCCCTGAGATTTGGGTGGACTTCCTTACGTTAGAAGGCACTAGTCCTTCCCAAACTGTTTTCTATGGTTTATTGAGTGTTCTAAGGTAGAGATCCTGTAGTCAAATCACTCTAAGAAACGTTGCACTAGCCGGGTGGTAGTAGTGCACCTTTAATGCCAGTACTAAGGAGGCAGAAGCAGACGAATCTCCCAGTTTGAGGCCAGCCTGGTCTACAGAAAGAGTTTCATAATACCAGGGCCAAATAGAGCAACCTGTCTCTAGAGAAAGAAAGGAAGAAAGAAAGGAAGGGAGGGAGGGAGGGAGGGAGGGAGGGAGGAAGGAAGGAAGGAAGGAAGGAAGGAAGGAAGGAAGGAAGGAAGGAAGGAGGCAGGCGGGCAGGTAGGGAGGAAGGGGGAGGAAGGGAAAGGAAGGGAAAGGAAGGAAGGAAGGAAGCAGGCAGGCAGGCAGGCAGGGAGGGAGGGAAAGGAAGGGAAAGGAAGGAAGGAAGGAAGCAGGCAGGCAGGCAGGCAGGGAGGGAGGGAAAGGAAGGGAAAGGAAGGGAAAGGAAGGAAAAGGAAGGAAAGGAAGGGAAAGGAAGGAAAAGGAAGGAAAGGAAGGGAAAGGAAGGAAAGGAAGGCAAGGAAGGAAGGAGATAAGTTAAAGCCTACGTTGTACTGAAAGGACAAAGATGATGAATAAATGGAATTGCTTCCCTTTGCATGACTTCCTTTAATGCACAGTGCCATATTCCAGAAACCCACATGAGTCATCTCAAATGGGATTGACCTCTCAGGATGACCATTCACAACTGACTAAGCAGAGAATTACATTACTTAGCCTGATTATGTGACATCATTATACTGACAAGATCTCTGTTAGATATCTGCTAATCTACTTTTTCAGCAGATTGTCAATAAGGGTGGAGTCAATGTCATTATACTGTAACAACATCCATTAGAGAAAACTACAGGTTTAATAAGATGTAAAAGGGAAAACATTCAAGCAGGAAGGAAACAATTTGGCAATAGATAATCCCAAAGTAATGGCATTTCAATCCCAAAGATAAACTTCTCACAGAAGCTATTGTCGGTATCTGTTTTGAATGTGGGCAGTACGAAATAGTTAATACTTCTGATGTCTAACTTCAAGTATTTTTTCCTTTAAATAAGAAA
The DNA here is from genome assembly GCF_021556685.1 of Rattus norvegicus. NCBI lineage: Eukaryota > Metazoa > Chordata > Mammalia > Rodentia > Muridae > Rattus > Rattus norvegicus. Next base: position 150,268,376 of record NC_141537.1, on the reverse strand, counting down.
GCTTCTATGAGATAGATGCAAAGTTTTTAACATAGGATGTGTCACCATCTGATTTGTATTTTGAAATACACAGCATGTGTCTGACTCCATGAAACACACACACACACACACACACACACACACACACACACACACACACACACCACCCCTCCCTAGTTAATGGTAGGACCAAGACCTGAATCCATAATTCATCACCTATTCAAGTTCTTCTTTTTTATGCCAGAAAAAAAGTATAGCAGACACTTCTGTGAATAAACAGCAGAATTTTGCTTTTAACCAGGCAGTGGTGGCACACACTTTTAATCTCAGCATTTGGGAGGCAAAGACAGATGGATCTCTGAGTTTGAGGCCAGTGTGGTCTACAGAGTGAGCTCCAGAACAGAGGAAATGCTGTCTTGAAAAACCAAACCAAACCAAATAAACAAACAAATAATACCCAGTAAATCATATCATCAAAACTATGCCAATTTATTAAAATTAGAAATTGTGAATGGAAATTTTTAAACATATTATTCTATATAAGCACCAGAACAATGGTCACAACCCTGAATTGCATAATGAATAATTATTAGTTTTTTATCTACTTCTCTAAATCATACTAAGTACTTGACTTTTTCTGTCAAATAGTTGAACATGAGGAAGATCATCATTCTTGTAGGTAACTTCTATTATTAATTTGGTTACTAAAAATGTAGGTATTTACTTACTAACTGAAATATTATGTCAGCCATTAGCTTTCCTCAAAACCAATAGATCTGGGGGTGGGGGGAGTGAGTTGAAATAGAATACAGATATGGCAGACAAAACCATAACCCTAGGTTATCGGGTGCTATGAACAGGTTATCACATGACAAAGTTAACTTTGAAATGGGAAGATGAGCCAGGGAGGCCTATCACATCAACATGTTCTTTACAGCAGAAGCTTTTTCTGCTGGGGAGAAGAGAAACTCAGAGAGCTGAAGCACAAGACAATGTGAAATGGACATGGCTACATGTGTAGAAATGTACATGGCCTCCAGATGTCAAAGTGATTGCTGGTTCATCTCAGTCTAACTACAACAAGCAGAATTCTGCCAACAAGAATAAGCTTAGAAAACAGATTTTTCCCAGCACCCAGATATCTTAATTTTAACTTTGTGTGACTATAAGCACAAAACCTACATGCATTACACCTGACTGCATGGCTGTGAATGAGTAAATAGGGTGTCACACTGCAAAAGAACTATAGAAGCCATGTCTACATTGGAAACCATAGAACTGCAGGACTTCATCATGCACATCAAGGTGGCTAGATTAGTCTAAGATAAGAGAGGGTCTCCTTTCAAGCCATAATAGATTTTTCCCAGTAACTTTTATCTTCTCCCAAAAACCTTAGGAGAGAATACTTTCTAATGCAGCTATGTGAATTATGCACTGAAGGACTTGCCCATCACCATTTGTGTTTGGTTTTGTTTCCCTAGGTAAGACTTCCTGATCTCAGGTTTTCTTTCCTTCATTTTCTCAGAAAAATGTGGATCTTCACTTTTTCTTCTTAGGCTTCTTATCTTTCACTGAAACATTTGTTAGTTGTCTGTCATGTCAAACACTGTGTATAAATAAAAGACTGCAGTGCTCAGGAAGTGAAAATTACCTCAGGCTACACAGAAGCAAGGCATATTATAAAAGAAAAATTGGAAAATCTTCCTCAGGCTTTTTGGGCACGCAGAAAGGTCTACACGCACAAAAGGATCAGACCTTATTTCTGTTGCATAACAGATGCAGACTCCTAGTCCAATGCAATAGCCAATGCTTGAACTGGCATTCTCGGGTAAACCTGAATAGCTGGAACCAGACTGCTCAGACTACTCAGTTAGGTTGTCAGAGACACAAGAAGTTCCTTCTCATCTTGGTGCAGTGTCTGGATATAGAGAGAAAATAGATGCATTTCAAAGGGATGGCCATGGCTTCAGAAACAGCCAGCTGCACTGTGCTTACCACTGCCTAGTAATGCTCAAAATTAAGAAACACTGTTCATCTCTTTCTTAATGTTTTAATTAATATAATCTGCTCAGTTTTCATGATCTGTATATTTCCAAAGTTTTGTCTTTGTTGTTGTTGTTGTTGTTGTTATTGTTGTTAGTGGGGGTTGTTGGTTTACAGTTTTATAGCACTGTGAGCAGAAAAAGGTATGCTTTTCTTCTATCTTTTTCTTTCTTTCTTTTCTTTTTTGCAAGGTTTTGCTTTGTTTGACAGCAGTTATGGGTTGAGGGGGCACACAGGCCTGAGCCCCGTGTTCCGTTTGACTATGTGAGGAGGAGACCCGTAGCAGTGCTGGTGGTCCTGGGGGACCAGCCAGAAGAGCTCAGCTGGAACCACTGCCTTCGAGGCTGTGTGTTCATTTCACCTTCAGCTACTTCTTGATAGGCTTCCTGATATCCTTCCCCTGGAGCTTAAGGCCGATGGCTCTCTCAATTTTGCCCAAACCTGGTTATTCAGAATGGCCTGGATACTTTCAAAATCTGTGATGACTTGCGGTTTTTCATTGATTTTCATTGCCAGATCCTTCTGTGTCAGGCCTTTGCTCTGCTGGCCCTGCTGGATCACTTTGCCCAAGTCCAGGGTCACTCTGTCGTGATGCAGCTCCTCTGTCTCCCGGTCTAGCTTGGCTGTGTTTTTAGTGATGGAATGCTGCTTGTTCTGGCCAGCAGTCCATTTCTTTTTTTTTTTTCTTTTCTTTTCTTAAAGCTTTTACTTTGAGACATCATGGAAAACTTAGAGGTACACATGGAGAAGACATGACCACAGAATGGAAACAGCACAGAAGCATCAATGCCTGCAGCTAGTGTTGAGCTGGAGTTTTGAGTTTGACTGATACTGAATGAATGAACTAGCATTCCTCTCCTTCTTCCTCACCCTCACCTTCCACAAAATCCATAGCAACCTCCTCATAATCCTTCTCTAGGGCAGCCATGTCCTCACAGGCCTCAGAGAACTCCCCCTCCTCCATGCCCTCACCCACGTACCAGTGCACAAAGGCACGCTTGGCATACATCAGATCAAACTTGTGATCTAGGTGAGCCCAGGCCTCAGCAATGGCTGTAGTGTTGCTCAGCATACACACAGCTCTCTGAACCTTGACCAGGTTGCCACCAAGTACCACAGTGGGAGGCTGGTAATTAATGCCAACCTTGAAGCCAGTGGAGCACCAGTCCACAAACTGGATGCTGTGCCTGGTCTTGATGGCAGCACTGACATCCTTGGGAACCACGGTATAGCAGGCAGCAAGTCATGTATTTACCATGGCAAGGGTCACATTTCACCATCTGGGTGGCTGGCTCAAAGAAGGCATTGGTGATCTCTGCTACAGAAAGCTGCTCATGGTAGGCTTTCTCAGCAGAGTGACAGGGGCATAAGTGGCCAGAGGGAAGTGGATGCAAGGGTAGGGCACCAGGTTAGTCTGGAATTCTGTCAGATCAACATTCAGGGCCCCATCAAATCTGAGGGAAGCAGTGATGGAAGACACAATCTGGCTAATAAGGCGGTTAAGGTTAGTGTAGGTTGGGCACTCAATGTCGAGGTTTCTACAACAGATGTCGTAGATGGCCTCACTGTCTACAGTCAGAGGGCTCCAGGGTGGTGTGGGTGGTGAAGATGGAACTATAGGGCTCAACCACAGCAGTGGAAACCTGGGGGGCTGTGTAAATGGAGAACTCCAGCTTGGACTTCTTTCCATAATCAACAGAGAGCCGCGCCATCAGCAGGGAGGTGAACTCAGACTCAGTTCCCCCAAAAAATCTGTGGAAAACCAAGAAGCCCTGGAGACCTGTGCACTGGTCAGTGAGCTTGCAAATTCTGTCCAAGACAAGGTCAATGATCTCCTTGCCAGTGGTTTAGTGGCCACGAGCATAGTTATTGGCAGCATCTTCCTTGCCTGTGATGAGCTACTCTGGGTAGAAGAGCTGGCAGTAGGTGCCAGTGTGAACTTCATCAATAACTGTGGGTTCCAGGTCTATGAACACTGCCTGGGGCATGTGCTTGCCAGCTCCTGTCTCACTAAAGAAGGTGTTGAAGGAGTCATCTCCTCCCCCACTGGTCTTGTCACTTGGCATCTGACCATCAGGCTGGATGCCATGTTCCAGGTAGTAAAGCTCCCAGCAGGTATTGCCGATCTGGACACCAGCCTGACCAATGTGGATGGAGATGCACTCATGCATGACAGTTACGGGTTAGAAGGCGAGGGTGATAGAAGCAGACACCGGGTCCCGGTTACCATTCCCGACAACTAATAGTCCAGGTAAGTAACGCAATCCAGCAGTCCATTTCTTGATGTCTCTACATATTCTCCTCGTCGCTGAGCTGCTAAGACGGCCTGCTTAGACTTAGCCTGTATGGCCGTGGGGCCCTTCTTGCGCATCACCTTCACGGTGTCCCAGTCACTCTTGGCCATGGCGCGGTGGGGGTGGTGGTCCGTCCAGAGGCTCTGGCAATTGCTCGAGCAAGGTATGCTTTTTCTATTTAAAAACTTTTAGATAGAAGTGATGGCTTAGTAGTTAAGAGAATTTATTGTTCTTCCAGAGAACCTGAGTTTGGTTCCCAGCACCTATGCTAAATAGCTCACAAACATCCGTAACTACAGCTTCCAGGGATCCAATGCCCCGGGTCTCCAAGGGCACCTTCATTCACATGCACATACCCACTTGTCAACACACATACACACATGACTAAAAATTATATATATTAAATGATAATGTTTAAGTATACCACATGAGCTATCACCTTCTTTTTGCTTGTGTATGTATGTGGTACATATGTAAGTACATATGCCTGTTGACACATGTGGATGCAAATGTGTGATCTTGTATGTGCGTGCATATGGAAGCCAGAAGTTGGCATCAGATTTCTTCCTCAGCCACTCTTCACTTAATGTATTTAAGCAGAGTTTCTTGCAGAACCCAAAGCTCACCACTTCCCGGTCTAGCTAATCAGCTTGCCTTGCAGATTCTCCCTCCCTCTCCCCACCCTCTGCTTCCTAAATGCAGGAGGCTACCATACCTGCCAGGTTTTTATGTGGGTTCTGGGTATCTGAATTCCAGTCCTCACACTTGTATAGCATTTATCTACCATCTCTCTAGTCCCCATCCTCTATTTTTGAAGGAAAATGTCAGATAAAAATATTTAAATATTACATATTTGTATTGATAAATTTAATATAAATATATAAATAAGTATATTAAATTATATAAATTTAAAATGTTAATATATATGAAAAATGTCAGATTAAAATATATGTATACATTATATATGTATGTGTGTGCCACTATGATTTCTGATAAAAAATAAGCTGTTAGTCTTTCTGAGGCTCTCTTGTACATGATGAATCATTATTTTTCTTTTCTACTCTTTAAGTCCATCATTTGAGGGTTTCATTATATATCTAAACACTTAGGTTACCCTACATGAACCTTGTGAAGTTTCATGCATCTGTAAATTCAAATATTTTATTAAATTAGGAAGTGTTGTCTTTCTTTTCAAGATTTATTTATTCTATTTATGTGGGTACACTGTCGTTGTCTTCAGACACACCAGAAGAGGGCATCAGATCCCATTACAGATGATTGTGAACCACCATGTGGTTGCTGGGAATTGAACTCAGGACCTCTGAAAAGCAGAGAGTGCTCTTAACCACTAAGCCATCTCTCCAGCTCCGGGAAGTATTATCTTTCATCCAAATATTCTTTCAGTCCTTTTCTTTCTTATAGTATCTCCTATTGAGACACTGGCTGGAATTACAGTTATCTGAGGCTCTATGTAGTTTTTCTTTTATTTATTTTGACCCCTATAATCTCAATTATAACCAATCTTAAAATCTACTGATTTCTTTTGCTTGCTTAACTCTGTTTCAGTTATTGTAATTTTAGACTGTTAATTTTCTAATATATATGATTATATTTACCATTAATAACTATATAATTAGCAGTATATAAACAACATGTATAGACAAATATATACACTTTCCATCTTTTCATTGATTGTGTCTATTTAAGGGCAAACCATTCTCATCATTTCCTTTATTCATTTAGTTACTAGAACATATTGTAAATAGTCACAAACAGCAGAAACCGATTATCACGAACCTTACAGTACCAGGAGCAGAAGTTCTGAACTAACAGTTCTGTCTCTAACCACGTGCTTTCAATGTTGAGAAAATGTCACTTGGAATCAGATTATTGAAAATGTTCTAGAGCTCTGGACTGGTCTCAGTCACCTGTGTGCTCTTCTGAGTCACCCCCTGGCCTGGTGTGGGATTCTGAAAACCATCAACAAGAATCAACCCTTTAATACAAAAACACTTAACCATATCATTAACTAATTCATTTCTGTTTAAATCTTTTCTGCTTAAATTTAAATTTTCTGTTTAAATCTCTTATGGAGAAAGGTTTATAAGATGGTAAGTGTGAAAACAGGAAGAATATAGAGGAACCTATTTTTTTAATATATATAAAAATTGATGATGACTTGGGATAGAGAAAATGTAAGGACAAATACAGGGGTATAAAAGATTTAGCTCATGTTAAAGTAGATGAAATGAATGGGAAAGGTGTAAAAAGTGACCTCAAAGTTCTATCATGATTGAATGGATGGTGATTGATAGTATTTATTAAGATGGGTATAAGGTGTTAATAATTAGTTTCCTTTCTGTTGCTATGATAAAATGTCAGGAAAAAGCAATCTCACAATTTCAGGTTACAATCCATCATTGTGGGGAAGACAAAGTGGCAGAAATTTGAAACAGCCTGTCACATCATATCCACTGTCAAGAGCACAGTCATGACAGGTGAAATGGCTCAGCTGGTAAAGAAACTTCATCAAGTCCAATTGTCAGAGTTTAATCCCTAAGACTCACATGGTAGAAGGAAAGAATCAGTTCCCACTAGTTGTCCTCTGACCTGTACACACACATTTACACACTGTAGCACATGTGTGCATTCACTAAATAAGTAAACAAATAAGGTTTTTAAAAGCAGAAAGCAATGAGTCAGTCAACAAGCTAGTATTCCGCCTGTCCTATTTTATACAATTCACAAATCTCTGCCTAGGGAATTGTGCCATCCACAGTGGGCAAGTCTTCTCTTATCAATCAACGCCATTATAACAATTCCTCACTGACATTCTCAGAACCCTTTTTAAGTGACTCTAGATTATGTCGAGTTGACAATTAAGACCAAACACCACAGAAATCATCTTTACTTCTTTTCTGCTGTCATGATAAAATATCCTGACATGAACAACTTAAGGGAGAAAGGGTTACAGTTCATCACTGTGGGGCAGTTAATATGGAGGAACTTGGTCATTCCAGCTGGAAATTTCCATAGAATGGTCCTAACCAAAGTCCATTTCTTGGTCAGCATTTAAAATTTAATAAAGCTTGCTTTAAATTTGTTCTCCCCCCTCCCCAAGATGGCAGGAACTTGAAGCAGCTAGTCACGTTGCATCCATAGTCAAGATCTGAGAGCAATGAATTAATGCATGAATACTGGTGCTCAGATCGCTTTTCCCACTCTTACACAATCCAGGGCCCTATACCCAGAGAATGTACCACACATAGTAGGCAAGTCTGCTCAACTCAATTATCATATTCAAGATAATCTCCCACAGGCATATCCACAGGCTAATCTGAACTAGACATCCTTCATTAAGACTCCCTTCTCAGGTGATCAGACTGTATTAGGTTGACAATTAGAACTATTTGATCATGAGATGAGGGATGACACCAATTTGAAGGAAGGAAAATTTAGGAGACATGTATATAAGAAATGTAAGTGAAGATTTTACTTGTGGAGACAGGGCTGAAACAGAAAAAGGATCACAAAACCTAGTTCTGAGTTTTCCTCCATCATGCCTTATCCTTTGAACTTCAGTTATTAATATGACACTTTCTATTACATTTGTTTTTCTCTTCCCCCCCCCCGCGTCTATCCCCTAATCTCTTCTTGGTGTACTTCTATGGATGGAGTCCAGAGCTTCCTACATGCAAGACTGCCAAGGACTGGCCTCAGCTTGGAGAGGGGTGTTTGAGAGCATCGAAACAAATGACTTGAAGTCAAATCATGAGTCCAAGCTGGTGGCCTATACTCTGCTCAAGATGGCTTCCTAGACAGATCTCTGTAGATAGGTCTTGACTCTGTAGTCTTCAGACTGCTTTCTCTCTGTGTGATCTGTTCAAGATAGCTTTTCAGACTGCTCTAAATGCACAGCTGGGTGTTTAAGACCTGCAAGTTTGAGGCTAACCTGGGTTCCATGGGAAACTCAAGGCAAGCCTGGGCTAATAGCAAGACCCTGTCTCTAAAACAACAAATAATGCACACACACAAAATAATGAGATGATCATACAAGACTGAGAAGGATTAAATAGCATGGCAGATGCCTCTTAGAATTTTAGAAATAGGTAGAAAAGGTGGATAGGAATAGACATGGTAAAGTAAGGACTTTTGAGAATGACTAGTTAAAACAGTTACAAACATCAAGGGGAAAAAAAGACTATGGAAAAGAAAACCGTGTTCAGAGTCAATGATAAAAGCAAGCTGATTTCAACAGAAAGTCTTAGTTTGTCCACATCAAAGTACTCATATTACTAAGTTTCCTTGTTACAGCTAAAGATCCCAAAAGAATAAAGGAAAATTCAGCCCATTACCAAGACCAAATGTTCTTTAATGATGCTCTACCTTTCCAGGAAAGGGAACTAAACACATTCTGACCCACAGGATTCAAAAATAACTCAGATGTCATGGTGTGCTTTGAAACTACCCAGTTGTTAAAACGGGTCTAGTGGCATCCATAATCTTTTCCTATCTTACATTCTCAGCTGCAGCTGCGAATGCTTAAGATGAAACCATTCCTATGTCCAGAGTTTCCTTTGATTAAAAGTCCACAGGATACACTGATACTAACATGCCACGAGTCTGGAACGTAAGTGAAAGTGTTATTCTCCAGAAGTTGGCTTTTATGTCAAAGAGTCCTGCTGTGCCAGTGTCCCCAAAGTCTAGGAGAGTCTGGACAACAGCATAACAATACCGGAGCTGGAAAAAAAATAGCTTTAAGATCAATTTGATGTAAATTTACTAATGAAGACACAAAAACCAAAAGAAAGGAAATAATCATTTCAAGGCCAAAGAGATCCTAAAAGGCAGGAAAGATCATTAGGATGGCTAACAGAACTTGGGAAAGAAATTATCTCAGCATACTCTAGTCAGGATAGTTATGAAGATGTGGAAAAGAAGAAGGGTTTATAGAGCTACTCTCAAGTCACCATGCTCCTTCAGAAAACTTAGAGAACTGCTTCAAGCCAGCTATGGTTGGCACATGCCTTTCATCCTAACATTGGAAAGGCAGAGGCCAGCCTGGTCTACAAAGTGAATACCAGGATAGCCAGAGCTACATAGTAAAAGCCCACCCTCCAAAAAAAACAGATAGCTGGGGGAGAGGAAGGGAGGAGGAGGAAGAGGAGGGGGAGGAGGGGGAGGAAGAAGGGGAAGAAGAAGATGAAAGGGAGAAAGAGAGGGAAGAGAAGAACAAATTACTCCAGTCATCTCAAACCCTAACTCAATAAACACTTCTCACATCTCCTGAAGATTCTAAATTGTCAATCAGTAAATATTTACTGTATGAAGAAAAGTCCTAGGTCAAGAAAATGTTGGAGGAATGCTAATTAGGTGAATTAATTCTAAGACATAAATAGAATAACAGAGAACAAGAAGAACAAATTTTCATACTCAAAGAAAAGGCTGAAGCATTTGTGGGACCTGAACAAAAAAAAGAGTGTTGATAAAGCCAGTGTTTATCTCTATGTGGCTACTTAGGAACTGCCCATAAGTCATAGAAAAATCGGGCTTAATAGAGATGTGAGATAGAAACTGGAAATCCTTATTTATATATAAAAAAGCTGCATGGATTTTTTATACACAGGTAGATTTGATAACTGATGGACTGGATAACAATTAAGATTCCTTTCACTCCTAAGAACTTCTTTTTCTCAGAAAACAATGAACTCTGAATGTCTGAAGAATTATATTTAAATTTCAGAGATTCCAAGACTCAAAAAGTTTAGGAGCAGATAGCCATATTATCTATTTTTTTTTCGTGATTTGCTCTTTACTTGTGAATGACTTTCCAGTTCAGTACAAATGTACTTTGCCCTATTTTATCCTCACAGTGATCTCAGTATATACCCACCATGGTTATTGTCAAATGCTGCCACGAAATCTTAGCCTCAGAGAACTCAGGGAATATCCCCAGTGGGATCCCTATGGATTTCACTGTGACCTGTTGGGTTTCAACCTCCACTTTCTTAATTATTTGTCAGACTATCACTGAAAATTAAGGTTTAAAAAAAAAGGCTCCCACCACTTCCCAAATAGTTAGTGCTCTCTCTCTCTTAGTTCTCTCTTAGTGCTCTCTCTCTCTTTGTGTTCTCTCTCTCCCTCCCTCTCTCTCTCTCCCTCCCTCTCTCTCTCTCTCTCTCTCTCTCTCTCTCTCTCTCTCTCTCTCTCTCTCTCTCTCTCTCTCTCTCTCTCGTTTCCTTGTGCTTTGGTTTAAGATGTAAACTCTCAGCTATTGCTCCAGTAGAAAAATGCTGCTCTTATAAGTTGGCTTGGTGTTTTACCATAGCAGTAGAAAAGTAACTAAGTCAGCTACCTGAATCAAAAACTCTTTCGTCTTGGTACTCTTTTGATAAAACAATAAAATAAATAAATAAAACAACTCATGGTATGGCTGGTTTTCAAAGACCTTTTCACTTTTGTCCCTGCCTGATTTTGTGAATCCCTCCTTTGCTGACTCGTTCCACACCATTATACCATAGCATCTACCTTTAAATACACAATCTCTGCCCTTTGACTTTTATGTTAGTTTCAGGTCTTATATTTAGGTCTTTAATACAATCTGAGCTGATTTTTTGCATAAGGTATGAGATAAACATCCACCTTCAGTCCTGACTAGTAGAATACCCAGGTTTCCCATAACTTATGTGCTGAAGAGAACATTCTTTCCACATGTGTGTTCTTGGTGCCTTCAAGGAAAACCAGTTAACTATATATGTATGCTTTCTTTCTGGATTTTCTTATTCTGTTCGTATGTTTTATGTCAGTATCAAGCTATTTTGATCATAATAACCTTGTATTTTGAGGTTAGGATGTGTGATGTCTCCAAATCTGTTATCTTACCCATAGGGTTGAATGTTCAGGGGCTTTTAGTGATTTTGTAAGTATAGTAGAAATTTCTACTGTACTTATAGTGAAAAGTGACACTGGAATTTTAAAAGGATTCCACTGGATCTATAAATTGCTTTGGGTAGTATAAAATGTAACAGCATGCTTTCACTTCACGATCAGAACATGTATTCTAATATATATTTGTCATATTGAAATTCTTAAATGTTTACAAGTTTTTGATATATAAATCTTTGTCCTCTTTTGTCAAACACACTCCTAGGCTTTTAAAGAATATTAGTGTATATGGAACTGTTTTCTTAAAAAAAATTGTATACTTTGATGAGTATAGAAACATTATTGGTTTTGTGGCATACACTTTACTGAATTTGCTTACCAGATTTTTTTGGGTAGAATTTTTACTTTTTTCCTTTTTAAATATAATAGAATGGAGCAGAGACACAATTTCACTTTCCCTTTTCCCTTTCCTACTTAAACACATTTTTTCTTGTTCCTGCCTAATGCTCTTAGCATGACTTCTAGTACTATGCTGAATGTGTATGGGTGTATGGTGGCGTTGTTTGTTTTTTTTTTATTGTATTGGGGGTTTTTGTTTGTTTTTTGTTTTTTGGGTTTTTTTTGAGACAGGGTTTCTCCGTATAACAAAGCCCTGGCTGTACTGGACTCTATTTGTAGATCAGGATGATCTCAAACTCACAGAGAATGACCAGACAATTCCTCTCCAGTCCTGGGATTAAAGGTGTGTGCCACCATGGCTGGCCACTAAACAGAAGGTTTTCAGAGCAGGTGCCTGGTAAAAAGCTTTTCCTGTATCTATTGAAATGATCCTATAATTTTTGGCTTTCTGAAAGGACCCGGTCAAACAGTACCCTGCACCCAAGTCCCATGGGAGGGAGAGCTAGACCTTCAGAGGGGCAGGCACACCTGGGAAACCAGAGGACACTACTTTCTGCCCACATTTATGACTCTAGATGAAAACACCTAGCACCATCTGGGCCCCCTGCGCACAGGGACCTAGGAGAAGTAGGGGCAGGCCCTTCTGGTTCCTGCCCACAGGCACAGCTAAAAGCCACTGGACAGGAATGACTACATGCCTGAGAGCAGAACACTCTGTTCCCATACCTGGCTGAAAGAAAACAAGAAAACAGGTCTACAGCACTCCTGACACACAGGCCTATAGGAAGGTCAAGCCACTGTCAGAAATAGCAAACTAGGTAACACCAGAGACAACCTGATGGCAAGAGGCAAGCGCAGGAACCCAAGCAACAGAAACCAAGACTACATGGCATCATCGGAGCCCAACTCTCCCACCAAAGCAAACACTGAATATACAAACACAGCAGAAAAGCAAGATCTAGATTTAAAGTCACATTTGATCATGATGATGGAGGACTTTAAGAAAGACATAAAGAACTCCCTTACAGAAATGCAGGAAAACACAAGTAAACAAGTAGAAGCCCTTAGAGAGGAAAGACAGAAGAATTACAGAGAAACACAATCAAACAGGTGAAGAAATTGAAAATGGAAATAGAAACAATAAAGAAAGCACAAAGGGAGACAATCCTGGATATAGAAAACCAAAGGAAGAGACAATGAGCTGTAGATATAAGCATCACCAACAGAATACAGGAGATAGAAGAGAGAATCTCAGGAGCAGAAGATTCCATAGAAATCATCAACACAACTGTCAAAGATAATGGAAAATGGAAAAAGCTACTGGCCCAAAACATACAGGAAATCCAGGACAAAATGAAAAGATCAAACCTAAGGATAATAGGTATAGAAGAGAGTGAAGACTCCCAACTCAAAGGACCAGTACATATCTTCAACAAAATCATAGAAGAAAACTTCCCTAACCTAAAGAAAGAGATGCCCATGAACATACAAGAAGCCTACAGAACTCCAAATGGATTGGACCAGAAAAAAACTCCTCCTGTTACATAATGGTCAAAACACCAAATGGTCAAAACACCAAATGCACAAAACAAAGAAAGAATATTAAAAGCAGTAAGGGGAAAAAGTCAAGTAACATATAAAGGCAGACCTATCAGAATTACACCAGACTTCTCATCAGAGACTATGAAAGCCAGAAGATCCTGGACAGATGTCATACAGACCCTAAGAGAACACAAATGCCAGCCCAGGTTACTGTATCCTGCAAAACTCTCAATTAACATAGATGGAGAAACCAAGATATTCCATGACAAAACCAAATTTACACAATATCTTTCTACAAATCCAACCCTACAACATAGCCATGTTTTTATATTGCTTGGACTTTGTTAGTTTCTTAAGTTTTCTTAGCTACTGACTCCTATTAAATGCTGCCCTTTATAAGAGTTGCTGTGGTCATGGTGTTTGTTCACAGCAATGAAAACCCTAAGATAGAAGCCTCACCAGTCCCACTTGTGTCCTTTAGTCAGTCTCTGCCGGTCTCTAAGCTAGGCTGGGCCGTAGACGGACAAAGCTCCTCTCTTTTTCTTCCTCTTCTTTTCCTCCACTTACCAGTCCAGGGTTTCCAAAGAAACCTGTTCAGTGCTCTCTAGCCCCCCCCCCCTGCTTATTCTTGCTGCCCAGCTCTGGCAATGTTCCTGATCTTTTTGCTCTCTGACCCAGGAGCTGCGTGTAGCAAGGAAATAGAGACAATTGAAACGGAGTCCACTGGAACCTCTCTCAGAACTGTTTTCCAGAGGCACTGACGCTCTTGAAATCAATACTTTATGGCATCAAGCAAACAAGGTAGTAGCATTACCTTAGCCACTTTTAAAAAAAGGCAGAAAGGACATTTTTAATCAGATTTCAGACATCTTTGCAGCCGACTTTTTGAACAGGCCAGCAGGCAGGTATGACGTGACTTCTGACAGACTGTCACATTCCCCATGAGGTCCCCTTGAGCACATGACAAAACTTGAGACCCAGTCATAATTCCTACTAACAAATGACCCACTTATCTTGGAGCATATTTTAAAGTTTATTTTGAGAGATGGAGTCTCACTGTGCATCCCCAAGTTATGACTGAACTCAGTGTCTTTCTGCCTCACCTTAGATGACAGGTGTGTGTCTTTATTGAGACTTCTAATACTTTCTCAAAATCTGCTTCCCCAGATTGCATTCTCATGGCGTGTCTATTTTTTTCAAGCTTTTACTGGGGTTAAAAAGGATAAACCTGTTAAGATGATGCATTAGCTTTTTAAATAGCCATATTCCAATTACTTTTCCTAATGAGGCAAGGCAGGTGCCTGGACAATAAAGAAAAATAGAAACAATTGCCAGCAGGTTTTCTGAAGCTTTATTTTAAATGGAAATATATTAATCGTATCCCATTTTTGTTCATAGGTTTGCATACTGCACAGCAAAAGGGAAAAAGGATAATAAATGGTAAAGCCAAACACAAGGAAGCAAGCTACACCCTAGAAAAAGCAAGAAACTAATCTTTTTACAACAAAACAAAGAGAAGAGAAGCACAGAAACATAATCTAACATCTAAACACGAATATAACAGGAAGCAACAATCACTATACCTTAATACCTCTCAACATCAATGGACACAATTCCCCAATAAAAAAGACACAGATTAACAAACTGGATATGTAATGAGGACCCAGCATTTTGCTGCCTACAGGAAACACATTAGAGACAAAGACAGACACTAACTCAGAGTAAAAAGTCTGGAAAACAACTTTCCAAGCAAATGGTCTGAAGAAGCAAGCTGGAGTAGCCGTTCTAATATCGAATAAAATTGATTTTCGACCAAAAGCCATCAAAAAAGATAAAGAAGGACACTTCGTATTCATCAAAGGAAAAATCCACCAAGATAAACTCTCAAACCTAAATATCTATGCTCCAAATACAAGGGCACCTACATACATAAAAGAAACCTTACTAAAGCTCAAAGCACACATTGCACCTCACACAATAATAGTAGGAGATTTCAACACCCCACTCTCATCAATGAACAGATCATGGAAACAGAAATTAAACAGAGACATAGACAGACTAACAGAAGTTATGCACCAAATGGACTTAAAAGAAATTTATACAACATTCTATCCTAAAACAAAAGGATATACCTTCTTCTCACCACCTCATGGTACTTTCTCCAAAATTGACCATATAATCGGGCACAAAACAGGCCTCAACAGATACAGAAAGATAGAAATAATCCCATGTATCCTATCAGACCACCACAGGCTAATAACAATAAGGAAAGAACGCCCACATATACATGGAAGTTGAACAATGCTCTACTCCATGATAACCTGGTCAAGGAAGAAATAAAGAAATTCAAGACTTCTTAGAATCTAATGAAAATGAAGGTACAACATACCCAAACTTATGGGACACAATGAAAGCTGTGCTAAAAGGAAAATTCATAGCTCTGAGTGCCTACAGAAAGAAGCAGGAGAGAGCATATATCAGCAGCTTGACAGCACACCTAAAAGCTCTAGAACGAAAAGAAGCAAATACACCCAGGAGGAGTAGAAGACAGGAAATAATCAAACTCAGAGCTGAAATCAACCAAGTAGAAACAAAAAGGACTATACAAAGAATCAACAAAAGTAAAAGCTGGTTCTTTGAGAAAATCAACAAAATAGATAAATCCTTAGCCAGACTAAACCAGAGGAAACAGAGAGTGTGTCCAAATTGAGAAAATTAGAAATGAAAAGGGAGACATAACAACAGAATCAGAGGAAATTAAAAAAAATCCTCAGATCCTACTACAAAAGCCTATATTCAACAAAACTTGAAAAGCTGGAGGAAATGGACAATTTCCTAGACAGATACCAGGTACCGAAGTTAAACAGGAACAGATAAACCATTTAAACAATCCCATAACTCCTAAAGAAATAGAAGCAGTCATTAAAAGTCTCCCAACCAAAAAGAGCCCAGGTCCCAATGGGTTCAGTGCAGAATTCTATCAGACCTTCATAAAAACTTCATACCAATACTATCCAAACTATTCCACAAAATTGAAACAGATGGAGCACTACCGAATTCCTTCTATGAAGCCACAATTACTCTTATACCTAAACCACACAAAGACCCAACAAAGAAAGAGAACTTCAGACCAATTTCCCTTATGAATATTGATGCAAAAATACTCAATAAAATTCTTGCAAACTAAATCCAAGAACACATCAAAACAATCATCCACCATGATCAAGTAGGGTTCATCCCAGGTATGCAGGGATGGTTTAATACATGGAAAACCATCAATGTAATCCATTATATAAACAAACTGAAAGATAAAAACCACATGATCATTTCACTAGATGCTGAGAAAATATTTGACAAAATTCAACACCCCTTCATGATAAAAGTCCTGGAAGAACAGGAATTCAAGGCCCGTTCCTAAACATAGTAAAAGCCATATACAGCAAACCAGTAGCTAACATTAAACTAAATGGAGAGAAACTTGAAGCAATCCCACTAAAATCAGGGACTAGACAAGTCTGCCTACTCTCTCCCTACTTACTCAATATAGTTCTCAAAGTCCTAGCCAGAGCAATCAGACCGGGAAAGGAGATCAAAGGGATTCAGATTGGAAAGGAAGAAGTCAAAATATCACTATTTGCAGACGATATGATTATATATTTAAGTGACCCCAAAAGTTCCACCAGAGAACTACTAAACCTCATAAACACCTTCAGCAAAGTGGCTGGGTATAAAATTAACTCAAATAAATCAGTAGCCTTCCTCTACACAAAAGAGAAACAAGCCGAGAAAGAAATTAGGGAAATGACACCCTTCATAATAGTCCCAAATAATATAACATACCTCAGTGTGACTTTAACCAAGCAAGTGAAAGATCTGTATGATAAGAACTTCAAGTTTCTGAAGAAAGAAATTGAAGATCTCCGAAGATGGAAAGATCTCCCATGCTCATGGATTGGCAGGATTAATATAGTAAAAATGGCCATTTTACCAAAAGCGATCTACAGATTCAATGCAAGCCCTATCAAAATTCCAATCCAATTCTTCATAGAGTTAGACAGAAAATTTGCAAAATTCATCTGGAATAACAAAAAACCTAGAATAGCTAAAACTATCCTTAACAATAAAAGGACTTCTGAGGGAATCACTATCCCTGAACTCAACCAGTATTACAGAGCAATAGTGATAAAAAACTGTATGGTATTGGTACTGAGACAGGCAGATAGACCAGTGGAATAGAATTGAAGATCCAGAAATGAACCCACACACCTATGGTCACTTGATTTTTGACAAAGGAGCCAAAATCATCCAATGGAAAAAAAAAGATAGCATTTTCAGCAAATGGTGCTGGTTCAACTGGAGGTCAGCATGTAGAAGAATACAGATCGGTCCATTCTTATCACCCTGTACAAAGCTTAAGTCCAAGTGGATTAAGGACCTCCACATCAAACCAGATACACTCAAACTAATAGAAGAAAAAGTGGGAAAGCATCTTGAACATATGGGCACTGGAGAAAATTTCCTGAACAAAATACCAATGGCTTATGCTCTAAGATCAAGAATTGACAAATGGGAACTCATAAAGCTACAAAGCTTCTGAAGGTAAAGGACACTGTCGTTAGGACAAAACAGCAACCAACAGATTGGGAAAAGATCTTTACCAATCCTACAACTGATGGAGGGCTTATATCCAAAATATACAACGAACTCACAAAGTTAGACTGTAGGGAGACAAATAACCCTATTAAAAATGGGGTTCAGAGCTAAACAAAGAATTCATAGCTGAGGAACATCGAATGTCTGAGAAGCATCTAAAGAAATGTTCAACATCTTTAATCATAAGGGAAATGCAAATCAAAACAACCCTGAGATTCCACCTCACACCAGTCAGAATGGCTAAGAGCAAAAACTCCAGTGACAGCAGATGTTGGCGAGGATGTGGAGAAAGAGGAACACTCCTCCATTGGTGCTGGGATTGCAGACTGATACAACCATTCTGGGAATCAGTCTGGAGGTTCCTCAGAAAATTGGACATTGAACTACCTGAGGACCCAACTATACCTCTCTTGGGCATATACCCAAAAGATGCTCCAACATACAACAAAGACACATGCTCCACTATGTTCATAGCAGCCTTATTTATAATAGCCAGAAACTGGAAAGAACCCAGATGCCCTTCAACAGAAGAATGGATACAGAAAATGTGGTACATCTACACAATGGGATACTACTCAGTTATCAAAAACAATGACTTTATGGAATTCATAGGCAAATGGATGGAACTGGAAAATATCATCCTGAGTGAGGTAACCCAATCACAGAAAAACACTCATGATATACACTCACTGATAAGTGGATATTATCCCAAATGCTCAAATTACCCTAGATGCACAGAACACATAAAACTCAAGAAGGATGACCAAAATGCGGATGCTTCACTCCTTCTTTAAAAGGGGAAAAAGAATACCCTTAGGAGGGGATAGGGAAGCAAAGTTTTGAACAGAGGCTGAAGGAACGCCCATTCAGAGCCTGCCCCATCTGTGGCCCATACATATACATTCACCAAACTAGATAAAATGGATGAAGCAAAGAAGTGCAGGCCGACAGGAACCGGATGTCGATCTCTCCTGAGAGACACAGCCAGAATACAGCAAATACAGAGGCGAATGCCAGCAACAAACCACTGAACTGAGAATGGGACCCCCGTTGAAGGATTCAGAGAAAGGACTGAAAGAGCTGAAGGGGCTTGAGACCCCATATGAACAACATTGCCAACCAACCAGAGCTTCCAGGGACTAAGCCACTACCCAAAGACTATACATGGACTGACCCTGGGCTCCAAATTTATAGGTAGTAATGAATAGCCTAGTAGGGGCACCAGTGGAAGGGGAAGCCCTTGGCCCTGCCAAGGCTGGACCCCCAGTGAATGGAATTGTTAGTGGGAGGGCGGTAATGAGGGGAGGATGGGGGGGGGAATACCCACATCGAAGGGGAGGGGAGGGGTTAGGGGGATGTTGGCCTGGAATCCGGGAAAGGGAATAACATTTGAAATGTAAATAAGAAATATGCAATTTAATAAAGATGAAGAAAAAATAAAATAAAATAATTTCCTTGCATCCAAGGGAGAAATCTTCTTGATTATAATGATTTTTCTGATATTCTGTCGAATTTGACCTGCTAGGATTTTGTTGAGAATTTTTCTACCTATATTCAGTAGGGATATTGTCCTATCATTTTCTTTTCCTGTAACTGAGTTTGATTGTATTACTTTCTCTTGGATTTTTGAAAGTTTTAAAAGACATCCTTATCTGAAACACGAGGTGAACACAATGATGAAAGCCATATTCAGGGAAAGCAGTGGCTTTCATTCAGATTTTTTTAGTGATATAATTATGATGGTCCACAAAGACAGTCATTATAATGGTACAAGAGTTTCAGAAATATTCAATCCCTTAGTTTTTTTCTACGTATCATCAAGCATACAGGCTTCCCAATCCTCAGGAAAGTTCTGAGAAGAAAGAGCAAAAATACTAACCTCAGTTCCGCCCTTGACCTTTCCTGTCTTTAGTGGCTCAGTCCACCAGTCTCAAAGCAAAGTTCCAACTTTAAAGTGATGGGGGCATTAGTGATGGTAATCCTAGAAGGCATTGCCTCCCAAAATAGAGAGTTGCCCAAAAGATAAAACTAAGGAGAGTAAGAATCACTGAACATTGTACAGACTATGAATGCCACAACAACAATGGATGTTCCAAGTGATTTTAAATTTCTCATAAAGGTTTTTAACTACCTGTATTTTAAATACCTTTTAGTAACAAGGCAATATTTATTTCCTAAGGCAGCCAATTTCAGCTTCTGATAGCATTCTCAGAAAGGTCATATAACACTACACTTTGCAAAAAGAGTTACAGGATGAGATTGCTAACCCTTAGGAAGACTGGCCTTAGCCAGCAAGTGGTAACTTAGATTTCATGAAGGTCAAAGGCATTCTCGGAATTCAGAAAAGTGGTGTACTATGAGATATTTGTATATAACAGTTTATGCTGAACATGTGCTATATTTTCTGAGGGTCTGAAATGCTGGTCTATATGAGACACAAGATGTCTACATGAGCAGACACAGAAAAACCTTAGCACACTCAATCTCTAATGAGTTTTTCTGGCATATAACATTTCAAGCTCATATCTTAACTTGCTTTTGGGGAAATCTGCACAAGGTTTTCTCTATACCTTGTCCATGTGCCTCTTTTAATTGCCATCTTTGATTTTTATTCCTCCACTGCCCTGAATTCAGTTCTGGTGACCACATGCTGAGTCCTTTTGTCCACCTGAGTTATCAAATCGAGGTGGTTGTAAGGATGCCACAGAGAGTCAAATTCAGTTTTCCTTAGTCTCTGCTCTCAGAACTCTACCTCCAACCTTTTGAAACTCAGATATGATGTTGTCATATACAGAAATTGAGCTCAGGAACTGTGCAATTATTCTTTTTTTTTATTTTTATTTTTTTTTATTAACTTGAGTATTTCTTATATACATTTCAAGTGTTATTCCCTTTCCTGGTTTCCGGACAAACATCACCCTCCCCCCTCCCCTTCCTTATGGGTGTTCCCCTCCCAAACCTCCCCCCATTGCCACCCTCCCCGCATAGTCTAGTTCACTGGGGGTTCAGTCTTAGCAGGACCCAGGGCTTCCCCTTCCACTGGTGCTCTTACTAGGATATTCATTGCTACCTATGGGGACAGAGTCCAGGGTCAGTCCATGTATAGTCTTTAGGTAGTGGCTTAGTCCCTGGAAGCTCTGGTTGCTTGACATTGTTGTACTTTTGGGGTCTCGAGCACCTTCAAGCTCTTCCAGTTCTTTCTCTGATTCCTTCAACGGGGGACCTATTCTCAGTTCAGTGGTTTGCTGCTGGCATTCGCCTCTGTATTTGCTGTATTCTGGCTGTGTCTCTCAGGAGCGATCTACATCCGGCTCCTGTCAGTCTGCACTTCTTTGCTTCATCCATCTTGTCTAATTGGGTGGCTGTATATGTATGGGCCACCTGTGGGGCAGGCTCTGAATGGGTGTTCCTTCAGTCTCTGTTTTAATCTTTGCCTCTCCCTTCCCTGCCAAGGGTATTCTTTTTCCTCATTTAAAGAAGGAGTGAAGCATTCACATTTTGATCATCCGTCTTGGGTTTCCTTTGTTCTAGGGATCTAGGGTAATTCAAGCATTTGGGCTAATAGCCACTTATCAATGAGTGCATACCATGTATGTCTTTCTGTGAGTGGGTTAGCTCACTCAGGATGATATTTTCCAGTTCCAACCATTTGCCTACGAATTTCATAAACTCGTTGTTTTTGATAGCTGAGTAATATTCCATTGTGTAGATGTACCACATTTTCTGTATCCATTCCTCTGTTGAAGGGCATCTGGGTTCTTTCCAGTTTCTGGCTATTATAAATAAGGCTGCGATGAACATAGTGGAGCACGTGTCTCTTTTATATGTTGAGGCATCTTTTGGGTATATGCCCAAGAGAGGTATGGCTGGATCCTCAGGCAGTTCAATGTCCAATTTTCTGAGGAACCTCCAGACTGATTTCCAGAATGGTTTTACCAGTCTGCAATCCCACCAACAATGGAGGAGTGTTCCTCTTTCTCCACATCCTCGCCAGCATCTGCTGTCACCTGAGTTTTTGATCTTAGCCATTCTCACTGGTGTGAGGTGAAATCTCAGGGTTGTTTTGATTTGTGCAATTATTCTTAATGCACACACAATCTCATCGTGTTCTAAGTAATTTTATGATTTTTGTATTGGGCCACTTTCACAGCTATCAATGACCACATGTAGCCCAGAAGCCACCAGTTGGGCTCACCTACAGACTTAGAACAGATGCTGAGGTTAACAAAAAACCAATACCCATGGGGAGAAAGAACAGTGTAAACAATACAGGAAAGCTCTTGAAAGAAAGTAACACTTGAGTTGGGCCTTGAAGAAATAATGACACAGACAAGTAGGAAAATAAATTACAAGTAAGTCTATTTAGAGACTCAAGGATAAAATTTGATCACTGGCAAAGACTGAGCATAGTGGGGAGGAGGTACGCATGGTGTCAGAAGGATGGATTAGATTACTGAGAAAAATACTTTGGGGAATCTGATTCTGAGGTTCAGGCACAGTTAGGGAAAAAAAATCAGCTGAACCAAGTGAACTACAGCAGAAAGGAAGAGAGCACAATCTCTGAGTTTAACAAGGCTGATAAATTGAATAGCCTTGTTGAGTACTTTTAGAAGATGCATGATTGTATTAACAAGAGAAAATACAAGGGACTAAAAGCTCAACCATCTAAAATTAACAGCCTAATAATTATAATAGACACTAAAATAAGGAATGCTGAAAAGCAAATTATTTCAGTGACCTTTTATTGGAGAATTGAGAAACTATCTGGAAACAATAGCTCATTCCTTCTGAAATCAGAAGGTGCTGTTACATATACCATTCTCCTCTTAAAGCAGCTCCTCTTGAAATTTCATATTATAAACCCACTGGCTGCATGGTATTTGAAATGACAATTGCATCTGCATACAAAAGGGCAGGCTTTCACTTTTCACATCCATTTATTTATTTATTTATTTATTTATTTATTTATTTATTTATTTATTTATTTATTTATCAGAGGTGAGGCATGCCGCCACACACAGGAGATGAGATGAGATGAGATAACAATTTGTGGGAGTCAGTTCTCTCCTTCCATTATGTGGATCTTGGGAATTGAACTTAGGTTGTTAGGCTTGGCAATAAGTACCTTTGCTAGCTGGGGTATCTCAACATCCCTAGTGTGTGTGTGTGTGTGTGTGTGTGTGTGTGTGTGTGTGTGTGTGTGTGTGTGTGTGTGTTTTAAACAAATGTTTATTCTTATACATAACTCCAAGTTTCCCAGACAACCTTTCATTCTAGCTATATATATTAAAAGCAGAGAATCTGGATATTAGATAAGAATGGGATAAATTGGGGTTGGGGATTTAGCTCAGTGGTAGAGCGCTTGCCTAGGAAGCGCAAGGCCCTGGGTTCGGTCCCCAACTCCGAAAAAAAAAGAAAAAAAAAACAAACAAAAAACAAAGAATAGGATAAATTGTCATCATCATATCAAATACAAGAACAACTTGCTTTTGCTGAGACTTTTTTCTTAACTTTAATTGGTTCTTTGAGTGTTTCCCATCATGCACCCCAATCCCATTCATCTCCTCATACCTTCCTATCTGCCCACCACCCTTGCAACCTCCTCTCCAAAAGCAAGCAAGCAAACAAAATCTTGCCATGGAAGCTGTTGTGTGTCACAGTGCACACAGTATACCTTTTGCCCAAATAGCTTTACTTAAAATGTTCATTGCAATGAGTCATTGGTCAGGTTTGAGGTCTCTGGCTTCTGCTACACTATCAATACTGGATCCTCATCAGGACTCCTTTTTGATGTCCTGCTGTTTCCCTGTGTTATGGAAATCCTGCAGCTTTGGCTCAGCAGAACCAGCCCCTTTACATGTTCCAGAAGTTCACAGATGGGGCAGATGTTGGGGTGGGCCAACTTAAAGCCCTGAATCTGGGCCTGGGTGAAGGCTTAGATGGTCAACCCACCTCTTGCACCCACCAGGGACAGCTCTCTAGCTTTACCCAGGTGAGGGGCAGGGCCAGTTCAGGGATGGGGCCAATTGTCCTGCTCTCAGGCCCTTAGGACTGTCTTTACAGTTTGCCCAGGTAACTGCTTTCCTGCTTGCTGGAGCAGGTGGGACATACAGGAATCTCTCCTATGTACATTTATTGAAGTCTCTTAATTGCATTTAGTTCTTTGTGTTTCTTCCACTCACATTTTCTTAAAGATAGGATCTTGTTATACAGGTCTCCATATATAGAACTTGATATATAGACCAAGCTGGTCTAACTCATAGAGATCTACCTGTCTCTACCTCCTAAGTATTGGAATTAAAGGTATGTGCCACCGTGCCTGGGCCCTTCTATGTCTCTTTCTGTGTCTGCTTGGAAGCTTTGTCTTCCATGGACAGCTGCTCAATCTGTTTCTTGCCATATTTGTTAGTGTGTTGAACATTGTGCCTGCCATGCCTTCCAGGGACCCTTTTCTTCAGCCTTCATATCTCTACCCTCCAGCTGGATGGGGAACCAAACCTTCAAGGTAAGCTGATATCTCACCACTGAACTACATTCTCAGGCCTCAAATTCTTAAACATAAATTTTCTTTCTTCTATCACCACTGAAATCACAAATCACAAAGATTTTTGCACAAAGCTGAGTTGAAATTATTGCTAGCCTTAGAATAGTCTTACATAAGTTTCCCTAGCAATGCTTCTACTTTAATTGGATTCCTGGCATGAAGTCCTGTGCTGAATTGTATCTACTAACGTAACTAGCTCTGGAGACTAGATTAGGGAGGAGACAATGTGGCCACTGCCTACTGTCTGCAAACTGAACTGAATAGAAAAACAATGTAGAAAAAAATCAGGACGGGAACTGTAACTCCTCCTCTATAACACCTCCTCTTCTATCAAAGTTCTAGCCCATCAGCTAGCAGCTGCTTCAGAATTCCTTCCACATCCCTCCCTCCTCTCTCTTATCATCTACAATTATACAATTTCCCAGGTAGATGTTACCTTTGAAAAATTGTTACTTCATATTACCCATGACTACTGAGGCAGTTGACATGTAATCTTAGAGCTATGAGGAGTACATTAATTTCCAGAAGCATTGTGGTAGAAACTCAAGAGCTTTGCAAAGACAGACTTGTGTTCAAAACACACAGCCAAGTGATACTGGACAAGTTATTTAACCTTCCTTAATTCTGATGAGTAATGATACTTGTCTAAGGGGTTGTTACATAAGGATTCAAACACATAAACATATCTGGCATAATGTTGTCACTTAGCATTGATCTTAAAAAGTAACTTCCAACTTCCAATGGTCATATAGTACCCTAATCAGAAATTAGTACATGTTGTCTAAAGTAACTACAGTAGTACCTGCTAAGTCCTAAGCACTTGGTGGAGGTTGGATGCTCACACTGCCAGCTACATGCTCTTTAAAAACAGTGAGTAATTCATTGTGTTAAAAACCTTACTTGTGATACAGCATTTTAAATAGCCACATCTTTTCCTCTGAATAGGTTTTTAAGCTTGTATTTTGTTCTAGTGATTTTAGAAATGGAAAAAAAAATGGCCAATGTTTAAGTCACTGTCCAAACACTGAAGAAAATGTTGCCTTGATAATTGACAGCATATAAAAAATTAAGCTAGGGAAAAGTAGAACATCTTTTCAATAATGACCTGGGAGATTCACTTTATAATTTTAAGATAAATACAAGACTAATAAAAACAATATAAGCAATATCCATAGATAAATGTGCACATGTGGTTATTCCGTGATTTTACTACAATGGCAGGGAGTTCTTCTCTATCATTTTAGGCATTAAAAGATACATAACATATTTGTGGTGGTTTAAATATCCGTGGCTCACAGAGCAGGAGCACTATTTGGAGGTGTGGTATTGTTGGAGTAGGTGTGGCCTTGGAGGAAGTATGTCACTGTGGGTGTGGCTTTAAGACACTCGTCCTAGCTGCCTGGAAGCCAGTCTTCTTCTATTGGCCTTCAGATGAAGATGAAGAACTCTCAGCTCCTCCACCTCCAAGTCTGCCTGGACACTGCTATGCTCCCACCCTGATGATAATGGACTGACTCTCTGAACCTGTAAGCCAGTCCCAATTAAATGTTGTCCTTTATAAGAGTTGCCTGGGTCATGGTGTCTGTTCACAGTAATAAAACCCAAAGTAAGACAGTATTAATTGACATATCACTTATACCTAAGGTAAATTTTTACAAATAAAACAAGAGATTTCTCATTATCTCATCTAAGCTTTTAATGTAAAGCTCCCACACCCCTTGATCCCCAACTGACAGTGCTGTTTCACACACACACACACACACACACACACACACACACACACACACACACCAGGGATGTTAAATACAACCAAATATACTTAGTACATTTGAGTTTAAATTTTAATTTAAATGTTAAACACAGCTTTAAAGTTGCAGGTATGATATACAGATGGAGTTGACACAGAAGTATATAAGTCAAGGAAGCATTTATTCATTTTCTCCCTCTTGAGGGAGCCTTCATGTATAACACCATGAAGGAGTCACACAGATACTGAATGTATTTCTAACAACTTTCAGCACACCTCCAGCAACAAATGCAATCAATCCTCATGCTGCATCTGTGTGCCTTCACATCCACTTTGCTCTTCTAAAGCTATGAAGACCATACAGTGAACCTATCTGGGAGATTAAGACATCTATCTTACCATGTGTGAAGAGCTAGGAGAAGAGACAATCACTACAGGAGTGTGGCCTAGGAGAAAAATATTCATTCTCAAGGCTCAAGCAATAAACATGGTTGTAATTCTTGACACTTCTATTACATATCTGGAGCTCTAAAAGTACAGTTTATCAGCCTTGATTTATTACAGCACATGAGCCGTCAAATGTTAACTGTGGTGAGGACCTCAGTGATCACTTAGTCCAACATTCTCACGGAAAAGCTGAAGAATCTAAGGGCCTGAGGATAAAGTGATTTTTCTAAAAGTTAAATGGTTAAAAAGTGGTAGAGCACTTCTCTAGTTTGTGTGGGGTCTGGATTTAGTCCTCAGTAAGGTAGGTGGGGAGTGGGGATAGGTAATTCTCAGGCAGAATCAGAACTGGATCTTGGAAGTCCATGTCCAATGCCCTCTTATTCCTCTCAGCAATCACAGCATACTGTAGTCTCGGCAATCACAGCATACTGTAGTCTCGGCAATCACAGCATACTGTAGTCTCAGCAATCAATCACAGCATACTGTAGTCTCAGCAATCACAGCATACTGTAGTCTCAGCAATCACAGCATACTGTAGTCTCGGCAATCACAGCATACTGTAGTCTCAGCAATCACAGCATACTGTAGTCTCAGCAATCACAGCATACTGTAGTCTCGGCAATCACAGCATACTGTAGTCTCAGCAATCAATCACAGCATACTGTAGTCTCAGCAATCACAGCATACTGTAGTCTCGGCAATCACAGCATACTGTAGTCTCAGCAATCACAGCATACTGTAGTCTCGGCAATCACAGCATACTGTAGTCTCAGCAATCAATCACAGCATACTGTAGTCTCAGCAATCACAGCATACTGTAGTCTCAGCAATCACAGCATACTGTAGTCTCGGCAATCACAGCACACTGTAGTCTCAGCAATCACAGCATACTGTAGTCTCGGCAATCACAGCATACTGTAGTCTCGGCAATCACAGCACACTGTAGTCTCAGCAATCACAGCATACTGTAGTCTCGGCAATCACAGCATACTGTAGTCTCAGCAATCAATCACAGCATACTGTAGTCTCGGCAATCACAGCACACTGTAGTCTCAGCAATCACAGCATACTGTAGTCTCGGCAATCACAGCATACTGTAGTCTCAGCAATCAATCACAGCATACTGTAGTCTCAGCAATCAATCACAGCATACTGTAGTCTCGGCAATCACAGCATACTGTAGTCTCAGCAATCAATCACAGCATACTGTAGTCTCAGCAATCACAGCACACTGTAGTCTCGGCAATCACAGCATACTGTAGTCTCGGCAATCACAGCACACTGTAGTCTCGGCAATCACAGCATACTGTAGTCTCGGCAATCAATCACAGCATACTGTCGTCTCCTCCCTCATGCTAGGAGGCCAGGATGGGGTTTTCAGGAAACACTAAGCGCATCACTTGTAGTCTGATTAAACTTCTTTCCATTCTAACTTTTTATTTTCTAAAACAGAACACTCTAATTTTTTGTTTTCCCCAGTAATATTTTGTTTATTTTACCTCTGATGTTGAAACAACTACTTTCATTTTATAAAACTAAACTTTATCATTTAAGACAGTTTGAGATTTATAGGAAAAAATATGTAAAAGTACCACCCAGTTTCCATTATCCTCAAACCCAGATTCCTGTTAACATCTTTAGTACATTTGTCACAAATTAATGAACTAATACTGATTTGAGCTAAATTATTATGTTTATTATGTTACTATATGAATTAGCATTCAAGACAGTGCCCCATAGATATACCTACAGGCTAATTTGACAGAGGCAAATTTCAACTGAGGTTTTCTCTTCCCAGGTTTGTCAAATAGATAACCAAGATCAGCTGCCACAAGTAGCTTGTTCTGGAATCTCAGTTCTTAGATGAGTCCGGGAAACGTGAATGATTTTCATGTTGTTTACAGTGCAAGGCTAGAAGTAACAGCTTTGACTTCTTTGGTAGTCGGTAGTTGGTAACTGCATTTTCACTCCCGGGCTCAATAGCAGTTCTCTTGAGTTATTCTGACAGGCTACTTTTGTGTTACCTGTCACCAGAGAGCTGGATTTTGGTCCATCTCAGGGCTAAGATCTAGTTTGGAGCCAAACATTACGACTCTTTGAGTTATTCTGAAACATGATAAAGTAGTCAGGACTATTGTGGAACTGGAACAGAAGAGCCTTCCAGGAGGCTGGGTAGGCGGTAGTAAAGATGAGTAATCCTCTTACGTATTGCTTAGTAAAGATAACACCACAGAAAGAACAGAAAAAGCCATACCAAATGGGTCTCCAGTACTCACATTCCTTTCTGGGTTTTAAGCTATCCCCTTACTCCAGCACTGACTTCACATCTGCCCTCCCGGGTGCTTCTGTCTTGATTCAGTGGGCACTGACAGCCTAATGCTCAGTGTTAGCAGAAGGGATGAGAGTGGAGTGAGTGGAACTAATGAGGTAAATTGTCCAGCATTGGAAGGAACAGTTTTCTTGAGATGGAACAATCACTGTCAGGAAAAGAAGTAAATTACTACCATCTCACACCACAGACACATAAAGGTTAATAACTGGAATAACTAACATTCTCTGGGGAATCTGCATTCTGGTTCCTTTTCAGTCATCTACTTCCTAAGTAAATAAGAAGGAAGACTCACTCAGAATCCAATTCCCAGCTCTAATGTAAGCTAATGTCTAACCGCTCAGGGTCGTTTTCCTTTGTCTCTGTCTCTTCATATATTTAATGGAAATGATATGTGAGAGTTTTCAATGTGATGGTTGTAGAGTATGGTGAAACCATGTATGTAAAGTTTCCTGAGAAAAGTCATCTTCAGAAAGGCACATGTTAGAGTAAAAGGATCAGCAGCCTGGTTGTTGGTTCCTGAGAGAAGCTGACACATACTTGCCCTTCAGGAATTAGCTGTTTTAGGAAAGAGCACTTCAAGATCATGATCCAGCCTTGCAGGGGGAGAGCATTAGAAAGGAACAGCACGCTGTATTAAAAATAGCATAAGAGAGCCTTAAAGGAAAGAGAGGCTCCATTTAAAACCTGGAGAAGATCTGAAGGTAAAGGGATACCTTCAAGTGGGAGCTGTCGTGGACAAAATGACAGTGGTGGAGAAGGGGAGGTAGAGAGGAGAGCTTTCAGAGAAACCCCACTGAATAAGGGTGTGTGTGACTCTGATACATTTTTGGAGGCTTGTGGAAAATTTCACACCACATGAGTAAGTTTGGAATAACTTGAGTGACAAAGGAGCATGAAGGAGCCAGGTCCTGGGGAGGACCACAGACTGTAAGAGTCACAGCACAACATATCTTTTTAACTCTCCCTCCAAGAGAGCTGCACAGTCTAGGAATGAGGATAGGGAGTTATTGCCCAAGTTCTTCAGGCTATGGAAATCTGGTTTTTTTAAATGAGCGGCGTCTTATTAAAGAGACAGGCCTATAATCTAGCAGCAATAAATTCAAAGCTATATTTGGCAGTCAAAGGAAAGTACGTGTACTGGCTATGTATTCAACCCCCTAACCTACCACTTATTGGAAGGCTAAACCACAGGGGCAATACTAATAATCTTGGATATGTTACAGCTCTTTGGAACAAAATTAATCTATTTTTCTCTCTTTCCACGAGGAAAGAAGGCATGACCAGACCTGGCTGCTACAAGTGATCTTGATTAGAACACTCTTCTACCTTGTTTTCCTGACCCCACTCTGCACTCCCACAAATCAGCTACTGGCCTAACCCATTTAACACACAACTCTATTATGCTAGCCATAGGCCTGGGCACTAGAGCAGTTCTAGGTTCCTCAGTTCAGGTCCTACCCCTCTACAGATCCGTTAGCTTTTCAGTCCCCATGACAATGTTGTTTCTTCTTGCTATCTTACAATTAACTCTTGACCTTGGAAAATGACTAAGAACAAAAGTTTAACAGTTACTTAAGTTTTACTCCATCTTCCAAAAATATGACACCTTCAGGCACTGCTTGGACTGCATGAGACATTTCTAATGCTGAGTACAAGTGTAACCCGGTGGTAAGTACTAGAAACCAGAAATAAATGGAGCACAAGCTCTTTAAACTTTCAGTTTCTTTCCAGAAAAAAATGAGTCCTTTAAAATTATGTGTGTGTACACAAATGTGCATAAATGAGAAATTCTAGCACAATGCATAGTATATAACCAACATCCAATAAGTGTTTGCCGACTCCCCAAGCTAAACTGTGAATGCTACGCATTCCATATGACTGGTATGAGGATTAAATATGGATGTGTCAGCATATTAGTAACTGAAGCATTTGATGGGTGCATAATTATCACTGAAAAGTACAAAACAAAAGGACAAAATGAAGAAAAAACAAGCAGAAGCCAACTCTGAACAGCTCCTTTCTTACATAAGTTGAACGAATGCCTGAGGAACTCCTGCCTGAAAGGGTAGGACCCTGACATCTCCAGAACACACAAAGCCTTGTGCAGACACAGTCTGTGCCCACGACGGTCTTTCTTTGCAGTTAAACTACTTAAGGACTATTCTCTGTGCTCCAG
Organism: Rattus norvegicus; assembly: GCF_021556685.1. Taxonomy (NCBI): domain Eukaryota; kingdom Metazoa; phylum Chordata; class Mammalia; order Rodentia; family Muridae; genus Rattus; species Rattus norvegicus. The sequence goes on along the minus strand of NC_141537.1, from coordinate 150,237,335 downwards.
AAAAACCCATCTCCAAGGAGACTGGAACAGCCTAGGTGTTCTCTCCCAGAGAATGTAGAGTAGCTCAGAACATACAGCACAGAAAACAAAGAAGTCCACAGAACCTCTCAGACTTTTAGTCCTGACTGAAGAATCTTTCTGCTGTAAAATCTACAGGAGGAGCAGCAATTTGAAGACTAGTGTTCCCATACCTCCTTTCAAGAAAGTATTCTCTGAGCCCATGCAAGAAATAGAGAATGTGGCAACTTGTCACGAAACACAACAACTTCTGCTTCTGCTTCAGTATAAACAAGAGCCTCTACCAAAAGCCACTGTGGGAACCTGAAGAAAAGACACCATCCCCCTGCTGTAGTTTTACAAAGTTATCTTAAAATCCCACCAGTCCAGAACACAAGCTGGATGGAAATCAGCAGCAGAGTGCCTACCTTGAAAAGGAAAGGCCCTGGATCCAATTCCCAGCCCCCCCAAACCAATTATTTTTAGCATTAAAATATTACACAGAATATTTTACTTAAAAAACACATTATCTGAACTGTCTTTATTGAGAGACAATTACAAATCAGAAATAGCTCTATTGCATAATCTCACATTGAATTGTGCATAAAGACTTGGATCCTGTTCTGCCTTTCTCATAGCTTACCATGCTTCTTTTGCCAAAGATATTTATATTTCATTATTCTTCTTTTGAATGCCTTTATATGTAAAATGAAAAACCAAGCTTGGTGGTGCATACCTTTAATCCCAGTTAGAGAGGCAGAGGTACAATCCGGCAAATCTCTGTGAGGATAGCATGGTCTATATAGCTATTCCCAGTCAGCCAGGGCTACACAATGAAACCCTGTCTTTTAAAAAGAAACTATTCTGATAAAATTTAGCATAGTAAGATTGTAAAATTCCTTGCAGAGATGTGTACTGACAGCCCAGAAACTTCTGGGTTCACTTTGGCACGCAGCAACAGCCCAGTGCATGGAGCTCTCCAGGGTACTGATTCCAGCTGACTCTGGTTTCTGACTCTGAACACGGACATGTTTCCAAATATATTGGCCACCTAAGCAAAGATGTAACACAAAACAATGTATTTTCCAGTGGGTATATGAAGGGACAAAAGAGAAGACTGTTACAGAAGAAAACAAGTTCAAAACAGGAGATTACAGATATTTTCTATATATACTCTACAAGTTGCAAACTCAAAAGCCATGACAATCTTACCTCACTTTGAACTCAAAAGACTGACATGAATTCTTGGTGTTTAGATGTTTAGATATGCATGTGACTGCAACATTCCTACACAGGCTGCTATAATGGTACAGTGAACAGAGAACACGCTACTCTGTGGATTGCTGTAACTCTAGTAGAGAATTAGGAAGAAGTCTGGAGCTGGGGAAATGCAAGCTTGAGCCTCAGGTATCATGTCCTAGCTGCACAACCTGAAATGTTACTTCACTTCACTTCACTTTTCAAATGAGGGAGGGGTAGTATATATAAGACTTCAAAAGACTGATAATAGAATTTTTAAAAGACAGTATAATGAAAGTATTCACTATTGAGAAACTCCTTAGATTGTCTTTGGCATTATACGATTGAATTGTGCCAGGTACATAGTAAGCTATAGAATAAGGTTTAGCAATTGGGCCAACAACTAAAAGGAAGACTATGTAGGTGGCAAATATCCTCATAAGACACTTACACTTTCAGGAAACAGGTAAAAAAAAATCACAAATAGCCTCAGGAAAGTAAAACACAGCAGATAAGACTGGCTTACTTCAGAAAGACATGGTTTCCCAGGGTTTTAGAGGCTTGTGATTTACTGACCTACTTTAATTCTGAATTACACAGAGCAAAAAAGCATGTTAGCTGTTTCCTTCAAACTAAGCAACATTATAAACTGTCCCCATAATAGTGACAGCAACCAAATGAGCAAACATCATGTACATCTGATGTGTTTGAACATTTAATAATCACTGTTTCAGTCCCTCATCTGCCTCGATATTTGGCTTAAAACTCGGTGATCTAGGATGTCAATATCTGAATCTCCTTTCATTCTCTTCCTTCATCTGTTAGAAACCTAAAATAAATGTTGGTCAGCTCGAGTACCTGTTCACCTTCTGCATCTCCAAGTCGCTAAAATGCCAGGAAGGAAAAAGAAGCACAACAGAGCAGACTGTCACATCACGAAGGTTCCCGACACATGACCAGGCATGTTTGTCTGGTCAAAAGACAATCATTTCAAATCTTTCCTTTCCCTCAAATAGCCCCCTCCATCATCCTTCTCTTTCTCGGTGTTGACCCACCCGCCTACTAAACAGAGAAAATAGAAGTCACCAGATGGATGCATTCCTAACTTCCCACCATCCAATCTACACAACTTTCTGTAGCTTTGCCCAGTTTTTCCTACCACATCTGTTAAAATAATAAATCAGGTGCCCTCCTCTTACCCAAGATCAAAACCATCTGTGAGCCTTACTCATTTTCTAACAGAAGTTCACAGTATCATAATGCTGTTTGCCATGAAAATTACCTTTTCCCTAAGTTTACTGTGGCATGTAATTTGTGCCTCAGTATAGTCAATGAAAGATCACTCCATCATGAAAAAAAGAGTGAAGTAGTTCTTTCTGTCCTAGTATGGACCAGTTATGGAATACAGTATGTTCACCTGAACTTCAGACTTCTAAGTCTAACCCACTCCTCATCTCCCCATAAAACCTGCTTATTCAGACTCCCCCCTGAGTCAGGGCCACCTCTACACACCCAGCTGTGTGGTCAGAAGCTTCAGCATCTTCATTCCCTTCATCTCTCACCTAATCAACCAAGCCCTGGCTATCTAATGTGTTAATATTTCTTATGCCACGCCACTTCTCTCTGGCCCCTTTCATCTGACAATTCAATCCCATCTGAACATCTGCAGCAGTTTTGTGGTCACTTCCCAGCATCCAGTCTCTCGCTCCCCGAGTCTACTGCCCAGCAGATTAGGCCAGGGTAACAAACTCTAACAAAACCCTTGCACAGCTGCCCCTTCCACTTAGTATACAGACAATCCTTAGCAGAGTCACCCCGGCTGATTTTAATTCACCCATCCAACTTACCAGACTTTCTTTTATTCATCCAACAAATTTCTATTGCTGTGCTAGGTGCAGAGACTGTAACTATCAACAGTGCAATTCTCGTGTGTGTGTGTGTGTGTGTGTGTGTGTGTGTGTGTGTGTGTGTGTGTGCAGGTGCATTTGTGTAAACATATGTGGAGATCACAGGATAACTCTAGTGTAATTCCTCAGGCACTGTAAAACTTGTTTTTAAACAAGGGCTCCTCTGGGTTGAAGCTCACCAAATGACAAACTAGCTGGCCTGGAAGCCCAGTGATATGCCTGTCTCTGCCTGCTGGCACTAGGACTGCACACACAAGCCATCACACAGAGCTTTTTTTATTTTTTAACATAGGTTTTTGGAGTCAAACTCAGGCCCTCCTGCTTGAGAAGCAAGCACTTTACTGGCTGAGCTGGCTTCCGGGTTTTCAAAACCATATGATTCTTATTGATTGTATCCTTAGCAATGTACAGCACAGAATAATCACTAAAGAAATAATTAGTTAATTGTAGTTGTAATTTAATACTGTAAAGTGTAAAAATGCTCTGAGAATAAATGACTGCCTGGTAAAAAGAGAAGGAACTAATTAAAATCCATGTCTGTTCTGCCTCTCCACGGCCCAACACTTCCTCACTGGAATATGGTGTAAATTGAAGCTGTTTTTCCCCTAAACATAACTGATTTTGGCTTTCCCCCCCTAACTTCTCCACAGTCCAGCCCCGTGCTTCTAGGAGGCGCTGTGGAGCTGGACACCTGCTAACATGGTAAACTCCAACTCCACAGGGCCAGCAAGTCACTCCCTGTCACCGCCGTCCTAGGAGACACAGTGAAGTAGGGAGTCCGCATAACACAAGCAGACATGCACAGGACAATGCAGGCATGAGAGACAAGTGGGTAATTTTGCCTGAGGTCTGACACGGTCCTAGGACTGTGGGAATGTTTCCCATCAGTGATGGTAATCACAGAGGTGGTCTCCATAAACAACAGATTCCTCCAAGGAAGGGAATAATTGTTGAAATAGAAGCAATCGAGTCATTTATTTAACACATGAAAACCTAAAGTATATTTCTGTCCATCACTGTTGCTGATTTTTTGTTTTAGAAACCAAACTTCTACTTGCAGCAAAAGATCAATGAATTTACCTGTCTTATTTTAGCCACTCCCTTTTATTGAATCAGAAATTTCTCTAATTTTACCACTTATTATAAATTATAATTAAATCTCAGTCACTAAGCAGCTGCTGACACTTAAAAACACTAAGATAAACGCAATGCAACGATCACATTTTCACGACACAGCACTTGTACAGCCCCCTGGCGGTAAGAGCGTGGCATGACAGTGGGTTGCCAAAAGAGTTCCTGAACTCTGACCCCTGCAACCCACAAGGGCAATGAGACCAAGAACACTTAGACTACAAAACAAACAAACAAACCAACAGACGAGGAATTCATTGTTTTAAACACCTAAAAGGTAAATCTGCTGCTTTTGAACCCAGTGTACTTACTTTAGAGATGAGGAAGTGCAAGCTCATTAAAGCTTATCTAAACTGCACACTCCAGTAGAAATGATGAATAATTGGACTGACCCTGGACTCTGACCTCATAGGTAGCAATGAATATCCTAAGACTGAACCCCCAGTGAACGTGATTGTTGGGGGGAGGGCGGTAATGGGGGGAGGGTGGGGAGGGGAACACCCATAAAGAAGGGGAGGGGGAGGGACTAGGGGGATGTTTGCCCGGAAACCGGGAAAGGGAATAACATTCGAAATGTAAACAAGAAATACTCAAGTTAATAAAAAAAAAGAGATGATGAATAAAAAATTCACTAATACACATATTTAAGAAGCATAGGTTTTGAGATAAATAACTTTTAGGAATTCAAAAGACCTAGTTTCTTATCATGTTTGTTTTGACTTCACTTGTTGACCTACCCTCCAAAATCCAAATCCATTGCAAAAAAGATAAATCTATGCTCTAAAAATCAAAAGTCAGAATGACAATTCAAACTAAGACTGGAAGCTCATACCTAGACCTATCTCTGTGGACAAGAGTGCAATGCTCTTATTAGCAAGGCATGGCTTCCAAGCTCATCCTCGGAGTCAGAGATAAAACAGGCTCTGTCCAAAGCCTGAGTACTAAGGAGGAAGTACACCCCAGAAAAACCCATATTCCCACACTAAAGGGGGAAATGACACTCAGACATAAAAATAACAAATGTTCTCTAGAGGTATAACTTAAGTCAGATCTGGGGTCAGAGTTCAAACTCAAGTCTCCCAATTTTTTGGGTATTTCTTAGAAAGTATACTATTACAGAGGACTTCAACCAACTCTCAGTGTTAAATTGTCAAAGCTAAAAATATTTTGTCTACAGGTGTATCTCATAGGTAGAGGGCTTACCCATAATTCCCTGGGACCTGAATTTGATCCTCACCACTGAAAAGAAAGCTTCCAGGGTATAGGGATGTCTGCTGGAGGCTAAGGCAAGAAAAATGGCAAGATCAAAATTGACCTCAGCCTCAGAACGTGCTCCAGAGCAGCCTACACTATTTAATAAGATCCTGGCTCAAAAAAGAAATTGAAAGATAAGGATATTAAAAGACAGTTTAATGAGAGGCTAAGAGAAAAAGAAAAACCAACCTGCTAGGCGTGGGATCAGGAAAACAGAAATTCAACAAACAACAGGTGTTATGAATGAGGATTCCTGGTACAGAGATATAAAACTGAGCGAGATGAGCCCCAGTTCCTAGACAACTATAGCATGCCTGTGCAAATAAGACAGGATCCACACCAGAACAGACAGACCGGAGAAAGAAAAAAGAAGCAGATGAACTGCTATAGACTTCCATATGGGGAGAAATAGCAACAAGGAGAATAGGTGACAAGGGACCTAAGAAAGAGGTGTCACTGTGTAGGAGGTGGGGAATAAGGCATTAGGAAAGACAAGGCAGGAACAATCTCAGGGAAAGCAAGGGGTGCATGAGACCTCTGGTCCACTGTTTACAAGTTTAGCCAATCCAGCATAGACAAACCATTTCAATTAAGTAAATTGCAAACTATGTAATGTGTGAAATGTGTTCCACTTACACTCTCTGAGTAGAAACATGAGATCAAGGTGCCCTCCAGGTCACTTTACTTTTGAAGGCTACTGGGGACCAGCTGTACCTTGTTCCTTCCAGATTCTGTGACCATCAGCAATGTTTGCTGGTCCCTGGCTTGTGGCTGCTTATGTGAAGTCTCCTAAAGTCCTGAGTGAATGTGTGTTGCTGACATGGCGAATGCCATGTGAAGGACCTCGTGCCTTAGAATCATGGGAAATAGGTCTTCTCAGGGGTATGCTCAGAGAGATGGCAAAGCTTTCCTCTGATCCAAGTAAGATTGTTAGCTGTATATTCTAACAATGTTCACTGTAGCTTTCTCCCCCAATTCTGCCCCACCATGTTCACTAGCTGAAACTGTTCCCCTTCAGACAGCTAAAGCAGGTTCCCTGCTCACCTGTATGCAATAATCCTGCCTCCTGTTGAGCTGTATATAATAACTGCCCCCTTCAACTGTAATAAATACACTGAGCTTCTGTGCTGTAGCTTCTCCATCAGAGAGTCCAGCCCACCCAATCCCAGCGTTTCTTCTGTTCATCTGTCTGTCACTTCTTTATTCCTTGGCCGCCCCAGTCAGGGTACCAGGATCAAGCTGATTAAGGATGCAAAGCTGATTAAGAAAGACAAAGTTTCTCTGTGTATGCTTTCTGGCAAGGACACGCCATTGGATTGATTCCCCATTTTGAATGTAGGATGATATAATCTCAAGCTCTTTAGACAAGTATTTCTCTACATCAACATAAGGCCACATCCTGAGGTCCTGGGTAAGCATGGGCAGAAAGTGAAGGGGAGGAGCATTATTCAATTCTCTGCAGTATAGAGTCTGTACCTTTCTTAATTCAGATCCACTTGTGTCTGAACATAAAATAAATAAATAAATGTTTAAAAAGAAAACAAACAGGCTTCTAAGGGATAATAATAAAATAAATCAGAATAGGGCAAAACAAACAAACAGCAGGAAAAAAAGGCCAAGAAAAGGTGTGAGAAACAGAGATCATACTCATGAATCCCATAAAATCCCCAAACTGGAAACCATGATATATGCAAAGGGCCTGTAGGATATAAAAAGAGAGGGTGGAAGGAGAAGGGAGAGAGAAGGAGAGAGACAGAGACAGAGACACAGAGACAGAGACACAGAGACAGAGAGAGACAATGAATTTAAAAATTAAAATATCAAGAAAGAAAGAAAGAAAGAAAGAAAGAAAGAAGGAAGGAAGGAAGGAAGGAAAAGAGAAGAAAGGAAGGAATGAAGAAGGAAGAGCAGGTCCTGACACATTATGAGACAAAGAACCTTCAAACATACCATTAAGTTCATTTTCAGATGGCCATCTACTGCTGGCCAAGAAACAAGATCTTCTAAACACAGTAAGACTGGTGCACCTATGAGTTCACAGAGACTCAGGCAACATACACAGGACCTGCATGGGTCTGCACCAGTTGGGGCCCTAGATCTGAAAAGAGAAGTGGATGCATGCCCCATCCCATCCGAGAAGCAATATCCAATTGATAACCATTTGCACATAAAATTTTAGTTTTCTCAAGGGAGTCTCATTGGGGAAATAAACTACTCTGAAGAGTAGCACACACTTCTAACCACTGAGCCATGTCTCCATCCCCTTGCCAAACTTTTAAATGACTTCCATTTTTCAAATTATGTGTCTGCCTGTGTTTGAGCACATGAGTGCAGTACCCATGGAGGCTAGAAGAAAGTGCCTGATCCCCTGAAGGTGGGCTTACAGGCCACTGGAGATCACCTAATATGGATAATGGGAATAGAACTCAGGTTCACTGCCAGAGCGGTACACAGCCTTAAGTGCTGAACCATCTCTTCAGCCATGGCAATATCTTAAATGGAGGTAAGAAAGGGAAGCATTCTGTGACTTTGAATGACTCATATTCAACACTAACACAGTTAAAATATGGTATCATTTACCATTAAATTATTTGGAAGTTGCTATAAATGTCTGATAAGCAGAGATGATATTAATCTATAATAGCTGGAAGGAAGACAAAGTTAAGCTAAATCTTACAGGACAGACAGGACTTAGCTAGAGAAGAAAGAAATGTCTAGAGAAAGAGGTCCAGGTGCAGATTAATATTCTATCTTGGGGGACAGAGAGGAGATAAGCCTCCCAGGAGCAAATGACAAATGCTAGAAGGAAGATAGAAAACATGGCTAGACATAAACTTCAAAGCGAGGCAGTATGATGATGGGCTTGGTGCAGATCAGCAGGCACTAGGGCACCTGAATAGTGTGCACTGTAATGAAAGCAGGGATTTGTGGGGAGAGCTTGGCAGCATTTCCAGACTAGATTAGCAAGGGAGAAGCTAAAGGGAAGGACACAAACTAATCCAAAGCATGCTCATCTTCACAAGTTTCTAAAATCGTGACTGGTTGCAAAATCCATAATTTCTGAAAAGCTGCTTACTTAGAGAATAATTCTAAGTCTTTCCCAGTCCCCCTCCTTCCCTCCCACCCACCCACAGCATGTCCTGTGCTGACTTCACTGGGCCAATCACTGGACTGCACAGAAGCTTCCATTTCTTATCTCTCATAATTCCAGAGCAGAGTAGGAGCTGGGAGAACACATATGCAAGCTCCAATCCAATCTAAAAGTCCTCTCTAAACCAATGTGGATTGTAGAAGCCACTTTGCCTGTTTAAACATATTAGACTAAGAAATGCCCATCTTGCCAATCATCATCCCTGAGGACCAAGGACAACCACATTAGCTCCTTACAGAAAACCAGGGCAAACTCTGGAGTTTGAACTCCCCACTGCCAGAACAGGAGGAGGAATGCCATCATCAGATAGCTCTTGAAAGAGATGCAAACCATCCCCAGCGTTAGCTGGTTGCAGGGAGGCAAGTCTGAGTCAGTCTGTCAAGCAATGAATCCTCACTCCATCTGCTCAGAGTAAGTTCTCTGCCAAGTTTTGATGCCTGGACACATGAGATCCCACACCCACGTCCATTCCTTTCTCTTCTGAAGCAAAATCTGTTTCATATCTTCATCTTTTTCCTCTTCCCCATATTCCAGCTCTAAGAAACTACTTCTTGGTTTTCAAGATATAGAAGAAAACAGAGTAACACATGTTACCCTTGAATCTCAAGGTAGATAAAGGATGCCTGGCTTTTCTACCTATACTATCCCTTTTCCTTTATCTACATTTATTTCCCCAACCCTCTTGTTGTGTGAAATATAAAACATTCAGAAATATAGGTGAGTTATAGATAGATAGATAGATAGATAGATAGATAGATAGAACTACATTTTCAAGAATGAAGTTCAAGTCCTAATTCACATCATAAACAAAAATTTAGGCAAGATGATTCAAGGGTCCAAATGGAAGAGAGAATCTATAAAAACATTAAAAAGCAGTGCAGTTGTTCAGTCTGGGAGTGTAGCCCAGCAATGAAGTGCTTGCCTAACTTATCCAAGATCTTGGTTTGAATCTCTCGGGGTATAAAAACATACAAGTATAAATCTTTGTGAGCTTTTACTTAATAATAGTTCCCTTTTTAAATATTTGATTTTTACTTTAGTTATGTGTATGTGTGTCAGGGAGTTGCATGTGAGTGCAGTGTCTGAGGAGGACAGAAGGCAAGGTGGCATTGGATCTTGGAGCTGGAATCCAGGTGGTTGTGACATGGCCTGCCCTTCCTCCTCATTCACGGCAGTATTCTAACCACAGAGCCACCTCTCCAGCCCCAACAACAGTTTCTCATAAACACACAAAACAAGCAACAAGACAATTAGTTTTTTTTTAAAAAACTGATAAATTGAACTGTAAATTTACATCTAAAATTTGTGCTTCAGTCCTACCAAAAGTGCCAGGACAATACAAAGAATGGTAGGAAATATTAGTAAACCAGTGGCCTAGTAAGAAATTTGTGCTTAGAATATATAAAGAGCTCTTACAAAGCAATAAAAAAGTCACATGTAATTAAACCGACCCAATTAGTCTGGTTAAATTAGAGACCAGCAACTGCATAGATAATTCTCTATGAAAAGAAAAGACACAAACAGGCAACAAACACATCAAAAGATGTTCAACATGAAACTCAAGAAGGATAACCAAAATGCGAATGCTTCACTCCTTCTTTAAAAGGGGAACAAGAATACCCTTGGCAGGGAATAGGGAGGCAAAGTTTAGAACAGAGGCAGAAGGAACGCCCATTCAGAGCCTGCCCCACATGTGGCCCATACATATACAGCCACCAAACTAGATAAGATGGATGAAGCAAAGAAGTGCAGGCCAACAGGAACCGGATGTAGATCTCTCCTGAGAGACACACCCAGAACACAGCAAATACATAGGCAAATGCCATCATTAAACTACTGAACTGAGAATGGGACCCCCATTGAAGGAATCAGAGAAAGGACCGGAAGAGCTTGAAGGGGCTCGAGACTCCATATGAACAACAATGCCAACCAACCAGAGCTTCCAGGGACTAAGCCACTACCCAAAGACTATACATGGACTGACCCTGGGCTTCAACCTCATAGGTAGCAATGAATATCCTAGTAAGAGCACCAGTGGTCCTGCCAAGACTGAACACCCAGTGAACGTGATTGTTGGGGGGAGGGTGGTAATGGGGGGTGGATGGGGAGGGGAATCCCATATAGAAGGGGAGGGGATGGGCTAGGGGGATGTTAGCCCGGAAACCGGGAATAACAATCAAAATGTAAATAAGAAATACTCAAGTAAATAAAGATAAAAAAATGTTCAACATCATGCCTAATTAAGGAAACTCAAGCCCAAAGCACAAAAAGATGTCAATTCATACACATTAGGATGGCTATAATAGTATATGTTTCTAAAAGACAATAACTAGAGTCAAGGATTTAATAAACTGATGGTGAGGACGCATGTAAAATGTAAAATGTAAAATGATGCATGCACCATGTAAACTGGTGTAGCCATTATTGGAAAAACAGTCTGGCTGTTGTTCAAAATGTTAAACACAGACTCAGCACCTCTACTCCTTTGCACATACTTAAGAGTACACTGAGACCCTGAGAAGGAGTAAGGAAGAAAGGAGGCAGGAGAAGGAGGGAGAGAGAGAAGAAAGAAGAGGGAGGTAGAAAATGAAGAGGGAAGGAGGAAAAAGAAGAGAAGAGGGGAAGAAGAAAGGAGATGCTTGCTTGTGAACAAATGCTGCTCATAGCAGCATTATTTACAACATATGAAATAGAAACATGGAAACAAATCAAATGTATACTAAATAAAATAACATCTAGATAAAGAAAATGTGGTAAATGTATACAAGGTATATTCTGTAAAAAGAAATAAAATTCCAGCTGGATATGGTGTCCAGGACAGCAACACAGGAAGACCCTATCACACACACACACACACACACACACACACACACACACACACACACACACTTCATAAAAAGAACCCAAACGTTGAAATACTAAAATATGGAAGTGTTGCTGTAAAATTATTTTAAAAAAAGCTGTCTTTTATCCCACATTAGATCTGGCACCATAGTGCCCCAAGACATCTGGCAGATATCTTCATCTCAGTCAGCAAAGCGTCTCACCCACCCTGCTCCATCCCATATCACACTGCCAATGGCTTTCTTTGAACCTGGCAACAATCTCTCTACCCATCTAGTTCCCAAGGCAGGTTGCCATCATGCCAGAAATATACATCCCAATTCTGAGGTGGCCTAGTGTCTCCAGCCACTACATACTCTCTTGAACTTATATTGCCACATGAAAGAACACACAACACAATAACCTCTGATCAAATTGATAAGATATAATTGCCCACCTAGACATACAAAGCCCTGTAAACATTCATCCCTTAAGAATATTCATAACAGCCGAGAGGAATCTTAAAATCAGCCTCCATGTTCCCTTTGCTGCTGCTTCAGTCTCCTCCAGTCTCCTCCTCTCTCTAAAATTTTTCTCCCACCCATCCTTCCTTCTCGTCCAATGACAGGCCTCATTCTATCTTGTACCTGCCTTCATCTGTATGACATCCTACATGGAAGAACTTTGAAAATGTCAGGCTAAAATGAAAGAAGCCAAGCACAAAGAGCAACATATTGTATTATTTCATTTTTGTGAAATGTCTAGCACAAGGAAATCTACAGAACGAGAAAAGAGACTTCTTGTTTGCCTAGGACTAGAGTAAAGAGAACTGAGGAGTGACTGCCAAAGGTATGGAGTTTCTTTTGAGGGTTAGGAATGGGTTTTGGAATTAGATAGCTCTGACAGTTACACAAACTTATGAGTGCACTAAAACCAATTAATTGTATGTTTAAGCAGTGAATTTTGTAATATGTAAATAATGTCTCATTTTTAAAATGCCCATACTTCAGATCAGTTTCTTGTGTCCTGCTCTGCCTCACCTCTGGAACTTAGCTAAGTTACCAGCAGTTCTGGCTTACCGCTTGATTCCCACGGTAAGAGACATAATGGTGCTGCTTCCAACTCTATAAATACTTCATGAAGGCTGTAATTTTTGGTAATTGCTCATCCTCAAAAACCCCTTTTCTGATACCTAAAGTCCTTCTCCTAAACTTTCTCTATGAAAGTTTTGATTAACAATACAACTGTTCTGCCATTATAGTAATGAAGCACAAAAGCACAAGTTGTGAATTCACACCTAAACTCAATTGCTTGTCCATCCATTTGTAGCTGTACTGAGGGAACTTAGTTAATCCACTGCTCATGTGTAAAATGGAAACGGTCCCTCCGAAAATACAAGTGTTCAGTGGTGTAACATGTGCAGTGCCTGTTAACAGTAACATCTCAACCACCGCCGACTCACTCTGGGTGATTAGTAAATGAATAAAGTGGCACTTTCTCCCATCTAGCAAGATACTGTACCCCAATCTGAAGCTATTCTTACCCAGGCCAGAAATTTCACAGGACTCAAAGACACCTGAAAACCACAAAGGCTTTTTTAAAGGCTAATGAGTGAAACATCCTTCATATGTGTTTAATTAGAGAGCTGATTTCCAACCTAATGTAATTCATAGGCTCATTATATCAGACTCTGAAGATCAACAGGCAGGGGACATAGAATTTGACAAGAAAATGGAAAGGCACTGCTCCAGTTACCGTAAATGGAATACATTACAAATAAGCATATGTTTCTGGGGACAAAATAAAGAGGCCCCTTATGGAGAGGAGCTGGAGAGTGAGCCAGGAGGCCTACTCTAATTTTTTACATAGGAAGCTAAATTATAATCTTCCAGCTCTAATGATGAGTTTTAAAAGCCAGGGCACTGCTAATTTATCAGTGTGAGACTTGCTTCTCCTCAGCACAACCTCCAACTCTTTACCACTTTGTTTGATGCAAGGAATATGCATATATCCAATACCCTTATGTGGCGAGGAAATCAGGATAGACCTTGTATCACCAAGGCTTTCTCTGATCAGCATCATTTCTGAGTGTATGAACACTACCCCTGCCTGAGTTAACATCCAATACTGCTCTGAGTGTGGGGGTCCTGCATCTGTTAGCTGCGAAGTGAGGCATCTGCCTTTAGAAGCAAATTCTAGTCCTTACAGTGAGAAAGCTGCTGCCCCTTTAAAAGTACCTTTTGAATGTAACTTCAAAGTTTTACATTTTATTCAGCTAACACTCGTTAGAGAGATCAGCTGAGATCATGTTACCCTGAACTCATTCTTTAGGTGATCTAGAGTACTCTCTGCTCATTAAATATTACATTCTCTGCTGACTAGCGTTGGCACATGCCATGTTTCATTTTTGAACATGTGCTCTGTGACCTTAAGCTGAACATACTCAGAATATGTCCATCATCTTTCTTTTTTAAACATGAGTTTTATGACTTTGAACTAATTATGCTTAGAAATGTTTAGCTGTTTGCTTGAGATAAGGTCTCTCTATGTAGGACTGGATGTTCTGAACTCTCTATGAATGTTAGGCTGGCCTTGAACTTACCAAGATCCTTCTGTGAGTGATGGGATTAAAGGGCATGCACCACTCTGCCTACCTCAGAAATGTACTCAAACACTACCTATCTTTGCTTTCCTATATGAACAAGTATAGATTTCCTACAAGCAACTCTAGTGCACTCCTCATTTGCAACAAGCAGAACATCCTCCCTTTATTTCCTCATTGTGCTTTTAGACATGACACTCATCAAGACACAAAACTAAGTTTCATCTGGTAGAGCTCAACATTCATAGAAGATATTTATAATTCTTTATTAGCCATAACCACTATAATATTCAAAACCTTTTATAAAGGAGCCCAGGGACAATCCAATCTTATCTCCTAGAGCACTTCAGTCACGCCACTCCCATCATAAACAGTATCCACATCACACACAGTACTCCAAAATAGCAGTATCTTTCCATGCTTTCCCACCTCACTCCTCTCCCTGAAATGCATTATTTCTTCAGTTTCCCAACCCACTTATTCAACGTCTCTTCTTTTATATCCGGCCCAAATGTTTCCTTTTGTCAAGCCCTTACTAATCCTAGCAAATTAACTATGGCAATTTTCCTATGGTGGTCAAGAGGCTTTGTGTGCATGTAAAGGAAAGGTAAAGGCAGATATTTTGCTTACTTAAGTTTTACCATTCATAATCTCTCACAAAGGTGACAAGACCTTTTACCTTCTAACAATACAAATCAGCAATGAAAGAGAAGAGACTAAAGCTGTACAAAAGGAAACAAGTGAGTCTCATGAAGACATGGACAAACTAACAAGACTAGACACAAAGAAGGTTATGTTGTATGAATCTGTATATATACGATGAGCAAAATAAATAATGTAGCAAAGAAAGAAAACCTGGTGGCCATCTAGTAAAGAAGAAATGATGAGAGAAGATACTTCAGAGGCTGAGCAGGACCTGGTAATATACACATACTTCATAAAAGTTACTGAGCTATATAATCATTACTTGTGTATTTTATGGATGTCATTTAAAGTATACTCATTTTAAAGCTCATACAGAAACCTCTTAAAGACATAGCAGAATGAGATCATGAAGCCCAAGAGTTCTTTTAACTAGTGACTGCATCCTGACACCACAAATCCATCCCTGCTTCTCCACTGGCCAGATTCTCTTTATTTCAAGCTTCTAATACATCAGGGCTGTCCATGTTCTTTCTCTTCACACTTTCTATACTAAGCACTGAACTCATCTAATCAGCCTCTGCCCCAAACCATCACCACTTTACACTAGCCACAGGATAAAGTACAAACAGTAACCCCTATCAAATCCCAATCTCACCCTAGGATCAATTCATTTTGACCAATAGCTCCAATAAGGTGAAATAAATAACTCAAACTAAATATATCCTCTACTCTGTCTTCTTTTCATTGACCTATATGAAGTTATCAGGCATCGATAGCCGTGTACTAATGTGATACAACTTTAACAAAGTCTACAGTCTTCACAAAGCCAACTCTTGACCTTCTATTCCTCAATATCTCCTGACGGAGGTGGAGGAAAGCTAATGTTTAGAAACTGTGATTTCATCTTCCAATGATAAAAACTAACTGCAAATCATAAAGAATAACTCAATCTCCTGGGGGAAAGGCAAATTTACTCTCCTATTCTTGTGTTCACTGTGCTATGGTGATACTGACAATAAGTTTTTATTGATGCAGTACTTTAGAATTTATAGAGCACTTGCATAACTTCTTTATTTCAGTTAAGTCTTAAGAGAATCCTAGAATATGGCATGCTCATATACGTTTACAGGCAAAGATACTATGATCAGTAACTAGGGGTTATCTTCCAGTCTCATGGGTTCTCTGAAATAAATTTTATTTCTGACATGTTCTTTGTGGCTGTGTGGGTGTGTGGGTGTGTGTTCAGATGTGTGCATGTGAGTGTGTGTGCATACACAGGATGAAGGTTGACATCAACTGTCTTCTTCTCTCAATATTCACTTTATATTTTAAAATAGGGTTTCTTCATGGAACCTGAAGCTCACAGAATGGCAAGCCAGTGAGTACTGGGAATCTTCCTGCCTCCATTCCACCTAATGCAGGGGATACCGATGCACACTATTTCATCAAGCTCTTACATGGGTGTTGGGGGACCAGATATCGTTATTATGTAGCAAGCACTTTACCTACTGAACCATCTCTCCAGCACCTGAAATCCTCTTATAACACTTATGAGCATGTTTCCCACCAATCTCCACTTCATTACTATTAGGTGTCTATTCACCCCTGAAGGTGGTGTTCTCCTACTGTGGATATAATCTCCAGTATACTGCCTTAAAGCACCATACCTTCTCTATTCATACTCATTCCAAAGAGACCTTCAATATCATGAAGCCTTGAGATTCAAAAATTTAAATGATGAAATTTCATGTAATACAAGATGATGTACAAATGGTATTAAAAGATACCTATTCACTGCTCTAAGAACTTCATATTTCTTCAACAGTTATCAAAATTTACTATCAGCCAAGCTGCTAAATGTTAAAGGAAGAATAAAACAGCTCTTTACCCCATAGGTCTTAGTCCTACCTAACACACTGACTTTATCTTAAAGAATGCTTTTGTAGGGCTAGACATGGTGGTGCATGTCTTTAATCCCAAGACTTGGAAGACAGAAGCAGGTGGACTCTATGAGTTTGAGCAAGCCTAGTCTGCATATCAAGTTCTAGGCCACCCAGGACTATGTAATGATACCCTGGCTCAAAACACCTCCCCTACAAATCCCTCTCTTTTTCTTTCTTTCTTTCTTTTTTTTTTTCTCGGAGCTGAGGACTGAACCCAGGGCCTTGCGCTTTCTAGGCAAGCACTCTACCACTGAGCTAAATCCCCAACCCCACAAATCCCTCTCTTAACTTCATAATCACTGATTATTTCACCATGTAAAAACAAATTCTCATGTTTTTAGTTAAAATACTCAAAAAGGCATTCTGGCTATCACCAGCACCTGCTCTTCGTTGACAATGAACATATCATTTAAAATTGTGAAGTTCACATACTTTAAGCAAACATAAACAAATATTAGAATATTTAAATTTTCCAGTTAAAATTAATTAACAACCTAACCCCAGGCACAGCTATGTGAAGTAATTTATATTTAGATAAATATTGACAACAATTATGAAAAGATGAGAGAGCCATTTCTCTTTGCTCTATTGCTATGATAAAAACACAGAGAAAAACTTTCTATCTAAAACTCCCTCTGAATATGCTGACATAACAATAAAAACACATTATTGCATTGCTTATTTAACTCTGTCTTACTGGTCAACTGTAAGCTTTGTGAAGACAAAGCAATATCGCCTGTGCTCAGCCTTCCAGCAACGGTTCCTATGGAAGAGTCCGTGGAAGAATGAAAGAAATGGGTGGGAACCCCAAGAAGAGGAGTTGGACCAGTCAGAACAAACAGAAGGCTCTTTATGTCTCTTTCTAAGGCTTAACCACAAGAAAAACTAAATCAACTCACTGAAGAGTCTCTGGGAACTCTTTCTTCTTCCGAAGTTCCTGGTTTAGAGTAAAGTGTGATGCTTAGGAAGTGGAGTCGCCACAGTTTTCAAGGAAGACTCCTGCAGGAGCAGGAGCTTAGAAATACCTTCCCTCCTCCAAAACTAACCTTTGGGTCCCAGAACTTTCCATATAACTATAACTGGAATTAATTGGAGAAAGGAGACTGTAGCAAGAAGGACTATGTGGGGACAAAAATGAATAAAAAAGATACACCAATCAAAAATAGTCCTTTTAGTGGAAACTTAAGTCTGACAACACCCTGAGCTCTAAGCTATACATTTATTGTAAAGAAAAACAAAATGCTTTTTAAACAAAAACAACTGTGTTCTTGAGTGAAAATTCCCTTTCCTGACAATTTAAAATCAGTCTGAAATATACCAGAAACAGAAGGTGTTCTAAGTTTAAAAAGTATTACAAGAATTAACAAAAACACAAGGAAAAGAGACAGTCCTTAAGTTATTTTTCAAACATCCTCCGCAGCACCTGTCACAAACCATACAGGCTCTTTCCAGCTTAGGCAGTTTTTTTTTTTTTATGTAAACTTGGAACTGCATACAAGAGCATTATCAATTGACTGACGCCGAGCTCAGAAGAGAGTTGAGCTGGAGAGGAATTGAAAGAGAAAGGGGCACAAATCAGATGTTTAAAGTTTAGATGTAACTTGATTTGATTATAGCGACTTCAAGAAAACCAGACTTTCTGAGCATTGGTTTCCTAAAAAGGAAAAACATACTATTTTTTCTCAAGATTAGATGACAAGTAAATAAAACAATACACAAAGTAACATATACAGCTAATTGTAACATTTCTCTTACATATATAACATATTATAGCATCACAATGGCATTTCAGGATCAGATGAGTTCCTTTTTTTTTAAATCAAAACTTCACAGTTCATCTAGATGCTGCAAGAAATCAGTCACATTCTACTTTGCCAGACCAAATAATAATTTATGCTTTCAAAAGTTTCCATTTAAGAAGTTGGCAAAGGGGCTGGAGAGATGGCTCAGCAGTTAAGAGCACCGGACTGCTCTTCCAGAGGTCATGAGTTCAATTCCCAGCAACCACATGGTGGCTTACAACCACCTGTAAAGAGATCCAATGCCCTCTTCTGGTGTATCTGAAGACAGCTACTGTGTACTTATATATAATAAATAAAATAAATCTTAAAAAAAAAAAAAAGAAGTTGGCAAAGAAGATTCATATTTCCCATAGCTTTAGTGTTAAAAATGTCCTAATTCTACTCACAGATGCTTTTCTGTCTTTATACATTTTTATAAAAATGCAAAAAATATGAAAAATATCACTAACAGCCATTACAACTCATAGTTGAATCTTACCTGCTGGAAACTGACAGGGAACAGGAATGCCAACAGCAATTTGACCTACATTGCCCAAGAAGCTGGCAACTTACATTTTCATTGTCATCATTTCTAATCACCAAAATTTCTCCAAATTTTAGCACACAAAAAAATCTTGCAGAGTTGGTTTTTCAACTGCTGATTCCACTGGCGGTAAGCAAGCCTCATGAAGCAGTGGAAATCTTACAAGTGAGCTGGAGGTAACCAAAAAGTGTTTGAATGAGGGGATGGGCAACAATGTGCAGCCATCCTGGGCTAACTTAAAGTTGGGTTTCCAGATAAAGATGAGCGAGGAGGAGTTTGACTTTGAAACTTAGATTTCCACACAGGAAGATACCATTCACAGGATGATTACCTCCTGGCAATTCTCAGTGTTCTTAGGTCTTGGGGTATTCACCACTGAAGGCAGGAAGTTTGCCCTAGACAGGGCCTCTGCAATCAAATTTGGAAAGCCCCAGGGCAAAAACAAAACAAAACAAACAACAACAACAACAAAACTCTCTTTTGTTCCCTGGGAGTCTGATTTTAGATCCTAGTTTCAGGGCCCTTCCCTGGAGCTCAGCAGCCTAAGGCAAATGAGCTCGACTTGTACAACAATGCCTCCCTCCCATTCGGGGTCAGCTTGAAGCCAATGATGGACTCCACCTATGAGCCTGGGCTTCCTACAACACTGAGGAGGCTGTCTCACCTGTTGTAAACACGGTAGCTTCAGTTGTGTTCAGAAAGAAAACTTATTGACTACAAGATGCCTTTGGTAGCAATGTGGTCCCCATAGCAGGGTAATTCACAGTTAAGTAGAAAGTCTTCCAGCTTTTTCTGCTCCCTGTGATATGAGAACCCAAATTTTTAAACACCCCCTAATAACACTGAGCAGCAGGCTACATCTGTACTGCCATGCATTGAGGACACTCTACCTGTATCTTTGCCTCCATAAACATGTGCAATCTTTAAAGCTTTCAGGACATACAGTAAAGTCATCCCTACTTATACTATAAATGCACTTAACATTGAAGAAAGTATTCCTCAAACTCTGGCATCCAAACTACCAAAAATTACAACAATGGTTAGCAGACAAGGAGGAGCTTTTGCTTGGGTAAATCAGGGTTTGAGAGACTAGTACCAAATTTACCAAGATAATCAAATGCTTTTTGGAGTCCATATTACCAGGCTGAAGTGCATGGATTATGTCTAACATTTCCTCTGGAAATATGACATTGAGTGTATTTTATGTTGCTAGTGTGAAGTCATTCATATAAGTTTAACTGATTATGAGTTGTGTCCATTTACATGTTTCCTAAAATAGGGATGTTTAGATATCTGAGGGGGTGTGTGTGTGTGTGTGTGTGTGTGTGTGTGTGTGTGTGTGTGTGTGTGTATGAATGAGACATGTAAGATAGATGATAGCCTAGAATAACAAAACTGTTGTCATTTAGTCACAATAATTAGTAATGTGTCTTTATTCACTGATATGTACTCTGTATTTAGTAAATCTAAAATGTCTGCTTCTCCTAATAAACTGAACTCGGTATAACCTCTAGTGTCAGAGTCTAGATGCCTCCTTTGGTGATTAGTAAGCAGCTATAGGAAGTCCTCAGGCAACCTACCATCTTAATACCACAGAAAATGAAACCTAGAAATACTATGCAATAAGCAAAATAAATTCCTTTCTTTATATTAAAAACCAAAATCCAAACTAAAAAATGCAATTACCCTTATAAAATATCCCCTATAAAGAATTTTTAGCATTAGTAAGTCTAAAGATTAACAGGTTAATCTATAAATTATTCCTATATGAGGTACTTTTTAAAAATCTCACAAAAATTGTTTATTCTTGATAATTTCCTTTATTCCTACAAAGCATGTATTTCTACTCATTCAAGTGATTATATGAAAATAATTTACACGTATTTTCAGTGTTACTGATAACCAGTTTTATTGTTCTAGAGATCCACTGCTTGTTATACATATAGTACTGATGAATGAGGTAGAATATATACATGGGTTTGCACCGGTTTAAATAAGGATAAGTGTAGGTGTATCATTCACATACCTGGACTTGTATGTTTTGTTTTGTACTTTTAATGTGAGAGTAAATATTTGGGGAAGAAAAATATTCTACACAATTTCTTGCACTAGAAAGTAAGACTTCAGAAATGAATTTTGTCTCAAACATATGTTCATCTCAGGAATAGGCTCGAGATTCTAGGACATATGCCCATGGGCAAAAAATGAGAGGGACAAGTAGTGAGGGAGATGGGGGGGATGGCTCAGTGGTTAAGACCACCGGTTGCTCTTCCATAGGACTTTGGTTCAATTCCCAGAACCCACAATGCAGCTCACAACTGTAACTCCACTTCTAGGGGATCTGATGCCTACATCTGGAGTCTACAAACACTGCACACACATGCTACAGACATACATGCAGGCAAAACTCATTTTAAAAGTTCACTATTTCCTACAGCTCAAACTAGAGTCAGTAGCTCTGATATGAGAAAACTATTCTCAGTCCTTATAACTAGAAAAACTGCCTGTAATAATACTTAAGAAAAAATTAAGTGGAAAGTGCTTTTTACATATCTACTCTACGTTCCCTGGGTTGCCACAGTCCCCACCCACATAATATACTGAAATCACTGTGTGTGTATAGCATACCAAGCTCTCTGAGACACCGTGAAGAAAGTACTTTGGGTATCATAACTGGAAGTTTAAGTTTAAGAAAATGGATGTTTAGAGAACTATCAACTCGTTATGGCCTGAATTAAATGGCTCTGAACGTTGCAATCATCACCTTCCAGAAGAAGAAAATAAAGCAGCTCCTCGCTAACGTTTTTATATCAGAATCTTGCAATTCTACAAGAAAATTCTCAGTTAACACCAAATGATTCAACTAAATGATTTGGAAAACAAAGAAGTCTGTGAAGTGTCTTGCACAACTGAATTCTTGCCTATATGTGTTTCCAACCAGAGTAGCCAATCACCTAACTCTAAGACACCTGAGACTCAGTCCAGGAAGCCTGTAGAAATGCATACAGAATCAAAATCGAAGACTTAGATTTAATCCTGACATTCTAACTTGCTGGCTGTGGGGGCATCAGTTAATCATCTTAACCTCCGTAGAGAAAATTAAAGGATTAAACAAATGGATTTGACAGTGTTCAAATGTAAGGATAAAGATTCTAAAAATTAGCCAGTTTAAAAGCTTTCTTTCTTTTCTTTCTTGGATACTGTTTTAAAACCAATAGTTGGTATTTTCTTTTTTCAAAGATTTATTTATTATATATAACTACACTGTAGCTGTCTTCAGATACACCAGAACAGGGCATTGGATCTCATTACGGATGGTTGTGAGCCACCATGTGGTTGCTGGAATTTGAACTCAGGACCACTGGAAGAAAAGTCAGTGATCTTAACCACTGAGCCATGTCTCCAGCCCTAGTTGATATTTTCTAAACTATATGCAATAAACTATATCTACCAAAAGGTAATTTATTTCACTGATCCTCCTAAGAACACTCCAAAATATATTGTATCTCATCTTTACAAGTGAAGATGTGGAGAAGGAATAAAATATTCACTGCGATTTGTTTCATTTTTCAAAGTTGGGTTTTTTGTTTGTTTGTTTGTTTGTTTTGGGGTTTTGTGTTCTATAACCCTGTATATAACTTTATATAAACAATATAACTTCAGCTGAAGACTCCCAT
Organism: Rattus norvegicus; assembly: GCF_021556685.1. NCBI lineage: Eukaryota > Metazoa > Chordata > Mammalia > Rodentia > Muridae > Rattus > Rattus norvegicus. The sequence continues at coordinate 150,214,641 of NC_141537.1, read as the reverse complement.
AAACACTGGTGCAGTGAGTGAGCTATTGTCTTAAACGTACTATAAAAATATGCCTGACCTAGTGGAATGAATAGTTATTGAAGTCTTTCATGTGCCAGTCATGATGCCAGGCATTCCCAAAATTCATTTCAACTGATTCTTCTAAGAACTCTCTAAAATAGGTTCTATCTCTTTAGAGCGATGAATAGTATAAAACAGGAATAAAATATCATCCACTATTAGGGCAGTTGGTACATCTCAGCAGTAGTTTACTTAACATATGCAAGGCCCCAGGACCACAATAAACAAACAAACAAATAAAATACAAAAAGAAATTTCCTGGGTTCAGTCCCCAGCTCCGAAAAAAAGAACCAAAAAAAAAAAAAAGAAAGAAAGAAAAGAAAAGAAATTTGCTTCGCCTCAGTCATCTTTCTCTATCACAGACTTGAGCATGCCTACATGAGGAGAAATACAGAACAGTATTACCTGGTGAATGGAGCATGACAGCTGGGAACATAGGCATAGGAGTTAGACTCCTGGTGCTAAGCCTCTGAGGTTTAGTTTCTCCATTTGCAAACGAGGTTAATAACAGTAATCTTCATAACATAGTAAGTTGGTTCATAAAGCAGTTTCTACCCAACATGTGGTATATGGCTAATACATAATGTATTATTATCATGTGCATCCCTTTTTTCCCTACTCAAAACCTTCACAGCAGCTAGCCTAAATCTCTACATATCAGACTCATCATTATTACAGTTTTGCTTTTGGTCTTACTCTTCTTCTCACTAATAATAAATCACACTCATCCTTCAAATTCCAAATCACATGAGAAGCATTTTCTGACCTCCAGTACATGGTTATTTTCTTCCTTCTCTGAACAACTCTTTATACTGCCAAGGGATTCAAATTTTAGAAATCACTCAACTTCTAGAAATTAATTTGCAAGGGCTTGGAAGACAGAAGAAATCACATTCCTGATTTTTAAATAGAAACTGAGGCCCCAAGAATGCCTATGGTAATGACACAAATTGCTGGCAGCACAGAGATGTAAATGTTTGAACACTGTTTCCACTGTACAACAGTAGTTTTGTTTTCCTTGAGATTTCACAGAAGTTCTTAGAACTGAAAGCATTCACACACAGACACACACACACACACACACACACACACACACACACACACACACAACATACACAAATGCACTCTACAAATGTTTTTACCAAGTATTTTACTGGTTTTATTGCTTTCATAGGAGCTATCACTCTAGAATTAGGAGCTGTTTGTTCTGGGTTATTAAGTTATAGGAGCTAGTTGGGAACAACCCTAAGCTATAAGGTAAAGGCATAAATAAAAAAACAAACAAATAACATTGTTTTTTCATTTTCTTTCTAAGAGTTAAAATGACAAAGAATACAGCACTTAATACATGAAATGCTCAACAACAGTTTTTCATCGGGAGGAGACAGGGACTAGAAACCATAGTACATTGTTATATATCTCTAGAGTCACATCGTAAGATGCAAAATAAGAAAGGACTCGGTCTACATCATTGGAACCTAACAAAGTATAAAGGAAAAACAGTTTGGAGCTATATTATCGTTTTAATATTGGGGTCCTCCAAAGACTCAAGTCTATGACAGAGAAGAGTATCTCTATTTCCTCCCAAAAAGGCCCAAGTATCCTTGTACAGGATTAAATTAAGCTGGAGTCATTATAGAAAACGGTTGGGATCCTTAAACAGAGAAGCAGATAAGAGGCTTATATTCTAGAAAATGATAGAAAATGAACTTCAGTTGTTCTTCAAGAACTGGAATGGGAAAATGGTCCCATACCAGTCTATCGTTCAGAAGAAGGAAAGACAAGACTCTACAGTGAGAAAGACACAAGTAAGTAAAGTCATCTCTGAGTTGCAGAGGAGCAGAGGATATGAAGCTATTCTCTGGGAGGTGAAAGCAATCATGGAAGCATTTCTCCTCACCAGAGAGGCGACTTAGACTCACAGTGAGCCTATCAACACACTCACTAAGGAAGAGTATAAGGTGCAGATATCAAACAATAACAATTAATGCCATCATAGCAACTTACAGTTTATAAAAGTATTTGCAAATATAGCCAGGGCTGGTAGCATAGGCCTGTGATTGTAGATATACGGAAAGCTGAGGCAGGATGGCAAATTCAGGTCTTCCATGAACTACAGAATGAGTTCAAGCTCATCCTAGAACTACTTCGAGAAGCCCTATCTCAAACGAAAGATAGCTAAAGATTAAAATTCATTAGTCAAGCACTTACCCAGCATACTTGAGGTTCTAGGTTCAATCCACAGTACTGTAAAAATAAATAATTCATTAACCATTAATTAGCTATCTTGGTTGATGTGACTGATGTTTGTTTTTCATATTTATAAAAAAACTGAAGAAATGATTTTGCTCATCATTGATAACTTTGTAAGTTTTTAATGAATCACTGTTCAATTCTCAAGTTAATTATTAAAAGCCTTCTTTGACCTATCTAAACTTAAATAAAAGTTATAGTCATTAGATCAAGGATAGCAGTAGACACCTTCCAGAAAGGCTGACTGTTCTAGAGTCAATACCATGAACCAAACATCCTAAGCCTTCCTGACTACTAACATGGACTCCTGTTGAACTATGAGTGAATCAAAGAGAAATACATGGTAGCTGAGCTTCAGGACCCCACAGCTCAACTGTTGTCAGGACCAACATGATTAACACACCCAGAGTTTACTGTGCCTGATTCATGAGGTTTGGTCTGTGTTTGACATAACTCCTCATGAACTCCTTCTGCCTGGGTTTCATTGTGCATGTGTACTCTGTGAAGTCTGGTAAGCAATACTGGGCACAGGCCCACCTTCACTACAAAGTGCCTGAACATTAGTTTCCTGATTTCTTTTAGCATCCTTATGACTATTATCTGAATCATTATTATCTCCACCAGGACTTCTGTGGCAGACTTTGAAGCTATTTCAAAAAAGATATCACATTCTAAATTTTAAGTCTTACCAAGTGCTCAATTGTTCACAGCTACCCCTCGCCTTGGTGGAGGCCTAACCCTTTACATCATACATGAAAATATTACTCTCACATATCTGTCTACAGTAGATTCAAAAAATGTACATGGTGAAAACCTTTTTTTTAATGTTACAAGTCATTTCCTTCAAGGGAATCCTAGAACTGTTGAAGGTGAAGAGATGAGACAGGCATATATGGTATTTGACCCATAAAAGCATGTATGTAGGATAGGCAAGCCCCTTAAAATATACTATTATAACATGAGGGCTACAGTTACAAGTATATTCTAGTCATGATTTTTGTTAAGTGGGTGTATTATAACTGTTCTTGCTGTGCTGAGGGAAACTGTAAACTATGTGAAATGATGGATATAGTAATATGTTCCTCTAGCATAACCGTTTCACTATATGGGTATCACATAACACCAACTCTGTAAACTAGGCAAGCCTTGCATTTGCAATTCTTCTCCCTCAGATTCACACTAACTGGGATTGCAGGCCTGCACCACAAGGCCTGGCTGCATACATAAAAATCTTCTTAGAAATTGTAAAGTGCTAGAACTATTAAAGCATTACTGTTAAATAAAACATTATAACACAGTGAGTTAACTATTACAAGAAGTAAACAGTCATACTGGTTGTTTGACAAAATGAAACACATCTAAGGAAGGATTAGCGACAGCCCTGTGTCTTCAGAACTTCATGAGCAATGACAGTGAAGAAAGGCCTTTCTAGCTGTGCAGTGGTAGTATAAATAAGCATAAATGACAGCACGGAGACATGGCACATTTGGTTACCTCAAGCAGTCTAGCATGGCTACATCAAACAGGTAGAGAATCAAAGAAAAATAAAACTGAAGAATCAAGCAAACTCAAGATCTGATCATGAAGGTTTGCTGTCTTTGATTATTTGTCAACCATAATGCTATTTTGATTCTCCAAAATGCTAGTCTATCATTACACAATTTATAACTAACTTGTTTCTTTTGATTAAAATAAATATATTGTTTGTGGTAGTTTTGAAGAGTCCTTGTAGATCAGCAAATTAAACCAGTCCTGTACTTCTATTAAGCAGGAAGCTCATAAGAGCTATTTGGAGGGGTTGGGGATTTAGCTCAGTGGTAGAGCGCTTGCCTAGCAAGCACAAGGCCCTGGGTTCGGTCCTCAGCTCCTGGAAAAAAAAAAGAGCTATTTGGAGAAGTTACACAAAACTTTGGTAAAAATACAGGCAAAGCAGTAACACATAGAAACTACTTCTCTAGAAAAAAAGATAAGTAACTTAGATGGCTCAAGACTAGAATTTTACACTCAGGGAAAGAATGAAGCAAGAAGGAAAGATTAGCTTAAGAAAAATGGCCCCTTGAAAGTCAATTGACAACATAGGTAAGTAAGAGGAATTTGATCTTATATTTTATTCCATTTGCCTTCACTCAATTAGAACTGCTATGGTCCAAATAATGTATCCCACTGGTAATGGGAGGTCATAGCTTTCACAATCAGAGCTAAACCTCTAAAGATGGTTGGTTTTTGGAGTTTGGAAACTAGTAATTAGTCTTCCATACACACAATCTAAAGCTTATATGAAGCTTTCTGAAGAGAAAAATGGTTGATTTCCAATATATAACACATGTCTGTGGTGGTCTGAATGAGAATGGCCCCCACATTCATAGATTCAAATTAACACTTACTTGGTCACCAGAGAATGGCACTATTTGAAAGAATTAGGAGTTGATGCCTTGTTAAAGGAAGTGCATCACTGGGGGGTGGGGGGGTGGACTTTGAGGTTGCAAAAAGACCATACCAAGTTCAGAGTCTCTCTCTTCCTGATGCCTATGAATCTGGATATATAACTCTCAACTACTTCTCAAGCACCATATCTGGCTACATGCTGCTATGCTTTTTGCCATGATGATAATGGACTGAACCTCTGATACTGTAAGCCCAATTAAATGCTTCCTTTATAAGAGTCGTCATGGTCATGGTTTCTCTTCACAGCAATAGAACACTGACTAATAAAATGTTTCATCTTAAAATAATTTTCTATGGACAATGTTCCCTTCTATCCTTTTTTTTCCTAATCTCCCAATCTTTTTATGCTCTGGTAGAACTCAATATGGCAATCAATAATTGATATACTTCAAAGTATGTGAAGTAATTATGATGTATGGAAGGATATAAAGATTAATAAAATACTAAGTGGAGACAGACAAACAGATGTTATATCTGGGGATAAAGATATTCATGGACTTGGGCCAGCCAGATGACTCAGAAGATGAAGGCATTTGCCATCAATGCCTCAATTTGATCCTTAGAACCTACCTGGTGGAAGTACAGAACTAATTCCATCTAGAAAGTGTCCTCTGACCTCCACATGGCATACATACACAATAAATAAATAAATAACATGGAGAGACAGACAGACAGACAGACAGACAGACATAGGCTTGAAAGAGGATACCCAGCACACAACACAGTCTAGGTCATTTGAAAGGGGTGTCTATAAAAGTAGACCGGATCTCAAATCAGAAATGTAAATTTGCTCAGGCAACAAAATGAAAGAAGAACAAAGGTAATTACCTCAGGAGTTAACAGCTAGACAAAAATAAGAAAGAATGGCACATGTACAGACTTCCATTTTAGAATTACAAAAAAATAATGTTTGGGAATGGTTAGAAGGAGGTTGGAGAACAAAGAGGTCAAATCACAGGAGGACCATGAACTTTACCTATAAGACATAAGAAGCTACAGAAAGCTCTAAGCAAAGGACTAAAATGTCAAATTTACATTCAAACAGCTCTTCAAATTGTTAAGTAGAAATTATGGAGAGACTTGCAGGTGTTCTGGACAAAAGTCAAGGAGGATCTGAGGTAAGTAGTCATTGTTATGGTGATTTAAAAGAGAATGGCTCCCAGAAGCATATATACTTGGTCCTCAGTTGGTGGAACTCTTCAGGAAGGATTAGGGGATGTGTCCTTTCTGTAGGAAGTGTGCCAATGGGAGTAGGTTTCGAAGATTCAAAAGACTTGCATTCCCAGTATGTCTCTCTGCCTCCTGCTTATGGATCAAGATATGAGTGTGTGTAGTAGCGTATGACTTAAATGCCAGCACTAGGGAACCAGTAGGATCTGTGAGTTAGAAGTTTACCTGGTCTACAGTGAGTTCCAGGACAACCAGCACTAAATAGGGAGAGCATATTTAGTCTCAAAACAAGCTCTCGGTTGTTCCTGCTAATGTGTCATTGTTCTACCGTCATAGACTAACAGTCCAAAACTGTAAAACCAATTAAACCTCTCTTTTATAAACGGCCTTGATCATGGTGTTTCATCACAGCAATAGAAAAGAAACTAAAACATTGTGTATCTCTAAGTAAAACAGAGCATGAGAAGAACTGGGATAGAGAAAAAAGAAAAGAAATTCGATATTGGAACAAATGACCTGGAGCTGCCTTTAACTACCTAGCTAGAAATGTCAAGCAGCCCACTGAACCAATAAAGATCAAGACAAATTTCTGATTAAAGGTTAAAAAAGATGGGGGGGGGGGGTGCGAGGTGATCACATTGAGGAAATGGCATCTTGAGAATAGATGGACCAGTGAAAAAATGTCAAATGGAAAAAGAAAGTGACTGGAAAATAGTCCCCTGAGGAACAACTCCATCTAATTAAAAAAAAAAAAAAGCAAAGAAATTTAAGAAGACAGCAAAGAAGGCAGTGCTCAGAGGCCAGGAAACTTTTAATATTGTCAAACACCAAGAAATGACCTTCTCAGTAGGTTTCAGCAGTTCAATGCCTGAACAAGACCAAATATCTGCATTGCAAAACAGACGAGACACCCAGAAAGTGTGGGGATGAATAATTATGGGATAAGAAAGTAGAAACAGAAGAGGCGATCAGTAAAAAATGGGAACATGAGTAGGGTGACAAAGAAAGAAGGAAGGAAAGAAGAAAAGGAAAGGAAAGAAAGAAATCTACAGAACGAGACTTTTTAAATACGTGGTACTTTCATCCTCTGAGAACAGAGTAAGGAAATATTAAAAAATACACAAACCAAGAGCACTCCAAACTAAGGCAAATGAACAATAACATCACAGGATCCTCAGTCCAGCACAACTGCAGAGAGAAGAGGATCAAGAGAATGGTGAAAGTACCCAGGAGAACACCAACAGGAGTCTGAAAGAGATGCTGCAGCTTATGAAGCAAGAAGGTAAGCATAGCGAGCAGTGCGTCAGAGAAGAACATTAAGAAGAAACTAAATTATAAGATCCGAGGATGCTTTGTTTGTTTTGCTCATAAGTACTTGGAAAGCAAAATGAACAATGGACTAGGTAAGGGGAAGAATATAAGCAACATCTTTTAAATACATTCTGCTTACCTTTCTTGAATTTCCCTCTTAACCCCCTTGCCTTAATGGTCACAAACGAAATGGAAGCCATTTTAGCATTTATGTTATTAAAATAAGAATTTATGTAATCCTGTCCCTAAATTGTTGAAGACAACCAAATCAAATAAATAATGCTTCTTTCTAGAAAGAAAATAAATAAATATTTTTTTTAAAAATAGCTATCGCTTCTCGGCCTTTTGGCTAAGATCAAGTGTAAAAATAGCTGAGGTAGTGAAATGGCTCATTGGGTAAAAATGACACATTTAATTCCGGCCTGATACTGGTGTTAAATCTCTAGCAATGAATATCATATGAGGAAAAACTCTCACAATTGTCCTCTAACCTCCACAAGTGCATTGTGGCATAAGCACATACACATACATACACTCACTACACAAATTTAAAAAGAAACCAGTCAGGTTCAGTGGCACATGCCTATAATCCCAGTATGCAGAGGCTGAGGCAAGAGACCAGGAGTGTGAGGCCTGCCTGAACTACAACAATGAGTCAAACCCAATCTGGGCTACTCAGAAAAACCACATCTTAAAAAAACAAAAAAAAACAAAAAAAAACAAACAAACAAAAAAAAAAACAAAAAAAAACCACTAACCAGCAGCACTGGGAAGGAAAAGACAGGTGGAACCCTGCAGCTCCCTGGTCAAAAAGTCTTAGTGATTCTGAGAGTTCTAGACTCATTGAGATCCTGTTTCAAAAAACAAGGTTTAGAGTCATAGGGTAAAATAGACAAAATTGATCTCCGGCCTACACACACACTTATATACACATACACAAACACACACATATGCATAAGTATATGTATACATGTAAATGTGTATATAGGTATATCCTACACACATACATGTAATATAGGAACATGTACATAAGCACATACCACACACGCACACACACACATGCACACACTCACATACACACACATGAACATGCACACATACACATGTACACACACATACACGATGGGGAGGTGCCCAAACAGATTGGATACCTACAACTATAAAATGGGGATGTAGAATGAAGCATAGCATTGGTGGCTCATCTTTTACAAAATGCTTTTTTGGAACCATATTTATTCCTTACAACAGTATTTGAAATATATTCTCACAACAGCATTTTTAAATATATACACTGTTTATATTGTTGTGTCCATCTTTCAGATAAAAAAAGCTAATTTTATCTATTTTATTCCACAATCCAGAATGGTGTTTGGCATATAGCAGCCTCACACTGAAACACTATCAAATAAGAGAAAGGAAAAGCTAAAAAGATTATGTAATTCTGATAGTCATATTGTTAATGGTGGAGTCAGAGCTCAATTTTAGGTCTTCTGGTCCTCAGTCCTGTATCTTCATATTGCCTCAAACTGATGAAGAAAAAAAAAGGCAGGGGTAGCTGAAATATAATATTAATTTATATTATAAAATTCTGGGGGCTGGGGATTTAGCTCAGTGGTAGAGCGCTTACCTAGGAAGCGCAAGGCCCTGGGTTCGGTCCCCAGCTCCGAAAAAAAAAAAGAACCAAAAAAAATAAAATAAAATTCTGTAAGATGACTAAGATTTCTTAAATAGCTCTTGTAAAGAAATAATAACAAACTTGGTATAGCCTTCTATTCCTAAATGCATAGACGTGCCTAGACTTCAGAGATCTGTGTTAGTTATTCACTTTATTCTCTCCAAGGTAACCTGCCCTGTTCTCAGCTACCTCTTCCTGCTGTACTGAAGCAATACTAGGAGGAATCACTCCTAGATCATCCATCATGTCCTCTAAAGTGGCAATGTTATAGCCTTTTGGTCTTTAATTCCAACTACATGGGAAGAACAGGCATGCAATGCAACCCAATATGCACACACAGAAAACATCACCTAATCTATTTAGAGATTCACACATGGCAGGAGTGCCTTGAATTAGATGGAGATTATAGAGAGCCCTCAACCTGTGGCCACTGCATTTAAACATGTCCTTACTCCACACAATAGGCATGATCCTTAAAGCCCTGCGTGTATCATCTATTTGTAAATACCATAATAGGAAACACACCGGGTGGCTACTACTTAAAATGAATCATATGGTATACATTATTGCAAAATAAATCATCTTTATATATGGAAAGGATTTATAGCTAGGTATGGTAGTTCTCATCTATAATCCTAGAACTCAGGAGGCTGAGGCAGAAGAACTGCCATAGTTCCTGAGTTCCAGGTCAGCCCAAAATACAAAGCAGAAGCTCTATCTCAACAAACAAACAAACAAACAAACAAACAAAACAACTTGTGATGGAAAATTTTGTAATTTTGTATCTAATCTAATCCAAGCTTCAGTATAAGCTAGCTAATTGACAGCTATTTTCCTGAGTCTATTTATCTGCTAAATGGATATTGTATCTACTACTCAGGACCACCGTGAAGATAAAATGAGAAAAGGGATATGGATATGTTGAGTAAACTGTGAACACAAAACACACAACAGGAATCAAGAGATAAATTTTGTTCAACAACAGAATGCATACAAAATAGAGGCCAGACACTGGTAGCACAGGCTTTTAATCTCAAAACTTGGGAGACAGAAACAGGAGGATCTCTGTAAATTCAAGGTCAGCCTGGTCTACAGAGGGAGGTCCAGGACAGCAAGAGCTGGGGGGAAAAAAGTCTTTGGTTTTTATCAAGGGAAGAGAATTCAGCCAAAAGAGTTCCTTAATGAAACACGCACAACAAACATTACAGGATTAGCTCTTTTTCCCCCTCAGAAATCAAGTGGTTGAGAAACTGTAAATTGGTACTAAATATAGACTACTCAAAAGTGTGCTTTTCGTTCAAAGAATTATAGATACTACCAACACAGAAAAAGTTAGAGAAGAAACGATCTTACAGAATGTGTGTTACAATCCTTTTAGTTGGCAAATTTTAGAAAATCAAAGTCTAGAGCTGCAAAGTGGTTTACCTCAGAATCATGATGTACATTTTATGCAACGTTTCCAATCATAGTATATCCATCCCAATAATCTATCCCTGTGCTATCTTAACACTTTATGCATACTAGTTAACACAGTATACTAAAAAGCTGTGTAAATGCCTGCCCTTTCCTCAGGGAACAGGAAGATCCCAACAGATACATACACCCAATCTATCCTATATTCCCAGCACGTGGTTTGTGTTCCATGGTGCGATGAACCATATTCCAGTTAAAACTGTTTTGTACATTTTAGAAACAAGCATAACCCTTCTGGAGATTTTCCTGCTTAATTAGCAAGATATTTTAGCAAAATTTGTTAGAAGGCTAATGCTACTGAACTGAATTTGATTACAGGAAGTCAGTAAGTAATCTTGGATACATAAGAACAGTAAGATAGGAAAGGGTTCCTGAAGAGGTCATCATTATAACACAGGTCCTAGGAACATTAGCAGATTTTTGGATTTTTATGACTAGGTCTTCAAGAGTATCTTTCAACAATTTTAGAATGACTTATGCTGAAACATCAACAACCCACTAACAGTATGATTTCTGCCCTGGCTATTATGTGATATGCTAAGTGCTCCAAACAACTCCTCCATGACTCTTTAAAGAGAGGGAGGGGCTGAAGAGATGGCTCAGCTGTCAAGCGCCCTTCCTGCTCTGGCAGAAGACCCAAAGTGGGTTTCCTGCACCTGCATCAGGCAGCTCACAACAGCCTGTAACTGCAGATCCAAAGAAATTGATGTCTTCTTCTGTCCTCCTTGGGCACCTGCACAAATATACACAGGTAAATATATAAATATATATATATGTATATATATATATATAGCTTTAAAAAAGAATTGAAGGAGATACAAAAGTATTTTTAAGAAAGGTACAATAGATTGACAGGTTAAGACACTTGATATCAAACCTACTAATCCAATCCCAGGGTCCACATGGTAGAAGGAAAGAACTTATTCCCCCAAGTTGTCTTTGCCCTTCCAATGTATACCATGGCATGTGCACCATCTCTCCCTTCTTCCCTCCATCTCTGACATAAACAATAAATAAATGCAAAATTTCACATACTTTTAAGGAGAGTCTAAATTGGAGATTTTCCTTAAATAGTGAATTAAGAAAGAAAAATTATACGTTGAAAGATGTGTTCTAATTTCCCATTTTGTTTTTTACTTCTTTTTTAAGATTTATAGGTGGGGAGAGGGAGGAGGGGGTGCCTGTGGAGGCCAGAAGAGGACATGGGATTCCAGGGAGCTGGACATAGAGGTAGAGCTTCCTGACGTGAGTGCTGAGATCTGATCTGGCCTCTGTAAGAGGAGCAGGTGCTTTTACTGCTGAGTCATCTCTCCAGCTTTTTACCCTTTGACCTTGACCTTCAACAGATTGTTTCATTTCTCTAGGCTAAATGATTATTTAGTTTCCTTCAAGTTTAATTATAAAATCGAAAGCCCCCACCAACAGTTGAGAGAAATGAGAATAAATATGAAGGGACAAAAAGTTAGAGGCTGAAATTACAAATTCTGGTTTTGGTTATGTCAGTAACTAGTCTAATAACCTTGAGGAAGTCACTTGACATTCTTCACACCAATATTTTCCCATTTGTAAGTATCCCAAATAACCAGTTATAGTTCAGCTATATCCTAGAAGTTTAAAATATTAACTATTATTGCTATAAACAATGAAATTCTATAAGAACGTTATGTTCCTACTAATTAGGAATACGAGACATAATATCTGTCAAAAATAAAACCTAAACTTCCTTTGATTCCACCCCTCCTGAGTTCCAATCCAAATATTTCCCTAGAGCCACTCATGAGCACTGATCCAAACAGGCTCCAAATCTTTCATTCCGTTATTCTTAATAAAATGCTCAAAAGCTAGCCATCAAAAACAAAAACTCTGGGGCCAGAGAGATGGCTCAGGAGTTGAGAGCACCGACTGTTCTTCCAGAGGTCCTGAGTTCAATTCCCAGCAACCACATGGTGGCTTACAACATTGGTAATGAGATCTGATGCCCAATTCTGGTGTGTCTGAAGACAGCTACAGTGTACTCATATGCATAACATAAATAAATATTTAGAAAAAATGTTAAACTCTGAACTTGACACGGTGGCACGCGCCTTTAATTCCAGCACTTAAGAGGCAGCAGGTGGATCTCTATGAGTTGGAGACCAGTCTGGTCTATGAATTAAGTTCCAGGACAGCAGAGATATGCAGAGAAACCATGTCTTGAAACACATAGAAATTCTGTATATCACATCAATCTAATCTCTTTGTGACCTCCTTTTTAGGCACTGTTTATATTCTCTTATGGACGAAGCCAAACCTGCTTCTCTTAAATCAAGTTTCTTTGAAGTCTCATTTCTTCCTTTCATTTCCACTCTCGTCTGTGTTTGTCCCTTCTTCCTTACACATAGTCTCATTAGCTCAAAACAATCATCTTGCCTCAGCCTCTTGAGTGCTGAAACAGCAGGTATGAGACACGACTCAACTGTACCACACATTCTTTTAAATCACCTGATGACCACAAAGAACAAATGACATTTTCAGAACTTAATATAACATCTTGTATACAGTAATTGCTCAGTAAATGATAGGAGTTGTCACATTGCACACTAATAGCACTAATCACATATCTGTCAGTTTAGTATGTCTCAAATTTGATTATGAGGATCAAATACAAAATACATTTCAGTGGGTAGAAAGTAGGATCTGAATTCTATTCTTCAAAATGCTTCTGGTTGATGCCAGTGCTGTTGATCCAAGGGCCATATTTTGAATACAAGAAGTAGACTTTAGCAAGCTTTTTAAAAATGTATACAAATTTTATCTGCTCAGCTGGATAGTAAGCTCTTAGAAGACATATTATTTATCATTTGTCTTAACAAATGTACCCTATAAAGATACTGTTGACTTATTGTTATCTGTGGTTTCTAGATAATCAAGAATATCTTTGCCATACTGATTTTCAAATCAAATGCTAAACTGTGCCAACAGGAAAAGCTTACTTGACAACTGGAGTCACAGTTGCTTGATTGAATGAAGACAGGGAGAATCTGGTAGAAAACTTTACCTGTTCACCAGTGAGGACATATTAGAAGCAAAACGTGCCAACTGATCACCTTCTCTATGATAAAGTGTAAAGATCATTAAAGTGAAACCTTAAGTGCACTTCAAACTTAGCTATAAACAAAGAGATGTGTATTTGGGGCAATGCAAAAACCAATAGTGTGTGTGTGTGTGTGTGTGTGTGTGTGTGTGAGAGAGAGAGAGAGAGAGAGAGAGAGAGAGAGAGAGAGAAAGAGAGAGAGAGAGAACGAACAAGCTTGATTTAATTCTTAGTGGCACACACACACGTATTTTTCAATAAACTTTTAGTAAGCAATTAATCTAAAGCTCTCAGGTTACGTTGAAATTTCAAGGAAAAGAAAGACATACCCTCCAGTTTTCTCATGAACCAGGTCAGAAGTCAGGGCTCCATGTTACACTGCCCATAATTACACTGATAAGAAATTCAAAGGAATCTTCTGTATATTAACACAGATCTGAAAAGCTACCTGTTTTAAGATTTTTTTTAAAGATTTATTTATTTTATTTATATGTGAGTACACACACTGTAGTTGGTCCTCAGACAATTCAGAAGAGAGCATCCTGTTACATAAGGGGTTGTGAGCCACCATGTGGTTGCTGGGAATTGAACTCAGGACCTCTGAAAGAGCAGTCAGTGCTCTTATCCACTGAGCCATCTTGCAGCCCAAGATTTCTTTTAAATGTGAAATTATTTAGATGCTTGTTAAAACTCTCTTTATGTTAGCATTCTATAATTCAGATGGGAACAATACATTTAAATTCTACTGGGATACTCCATTCTTCCTACTCGAACAGCATAAAAATGGCATTGGGTATATGTAACACCTGCTTACTCAGTTCTGTCTATGTAGCTTAAACTATAAGACAAATTATTTAAATTAGTCTCCAGAACAAAAAGCACCCTTGTAAGCTACTGTGTTTGTCAGAAGCAGCCACCTGCTCCTTAATTCAGAGACCTTTCAATAAAACCACTCATCAATATTTAACTAAGGTGTTTTAAACAAATTTAGACATGTTAGAAGATGACAAAATTCTTGGAATTGCTATTACCTACAAAAACACAGAAGCACAGAACTACCATCAAGCGCAGACTCAAACTTGGCTTAAGAGTTTTAATAAATCAATGTTATTACTCCAGAGAAAACCATAAGGCATTTGAGAGTCAGCCCACAGGAAAGTGAATCCTATTACTTCCATCAGAAGTCGAGTCTCTAGGGCAAAGTAGATTCTCGGTTTATACCAGGCACTCTTCCTAGAAAATAACCCTATCCAAGGAGAATTTCAAATCTCAACTCTCTCATTTCTAAATAAACAGATGCACTGTGAGCCTCGACATACTCAACACTTATCCACCTATCTGTAGGTATCTAACTAGCAATTAGAACCAAGAAAATAGCTTCAGTTGGGTAAGAGATCGGAACAAAGCTCACAAGAATCAGATTCATCCACAGAAAAATGAAATGTCAATGTTAGTCTCATTCCTCCCTATTTCCTGGCTTTTCTTTATGATTCATTTTTTTAACTGTTCACCAGTAACTCTCAATGTCACTGATTTCTGTTTTTCCTTTTTTTTTCTTCTTTTTTTCTTTTCTTTTTTTTTCTTTTCTTTCTTCTTTTTTTTTTTTCTCGGAGCTGAGGACTGAACCCAGGGCCTTGCGCTTGCTAGGCAAGCGCTCTACCACTGAGCTAAATCCCCAACTACTAACTTCTGAAATAGTCTTAATAACTCTAGATTCCTTTGTTAGCTGTCTCAGATATCTATTGGGTGACCCAAACCAGTGAGTCTTTCAAAAGGTCCCCAACATTGTCTAACCCCAAAAAGTGAGTGTATTGTTACTATATATGGTAGTAACATTCTAATAATGAGACAATACAGAAGGAAACCAAGCAGTCCTAAAGTCAAAATGTTACTGTACCATTTGTTAACTGGATAGCTGTAAGCTCAACACTTACCTTTCCTAAGTCTCAGTTTTCTGGTGAAGACCCAATAGAATATCACATTAAGAGTCCTTACTAGAGAATCTGACATACAGTGGGTGTTTAAATTGCCCATGCTTGCTTTCCCTTCCTCCTGAACAAACACTTGTTGATTTGAACTGAGAGTGATCCTTCCAGGAGACTGCTAGTGGCACTACTGTCATACTTTCCCTGTTACCCTCCTCTTGGTATTCCCCATGACCTTTGTTATTTCCTGATAAAGGTCTTTTCCACTCTACTACCTTGAAAAGTAAGGGCCAAACACACAACCCACCCAAAGGAAATGATTCCAGTATGGTAACAGCAGGAGGACATGCAGCTCCAGGTAACATGTCACTTCCACCAGCTCATACCAGCACTCCTTCCCTCCCTCCCTCCCTAGAGTCTCAGTGAAGGGATAGCAGAGAAAGCACAGCAGGGAAGCAGCTAAAAGAGAAATAAACAGCTCTGGGGTCATGTCTTCCTCTTGCGAAGAACTCTTAGGTGTGGGCACCAATTGACCTCATCCCCTTAGGAAAAACAAAACAAACACAAACCCTTCCTCACATTACTAAAGAAAAAAATACCTCAGACTCCTGGCCTTTTCTTATTTCCATACCCACCAGTCAGCCCACCATTCACCATTGCTTTAGTCAGCTTCCTACTGGATCAAAGGAACCACTCTGAAGCTCTTAATTAGTCTTCAGTGGACCTCATTCATGTGTTTCTCAACTAAACCTAGCACCTTCCCCAATCTTCCCCATTCCCTATATCTCTTTAAAAAGAAAAAGAAAAGCATTCTTAAAGTTTCCCCTTTACTGCATTAAAGCCAATCATTTTATCTGTGCCCTTTAACAATCTATAATATTTTTACTCATGATTCAGCTGAAAAAGCCAACATCGTTTACACACAAACACAGGACCACACACACACACACACACACACACACACACACACACACACACACACGGGGGGGGGGAGGGAGAGAGGAGGGAGAGAAGGGAAGAGGGGGGAGAGAGAACAAAATTTTAAAAACATACATCCCCTCCATGCTGCATATATACAATAATCAATCTCATTATTTTTAAATAGATGTCAATCACACTCAGAGCACATCTGTGATCTAACCTACCTTGATGTCAATACAGGTACAGGTTTAAAAAAAAAAACAAACAACGACAACAACAACAAATACCTATCGATTTTAAATACTAATATCCACTTCCAATTCATTCCAGACCTTGCAGACTAGAATCTTTTTTGGTGTCCTTTATTTGATGGCCATCTGGGACCATTTTCACCTTAGCTTATATGTGTCTAAACTATTAAGTCTGCCCCCCCCCATAAGTATTTTTTGTTTTGTGTTTTGGTTTTTTATTAGTTCTTTGAGGATGTTGTACAACCTGTTTTGATATTTGCCCTTCCTCCCCCAACTCTTTTCAGATCCATCCCCCCTTCTCTTCCCACCCAACTTTGTGGTGTCCCCATCATCATGGCCAATATGTGCTGCCTAATATTCTTAGCTGTGTGCCCCTCCTGTGGTCGACTTATCACTATTTTTAAGCCCCATAGGTGCTTAATGAAGTAGCTTGCTTTGCCACCAGCCTGGAGGCCACTGAATCCTTTACCTCAGGACCCGGTCTCTGGGAGGTCGGTGCCTACCCTCGCCCCTCCCACACAGGGACACCTGCTCGTCCCGGGTGCTCTCCCGGGTAACCTCGAGGGTCCATCTTCACACCCTGCCCCCGGTGGACCCCGCAGGGGCCTACCAGTCGGTGTGCGGCTCGTCGACCACCAGCAGCACCTTGGCCTTCCTGGAAGCGGCCGAAGGCGCGGGCGCGTCCACCAGGCCGGCGGAGGCGGCCGTCTGCTTCACGGCTTGCGACAGCGAGCTGAAGAAGCTGCTGCCCACCGACGGCGTCGGCGCGGGCTGCGGCGCCGGCTGCGGCGCGGGTGCCTGGGCGGGTGGCGGCCTGCGCTCGGGGCCAGGCGAGGCAGCTGAGGTGGCCGCCGACGCGGTAGCGGTACCGGGGCCAGGGGCGGGTGGGGGCTGCTGCGGCTCCGGGCGCTGAAGGTCAGTCATGTAGCCATTGGGCAGGTTGGCAATGAAGCTGCTGTCCGACAGCCGGCGCCTCAGGAAGTTCATCATCTGGCTTGAGGGACTGAGGGCGCTCGAGGCGGCGGGCCAGGCGGCGCGGAGAGGACGGCGCGGGGCGACCAAAGGTGGTCCGCGTCTCCGTGAGCCCAGCAGACAGCCGCGGCGCTCTGGGTCTGGGGAGCGAGCCCGCTAGCGAGAGAGCAGTGGGCGGTGCCAAGGGCGTGGCTACTTCTGTCTCCGCCCCTCTCCGCAGAGCCTGCTCCGCCCCCGCCTACTCGCGCGCACCCCTCCTTCAGGCTCTGGCGCAAAGGGAGAGTCTGCCCTGCCCCTAGCGGAGCGTGACTGTGTGGGAACCAGGCGCTCTTGCAGTGTGGCGGGAAGGGAAGCCTAGAGTCTCCCACCATCACCACCTTCGTGGTTTGAAGAGGAGAGTGGCGTCCCACTTCCAGGCGAAGATACCATCCTAATGCCATCTAGGTAGAAGAGGTGTCAGCTTCCCTACCCTGAGGTGAGAGAAAAAGAGCTACACCCGCCTCTCCTCCCCCACCCCCAACCCGGGCTCTGGCGTGTGTACACGCGCGCGCACACTCAAGCGCACCATTCAGTGAGCAAAACCAAGCATCTCCTTTCCTGAAGCTCAGGACAAATATGCCAACGGCCCCAACTTTCAAATGAGAAGGAATAGACTAATCTGTTGCTGCTAACTCACACCCTGTATGCTGAGACCTAAATAAATGAATGAATGAAAAAATAGATAAAAGCTGCCTACCCATGCTGAGTGGGAAAATCTTTCCCAGACCCAAGAAGAGGGAATCCAGACCACAGTAAAGTAAAGGGCTATCTCATCCTCCTTGAGGAAGAAGGAACCTAAGCAGAGCCTCTCCACACTGCCCTGGAGGGCACTTGGAGGCAATTTCTGTGGCCCACCTAATAGTGCACAATTCTCTCACTAACCAGAGTTGGGGGGGGGGAGGCAAGAAGACTCAAAAGGTCTTTTCAGAATCCCTCAGATGGATAGCCAATTTGCTACCCCCTCAATTTGCTTCCCTGACATACATTGTTTTTTGGTTTTGGGTTTGGTTTTTTTTTTTTTTTTCTCAGTGTTATAGGGAAACCTAGTCCTCTAACTGACCATCTCCATGAAGGTTTATCTGATTACAAACTTCTCTGTGCACTCTCTAAATTCTGTGTGCTCTTTGGACCTTCATTTTAATCTATCTTCAGATATATTCGTCCCCTCCATTGTATTGGGACAAAATACAGCAGATGTACGTGACAGGCAGACTACCTGGAGTGATGTACACGACTTTGGACAAATTACTCCTTTGAACCTTTCCCTTCCACAGCTAATAAAAGCAGATAGCACTTTTCAAAGCTGCTGGAGTAAATGGAACATGTAGGTAAACATGTAGGTAAACATGTAGGTAAAGCATCAGGTACCCAGTAGATATTCTAATAGTGGTGCCTAAATCCTTATTATTATCTGACTTAGTTCTCAGTAGTATTAATGAGACTGCATGGAATCAGTGAGTGTCTTGACACTAATGTTAGCAGGATGCTCCTGTTTTGTGCATCCCAGTTGGTGCTCAGCTCTAAACCAATGGCATCAGAGAGGCCTGCTGCCAGTTGTGAAAAATAAATAAATAACCCATAAAATTAGGAAGCAACCCTTGTCACAGGTATACTCACCACTGAGAGCTAGGGAGGCACTAAAGAGACGGGAAGAAATAACCACAGTGAGATGTGAGGAATTCTGTAAGTCAGTTGGATAAGGTGGTTTAGGAACAACAAAGATACAGGATTCATTCACCTCTGAGGAGGCAAGACTTCTCAGAGGAAGTAATGTTTAAGAAAGGACTTGAGACTCGTGGTAAATGTTAACAGAACTGGAGAGATGACTCTGTAGTTTGGAACACGTGTTACTCCTCCAAAGGAGCCAAGTTTGGTTCCCAACACCGAGGTCAAGTGACCTATGATCACTTATAACCACAGCTCCAGGGAATATGATACCCTCATCTGGCCTCCAAGGATACCCACACATACATATCATAACATTTACACAGATATACTGTCTTGGTTACTGTTCTGTTGCTCTGAAGAGACACCATGACCAAGACAACTCATAAAAGAAAGCATTTGATTGGGGGCTTGTTTAGTTTCAGAGGATTAGTCCATTGTCATCATGGCAGAAATCATGGCTGGTGGTAGGCAGGTGGACATGGAACTGGGAACTTACATCCTGATCTATAGTCAGACAGGCAGAAAGAGACAGAGACAGACTGAGACTGGGCCTAGCATAGACTTTTGAAACCTCAAATCCTGCTCCCAGTGACACACCTCCTCCAACAAGGTCTTCTAGTCCTTTCCAAACAGTTCCACTAACTAGGGACTGAGCATGCAAACATATGAGAGCCATTCTCATTCAAACTATTACACATACATACATACATACATACATACATACATACATACACACACATAAGTAGAAAGAAAAAATTTTTGAGAATGTATTCACAGAGAAGTAAAGGAAGCACTCAGGCAGAGAAATGGATGTTTATGAACTCATGGCTCCTCCAGAATGGGCTGTTTCATGTGCTGACTTTGTCAGCTCTCCCACAGACATCATAATAAAATATTGTAGTGACTAGGATGTGAGTTTTTCAAATATAGAACTGTAATTTAGTCATCTTTGGTCCCCCAAGATCCAGTGTATTACCTTCCACATAGTAAAGATTTAATTGTTTCAGAATTGAACTGTATCCCCTTACATAATTTAGTTCTTTCCTACTGAAGAATAAAACTTATATCGCTGATAATCAAATAAGCATAATTTATCACACTTTCCTTCCTAAAATTCCTAAAAGGATTTTTTTTAAGAAAAATCAAAGAAATCTTTCCCAAACATGTTTCTCTATTGGCAGGATTTCAGACTATATATGTCAGGGTTACTATTACTGTGATGAAACACCATAACCAAACTACTTGGGGTATAACTTGGGGTATAAAAGGGTTTATTCAGTCTAGGCTTCTATATCACAGTTCATCATCAAGGGAGGTCAGGACAAAAACTCGAGCAGGAACCTGGAGGCAGCATCTGATAGATAAACCATAAAGGAATGCTGTTTACTGACTTGCTCTTCATGACTTGCTCAGCCTGCTTTCTTATAGAACATAGGACCACCAGTCTAGGGATAGCACCACCCACAATGGGCTGGACCTTCTGCCATTAATCACTAATTAAGAAAATGCCTGGGCTGGGGATTTAGCTCAGTGGTAGAGCGCTTGCCTAGGAAGCGCAAGGCCCTGGGTTCGGTCCCCAGCTCTGAAAAAAAGAACCAAAAAAAAAAAAAAAAAAAAAAGAAAAGAAAATGCCTAACAGCTAGCTCTTATAGAGGCATTTTCTCAGTTGAAGTTTCCTCCTTTAGACAACTCTAGTTTGTGTCAAGTTGACACACACAACTAGCCAGCACAATGCAACTTCTATTTTTAGGTGATTTTGGTATTTTTCTAATATATTTCATTAAGAAATTCCCCTTAAATATTGAGCTTGTAGTGTGCACATAATTTTTTTTGCACATAATTTTTTAAACCGGCCTATTTAAAATGTATTTTAAGTATCTAAAACGCATAAGGCATTGTATGCTACAGACTAGGTGATCGAGGAGATTCAAGTATGAATAAACCCCAAGTTCATGCCTTAAGAAGACAGCTTATAATTAGCAGCAGCAGAACAGTCTGGGAGTAACCAGAAAGTGGAGCAGGCAGTGAGTGCTACAGGAACCAGCGGGAGAAGCATTTTCAGGGATGGGAGATTTTATAGGTGAACTAAGGAAATTCTGATAGTCAAGAAAATGTGGGGAAAGGAAGTGATGTGGCTGGGAGAGCCAAAGATTGGTCAGAGAAGCTGGACTGCTAAGTATTTAGCACTGTGTAGATCCATTGCTGCCTATGTTATTTTAATCGTTGGACTTTTGCATGGTATGTAATATGCAATGTTCACGGAGGCTTAGAGAGATTGCCCTTGTGTGCAGTGTTCTGTTATTATCTATAGAACTGCTCTCCACAGTTCAGTTACCTGACGTCAACTGTGATCCAGAAATATTATGTAGAACATTCCAGGGAGGACACTGAGGTGGCTCAGTAGGCAAAGACATTCGCCACCAAGCCTAACAACCTGCTTCAACCCCTGGGACTTAGATGGTGGAAAAGGAAACAACTCTCACAAGTTATCCTCTGGCTTACACATAACAGACACACACACACACACACACACACACACACACACACACACACACACACACAGAATAAGAAAATTCCAGGAAGTAGGGGAAAAGAACATTTGAAATCGCATGCCACTGTGTGTTATGATGGATCGCTATGACTCACACCTTTGCCAGCACATGGATGCTGTAGACATCACTAGGCCATTATGTCTCTTGGTTATTACCTCAGCTATCGCATCCCAGTGCTTGTGTTCACGTGAACCAGATTCCCCTTAATATCCTCAAAGCGCAAGAATAATGGTGCTGGCCACAGAGGAAATGGGAAAGACAAGCCATAAAGTGCCTTTAAGAGAAAAGATAAAAGTTCTCAGTTTAATATGGAAAGAACAAAATTGTGTACTTAGGTTGTTAACGTTTATGGTAAAGTATGGGGGGAGAGACCACATTCTCAGGATTTTTATGCTAGTATAGTGTTGTAATTGTCTCATTTTATCATTACTATTTCTTGCTATGTTGAGTTTATAAATTAAGCTTTGCCGTTGGCATATCTGTACAGGAGCACCCATTATGGTATGCATAGAATTCTGTACCACCCTATCATTCTTCTTTATGCACTATGTTTTACTTAGAATTGAAGGAATGGTTGAGTTTGAATTTAGGCAGCTTTTCAAAATATAAAAACCTGGACTCTTGTTCCTATCTGTCTCTGAAACCAGCCAGCTTTCCCCACCCCCATCTCCTCTTAAAAGGTTTTTCTCTGGACAATCAGCAGAGATGTCCCTCTTGCCTCTCTTAATCCTTCTGTGACCAATTGAGCCAACTGTCAGGATCTCAGGGGTATTCCAGGCAAAGCCCAGGACTTTGCATTCCTTCCATGTGTAATCTTTATCTTCTCACTGAATTGTAAGCACCGGTAATCATCCAGCAACTGTGGATCACATAATATATATATTAGCCCAGGGAGTGGCATTATTAGGAGGTCCTTCCCTTGAGCAACAGTACAGTAGAGAAAGCTCACGGGCGCAAAAGCTGAGTGTGTGCCTGTACAGCAGTGAGAGTGCCTTGGGTAGGCAGAACCCAAAAGCCTAGTGTAGGCTACAAGTGGTAGTGGTTCACACCTGTAATCCCAGCACTCATGTGGCAGACACAGGAGGATGACAGCAAGATCAAGGTCAGCCTGGTCTACATAGTGAGACAGAAAGGAAGGTTGGTGGGCAAGATGGCCCAGCAGGTAAAGGTGCAAGCCTAGCAGCCTGAGTTTGATTCCCAGAATCCACAAGAAGGTAGAAGGAGAGAACCAACTCCCCATGTTGTCCTCTGACCTTCTATCTCTCGTATATAAATTATTGTTATTATTACATTTCTAATGAAAGGAAAAGAGAAGGAGAGATGGGTAGTACAGAAACCTAGCTTAAAGGAAGACCTGTCACACTAGCTACTGAACAAAATGTTGCCAGGTTTCTAAACCTGGAAGTTGGCTTGAACCACCATTTTTAGCTCTTGCTCACTTTCCAGGTTCAAGAAGCCCATTCAGACTCATCTGCTCTAAAGAGAAATGGAAATGTTTGGGATTCCAACATTGTGGGTCCTTGTCCTCCTCTGCCACTAACTCATTGACTTTGCAGTCCTCCACAGGCTACTGAGGACTCTCAGTTCATATGTAAACAGGAAGTGGTAGCATCTACCTAGATGGTACCTGGATGATATGACCAAAGAGGATAGTAGAAAATGGCAAAGCTCTACCAGAAGAGACATCGTGGTTTCTTTCCACACTTGTGTGGTGTTTGGAGCACCTCCCAAGAATCTCTCATGTCCACTAAGGTGGTCCTTCTTGACACTGCTGGTTTGGGTCCCATCACTTTTTTCTTTTCTACTTCTTAATGGTCAACAAAGAACAGTTATACCCCAACATCCAATCAAGGTGGCCAAATAAGGTGGGTCAATGTGTCATAATCAGGAACCATAGGACTCTTAACTCAAGTCCTAAATCATGTTAGCTCATATCTTCACCCAAGTCATCTTCAGCCTCAGTTTCCTCAGCTGTGAAAGAACATGACAACTACCTTGAAAGACTTGAAAGAGAAGATTAAGATTGAGTGAGTGCATTTTATAAGCTGTAAAGCACTGTGCAAATGTTAGCTATTGATATTTCTCACTCTAGTGGATCACAGAGCCTGCCAGCAAAAGTAAATTACCAAAAAAAGGAGGAAAAAATCTTCCCACACATAATTATCCCAGTGTTAAACACTAAAGAGAAAGAATTCAGGCAGATGTGGGGTGTAAGGTCGTCCCTCTCGATGACTCTCAGGCTTAGTCATACCTGCTAAAATAAATGCAGCAACCACTTTGACTGATGGTTTCTACTTTGTAGGTGACCTTGAACAAGCCCCCCTCCCCTCTCTCTCACACATACACACACACACTCTCCTTCCCTCCCTCTTTCTCTCTTCCATTTTCTAGTGTGGAAAATATGGGTGAGAGAGCTGAGCAGGCGATCCCCAAGGTCTAATGATGTAAGATTCTCTGGGTGGAGCCTCACAAGTAAACAAAACCTGATGTCAGCAGGCTAAGCAAGGAATTACAGGCAAGGGTGGGGCCTGGGCCAATCACTGAACAGGTGGTTCTAGGGAGCAAGAGAAAAGGACAGGCAACATGGGTTTTGGTTCCAAGTTGATTCTAACGTTAAGGGAGTCAGAGATGGTCCCCATGCCAAATCTCTGTGTATTGGGACCTAATGATAACTATAATTAGATACTGACTTCATGCCAGAAACTGTCCATGTGCTATCTCATTTCATCCCCCACAAGGGAAATGTTAAATTTCCTTCTTTTGCCGATAAAGCAGTTGAGAATCAGAGAGGTTACACCAGCTAATGTTAGCTCTTAGAACTAAAATGAAGCAGATCTGGCTGACTGCAAAGCCCATGAGATTCTCCATTAGGATATACTGACAGGCTCCGAAGAAAGGTGCCATCCATCAGCAGCTTGGCAAATGCATGAGCTTATTGGGAACCATAGCTGAAAGAACATACTTTCCTAGACTCTTATCGTAAGCTTCTCTGACACCTCGTATTACCCAAAGTCTTGCAGACATGTGATGTTTCCTGTACAAGGACCCCATAAAAAGCCTCCTGCCATGAAGCCAGCTAGATTCAAGCAAAAAATTCTAGTTGAAGAAACACTCCCCCCTCCCTCCCCCCTCCCTCCCCCCTCCCTCCCCCTCCCTTCCCCCTCCCTCCCCCCTCCCTCCCCCTCCCCTCCCCTCGCCCTCCCCTTCCTTACCATACCCAACTCTTATTTTCACCCAGGGAAGACCACAGCTCCCCAAAGAGCAGCTCTGGCCTCTTGCAAGATGCTAGTGTGTTAGCTGTTGCCATGGTGATGGAGGAGCATCTCTGTCATGCACACATGAGCAGTACAGAATGGGTTTCCTCTGCCTGGGAAACTCAGAGGATTTATCAGCAGTTGCTTTCCAGCAGCATCTTCACACTGATTCAAGGATGAGTGAAAGTGCAGCCCTTCTTAGAATTCGCCCCACACCAGAAGCAAGAATAAGCTTTCCTCACCACAGGGTCTGTGTCTAAAGCAACCCCCTCCCTCTACTGCTGAGACAGTTCCCTTTTAATGGAGGTACCTTCCAGGTGGTAGGAAAAGGAGGGAGGGAGCTGTTGGGTTTACAGAGTAAACAGACAGTCCTTGGCTTCCTAAGCTTTCTTGACTAATACCAGTTATGTGCTAATTAGAGCTTCAGAGTCAGACCCATGTGGGTTTGTCACTTGCCTCACTCACTTATTAGCAAGTAATAGAATACCATTTCTTTAACCAAACCCTTTATCTATAGAGTTAATGATTACTTGCAAAGCTGTTTTTTAAAAAATTAAATGGATTTCACATAAATAGTATCCAATATCAAGTCTGGTATCTGGCAGGAACATATTAATGATAAAAATTATTTTAAAGAAAGTGTAGGGGTGTGGTTCACACAGCAGAGTGTATGCCTCACCGGTGTAAAGCCTCGGGTTAAATGCCCACCGCCATATAAATCAAGTGGCAAATATCTATAATCCCAGGACTCAGAAGATAAAGCAGGAGCATCAAAAGTTCAAGGTCATCTTTCATGACACAGTGAGTTCAAGGACTGCCTGGAATGCATGAGACCCCCGTCTCAAAAACAAAAATCTTATGGATCATCACTTGGTGGAATGATAGCTATGTAGTATTTTCTTCTGAATAAAAAGATGAAGAGATTGGAGCAACCTGAGATTCTGTGAATATTTTAGTTTGAAAACATGGTTACATCTCTAATGGCAATCTAAGGGTTTGAACTGACAGGAAAAGAAAGAGAGCCTGTGATTGTCGATATGGCTGACTCTATCTTCACTGAGTACCATCAATGTGCTAAGCATGGTGACAGTGCTGTGTGTTTGCTAGTCCTTTAATCCAGGCAAGAGCAGTTATGAGGTAGGCACCGTTTTTGCAAATGAGCAGTGTAAGGATATGCATAACCTGCTAGTAAGTTGCAAAATAAAAATGAACAACTTCTAATTTTGACCTTACTGTATCTGTACATTGAAAAGAAAAATCCCTCCAGTGTCAAGCCATGGTACCACATTATGTGAGTACCTACATGGCTATCTTCAAAGAAAGGCTCCTTGGTGCCAGGGCCAGCTTGGAGCAGATGGCCCCATTTCTTTTATTGAAAAACATCCAGCTTTCAGGAATAGGAGACAACAGTCATATTCCAAGATCTCACACTTGACTGCTGTCTTTGTGAGTAGGATTCTGCCCAACAAGCCTGTCTGCACTTCCTCTTCCTCTTAACTGCCAGCAAGCATGATGTAACAGAGGCTTCAAGGCATCTGATCTGCTTACCTGCCCACCATTCCTGATCAGGAATAAGTCCATATTCCTATTTACTGGTTTTTCTCTTCTCCCTGCGCTGCTGGTGTCAAAAGAATGTCTTTTCTCATCTCCAAATAGCATCTGGTCCATTTGAAGCCGGCTAGCAATAGGCTGTCTGCCAGCACCCTCATTTCTTGGCGGAGAGAAGGCATTCCCCATCCAATTATCTAAAAGTCTCCTTGCCTGATGATTCAGCCAACCTCTCCATCATGAGCCAGACCTGGGTAGCCTAAAGTCACCTTGAGTAGCTCAATAGTGATGAGCGTTTTGTATCTGAACTTGAATTCTTGTATCAGTTCTACTAGGTAGGAGTCTCATTCTCATTTAAGCAAATGAGGAAATGGAGGCTTACAGGAGATTTCCCCAAGGTCACACTGCTTGTCACAAAGAAGAATGAGATTTAAACTTCAATTTCAAACTGACAAACTTAAAAAAAAAACATTTATTATCCTGTGTATATGATGTACGGGGTAGCATGAGTCAGTTCTCTCCTACCACCTTTACATTTTGTTCTAGGGATCAAATTCAGGTTATCAAACTTTCATGGGAAAGCACTTTAACCTCTAAACCATCCCAGTGGCCCCAAATTCCCAACTTAAGAAGAAAGAGTTGAACATTCACTGAGCCCTTGCTTTTCCTATAGACTATAATGAATGGTTAGAAAGTTCTGTGGATTACAGAACATGACTGTGCAGGGCATCTACCCCATGTAATCTAGTACATCTCTAAGCTTTCGTATTTGCTTGGGACATCCTTCTTCATGCCTTGAAGCATGGTGCAGTTGGACAACCACAGGTTTGTGGTAAATACAGATGTTTTGGAATCTTGGTGTGTCATCTGCATGCATCTGCTCTCAGGTAATTTATCCAACCCTTCTGAACTTCTCTCAGTATAATAGGGCTACCTACCTCAAGTTGTTGTCCTGAGGCTTCAAGCTCAAAGTCCTTCTATGGTTCCCTAGTCACTCACTAGTATGACCAGCCGTGACAACTGCTGTCCACCCACCATCAACTGCCTGGAAGCTCTCTGACTATGTTTCCATCCCCGATGCCCTGGCATTTTTTAATGTCTTTAGTTGAACCCCTCACACAACAGTTATAAGTGGGTCATATTTTCTCCACTCTCCCACCTTCCTTAGTCTAGGAATCTTCCAAGGGAAAGATTCTTTTCATCTTTTAAATCTTGAATGCCTAGCCCTTAGCTATGTGGGAGGAAGGAATGGAGGAAAAAAAGGGGAGAGAAAATGAAACCAAGGCATAAGACTGTTTATGAAACACTGCAGCAAAAACACACCCTATCTCTGTATCCAGGCAAGCAGAAGCCCCTGGTCTTCTCCCAGCCTCCTTTGCAAATGCTTCCCAATTCCCCCATCCACAAGAGCCCACAAGACAGGAATACCAATGACTGCCCAAATAGGAAGTCTCCGAGGAGCCCCGCACCCAGGGAGCAGACAGGCAAGTGATGAGTGGCAAGACACAGCTGCAGAAAGGAAAATTCCGTCTGTTAGCCAATGGGGACAGACTGCAGCCCCAGGCCTGGTAACGGTGTGTGTGGTGTGACTGTGCCTGAGCTCCTCCCACCTCCAGCAAGTGTAGCTGCAGCCCCAGCAACAGCTCAGCCTGGCAGATGATGAAGGCAGCTACGGACTCAGAAGGAAGGCAGGTGGTTGGCTGAGGCAGTACAGGACTGCTGCTTGGAGACCCGAGCTTCAGACAGAAGTGCCAGGGATGAGGAGGGAAAGGTCTTTCCCCTGGCTCCCCAGACAGTGACTGTGCCCACCACTAAACCATTAAAGGCTTTTTTGGTTGGTTGGTTGGTTGGTTTGGTTTGGCTTGTTTTTTTTTTTGTTTTTTTTTTCAAAACATGGTTTCTCTGTATAGTCCTGGCTGTCCTGGAACCCACTCTGTAGACCACGTGGCACTTGAATTCCAAGATTCACCTGCTTCTGCCTCCTGAGTGCCACCACCTTCCACTTAAGGGTTTTTTTAAATGTCCATTTTCCACATTAAATCCCATCCTCCACAGAGGCTAAAGCCACTTGTTAGCAATGCATTCATGATTCTCCTTTCTGCCTTTCTAGCTGACCCTCTAGCTCCCTGTCTCTCACACCCTTTGTGGATGCTGTTTCTCTCCACTTGAGATGCCCCCTAGGCATTGGGACTGGGCCAGTTTCCCTAAAGCAGATCCCAAGATTGGGATTTGAGTGCAGATGATTCATTAAATGTGCCATCCAAAGAAGCCCCAGTTGAGGTCTGAGTAGGTGTGGTCATGAGCACCTTTGGGCAAATGACAGCCAGTTCCACTCAAGGACCCTCGTAGATACAGGAGGATATATTTGTAGGATAGCCCACTAAAGAGATTTAAAACTTCAGTCATGTATTCACCAAACTCCATTCGAGATGGTTAAGTTCTGCTCCTGGCAGCACTAACTCCACTCTGAACAATAGACAACCACAGCTTTGCGCTAGAGCAAGAACTGAACTAGGCAATTACAGAGTACTGGTACCATCTGCTGTGTTTGCCAATCTAGCTAACACCACCACATCCTTCACAGCCCAGCTCAATCTTAAATCTCACAGCTCCCCTTTCTGCATTGCCAGAACAAGGCGAACACATTCCTATTGGAGTGACTTTCTGCATATCTCCTCTTCCTCTCTGGACCATGGGCTCCTCTAAAGGAGGAAGTGTGACTTAATTCTTCTCATCTCTATGTCTTACCTCCCAGCACTGAGCAAGTAGGTGCTCAATAAATACCAGTGTTGCTGGCACTAAGACTCAGAGGCATAGGAAGTCACTGTGCCCATTATGAAATGGGGGACTGTAGACAAAGATTCTGAATGGACACAGTGCCATTGAGGAGAAAAGCCAGACTTCTTTAAAACTTACTCTGAGCATCCGAGGAAGCTCCACAGCCTTAAATACTCTGGCCTAATTCTGAATTACTGTGTGACTGTGCCTCTAATCACCCCAGTGTAGCTAGGGTAGCTATCCTGAAGCCCTTGACCTAAAGTCACAGTGGACATTATAATTAAAGGGATAGAGCTGGAGAGATAGCTCAGTGGTTAAGAGCCTTGACTGCGGCTCTCCTTTAGGACCAGGCTTCATTCCCAGCATTAACATGGCAGCTTACAACATCTGGCCTCCACAGGCACTGCACATACTCGGTACACATGTATGCCTGCAGACAAAAAATACTCATATACATAAAATAAAAATTTAAAGGCAAGGGACACCCATGTGACTCAGTCACTGGCTCCAGGAAACTGAGATCTGGGCTCTAGAATCTTCTCTAATTTCCAGCTAAAAACCAGGCCTTAAAAAAAAACAAAAACAAAAACAGGTACTTGGATACACTGGGCCAGATTCTGGTCTCCATGTTTTGCCTCAGTGGGTTCAAACACAATCGTATGGGTAGGATAAATTGAGCAGATCAATTTGGGGTACAAGACAAGAGATTTGGTTGGTAACACTTGACTTACCAAGGAGTGGACATAGGGAGAAACTGAAGGGTAGTAACTGAATCTAGGCTAGGCTCTGCTAAAAAGCTAGGGGCAAGAACTAAAATCTAAGTCAAATTAAATATGATGTCTCCCAACACAGCCTAAGACAACCTAGCCAGAATGGAGTTTTGTTTCTTTTTTTTGTTTGTTTGTTTGTTTTTTTTATTAACTTGAGTATTTCTCAGAATGGAGATTTTTAAACTGTTGCCAAAACAAAATCCATTCAGGAATACAAAGGAAAACATAAATGATTTACAATAGCAGTTGAAAAGATATGTTACCTAGTAGAGTTAACAAGATGTGTGCTAATTCATTTGTGGGGAGGAAAGCATGACTAGGGGACGGCAAAGAACCCTTGAACAATAGCAGAAAAGCATATCATGGTCTCAGGTAGGAAGACACGGCATCATAAAGGTGTCATTCCTGACTAAATCATCTTGGAAATGTAATAAATCAAACATAAAATAAAACAACAGATTTTGGGGGTGTTAATTGGCAAGTGGTTCTGAAACCCATATTTTTTAAAAAAAAAAAAAAAGAAGACAGACTAGCAAAAAGATTTCTGGAAATAGACCATTGAAAGAGAGGTGGTCTCCACACAGCTAGAATGGATATTAAGCTGTTAGTAATATAAGCTGTGGTGCTTACATATCCTGAGACAGAACAATAAATAGAAAGCCCAGAGACAAGCCCAAGCGCATCCAGACAGAAATCTAGTATGGAATAAACATGGCGTTTCAAGTCTATGAGGCCAAAATGATAAAAAGGAAAAAATATTGGAATAACTGGTTAGTTATCTCAGAAGCCAGTCTCCTTGGGAAAAAAAAACTTCAGTTAGATTCATTTCTCACATACTAGGCTAGAAAACTCCCAGATGGATTAAAACCAAAATAGTAGAAGAAGAAAATAAGAAATTTTATTTTATAACCTTGGAATAAGAAATAGCTGTCTAAGAATGATAGATTGCAAAAGTCATGAATCCAAAATTTGATAAATTTGACTGATTATATTTCTCCATGGAAACAAAGACTTTCATAGATTCAAAAGGCAGCCAGGCATGGTGGCTCACACTTGCAATCCTAGAGGCTGAAGTGGGAGGGTTGCCACGAGTTCAGAGCCAGTGTGGGCTGTGTAGTGAGTTCTATGCCAGCCTGGGCTGTAGGGTAAAGCTCTGCCTCACAAAAAAATAAATTCAAAATGCCGAAAACAAATTTAGAAGATAACTTCCAATCTATAACGCAAGCACAGGACAAACCTCCTTAATGTACCCAGCATTTCCACATTCAATAAAAAGAAAAGCCAAGGACCT
Organism: Rattus norvegicus; assembly: GCF_021556685.1. Classification (NCBI taxonomy): domain Eukaryota; kingdom Metazoa; phylum Chordata; class Mammalia; order Rodentia; family Muridae; genus Rattus; species Rattus norvegicus. The sequence goes on along the minus strand of NC_141537.1, from coordinate 150,183,212 downwards.
TTAAGATGACTCAATGGGTAAACACACTTGCTATGCAAGCCTGAGAACCTGAGTTTGATTCCCAGAACTCAGGTGTCTTGGGTTTCCTATTGCTGAAGTAACACCATGACCAAAGCATCTTGAGGAGGAAAGGGCTTACTTCAGCTCACAACTCTTTTTAGGTCACAACACTTTTAGGTCCAAGTCCCTAACAAAGGTCAACTATGAGTGGAAAGTTAAGGATCTAGTAGTTGCTCAGTCCCACAAGGCTAGTAGATTCAAACACATGTGCTGGCAAGTAAATGGCAGGTGAAGGAGACGGAATCTTCCTTCTTCCAATATCCTTATGTAGGGGCTCCAGCAGAAGGTGTTGCCCATGGCTAAATCTGTGACTTGTTCCAGGCTGACCTTGAACTCAGAGATCTCTTTGTCTTAGTCTCCTGGGATTCATAGCCACTATGCCATAAGATCTCCGCACCAAGATCCAGGTCAGAAACTTGTGTCTCCCACCCTCAAGATCTGGATCACAGGTAAGCCTTCTGATTCTGGGTTGTAGTTCATTCCAGATATAGTCAAGTTGACAACCAGGAATAGCCATTACAGACATGAAAGGAAGTAACTATAAATGGCTTTAAACCTCAACATAATGAGAAAAATAGATGCTGTTGTTTGTCCCCCACCTCCAAAGGTCAGTATGGCGGCAGTCAGTCTTCAGTGTGACAGTGTTCAGGTGATGAGATCTTTATGAGATTGAATCTTTTGCAGGTGGTTAGATTACTAGAGCTCAACCTTCAAAAGAGATCAATATAGTTCTCCAAGGACTCTGATTAATTCCCTGCCAAAAAAGAATTAAAAAGTTGCAATTGTAAGAGCAAATATGGTCTCGGAGTCCCTCTTGCTTCCAGTCTTGACAAGTGATCCCTTCCATATTGCTCTCACCATTGTGACACCATCTACCATAAGGCTCTCACCAGAATGGGAAGGCCCAATCTGGAACTTTACACCTCCATAACTAAGATAAATAGACCTTCTTCCTTTATAAATACCCAGCCTCTGGCATTCTGTTAAATGTCTCCATTCTTTTGTGAAATCCTAAATGTTGTGCCATTTGCAACACCCTCCCCAATACACACACCACCTATGGGTCAGGATGTAAAGGTTTTTGATACTGATCCAATGCCTGTCTGCATACCACCATGTCCCCCACCACTGTGATGCTAATAAACTAAACACTGAAGCTGTAAGCAAGCCCCCAATTAAAGGCTTCCTTTTATAAGAGTTGTATTGGTCATGGAGATCAATCAAGGAAGGTACCCAACGTTGACCAGTGGCCTCCATATGCACACGTTCATGTGCACTTGCAGCCGCCTGCATGTGTTCTGACACACAAAAGAGATGATGCAGAAAGAGCGCAATGTCTGGCATAAGCAAGAACATGTCTTTTGCATGTGCTCAAAGGACATGTGTGACAGCTTAGTGGCCATCATCCATAGGCAAGCACTCTACCATTGAGCTGTATCCCCAGCAAGCAGATAGGTAGACCTCTGACTTTCCCAACTTGATTGTAAGGCTGTGTCTGCACTTCCTTGCAGTCACCAAGCTACTCCTTTATCTCAGAATATGTGTAAGAAATAAAAACCTCAGATACCCTCTTGCTATTGTTTTCTTTATTTCTCTCAATGCTTCTGATACTCAAGAATTAACAGGGTTTTTTTGTTTGTTTGTTTGTTTGTTTTTTTTGTTGTTGTTGTTGATCTAAACAGAGCTCTCTGGCCCTGACTGCTCCTGGAAAATTCCGGTACAGTTCTAAATATACTAATCTATAATTGTGACTCAATTTGGTTTACATTTAGAAAGCTCAGTATATGCATTTTGCACTCTGCCTTGACTGATTCACCCCTAGACCTGTCGACAGAGCCATCCCACCCACGCATCACATTCCTGCCAGACCTTAAAAGCAAGCTATAAGTGGTAGCTGATACCCAGGGCAGTCCTCAAGGCTACTGGCTTCTTATTGATGCTGACCCTACCCTGTGCCGTAGAACCTGGCTCTCTGTTCTTTGATTGATACCCCTGTGCCCCTTTGGGTGATGATGGTGGTAATAATGATCATTGTTTTTATTTTTTAATAGTGTTTGGGATGGGCCGTTGGGGAGTCTCAAGCAAATGTTAGTCATGAGAGCTAGTAGGTCTTCAGGACTGTTCCTGCTTTAGTAGCCCTGACCCCACTGATCTCTGGCTTACAAAGCACATAGGAGATGATTTAAGAACAAATGCAGGTGATGAACCTGAGCAGTAAAGCCAGTGAAGGGCTCTGTAGCTGCAATTCTTGGGCACATTCTCACAAGCATCTCAAAGAAATCTAAGTGGTGTATTCAAATAACGCTAGCTTGCTATAATCGTGACATCGCTATCCTGAGAAGAATCCTGCAAAAGCTCCCGATGCCATTTCTTTCTGAAATCCAGCTTTCTCTGCCTTCAAATGGTGTCACTGTTCAAAATTGCCTTGCTGAGCTGATAATTTTCTCTTTTTTGCTGACGCCGGGTTGAATTGCAACCAAAGGGCTCTTAATTGATCCAGATTGAAGAAAACTAACTTGAATGGTGAAATCTGGGCGTTTGTGGTCAGCTGTTAGGGGAGATATTTTTGGTGAGAGAATTCAAATCAAGTCAAATAACAAGGCCTTAGAAAGTAGAAATGCAGAGACAAATAAGAAACCATGTGCATGTTTGCTACAACGATGACATTTTTGCATTGACTTCATGTATAGCTATGAGGTTCTTGAGTCAGCACCATGCACTGTACTTTTATAGCTTTGGTATGTATTGGTGCTCCCAGCACACAAACCTCAACAAGTTGATTAAATGAGGTGGAGTCTTCCCCACCCCCACTTCCCTGACCATGAGTTCATAATCTGGAGGCAAACTGACACAAACACACCAACACAGTAAGAGGCACAGTAGAATTAGATACAAGGCACTATAAAGAGATAAAGGGATATTACACTTTCACAGAAGAGATAGTTTTAGATCAGAGTGACTCTCGTGCAAGCATGAGGACCTGAGTTCAAGTCCCAGCTTCCTCATAAAAAGCCAGGCGTGACTGAGCATGTCTAAAACTCTAGCATTGGCAGATGGAGACTGATAGTTCCAGGAGCTTGCTGGCCAGCCAGCCTAGTTGAAAAGATAAAATTTCTGGTTCCGTGAGAAGCCCTGTTTCAAAGGCAATAAAGTTCTGATAACCTTTGCTGGTTCCTACATACAGGCACACACATCCTCACAGCCCTGTGCATGCACTACATACACATAGATACAGAAAAGAAACATTCTACAACTGAGCTGGACTATAAGGAATTAATAAGCTTGTGCTAATAAGGGAAGAGTTAGGCAATGGGAAGCATCAACAAAGTTACGATGGCAGAAACATGAGGATTTCAGAATAAGCAAATGTAAGTTAACTGAGCCATAAGCCTCCATGTCTTTTAAACAGTCTTGCTCTGTAGTGGTTATCTGTTTAGTACAGGCTCCGAATGCTAAGTGCTTCATACCCTTTTAAAAATAGTATTTCAAAACAGCCAACCTATGATGGTGTAGGTGGGATATGAAGATAGGTAAGACCAAACGAACTTATCACTAGAACCAACTAGCGATAAATAGTTTAAAATGATAAAGTAGTGGCAACTGGGCCAGTACTGTGACTTAGTTGATAGGGTGCTTGCTTATCATGCACAATAGGACCTTGGGTTCTGTCCTCAGCAGCACATATAACTGGTGGCACATTAAACATGATACCATGTGCCTATAATCTCAGCACTCAGGAGGCAGAGGTAGGAGGACCAGACATTCAAAGCTAGCCTTAGCAAGTTCATAGCCAGCCTGGCCTCACTGCCTCAGGAAAAAAAATACAAAAGACATGAACTGAAAAATGACTAGAGTGGCATAGTAACTCTGGATAGGGACACTAAGTCCATAGAGAACTAGATGGGAAGTGGGGAGGTATAAGGAAATGACCTAAATGACTTTTTAAAGACCCTGTGTAGCCCTAGGTGGTCTGCCTCTGCCTCCCTGAGTGCTGGAGTTAAAGATACTCACCACCATGCCCTGTCAGAAATTGATCTTAGAACCCACTCTTCCTTTCAAATACCAGTGTATAGTTCTAGGACAGACCCTGCCTCAGCCCTTCCATTGTATCTTGTTCAGTTGACTTTATACCAGCTGCATGGTGATCCTGGAGTTCAGAGAAGCCTAAGGTTATGCTCAAGTTCATTTAGTCAGTGACTAGCAAGGCGAGGAGTACAATCCAAGCAATTTTAACCCTTGAACTCACATTCACAGCATAAGACTTGTGTTTCTCTGGTGTTGAGTCACTTTGCTTTCCTTTGTCATGACAGCCTGATGTCTCCAGGGCCTGAGGAATTAGGTCAAGCCACACAATGCCATCATGTGGTTTAGGTGTTCCTCTATGGTGAGCTGTACAGATGGACTATTGTAGTTCTCTAAGCTGAGCCACAGTCTGAATTGGCTACTGCAAGAAGGGTAGCACCCCTCCAGTTTTGGAGAACTCACAAGCATTACTATGATTGACTTTCACAGAGAAGGTGTCTCTATGATGCCTTTCAAGTCCGTGTTACTGGTGAAAAAGCACCCGTTTAGCCATGTTTAACGAGAAATGATGTTTAAATGTGCCTTGTAGAGCAATGCTATGATGAATTTGAATCTATAACTGAAAGCTCTCAAGCAGTGGGGGGCGGTGGGGGGAACAGTAACAACTTCTAAACTAGCTGTCAAGAAATGTGGTAATTGGAGAAAAAATAAGCTTGAGGCATCAGTGTGATCACACCATTATGTAAACTGTTTCCTTCTCCTTCTGCTTCACCAAGAGGTGAAAGGACCCCGGTAGGAGAAAGAGCATGTGTATACCTCTATGGCAGAGCGAGAACACTAAGGAGAGAGATCGTTCCACCGGCCTGTGTCATCCTGTAATGACAAACAGGCGAGTGATAAGAAACTGTGACTAGTGGGAGTTGAAATCTCTGGGAAGATGTTTCATGTCACCCCCATTTAAAGCATGTCTAGCATGGGTAAGCTCTGAGAAGACATCATCCAAGGATATTACAGAACATTTCAAAAATATCATCTGTCCACCAGCCACTGTGGCTCTCAGTTCTGACCTCTTCTGTCACATCTGACCTGACATTAAAAGCAAAGTGGTATGCATGTGACCTTGGTGAAGGTCGTGGAATAAGGAAGTGGCAGAATTAGGGCTTATTTTTCAAGCTATTTGTGGCTTGTATTTGCAGGTGATTTTTAACAGTTTTTTTTTTAAACTTTACTTCATTTTATACAAATGGGTGTTTTGCCTACATGCGTGTCTGCATACTTGTGCGCCTGATGCCTGTAGAGGCCAGAAGAAGGCATTGGATCCCCTGGAACTGGCATCAAGGGTGGTTTTGAGTTGCTGTGTGGGCGTTAGAAACAGAACCTGGGTCCTGTGGAAAAGCAACCAGTGCCTTTAACCACTGAGCCATCTCTATTAAATTCAAATTTTTCATTAACCTTAAAAGGATGCCTAACTTTAGTCTCAATCAGTCTTTCAGAAAGGTAGAGGTAAGTAGGTAAGAGGTAATTCGTTGATCTAGTACTCACATCTCTGTTTTTCTTTTCTTTTTTTCTTTTTTTAATTGGATATTTACTTACATTTCAAATGTTATCCACTTTCCCAGTTTCCCCTCTAGAATCCCCCTATCCCTTCCCCCCTCCCCCTGCCTCTACAAGAGTGTTCACCCATCCACTCCCTCCCATCTCCCCACCCTGGCATTCCCCTACACAGGGGCATTGAGCTTTCACAGGGCCAAGGGCCTCTCCTGCCATCGATGCCTGATAAGGCCATCCTCTGCTATATATGTGGTTGGCACTGTAGGTCCCTCCATGTGTACTCTTTGGTTGGTGGTTTAGTCTCTGGGAGCTCCAGGGGGTCTGGTTGGTTGATATTGTTGTTCTTCCTATGGGGTTGAAAACCCCCTCAACTTCTTCAGTCATTTCTCTAACTCCTCCATTGAAGGCCCCCTTTTCAGTCTAATGGTTGGTTGAGAGCATCTGACTCTGTACTTCTCAGGTTCTGGCAGAGCCTCTCAGGAGACAGCTTTATCAGGCTCCTGCCAGCAAGCACTTCTTGGCATCCACAATATTATCTGGGTTTGGTATATGTATATGAGATGGATCCCCAGGTAGAGCAGTCTCTGGATGGCCTTTCCTTCAGTCTCTGCTCCACACTTTGTCTCTGTATTTCCTCCTGTGAATATTTTGTTCTCCCTTCTAAGAACAACTGAAGCATCCACTCTTTGGTCTTCTAACTTCTTGAGCTTCGTGTGGTCTGTGGATAGATCTCCATTTTTCATCTCTCACCTTTCCCATCTTCCCCTGCATTGAGACTCATCTCAGTCTCTCCTCTCCCCTCGTTCCCTCTCTCGACTGAAGCCCTGCTCTCAGGAAAGGCACTCATATTAACACACAACTATGGAGCCGTTGGGTTTTGACAAAGAAGAGTAGCTTGTGTTGAGAGATGAATATTCAATGGCAGAACTTCAGTGATGACGCCGTAGAGGGAAAGTGCGCCTGAGAAAGCCACGTCTTTCTAACTGATCTCTGGAAGGAGCTACCAAGGTGCATTATGATTCAGATCACTGTCAGGAATCACACTGGCACAATAATTATCTGCGCGTGGATTGCTCGTGTGCACGCATTGGATGCTGTGCCTCATAATCTCCTGCTTAATGTGTAATGTCCAGCGGCACCTCCTCCACATGGGAGTAGCCGAGGCCCATTTGCCCTGGTCAGGCCTGGCCTCCTAAATGTTCCATGGCCCTCAAAATAGTCACTGCAAGCTAGGGAGCCGAGCCCTTAAAACGTGAACCTATAGAGTACTTTTCAGAGTCAAGCCTTAACAATCATCCTCTAAACCTCATATTCCCCATCTGTGATCATGAGAAATAAAAACACTACTTCACAGTATTGAAGAAACTCACAAAACATCAGTACATGGGAAAGTTCAATCAGTACTGGTTATAACCACTGCCTTCTGCTACACGGTGGCCACCTGTTTTCTGGCCAGCAGCCTGTCCTCTGTTGGGTGAACACTCTTGCTGTGAAGTTTAGGGATGAAGCTTCCATTAAAGTTTACTAGTTATCTAACTGACTCAGAGAGACTTTTATGTCCAAAACAATTGGGAGTCTGATGAGAAAAGAAAAAAAAAAACAACACTTTCTTTCTTAAACAAATGGAGCTTTAATATTCTAACTTTTCACCCCAGCCTGTTTGAGTCACTGAAATTAATTGAGTTTGAATATTGAAAGAAGCAAATTATCCTCTCCATGTTTTCATAATCAGCTCTCCTGAAAGTATTTTTAAAGAGAAATCAGTATGTCACACCTGGTCAGCATTATAACACAATTAGTTCTTAAATTAACGAGAAGAAAAAGCATCGCATTTTATTAAGTCATCTTGGAAAAAAAATGCTGTGTTCTGGCAGCTCAATTGCTTGGGATAATTTTAGTTCTCGCTGTTCAATACAGATCACATCCCAAAAAAAGCCTACATAAAATTGCATGTTTTGTACCACAGAGATGTATGTGCATCTGTGTTTATTGCTGCAGGATTCATAAAAGCTCAGAAGTCGGGCCAGTCTAGATGCCCATCGAGAGGTGAATAAAGGCAGCATGGTACCTAGTAAAACCTTTCGGGCTGAAGATAAAAATGCAGAACATGGAGATAATTGGGAATCATCATGTTCATCTGATCCTTGACTTTTCCTGACAGAGTGGACATGAGTCAGTTGAAGTACTGAAAACAGACCAAATAAATAAATGTCATCCTACCCAAGTCCAGCCTTGGGAACCAGTGAGTTTATCGGGTTACTTACATGAATTTGACAGCTGCATCACACCCCAACATGGATGGCAGCTTGTGAAATCTACATACCCACCCCACTTCCAGGCAACTCCACCAAGGAGTCTCTTCTTCCCTGGCAATTGTTTGCTGCTTATGTAACCCAGGGTATGACCGCATCAGTCTTTTTTTTTTAAAGATTTATTTATTTATTTATTTATTTATTTATTTATTTATTTATTTATTTATTTTCTGTATATCAATATACCAGTATGCTATCACTGTCTTCAGACACACCAGAAGAGGGAATTTGACCCCATTACAGATGACTGTAAGCCATCACGTGGTTGCTGGGACTTGAACTCAGGACCTTTGGAAGAACAGTCGCTACTCCTAACCATTGAGCCATCTCTCCAGCCCCACTCCCATCAGTCTTGTAATTTACTGTGCTTTCTGTATCTTGTGTGTTGTTAGCTTCTTGAGCCCTGTGACTTCCCTCCTCTCTCCAGGAGGAAATGCTTCAATTTGGAGGAAATAGCTATACAACATAAGAAAAGAAGCTAGACTCAGAATAAGTACTGCGTGTTTTTTTTCATATGGACAATCCAGGCTAAGGAGTGGGGGCAGGAAATATCTCAGTGGGTAAGAACAAGCATAGTACATGAATCCAAATCCCTAGTATCTATATGAAAACCCATGCATGCCTGTAATCCCAACACTAGGTTACGGCGATGGGGCATGGGAGGTGCAGAGACAGGAGAGACACACAGGGTTTTTGAGCTGACTGCCAGTCTAGCCAATGAACCAGTTTCAGGTTCATTGAGAGACCCTGTCTCAAGGGAATGAGGTACCGAGCAACAGAGGATGCCCAACATCTTCATCTGAAGAGGAAGAGAATTTAAGGAGGGAAGGCAAACTATTGGGGCTAAGTAAGAGGACCAGCAAGAGGAGAGCATGAGGATAAGGAACTAGTGGAGTAAGGGATAAATAAATTCAAAATATAGTTATACATAAAGACACCATACACACACACAGACACACACAGACACAGACACACACACACACAGACACAGACACACACACACACACACACACACACACACACACACACACACTACCATAATGGAACCGTAATTGTATATATATTTCAGTTGTATCTTTTGTCCATCAAAAGTTAAAAACATCCCTGATTGCTTGAGCATTTTACAAGATCATTGCCTTCTTTTGTGTCTCCTTTCTTTAACATACCAGTAAATGGGTTATAAAAATAGAGAACAAAAAGGAAAAGAAATCCCCAAACTCTTCATCCACTACCCAAAGCAGACACCCGCAGGGTGTTTTTCATCTCTCTACACTTCAGAATGGTCACCTCATCTTGTCTTTCTTCCTCCTTGTTATCTCTGAGACTTGGAATCTCTCCAACATAGGGGCACTAGACTTGGGTCAAGTTCTCTTATCTGACCTAAAAACAAGAACCAGCAGCATCAGTATCACATGAAAACTTATTAGAAATGCAGAATCTCAGGCCCTCCCCAGACCCATGAATCAGAATTTTCATTTTAATAAGATCCCTGGGTAATTCATATATACCATAAAGTTTGAGACATAGCTGTGATAGTCTTTAGTTTTCTTTTATTTTGTGTGGGGTTTTGTCCTTGTTTTTAACGCAGGGTCTCACTACATATCCCTGGCTGGCCTGGAACTTACAGAGGACCGCCTATCTCTGTCGCTTCCCACATGGTGGGATAAAAGCCCTGCCTATATAGTGAGTTACCATGCCTATATGGTGGTTAGCTTTATCTGTCAACTTGACACAATCTAGAGTCACCTGGGAAGGGACCCTTAGTGAAAGATCATCTAGATCTGCCATGTCCGTGGGGAATTGTCTTGATTATGTCAACTGAGGTGGCAAGACCGCTGTGCGTTGTACCATTCCCTAAGCTAGAGACACTAAGCTGTGAAAGAGTAGAGAAAGCAAGCTGACCGTGCATGCATTAATTATTCTCTGCTTTTCGACTGTGGATGCAATGATGTGACTAGCTGCTTCACGTTCCTGCTGCTTTGATTTCTCCATTGTAATAGACTATAACCTGATTTTATGAGCCAAATAAACCCATTCTCCTTTAAATTGCTTTCATAGGGATATTTTATCACATAAAAAGAAAAGAAGTGAGATAATTTCTCAAAGCCACAGGGGCTAATCAGTATGATCCTTAGACAGGCTTTGAATGGTTCTGTCTTTATTTCCTCGTGTCCTACATGGCCTTTCCCCAATCCAACCTAAAGGTTAAAAATGAAAGACTCTAACAAGTAGTCTGCATTCCTCTCTCCCTTGAAACCACATAACAGCATCTGTAATGGACATGTTTTCCTAGTCGAATCTCTAATAGTTGTTATTATTATTATTGTAGCTGACTTGGGTTGTCTGTGTTTGGGAGGTGTGCTTTGGTTTGGAAACACCCACTCACTCTTCAGCTCTTAATGGAAGGCAAAGATGGACTCACGAGATGGATGCTAAATGGCCCAGATGCACTCTGTCTCAGCCTTTCTGGCAACTAGAGCATGAACACATAACTTGTAATTGTCCAGGCCGATCTTCAAGGAATTTTGAATCTGGAGTTAGTGATAGAAAGAAGGAAACACAGTCAATCAGTCCCAACCCAATTTCTAGGGGTGAAAATGTAGAGGTGACCAGAGCTGGAAGTGTAGACGTGCTTGAACCAGAGCATCTGATGTTCAGCAGTGACAGCAATGATAATACCAATGGGGTAATCCCAAGGCTAACTTTTGTGTGTCGTTCTGGCTGTGTTTTTTCTTTTGTTCCTTCACATCTTCCAATCCTGGATCTTTAGCCTTGTGATAGTTCAATGAGCTCTCAAGAGTCCTTGGCTTAATTCACTTCTTACTGATATCATCAGCCCTCCATATATATGGGTTTTGCATAGATAGATAGATAGATAGATAGATAGATAGATAGATATGCAAATTTACTTACTTAGACTGAAAATATTAAAGTAATTTCACTTATTGAATATGTAATGTAATTTTTCTATTGTTATTATTCCAGAGCAAACATACCACAATTCTATTAAATATCAATAGTGTTCCCATTGCTGTGATAAAAACCATGAATAAAAGAAACTTATGGAGGGAGGGGTTTATTTGGCTCACAGGTTACAGTCTGTCATCAAGAAAAGTCAGGGAAGGAGCTCAGGGCAGGAACTGAAGCAGAGATCGCGGAAGAACACTGTTGCTGGCTTCTTTTCTTTGGTTTGCTCAGCTACCTCTCTTTATACCTCAGGCCTACATAGTTGGGATCACCTACTATCAATCAGCAAGGTCGCAGGCCAATCTGATAGAGATAATTTCTCAATAGAGAGTCCTTCTTCCCAGATATGTCTATGTTTGAGTCAAATTGCAAACCAATCAAAAAAACCAACAAGAAGGGGTGTCCACAGTAGTCCTGGAACCAATCCCCAATGAACATCCGGGGTGGTTTCTGTTGTTTATTTGAGTTGTAAGGCTTGTCTACCTGTCCATAAAAATCAGTCTAAGCTTCTTTTAAAATTTGATTTACTTAATTATGTATCTATGTGAAGGTATGTACACATATGTCAGGTGACCACAGAGGCCAAAAGGAGACATCAGATGCCCTGGAATTAGAGTCATCTGAGCCAATTTTAAGTCATCTGACATGAGTGCTAGGGACCAAACTCAGGACCTCTGTAAGAGCTCTTAACCTCTGAGCCATCTCTCCAACCCAAATCTAAACCTCTTGACCTGACTACAAAGCCCTTTATTTTCTGTTAGTGGTGTCTCTAATTTCAGGAGTACCACACAATAGGTTTTATGTACATTTGCCTAGAATGTGTGCTCATGTGTATGTGCATGTTTATGTGTGCGAAAGCCAGAGGACAAGTCTTGGGTTCGATGCTCAGATGTTGTCTACCTATTTTTCAAAGACTTATTTTCATTGTGTGTGTATAAATGTTTTGCCTATATGTATGTGTATGCATCACATGTATGCAGTTTCTACAGAGGCCATAAGAAGGCAACCAATCCCCTACAACTGGAGTTACACATGCTTGTGAGCCACAATTTGTATGCTGGGGACTGAACCTGGGTCCTCTGCAAGAGCAGCAAATGCGCAAAACTGCCGAATCATCTCTTTAGCCCCATGTCTACCTGTTGTTGTTGTTGTTGTTGTTGTTGTTGTTGTTGTCGTCATCATTGTCATTGCCGTTGTTTAAGACAAAGTCTCTCACTGGCCTGGGACTTACCTAGTTAGCTGGCCAGTGAGCCCAAGGAACTCACCTGCTCTGCCTTCTAGCACAGGGATTACACGTGTGCCACCGCACAGAGATTTTTACATAGGTTCTAGAAGTAGAATGTATACCCTTGTGCTTGCAAGGTGGGCACTTTACCAAGTTATCTCACACGCTCCCAACATATGCTTGATGATTTACATAAATTTCTTGGATTTCAGCTTTCTTCTTTGTAGATAGGGATAATGATACCTTCTGTGCCTGTCTTATGGGTTTGTTGGGAGGACCCAGTGAGAAGTGTAGTTTTCAGTGAGTAGAAAGTACACATCAGATATGAGCTGGGGAGCACTGTACTGGTAGTGATGTGCTCCTCTCATGTTGGTCTCCTTGGAATCTTTCTCCATTAGAGGTGGGATTGAGGATGTGGGGGTTGGGTGATGAGAATGGAAAGGACTAGATCCAGGGGGCCAAATGAATGATTACAGTGACATGGAATTCCATCTGGATGCTGCTTCTGGGTATGCTGGCAGCAGAAAAGAGACTATTTGCTATTCAGCCCCAATAACCCTCCAGTTATGGAAGGGTTACAGACAACAGTTTTTCTCCCCCAAAATTTATGTTGCTTCCTTCAGGGAATGTCTCATTCTATCACCTGGGTTTTTCTTGGGTTTATCTCTACTGGCAAGCAAGTGAATTCAGAAAGCTCACAGGGTAGCTCTATGGCATTGTCTCATTGAATCCCCTCAGCATGAAGTATGTCTCATAATTCTTTTTCATAGATGACCTCATGTGGGCTCAATGGGTTGATGGCATGGCCAAAGTATCAGAGCTAGAAAATGGCAGAGTCATAGTGTGATCCCATAGCTCTTGGACTCCAGGCCAGTGTTCTTTCTCTGGGGACATACCTGGTTCCACAGCCTCAAATTCAGATCTTAGTGTCAGTGTTTACACAAGTTCCATGACTTTTGTGGCTGTAACCATTGGTTTCATGTCTCAAATAAGTTTATGAGGCCACAGACAGAACAGAGTACAATCGTGGAGTTATTCCACACAGTCCAAAAGTTTGAAGAAAAAAAGGAGGAGGGGGAGGAGGAGGAGGAAGGGGAGGAGGAGGAGGAGGAAGAAGAGGAAGAGGCCAGGTCTAGATTTGAGGAGTTGGCCTTTGAGCTGTTTTCCCAGCTTCCAGACCCTTCAGTGCACAGAGGATAAAAGATGGCTTTCCCCACATACATAAAGTGTAAGAAGAGGAGAGGGCTGAGAATACGGCTCAGTAGTGGAGTGTCTACCTAGAATAAATAAATGAGGCCCGAGAGTCAATCCCCAGGAGAGAGAGAGAGAGAGAGAGAGAGAGAGAGAGAGAGAGAGAGAGAGAGAGAGAATATCAACCTGTTCTCTTTGCCTGCCAAAGAGACAGAGTGAAAAGGTACACGTTTGTGACCCAGATTAAAGCCCTCGCCAGAACCCAATCACAACAACTCCCTGATAGCAGATTTCCAGACTCTAAAGCTGTGAGAAAATGAATTTTCACTGTTTAAACCACACAATCTAAGGTGTTTTTCTAGGACATCTAAAGCCAACTAAGATGCATTTCAACCGTTAATTTCTGTGTGTCAAGTTGCCTGGGCCACAGAGTGCCAAGATTGGTTGAGTACTATTTCTTCTGAGGGGGTCTATGAAGCTATTTCTGGGTATGAGTCGCATTTGAATAGACAGATTAAGTAAGACAAAGTGCCTTTACAGTGTGGGTTGGCTCATCCAATCTATTAAAGGTCTTAAAAGGATAAAATGACAAGCAAAAGGGAACTCTTTCTCACTAATGTCTTCAGCAACATTAGTTTCCACTTTTGAACTCAGATCAAACTAAAGCTTATACCAATGATAATCCTGATTCCAGCCTTCATAACTGTCAGCAATAAACCTTTGTTGTTTTTAAGTTCTTCTGTTGTGGGATTTTGTTATAGCATTCATCTGCAGCTAAGACACATACTGAAAAACTAGATCATGGCTATAGGTTCATTTTTTACCAGTTTTTTAAAAATGCATGTACAGGGAGAGAGTAAGGAATAAGAAGTTTCCAAGCTGCACCCTTAGTGTCATATCTCATATCCATCATGGAGGACTGGATAGGCATGAACAAGCCCCCACATGAATACATTTTCTAAGCTAAAGCCTGAAAGGACCATCTGGTTGACCCAACAGAAGACTGGCTAAGAATAAATGGCTGAGGCCGGATGCACGATTTGTTACTTGTTTGTCTTAGTTAGAATTTTTATTGCTGCAAAGAAACACCATGACCAAAAAGCAAGTTGTGGAGGAAATGGTTTATTTGGCTTATACTTCCATATTGCTGTTCATTATTGAAAGAAGTCCAGACAGGAACTCAAACAGCAAGATCCCAGAGGCAGGAGCTGTTTCAGAAGCTGATAGAGGTGTTCTGCTTACTGGCTTGCTCAGCCTGCTTTCTTATAGAACCCAGGACTACCAGCCCAGGAATAGCACCACCTACAGTGGGCTGCCTGCCCCCTCCACCCCCCATTATTTACTAAATGAGAAAATGCCTTAAAGGGGGATCTCATGGAGACCTTTCTTTAACTGAAAATCCTTCCTCTCTGATGACTTCAGCTTATATCAAGTTGACATAAAGCCAGACAGTACACCATTTCTCCATTCATCTGGTCACTGTGTAGTCCAGACCTTCATGGACTAGCAGTTCCTCAGTGTCTTTCCAAGATCTTCTTAGAAAGTTCTGGATTGTCTGTATATGCCACCTATCTCTTCTTTCTCTGCTCATTCATCACCATGCACCTGGAGAGATCTTATCTGGACTTATCCCTTCATTTCTTGGTGGTTAAGAACATGGCTCTGGAGACAGACTGCTTAGATTCATACCTCCGCCCTTCTATTACTATCTCTGTTGCTTCAGCAAGTGACTCAGCTTCCTCATCTATAAAATGACAGGTATAATGGATTGATTGATGGCTTCCTAAAAGATATAAACATGTCCTAATCCTCAGAAACCTCTAGGAATGTAACAGTATTTTAACAAAAGTCTTTACAGCTATAATTAGGCTAATGGTTTTAGGATGAGATCATCCTAGATTATCAATTGGGTCCTAAATCCAATATGTGTCAAAACCCAGTTGGTCATAAAGAAATGACTTCATTTCTGGGTTCTCAATTCTATTTCATTGATCTATTATTTATATCTGTCCTTGAGAGTCATTTTTAATGATTTACATTGTCCATGATTTACACTCCATAAAAACCATCCTTCTAAAGTGTCATACTCAATGGCTTTTACCATATTCACAAAACTGTGCTATGTGCAATTGTTGCTGCTGAGTCTAGAACTCTTTAATGATCCTTTCTTTCCACATAGATTGTTTTTGGGGGGTTGGGAGTCATTTGTTCATGCATTTATTGATTTCTGAGGATCAAACCCAAATCCAAACTCAAACATGCTAACCATACACTCTATCTCCAAGCTATATCCACAGGTAGGTAATGGATGGGGTTTGGGTCTTCCTTTGCTTTGCTTTCTGACTTAAGGTGACTGCCTTGTTCTGGTTTCTTGAGAAGGGCCTTTTTAGTTCTGGGCCCACCAAGATAATCATTTTCTGCCCTAGTTGCATTCTGTTACTCTGATAGAACACTCTGACCAGTGGTTTGAATGAGATGCCCATAAAGCTCAGGTATTTGACTACTTGGCCCCCAGTTGTCTGTCTCAGGGAGGATTAGGAGGTATGGCCTTGTTGGAGGAGTTGTGTCACTGGGAACAGGCTTAACTTTTCAAAAGCCTCCAGTCACCCCCTGTGCTCTTTACTCCCTGTGTGGTTCAGTGTGTGAGCACTTCTTGCCTGCTGCATGGATTCCTATCCCTCTGGAACTGTAAGCCCCAATTAAACCCTTCCTCCCATAAGTTGCCTTAGTCATGGTATTTTGTCACAGCAATAGAAAACCAACTGAGGCAGAGAAGAAAGGGTTTGTTTAGCTTACACTTCCAGGTCACAGTCCATCATTGAGGGAAGTCAGGGCAGGAACTCAGGGCAAGACCAATAAACAAATGCTTCTTGCAGGCTCATGCTTATCAACTAGCAATTAAGACAATCCCTCATAGACAAGCCCATAAACCAATCTGGCAGTTACTCAGTTGAAACTCTTAATTTCAAGTGATTCTAGGCTGTGTCAAAATTAACAGTTAAGTCTAACTTTGATACTTCCATAACAGGCCTTGTCAATGTCCTGCCCATGTGCATCACCAGTCAGATGTGAAGGCGTTGCCTTCCCAGTATCTGTAGTTCTCTCTCTAAAGGATTTCTCACAAGCCATGGAAGTCTCTACTGCTCAGAATAACAAGCTGTAACTAATCCTGCCTTATAGGAGCACAGGAGCAGCCATGATGGCAGCTAGAGTAAACATATCCAGCTCTCCCACTCTCCCACTTTCTCTCTCTCTCTGTGAATGTGTGTGTGTGTGTGTGTGTGGTGTGTGTGTGAATCTGAAAGTAAGAGCTTGATACTAGCTCCCGGAGTTTCCAGAAGGGATGAGCTCAGAAAGTGCAGTAGGAGCTGGATTGTCGGTGCCCTTTCTTGACTATTCAAATCATTTCTCTGTGCTTAGATCCTTACTTCAGAGTCATCTTCTGTGACAGACTTTACTTCCTGGGTTTTTGTTGTTGTTGTTGGTTTGTGTTTGTTGTTGTTGTTTTGGAATAGACAACCAATACTTTCTGAAACCTGCACAATGTCATGCAAACAGAACTTCTACCCCTTCCTCTAGTCAAATTGTTGGTTTTAAAGCCACATATAAAAATTCTAGAACCTCTGGGCAGTGATAGCACATACCTTTCATCCCAGCACTCAGGAGGCAGAGGCAGGTGGATCTCTGTTTGAAGCCTGGTCTAGAGAGGGAATTCCAGGGCAGCCAGATCTACATAGAGAAACCCTGTCTCTATGAAATAATTAATTAATTAATTAATTATAGAATGACTGTTGCACTGCCAGACTGATCTTTACCTCTCTCTGCTCTCAACATACATGGTCCCTTATCCTATCCCTAACCAACTCTCCATCTCTAAGTTTTCTGTTAGGCTTGGAAAGACCTACAAATCATGAAACCATCTAGTTGTAGCTGGCGGGGCTCCATTGGATGGCACAAAAGTGGGCCAGCATTTCTTATTTCTATTTGTTGTCAATTCCAGGTCCTCTTGGCAGGCAGAATCACTGACCTGCCTGTCAGTGTCAAGGGCTGTCTGAAGCCTCTGAGGAAAATGGATCACAGATGAACGGCTACATAAATGCAGAGAATAGCAAAATAACAAATCAGGCGGCTACAGCAAAGTGACCCTGGGAGGAATAGGATATAAAGCCACAGCAGCAAGGGAACCCTCAACTGCCCACATCCTACCACCAGACTTTGGTGCCTTCAAAGTCTCAAAGTCGGCAGTCCGTGAAGCAAGGAAAAGTCAAGGTCAAAGTGAACCCCAATTGGCAAGATGAAAAGCCTATTGCCAGGCAAGGATAGGAGAGGCCCAGGGGAATCTGGCAATTGAGCTGTATACCATAGCTGTGAGCATAGGGAATTAGAAGTGCAGCCAGTAACTAGTACAGGAGCTGAAGTTCCACATGCAAGCAGCTCACACTTGGAGCTGGATCACCTGGCTTACGAATCCCAGCTCTGCAGTTTCTCAGTGATACCAACCTTGGGCATATACCTCAGTCTGCCTAGATCCTAGTATCCGCATCTGCCAGGTAGAGGTGAGCCTCGTAAGACCCTCTATTTTCTTTCCTTAGTGGTGGGGATTGTGCCTAGGGCTTCTGCCATGTTTGGTTACCATCCCTTCACTGTATCCCTAGTCCTCTTTTTCTTTTATTTATTTCTTTTTTAAGACAAGCTCTCTTAGTTACCTAGGCTGCCTTTGAGCTTAGTCTGTAGCCAAGTGTATTAATTTGTTGTTTAATGGTGTGACAAGGCACCATGACCAAGGCAACTTAGAAACCATTCAACTAGAGGCTTGTTTACGGTTTCAGAGGGTGAGTCTCTGACCATCGTGGCAGGGAGCATGGCAGCAGTCAGGCAGGTTGCAGTAGCTGAGAGCTTACATCTAATTTGCAAGTTGGAGACAGAAAGAAAGTGAAACTGGGCCAGACATAGGCTTTCAAAAACCTCAAAACCCACCCCCAGTGACACAACTCCTCCAATGAGACCACAGCTCCTAATCCCTCCCCAAACAGTCTCACCAAGCATTCAAATATGTGAGCCTATGGGGGCCATTCTTATTCAAACCACCACACCCAAGCATGCCTTGAACCTGACATCCTCCTGCATCAGACTTTGCTAAACTGAGATTGCAAGCCTATGACACCAAGTTACTGTGAAGATCTAATGACAGTATGAGTTTTGTTCATTCCCAGCTAGGCGATTCCAATGAATGTTTCTCAAATTTACAGGTGTTCTCTCTCTCTCTCTCTCTCTCTCTCTCTCTCTCTCTCTCTCTCTCTCTCTCTTTCTGTGTGTGTGTGTGTGTGTGTGTGTGTGTGTGTGTGTGTGTGTGTGTGTGTGTGTTTTGGGAGGGAGTTGTTGCTAAAATTTCCTCCACAGGGAAACATAATCAGCATCCACTCCGTCTCATACTGTTCCAACACCAAACCAAGGTGTGATTCCTCCAAAGCTCAGTCTGGGGAAGCAGTGAATTAGTTCATTGGGCTTCCTTGCAGAGCATAAGGGAGGAGTTACCTAAGGGTTATGGATGCCCCTCCCCACAACAGACCATACCTGAAAAACAGCTGCACAGATGAACCCCCAGCCCCCAAACTTCTCTAGCCCATGTAATGGAGCCCCTCCCTGAGGTCACATGCAGATAAGAAAGTGTTGCATAAAACAGGTGGTAGCAAATGGTGGGATTCCCTCCCCACTCCTCCATGAGGTTCAGATGGGATAATCCTTTTGCAATGGGACACAGCAGAACTTCCCAAGATGGTAGTTGCTTGGCTCAGGAGAGCCATTCACAGCAAGGTATCTGAGCGCATGTGTGCTGTGGTATATATTCAGAGGTCAGAGGAGCCATTTCTCTCCCTCCCCCTTGTGGGATCTGGGATAAAATTCAGATTAGCGGGCCCTGCAGCAAGCATCTTCATGCACTGAGCCTTCCCACCAGCCCTGTTCACAGGTTCTTTCTTAGAACTGTTTTGGTTTATGTGTATAGGTGTTATATATGTGTATATATATGTGTGTGTGTGTGTGTGTGTGTACATATATATGTTTATCATATCATATATATATTTATCTGTGAATGACATGTGTGCAGCACACTTGAAGGCCAGAAAAGGCCACCTGATCTCTTGGACCTAGAGTTACAGTTGGTTATAAGCCGCTATGTGGGGAGCTGGGAATCAAACCCCAGTCTTCCAGAAGAATAACATGTGCCCTTCACAAAGGAGCTAGCTATCTCCCCAGGCCCCAAGTTCTTCCCATAGAGTCACATGCTTCCTCCACATCCTCCCCACTATGCAAAATAAACAAATAGATAGATAAATAGATAGATAAACAAATAAATAAAAGCTTGAAGTACTTCTATTCTCCCTTTCCACCCTTCTCATTATTCCATGGAGGCATCAGCCTGATATCCTACATCTTTAATAATGGTCTAACTATTGTGGATTTGCAAATTCACTGTCTCCAACAGGAAGTGTGGGAAGAGAGACCAGAACCTTCTCAGACAGGTGTCTGACTCCAGTGTACTAACATTCTGTTCTGGTACTTATTTCTATGGTTACCTTCCTTTTATGGAGGGGTTCCTGGGTCTCCTTTTATTTTAGCCATCCAACCCTTCTTTAAAACATCAAATGTACTTCTTAATCAAGACTGTTTCACAATATTAAACACATCCTGTTAGTTTCAAAGTGGGCCTCTAAAATAGCAATGCCACTGACAATGTCTTTCATGACAGTCTGGGCTCAGCTCAGGCCAAACACTGACCAGTTAAACAAAGGGGTTTTGTCAGTTAAATAGGCAAACTCCATGACCCTCAAAAATCTCCTGAAGCTGGCTTCTGTCAGTGAAGCTATTGCTTCTCTTATCCACTTCCTATAGTCAACTACCTCAGAAAGGGCATCTAGTCCCAGATTAACCCAAACAAGCCTGCAGTAGATCAAAGTCCCCATTGATAGCCCCAAGGCTGTTCTGGCCTGCACACCTTCCACCTGCTACTACCTCCTCCCCGTCAGACGGGCAAGGCTTTTCCTGCCAGTCACTCTTCTCTGCCCTTGAGAAACAGCCAGGCAGTTTGATCCCCCAATAAAACATTTTTTAATCCATGGAGTGGTTAGTTTGGTGGTTTCCCTGCACTCCTGCTTAGAGTAGATATTTCTTGGAAATGAAACAAAAACATCAATCAACAAGACAATAACATGAGTGAACACTGGAAACCATGCTGTTAGAAGAAAGCAGAGTCCTGGGTCACCCCTCCAGATGTCGTAGTCAGGGTTTCTATGGCTCCCATGAAACACCATGACCAAAAGAGGAGGAAAGGGTTTATTTGGTTTATATTTCCACACTGCTGTTCATCACCAAAATAAGTCAGGACAGGAACTCAAGCATGGTGGGAAACTGAAGGCAGGAATTGATGCAAAAGCTGTAGAGAGGTGCTTCTTACTGGTTTACCTCCCCTGGCTTGCTCAGCCTGCTTATAGAATCCAGGACCACCATTCCGAGGGTGGCACCACCCACAGTGGGATGGGACCTTTCCCATTGATCACTAATTGAGAAAATGCCTTACAGCTGAATCTCATGGAGACTTTCCCTCCTCTGAGGCTCCTTCCTCTCTGATGACTCTAGCTTATGTCAAGTTGACACAAAAGCAGCAGTACACCAGGGATATGCACAGATCACCCCACAACTAAACACATTCCCAAGTCTGCAAATGTGCCCTGGGTCCCGTGTTCTCATGCGGAGTCACCAGAGACTCTTGCACTCACACTTAACACTTGCACTCATCTCATATTTTTTCCCCCTTGAGCCAGAGTCTTGCTAATCCTCCTGCATCAGCTTCCCAAGTGTTGGGATTACAGGTTAGTGACACCAAGCCCAGCAAGAATTTGGCACATACGTTACTAGTAAGCCAGCAATTCAATTTCTAGGGGTGTATTTTCATAAACACAGAAGGGGTTCAAAGATGTGTGGCTAATTTAGGGGGTCCCATCATTTAGGACAGGGTAAAACCTAGGTACCACCTACAAGAGTAACAACAAGGGGCAAGCATTGCTAATGATAGCACTGTGTGTGCCTCCAAAGATGGCTCCCATGACAGCGATATGTCAGACCGTACGCGGCACTCTCCAGGAACCTTATATGTCACCACACTTGATCCTCACGCTTGCACCTGGAATTGCTCTTGGCTGCAAAGGGCAGAGACTTGGACAACAGGTGGCCAGTCAAGCACAGAAAGGTTAACAGAGGTGCCCCGGGCCACACAGCTGGTAAATGGTAAAACTGACATTGGAAACCCAGCTATCTTAACACAGAACCCATGTTGTTAATTACCCTGCCACACGCTCTGCTTGAGGCTAATGTTATGGGTGAAAAATGACAAACCTAGCAAAGTGAGGAAGAGAGGCAGGGAAAAAAAAGGTCTTTGAAAACACACACCATATGTCAAAGATGGTGTTTCTGGTTGCCTCCGTTGTTATTTTTATTATTTGCTTGTTCTTACTGTGATTTCCAGGTTTGTCTGTATTGAGTGTTTGTTACACTTAATTATAGAAGCGAAGCTTTGGCAGGGGCAACTCCCTGAATCTTTGCTGCTTTTAACGGTTGGTTCTTCTTAATAATAAAAAATTATCATAATGGCTGGTATGTAGATAAGTTGAGAGGGTGCCTAGTGTGCAGACTGGGTATAGTAATGCTTATCTGTGATCCCAACATTTGAGAAGTGGGCGCAGGAGGATCAGAAGTTCAAGATCACCCTCAGCTACACGGGAAGATTGAGGCCAGCTCAGGCTACATAAGAGAATAGATAGATAGATAGATAGATAGATAGATAGATAGATAGATAGATAGACAGACAGATAGATAAATGCCAAAAAATCTCATTAATAGTGAGCTTTTTGCATGCTAATGGAGTGACCTGCATGAGATCATTTGACCCTTCAAAGCCACCAGATACACTGAGTAGGGCTTCACCGGGTCTGTGTTCTTACTGCAGAAGGCAGATATGAGTCAAAGAACGAAAAGAAAGATCTAGACGCGTGAGCACCGATTCCAAGCTGATGAGGCACCCATCCAGAAGAGGACACAGACCGAGACACCCCGACTTCCCTCAAGCTCTGTCCCTCTTGGAATTCATGACCTTAGGAAAGGTCCCCTTTTCTCCCTCTGGGCTCAGCATCGCCATCTGTGGAACAAGAGAATTAGACAAGATGATCTTTAAGATCTTGCAGCTTTCGGAGTCTGCAATTACAGATGGCATCTCAATGTGCGCCCAGAGTCGTGCCCTCCCACGCAGCACAGCCTATCTCCCTCCTGCCTGCCGGAGGCAGCGTCACTAGAGCTGACCTACTTTGTAAGGCTAGAAGAGAAGGACAAAGAGTGGGGTTCCCTCCTCTCCCCAGACCCCTCTCCCTCCTCTGTAGCCTGTCCCGATTGATCCTCTGGTGGCAGGTGGTTCCACACGTGGCTTTTGTGGTTCAGCACTGGTGAGTCACCCGGGGAAACAGCCTTTTTTTGGCCTGGCTCTATCAAAGCCAGGCTTCATGATCCACAGGGTGTTTAAGCACAATGCAAAGGCAGGGGCAGGAAAGGATGGATAGGTGAGCAAACCGTAAACCCAAGCCCTCTGGGTTCGTGCCAGGAGAAAGGATAAGAGCCCCTGGCAGGCAACCTGAGCCGGGTGTCATGTCTGCGAGAGGGAAGCTGTGTGAAGACCGGCAGGAACTTTGCCAGGTCTCTCTGCACGTGTGTTCCCAGGTTTGAAAACAGCAGGAAGCAGCCATTCCCTCCTCAGTGCTTCCTGACTGCATAGAACAGCCATCACAAAGGGCCATAGATAGTGGTTTGAATATGAAATATCTATTTTCACCCACCCCAGAGGCTAGAAGCCTGAGCCACAGTGTGGGCCACATAAGCTGAGACCTTATTTTAGTTCATTAACAATAACAACAACAACAATGACAATAATAATAATAACCGTAGCATGCATACAAACCCATCTCCAAAGGTAGTCATATTCTGCAGTTCATGGGTATTTAGAACTTCTATGTATGAAGCCAGGCCCTAACGCTGGCCGGTACTGATGGGCTCAGCCCTCTAGGACCAGGGGTCTCCAAGGGACAGACACAGGTTTTCATATTCACTCAACACTCTGAGCATCTTTCATGTATAAAGGTGTCCTTTAGGTTAGAGGCTAATGCCAGACTGAGTTGTTTTTGCTCTGGCCAGGAAGGCAACTGGTAAATGAAAAAGAATACAGGGCTCAGAGCTTTAGGCTGGGAATGTGTCTCACTCAGTGGTAGAGCTCTGGGCTCCATCCCCAGTACCAAAGAGTAGAATAAAAATAAATTTAAAAATGTTAAATCCAGGCTCTGTTGCTTACCCACTGGGTTGGTACAAAGAGCCTCTGGGCCTCTGTACTGTCTGCAAAGTGTAGATCATAATACACGCCTCCAAGGGTTGTCGGAGGGATTAAAGGAGAACAGGTCTGAGAGAGCCTGGAGTGTAGTTCGTGTTCAGTGTACAGCTGGCCCTTTCACTTCATCTCCTTTGTTGTTACCTTTCCTTTGAACAAAATATTTATTTTATGTGTATAGGTGTTTTGCCTACATGTATGTCTGTGTGCCCTGCGCATGCCTGGTGCCAGCAAAGGACAAAAGAGCTGGAGCTGGAGTTACAGGTGATCGTGAGCCACCTGCAAAGGTCCCAGGACCCAAACTCCAGTCCTCCCAGAGCAGCAAGTACCCTTAATTGCTGACCCATCTCTCCAGCCCTCAAATTTTATTTTTTTTAACTGATAAGTAAAGGCCTAAAAATTGTACATATTTATAGGGTACTGTGTGATGTTTTAATACACATATGTATAATGGGATAAACTTATTCTAAACTTCCTTGTACATTTGACATTTCGTGTGTGTGCATGTGTGTGTGAGGTCGTGTGTGTGTGTATGTGTGTGTTGTCGTGTGTATGTGAGTGTGTGTTGTTGTGTTTATGTGTGTATATATGTGTGTGTTGTCATGTGTGTGTATGTGAGTGTGTTTTGTTGTGTTTATGTGTGTGTTGCCGTGTGTGTGTTGCCATGTGTGTGTGTGTGTGTGTGTGTGTGTGTTGTCATGTGTATGCAGTTTTGTAAAAGTCATAGTACAATCTTGATGTCATTTCTCAGGTACCTTACATCTTTTGGTTTGAGAAAGGGTCTCTCCTCAGCCTGGAACTTCCCCAAGTAAGCCGAACTGGTCAGTGTGCTCCAGGGATTCTCCTCTCTCTGCCTCCCAAGTGATGGAGTTATAGACATGTGCCTCCAGCTCCTGGTATTGAACTCAGATCCTCCCACTTGCAATGCAAGCACTTTACAGAGCCATCTCCCCCAGCCTGTTTATTCTTTCTTTACATTGAAAATATTCAAAAATCCTTTCCCCTAGCTGGATGCCATGCTGTGTACCTTTAATCCTCTCTACTCTGGAACCTGAGGCTGCACAGACCAGGAATTCAAGATCAGACCAGCAATGCAATGAGAACTTGTCTGTTAAGGAAAAAAACTTATCTTGGTTTGGGTTTTTCATTGCTGTTGTGTTTAAAAAAAACTACTATTTTTTCACCATCTATAGCCACAAACTAATGTCATCTCATGTCCCTTGCACTGTGGGTTCCCTCGAGCACAGTGAGTGTCAAGGCCATTGTTAAGGCTCCACAGTGTAGCTGTGAACAAGGCTCTGACCATGCCATTTTTCTGGAAGCAGTTCACCAGGCTGATTTAGGAGACCATGTGGATAATCTTCCAGAGGGGCTTTCAGAAATGCCATATAGGCCATGTCTAAAAGCAGGTTTCCTAAATGAATAAAATATGGGTATTAATGTAACACGACCCTCGAGGGAGCCAGAAGCTGAGGATCTGAAGTTTGGCTGAGCTATATGTGAAACTGCCATCCACCCCTCACAGCCCTCCCCAGGCATCATGGGCAACACATCAGATTGTAGCAGACATCTGGAGTTTGGACCTGTCGGGTGGAAAGCACTGTTACATCCTCCAGAGAAGCAGAACCAGAACCGTGAGATAAATATATATATTCCACCCATATATATATATATATATATATATATATATATATATATATATATATATATATGGGTGAAAGAAGAGGCTTGCTACAGCAACTGGCTCGTGTGCCTTTGGAGTCTGAGACTTACACAAGCATCTCTCTAAAAGCCAAAGAGCCGCAAAACTGCTGCCCTTCAGTCCAAGTCTGGAGGCTAAAAATGGGAGCCTAGGAGAGTGGTCCCAGGCTGAGCATCAGGAGTACTGATGTACAGTGTGGAGAAGACAGGTGTGATGGTTTGAACAAAATGTCCCCCATAGTCTTGAGGATTTAAACACTCAATCTCCAATGGACGGTACTGGGGGCTTAGGAAGTGTAGCCTTGTTGGAGGATGCATGCCACTGGGGGCAGGCTTGAAGTTTCAAATCCTTGAACTGTAAACCCAAATAAACACCTTCTGTAATTTTCCTATCACATCCACAGGATAGTAACTAAGGTCACGAAAGTCTCGACTCAGGTAGGAAGAGATAGTTATCCCCCTCCCCCGCCTTCCTATCCATCTAGCCCACAGTGATGGATGATGACTGCCTGTCTTAGTTTGGGTCTTACTGCTGTGAAGAGAAACCATGACCAAGGCAACTCTAATAAGAACTTTTAATTGGGGCTGGCTTACAGTTTCAGAGGCCCAGTCGATTATCATCAAGGCAGGAACATAGAGCATCCAGGTGGGCATGGTGCAGGAGGAGCTGAGAGTTCTACATCTTCATCTGAAGGCTGCTAGCAGAATACTGGCTTCCTAGCAGCTAGAATGAGGTTCTTAAAGCTCACACCCACAGTGACACACCTACTCCCAAAAGGCCACACCTACTTGAACAGGGCCACACCTTATAATAGTGCGACTCCATGGGCCAAGCATAAGCAAACCTTCACACTGCTCATGCTGTGGAGGTCTTCTCTCTTCATGTGCTGCGTTGACTTAGGCTTTGAATGTCTGTAATCCCAGCCCTTAGAAGTCCTAGTCAAGTGGATCATGGGTTCAAGGCCAGCCTGGGCTACATAAAGAGATCACATTGAAAACACTTATTGCTGCCATTTACAGCCTTATAGACACCCTCAGAGACCATATCTGTTTAATTATCCATTAGCCAGTCAAACTGACAAACAAAATTAACCACCACTGTCCCCCTTCTTCTGCTAGCCAAACTACTTTTCCCCTAGGGACATCATGCATTCACAAGCCTTGTGTTTATATGGAAGAGAACATGTCTATCTGTGGGAGTCCACACATGTCTCAGACCTGGCCTGAGGGAGTACTCTATTTCCTGATCTTCCCAGTTCACCATAGTTGACTCAGAGATTAGCACGTGGTCCCAGATAAACCAACCAGAGCAGTTTCTTCATGTTTCATGGGTATTGTCAGAAGATATAAAAGCACTCTTGTTTTCAGTCAAGGTTAATAAACTGGGACTTCTGGTGGTCATTTGCCACCATGAAGGGAAAGCATGTCTGAGTTCCTATATACTTTGTTTGAGCACCTGAATCTAGCCATTCCTGAAGGTAGCAGACTAAACAACCTGGTAATATGGGTCAGTGAGCTTTCCTTATATTATAGTTTATTGTGATTTTCTGTCATTCACAGCCAGATGAGTAGCAGTCAAGGGATGAGGGATTATTTCTCCATGACTTCTCTCTGCCTTAAGTCCTTTCTGAGTGACCTAGAACCATTCCCTGCTAAACATCAATTCACTGAGCAAACAGCTTATGAGAGAACATAACTTTTGAGTTTATAAAAACTCTTCCACATATTGAGGGGAGGCAAACATGAATAGAGAGGTGTAAATAAATACTGGAGCCAGGAAACAAAATGACAATTCCATCTGTCAGGTGGACGCAGATGCTAATGGAGACCCAGCTAGGACAACCTCACCGTCTGGTGATAGATTTCATATTCTGGGTCAGTGCTGGGAAGTGGGCTTGTACTTGCTAGGGAGATGATGGGTTAAAGGGTAAAGGAAGCTGGTTCCTTGTCCATCACTTGACCCAGCCATGGTTGTTCACATTATAAACATTACTAAGTTTACACATCAAGCCATTACCTCTGATTGCAAAATCATTGAATGAGTGAACAAAAGGGCCCGACTTTGTTTCCACAGGACACCAAGTTAAGTGGCAAGAAGGGATGATGACCATCAGTAATAACTGCCACCAACATCTATATAAGTGTGCACATGAACGTACAAGTACACCTGCCTGTGTGGGCACCTGTGGAGGCCAGAGGTTGGCATTCTGTGTATTCCTCTGTCGATCCATCATATTTATTAAGACAGGGTCTCTCACTGAACTCAGAGCTCACTAACTGAGCTAGACTGCTGGTCAGGGAACTCCCAGCCTCCTCCTGTGTTGTTCCAACATTCCCTGCCAGTGTTGGGGTTATACATGTGTGGTGCTACACCCAGTGTTTTATGTAGATTCTGGCGATGTGCACTCAGGTCCTTCTCTTTACTGACTGAACTGTCCCCACAGCCCTCTTCCTTCACAGTATCATCCCCACTCAGCCGTGGATGGCCATAAAACTTATCACTCTCCTCTCTTAGTTAAAGAATCAGAGCCTGGCAGGTACTGACCTAGGGTCCAGCAGCAGAACTAAGAAATAAATACAGGCTTTTGGACCCCTTATCTACTGCTGTTTCACACTGCCTGTGGGAGGTGACAGGGACATCAAAACAGGATCTAAACGACTAATTTGGTTCTGGGTCTTTAAAAGGCTGTTTCTGTAAAAACAGCATTTTAACAATGTCTTTCTGAACGGAGGTGGCCAATTAGCAAAACTGTTGCCCAAGGATTAGCAGCAACATGACATATTTAATCTGCTGGGAAAACAGCACTACCTCTGATAAATTATATACCTCACATTTGCACACAAGGCTTTGGGAGGAAGCCTTCCAAGTCTGTCACTGCTGTAGACCAATTCCCTTTAAATAATTTAAATAATTGGACCTCACATGGCAGATTGATTACCCTAAAACCCACCACCCACACTCCTCTCCCCTGATTGGATCTAGTAAAACAACCATCCCCCCAAAATAAACAAACATTTTTACGTTTGTGATATCTCTCAGAGTCCTACAGACTTGTGATCTGGCTTCCTCCTTTCTCGATTTAATCAAGTTGACAAGCAAGACTAACCATCACCGATGTGATGCCTAAGACCCTAGATAGCTGTCACTTTGTAACCATGTGTTGACAAGACAAAAAGCTATATACAGTAAGGCAGATCGACAACAAAGAGGCACAGGGACTAGAAAAATGATGAACAATAGAAAGTTTCTGAAATAAATTATGTGGCAGGTATACATTATATACTATTCAGTTATTGAAAATATTAATATTTATCTATTTTTATCTGCATATATTCATGTATATGAGTTTATAGGCATTGTGTGCATGGAACCTGGAGGCCTGAAGAGAGCAGCAGATTCCCCGAAACTGGAGTTACAAATAGTTGTGAACCACCATGTGCGTGCTGGGAACTAAACCCAGGTCCTCTGCAAGAGTAGTAAGAGCTCTTAACAACTGAGCCATCTCTTCAGTCCCAAATTATTGCAAATTGATATGATTCATTTTTAATTATTTCATATTTATTTAATGTATGTACACTGTAGCTCTCTTCAGACACATCAGAGGAGGGCATCGGATCCCATTTCAGATGGTAGTGAGCCACCATGTAGTTGCTGGAATTTGAACTCAGGACCTCTGGAAGAGCAGTCAGTGCTCTTAAGCGCTGAGCCATCTCTCCAGTCCTATATGAAATTCTTAAATCTGTATTCTTAAACATTGTCCTTTAATCACACATAGGTGTTTTTTATGTAAACATATATACAGCTGTCCCTGGGTATGTTGCTCATATCAGACTTTTAAGGGTTTCAACAAAACATCGAACAATGTTTATATTGAATTGATACTTGCAGCTGTAAAAAGAAGCTCACAGTGTCTTCGTGGAGGTTTACAAAACTGTATTATTCCTTATTAGAAAATTTACATATATGTTAGAAAGGAAGGCATATGAACCTTATTCAAAGCATTGTGGAGTTTGATTTTAAATTACTTTATTTTGATTTATTTTATTCTTTTTTTTTTTTTGGTTCTTTTTTTCGGAGCTGGGGACCGAACCCAGGGCCTTGCGCTTCCTAGGTAAGCGCTCTACCACTGAGCTAAATCCCCAGCCCCGATTTATTTTATTCTTGAGACAGGGTCTCACCATATAGCCTTGGCTGTCTTGGAATTTTCTCCATAGATCAAAGTGGCCTCATATTCACAGAAATCTGCCTGCCTCTGCCTTCTAAGTACTAGGATTAAAAGCATGCACCACCATACCCAGCTCAAGAATTTTAATATTTTAAAGATTTATTTCTTATTTTATATGTGTGTCTGTTTGAGTGTATGCCATGTGTGTACCAGTGTCCACAGAAGCCAGAAGAAGGTCTTAGATTCCTTGGAACTAGAGTTATACAAAG
Organism: Rattus norvegicus; assembly: GCF_021556685.1. Lineage (NCBI taxonomy): Eukaryota > Metazoa > Chordata > Mammalia > Rodentia > Muridae > Rattus > Rattus norvegicus. The sequence continues at coordinate 150,153,327 of NC_141537.1, read as the reverse complement.
TTGTAAGCTGCCAACATAGGTGCTGGGAACAGAATTCTTGTCCTTTGGAGGAGCAGCAAGTTCGCTTAACCACTGAGCAAGCTCCCCAGAATTAAAGAAAAAAAAACATTTAAGGGTGTGTAGTTCAGTTGTTAAATCCCCAGAGCTTAAAAACACAGTATTAGGCCTTCATTAGGTTCTTTACTATAAACATTTCTTCTGGACTGGAGAGTTCATCAGATTGGTATCAACTATCCTTGTGCTCTCTGTTCCCCTGACCCTCTGCCCTCTGCCCTCTGCCCTCTGCCCTCTGCCCTTTGCCCTCTACCCTCTGCCCTCTGACCCCTGTCAACTCTGCACTCTGATCCCACATTCTCTTCCCAGCCTTTCCCTCCCACCATACCCAGCAACTTCCGCTCAGTGGAATTGGGGTCCATATTCCTTCATTCTCTCCAGAATCTGATTCCTGCTTCTTCTACCTCCTACCCAGGATACCATCAAGGAAGTACTCTGCTCCTCAGGGAAGCCTCAGATTCTTTTATCTGTTGCATGACTAAGTCATTACTTATCTGGTAGGACCGACTTGGCGATTTACAAAACAGCTGCCTGGAGCTTCCTGTGAACCACAGCTCATCACACTGATAACCCAGAAACTCTGCAGCTTCTGAAATCTCAGCCTAGAGCCTTTAAGATGAACTCTCTCAGGCAGAAGCCAGAACAATAAAATCTCAACTATACCGTCTGTCCACAGAGCTGCCACTGTAGTCTCAGGGAAGGCTGATTTCTGAGCAAACCTTAAAAACCCTGTCAGTTGGTCAAGTGTGTGAGTCAGCTTTCTGTAACTGCCACAAACACCCAAACACCTAACTTACTTATAAAGAGGAAAGGTTTGCTTTGGCTCCCAGGTCTATAACTGGTTGGGCCTACTGCTTTGGGCCTGTGGCCACAGCACATTGTGGTGGAAACACCTGAAGGAAGGATGCCAGAATGTCAAAGGAAAACAGGAAGACAGACCAGGGTCCTACGGTTCTCTTCAAGGGCGTGCTTCTGGTAGCCTCCTGTCTCCTCACTTGGCTCCACCTGCTGAAGCTTCTGTCATCTCACAGTAGCATCTTGGGCTGGGAGCCTTGGCCTGTGGGTGACATTGCAGATCCAATACCAACAAGTGGTTGAAGTCGTGTTTCTGACACTCCTTAGCTATGGCCTTGGCCAGATTACCTGCTGTCTCTGGGTCATGGCTGGTTTATTTAAAGAATGAGGGTGATAAACGTAGGGACTTTTGTCTCTACAATGAGTACAGGACAACAGTGCAAGGGCTCAATCAATGACCAAGCCCAGAGCCCCTAGGACAGTGCCTGACACATCAGTGTGTCACACAGCTCTTGGCTGTTGCTATAATTATGGCCACAAGAGCAGTGAGTTTGTCTTTGGTGATAGGCTTGGTGCAGAATTTGAACTTGGTGCTGTCTGATGCTGTCCCAGATTCCAACCACTAACTTGTCACAAGTGCACTCTCCAGCTACCTTTGCAGTTCCTTCTACTCCTCACAACAACCTTATCCTGGGGATACAGGCCTTTGTCCTGTTCTTATTCATTCCCGAAGTTGTCTGCCTGTAATTCTCCTTCTCTGTCCCTTTCCCTCTACCAGTGCTGAGGCCCAACTATTGTCAACGACGGGTCTGGGTACCTGGAAGAGAAGAGGGGACAAGAGACACGAAGAAGGATGTCAAGACAAGAGTCTGATCAAGGCGACAATTTTATTTTTCCCCAAGGCTGAATTTATACCATAACAGGGGTAACAGAGGGAGGGGGGAAGTAAGAAATGCAGGCCAAGGACACAATATTCGTGTGGTCAGGGAATCGGCTGATGTTGACAGGATGTCAGAAAGGTCACAGGTTTGTCATATCTATTAGTCAGCAGGATGTTGGTTTTTCAGAAAGGTTACAGGTCATCACATTGGGTATCTTGACGTATCATATTATTATTCATTTTGACCACCAGATTTGTATTAGTCTTCTGCAGCTGGCTGGGGATTTTCCATGAACCCAGTTATACTTAATTCTAACCATAATAATAACATCAACAGTGGGGGGCTTCAAGGGCATCGCTTCCAACAAACTGTAACACCAATCATATCATAGAGCCAACTCCAGTGACTCAAACACATTTGTATTTTACTTCCTCCTTCTCTTACATCAAAGAAGAGAATGCTTTAGAGCAGGTACAGTGGCTGCATCATTAAAGAGACTTTAATCACATGGCTTCCATCTTCAAAGTCACAGTGACAAGTGTTTCATTTCCAACCATCACATGCTCTTTCCAAGCAGTAGGAAAGGCCGAGAGGACAAGAGGTGACTGCACTGCCGATGCCTTTTAAATAACTTTAGTGAGAGCCTCACTCGGGGTTCTGTCTTTTGACCACTCTTAGCTTCAGGGAAGAACTGTGGTCTTTCATGTGGGCACACTGTTGTTTCCAACTGAAATCAGAGGCTTTCTAAGGAAAAAGAAGAAAGCAGCCAGCTTATATGGCCGCACTCCCTCCCGTAAGCAGTGGGGAAACCGAGGACTTAACTCAGTTGGTACAGTACTCACCTAACCAGCAGGAAGGCCTGGGTTCGGGGCCCAACATCACATAAAAGGCCATGGTGGTGCATGTCTGTGATCCTGGCACCTGGAAAGGGGAAGTAGATGGATCAAAAGTTCAAGACCATCTTCAGTTATAGTTTGAAGCCTCTTTGGACTACTGGAGACTGCCAAAGAGGGGAAGAAAGACAGAGGTAAGAAGGGAAGAAGACAGGCCAGCAGGCAGCTGTCTCTACAACATCATTCTTAAAATTCCTTCTAAGGTGAATACTGGACAGGGCTGGGAAGAATTCTTTTAGGGACTTTTTAGGAAAGATGCTAAGACACCAAAAAGTGTGACCTGAGATGTACGGGTCCTTAACTCACCTTTTAGAGGAGGAAGCTGAGATTGTTTGAGGGCCTTTTGTTTTTGCTAAATGGAGATGTAGTTTGCCACCCTGGCTGTTGGACAACAGAGAGAATAAATACTGCCAAGAGGCCTATTTGTTTGCATTTGCAACACCCAACAGCATCCAGCCCCAGCTCCAAACACTAGCTTAGACATTCGAAGAATGAGGGCTTAAAGAGGCGCCTGATTGATTATTAGTCTGCTTGGAAGAATGGCTCGTGCTCACCAACGTCTGGCTCTTTTCCTCCTTCTGAGTGCACAGAAAGAGGCTCACTTTCAGCCCTCTGCAGTGACTCTGGGCTTGATGGCTAATGCTGGCTGGCAGGCTGCTCGCAGAGGTAACAGATTTCGGGTCCCAAACCAGAAGCTTCCTGGAGCTGATAGGTGTGCCTGGCTTCTCTCTTTCTAGTTGGGGGGGGGGGTGTCTTTGCTCAGAGCTTGGAGCCACAAACAGAAGCAGCCTCTAGTCTCCAGAGTCTTAATAAATGGAGCACAGCTCTTAGGGTATCAGGTCAGGCTCCCTGGAGACCTCTACCAGTCAAGAAATAAAAATTTTATAATAGCCTAGAACCTGATAAATAATTGGTTGATAGATTGGGGTGTATCCATACAATTGAACAGTTGGAGCATACCTTTAATCCCAGCACTTGGGAGGCAGAGACAGGCAAATCCCTGTGCCAGGCTAGCCTTATGTACACAGTGACCAACAACAACAAATTATGCTAAATAAAAAGTGCCATCACAAAAGGTCATGAGTTTCCTGACTCTATTTATGTGAAACATCCAGGAGAGCCAGAGCCAGGAAGTAGGTTGATGGCTGCCAGGAGCTGGGAGGAGAGGAGTCATGGGGAGACACCATTCATTTATGTATTCCTGGGTATATAGTTTCTTCATGGAGCAGGGAATTTTTTTAACATTATGTATGGTAGCTGCATAACTCTGTGAACATACCAAAAATCATTTAATTGAGCCATTTAAATAGGTAAATTTTGTCTTGTATGAATTTTCTCTAACATAGTCATCAAAGGAACAAATCTTTGTTGTTCTTAAACACTGAGACTGCAGGGCTAATTTGCTACCACTGCGGCATAATCTTGTCTGGCCTAGATAAAATACTGCCTGAGGTGCCACCATGTCTCCAGGCAGCCTTTCCTCCCTCCTTTAACAGAGTATAAAGAGGTCATGTGGGAGCACAGATCAGGAGTTAGCTAATTCTGTCCTGTCAGAGGTGGAAGAAGTAACGTCTGGGTTCTGTAATGAAGAATGAGTGGACTCACTCCTTTTCTCCAGAAATGGATCAACGATGGGTAAATAAGATGGATGGATGGACGGATGGATGGGTGGACGGACGGATGGATGGATGGATGGATGGATGGATGGATGGATGGGTAGATGGATGGATGGATGGGTAGATGGATGGATGGATAGTTGGGTGGGTGGACGGGTGGACAGGTGGACAGATGGACAGATAGACAGATGTGGATGGATGGATGGATGGATGGATGGATGGATGGATGGACGGACGGACGGACGGATGGATGGATGGGTAGATGGATGGATAGTTGGGCGGGTGGACGGGTGGACAGGTGGACAGATGGACAGATAGACAGATGTGGATGGATGGATGGGTAGATGGATGGATGGATGGATAGTTGGGTGGGTGGATGGGTGGATGGGTGGACAGATGGACAGATAGACAGATGTGGATGGATGGATGGATGGATGGATGGGTAGATGGATGGATGGATGGATAGTTGGGTGGGTGGATGGGTGGACGGGTGGACAGATGGACAGATAGACAGATGTGGATGGATGGATGGATAGATGGATGGATGGATGGATGGATAGTTGGGTGGGTGGATGGGTGGATGGGTGGACAGATGGACAGATAGACAGATGTGGATGGATGGATGGATAGATGGATGGATGGATGGATGGATGGATGGAATATGAGTAGCTTATGACAGACAGGATATAGATTCACTGAAAGAAGACCTTAAAGAAACTGGACTTCACTGGACATGGCAAAGGATGATGTCTACACCACCCAATATGGAAGTGATGAGGCGACGAAGGGCCTCGAGCTCCTGGCCCAGATGCTGAGGACCTGAGAAAGTCGGAGAAAGAGGACTCCAGAAAGATTTTTAGCAGAGGACAAGGGTGGGAAAAAGACTATTTCTGAAAAGAATAGACTAATGGAAGGAAAATACTGGGTGAGAGTTTGGGTGGCCTGGGGTGCCTGAGTTTTTCCTACCTGGTGGTGGGTCCACCTGCTTTGCGTGTGCTTTTCTTGCCTCTTCTCCCAGCCACCCATTCCTACTTCTAAGCTTCCGTGTCCAATTCTCTGGCTATAGGAAGCCCACCTTGCTCCACAGATAAGAAAGGCCCTTGGTGGGTGCTTTTAAACCATATTATCCATCAGTTGTCTCAATTGGGCTCTTAGTAATCCCCCTTGTCCACAGTTTCAGCTTCCTATGGTCAACCATGGTCTGAAAATATCAAATGGGAAAACTCCTGAAGCAAATAAGCCCAGTATAGCCTTGAACCCGTGATCCTCTTGCCTCTACTTCTCCAGTATTCATCTTGCCTTTTGTATTGTAAACACCTCATGGTGCTAGTGTCATTAACTACTGTTGGAACTCTTGGGTCTCAGCTGACTCCCTTCCTGGACCTTGAGCACACCAAGCTTGCCTTTCTGCTAGACCTGCACTGGCCAGCCCACTGGCTTCCCCACAGCAGCACTCAACCCATGCTCTGTAAATAAGCCAAGGTGGATGGGTGACTGTGGGTCTTCACTGCCCCAGCCCCATAGAACACCTTTTTTGAGAGCCACTGGTTTGCCTCAACATCACATCCTTCAAACTCACAGATGGCCACGGAAAGTTGTGAACTGTTGCGATCTTTACTGTCAATTTGTAGGGATTTAACATCACCTAGGAGGTGCACATCCTCATATGCCTGTCTGTGAGAGCATTTCCAGACAGATTTGGCTGAGGAGGAAAAGGCCTCCTCAAATGTGCCTTCACCATCCTATGGATCTTAATGAGATAAGAAGGGACACAGGAGACAGTGAGTTGAGCACCAGCATTCATCTTTCTAGCTTCCTTACTACAGGGGAAATGTGAGCAGCTGCCTCAAACCCCTGTTGCTGTGCCTCCCTGCAGTGATGAACAGGGAGCCAGGCAAGCCCAAGATCTTCCTCTTAAGCCACTCTCTGTCAGGTATTCAGTCATGGCAATAAGAAAGTAACTAAAATGTAGCTCAGCCAGGTATCTTTGGGAGAAAGTACAAAACTATGTTGTTACTCCAAGCATTGTCGTTATTGGAAGGGGATGAGGAGACTATAAATTGGGGGAAAAAACAGCAGAAATCTAGGTGTCAAACTGCTGTCTAAGGCCATAGTCCCCAGCCCCTAACAATCCAATTACGTCAGATTTTGAAAGCTAAGCAGTCATCCCTGGTCAGTTCTTGTCTGGAAGGATCTAAAACTTCAGCAGGAGGTGGACCAGGCCACCAGAACAAGCGATGTGGCCTAGAGAGAGAGGAGCTGGCTCCTACTCCCCAGCTGTAGTCAGACAAAAGCAGACAATTGTGGGTGTGTGCCACCTCCTCTTCTATTGGCAGATCTCCAGAGGGCAGTTGCCAAGGCCCAAGCTTACCTCACACCCATGCTACCAGCTCTACCCAAAGATGGAGGAAAAAAAAAAGGCCAGGCTGCCTTAGTCCTGAAAAGAGAGGAGACAATTGGACAGCTGTGAGAAGACTGTAGCAACCCCTAACTCAATTTCTTGCCTATCATCCTGGTGAAGTGTCTGCAAGGGATGCAGGTCTGTGTTCTGGATAATGGGAGCACCAGACGTCTGGAGGTAGACAAGCATCCCAGCCACAGGATTCATCCGGAAAACATGAAGAGGGAGGAGGAAGGGGAGATCACAAAAGATAGGCTGTAATTTCAGGATCCATGAGAGAGACCACATGATGTAAATAAATGCCACGCCCAAGGCTAGGGTGCAGCTCAGCGGTGTACCACAGAGGATTCAAGCCCCACCAACCAAAAAAACAAAGCAATTTTATTAGTTCTTTTTCTCATTACTGTGATCATTTCTGTGATAAAATACCTGACAAAAGGAACTTCAGGAAGGGAGGGCTCACTTTGGCTCACTATTTGGATAGAGTCCATCATGGGGTGAGAACTCATGACAGGAGGAGCATGTGGTTGGCGCTTTGCACCCACAGTCAGGGACAGAGAGATAAATGCTATTGCTCTGCTCAGTCCAAGATCCCAACCCACAGAATGGTGCTGCCCACATTTTAGGGTAGAGCTTCCCGTCCTAGAAGCTCCCTCACAGGCATGCCCAGGGCTTTGTCTCTTAGGAGATTCAAGAGTCTGACAAGGCCGTGGTCAACACTGACCATCAGAGCAACCCTTTGTCTGAGTTGCAGACTGGACTCGGAGCAGCACCATCTCATTTAATCCTCACTTCAACCCTACAAAGCAGATCCAGTAGGCCTGAATGGAATCGGATTCAAGGTCACGGTAAAGGGCGCAAGGTCACCACGGGTCAGCAGCACAGCAGCGGTTTGAACTCAGTGCTAACCTCCAACTACTTTCTGTTTTCTTCTCCTGCATAGCTGCGTCTGTATTACCACTGCCTGCTTTGGCCTTTAAACAGAAGAGGACACATTATTTCTCTAACTGTGGAGCTTGATAATCTCCCCTGCAGAGTCCAGGGGAAGCAGAGACCTGCAAACCCTTGCTACCCACTTCTATCTCAGTTCCGACCATGCAGCAGCCATGAAAGAGCCCGGCTTGAAGATGGCTGTAGAACCCAGACTACAACCTAATGAACACTGGAAGCTTTGAAGGGTGCCTGTACCTGAGAGGGGAGGCTTTTCTGAGCAACTGCCTCTAGTTTAGCATCAGAGCTTTCTGCTGTTTGAATTTGCCCCCAGGGATCTGCAGGGACAAAGCTTCTATTTGAAAGAGTCATGCTGAAGTGGCCACAAGCACAGCCATTTCATTTCCTATGTTTTTTTTTTTAAAGGACCCAGTGACATTTTGAACCAGCTGAGAGGTTTTTGTGCTTAAGAACAGTATTTTCACTACTTCTTTACTTCATACCTCCACCCCAGGGCACTCCGTGGCTCAGCGACCTCCACCAAGGTGACTCTGGTCCTGTCTGGTCTTCATACCCCTGGCTGAGCTCAGAAGCTGGAAAGCCCTGGCAGGGGAAGACAAAAGGTCTCTTTCCATAATGAGAGGGGGAAAAAAAGACCGAACAGCAGATGCCAGGAGAAGGACAAGGTGAGATCTTTCCAGACCGTCAGCCAGTGAAGGCCGAGCATCAATCCTGACTCTGCTCTTTAATGGCTCACCCACCCCTCAGAATGGCTGAGAACTGCAGCAAGCACAGAGCAGGAAGCAGACTTCAGGTCAGGCTTTCGAAAAACCAACAGGTTAGCGAAGCAAGAAAACAATTTCCTTTTTTTTTAAATCTTTGCAAGCTAATGAGAAATCCTCTTCCCTGAGGGTTAGAGCTAGCTAATAAACCAGGGAGTGACTGGATTCTGTAGTAGATTCCAAGTTCATCTGTTCACTTGCGTCTGTCCATCTGGGCGTGGGATTCAGCTCACTAGCAAATTTATAAGCAAACTCTTGGTTATGGCTCAGTAGGAGAACACGTAGTTAGTCCCCGGCACGCACAAAGCCCTGGGTGTGAACTCTAGCACCGAAATAAAACGAAAACCAGCCAGTTCTTATTAAACCCCCTCGATTTCTTCTTTGAAGCCAGTTGAGATGTTTCAGATAGCAACAGGGCACTCCCACTTTCTCCTGTCTAGTACACCGGGACATCAACCACTCACGATCTTCCACTCTGCTCAGGTAGACTTTCTGGTTATTTCCTCATGATCACTTCAGGTAGTATTATTGTGAACACCGCTGCATCGGTGTTGTCATGGCTTTGTTGTTGATGATGTTGTTGTTGTGCACGTTCTTTTCCATTAGCCATATGTAAGAGTTCCAGGGTTGGGCACACAGGTCCTGGGTTTGATTCTTAACACTGGGAACAAGGCAAAAGGAAGGATGAGGTGGAAGGGGGAGAGACAGAGACAGAGACAGAGACAGAGACAGAGAGAAAGAGAGAGAGAGAGAGAGAGAGAGAGAGAGAGAGAGAGAGAGAGAGAGAGAGAGAGATCTCCAGTTGCTCTTTCTTTGCTGACTCTTAGGTCTGTTTATGCAGGTGGGTGTATAATATCCTTTTTTGATTTGGAGAGTAGGCGTTTTGTTTTGTTTTGTTTTGTTTTGTTTTGTTTTGTTTCTGCAGTGCTGGACATCAAACCCAAGTCTTCCCCTGTGCTGGGCAAGTGCTGTACACTGAGCTGCACCCTGGTACTCAGATTCATTTTAAATTCTACTCCAGCAGAACCAATGCCCTTCTCAAAGTGCTTTGACATCTTCTTGATAAGGTTCCTATTTAAGTCACCTCCTCCTCCTCCTCCTCTTCCTCTTCCTCCTCCTCTTCCTCTTTGTCTTCTAAGTTTTGTATGTTTCTCTTATTTATTTACAAAAAACTCTGCCAGTGCTCTGGATGCAAATCTTTCGATACGCCTATGCATCTTCCCGCTCCCCTGCCACCTATCTGGATGTAGAACTCTCAGCTCCTCTCCAGCCCCATGTCTGCCTGGTTGTCACCACGATGACAATGGACTGGACTTCAGATTGCACCAGGGCCTTATACACTGGGTAACCTGTCCCCAGTTGAATGTTATTCTTTATAGGAGTTCCTGTGGTCATAGTGTCTGTTCACAGCTATAGCACAGAGCCAAAGAGGCCTCCTTTAAGCTGATTTAGGCTCTTGTTGCTGTAATAAAAGCCATCTACCACACTGGAGTGCCATTTAGAATAGTTTCTTACTCACAAGGCCCTTGCTACTCTAGTGAACCAGGATCCTGATCTGAAACCACATTCACATTAAGTAAACTGAAAACTAGGAAACCATGTTCGTTTCAGGATGCCTTTGAATGCAGATGACAAAGCAGTTTTGATTTGTTGGTTGGTCATGTTTGTATGTTTGGTTGATTGGTTGGTTTGGATTGGATTTTTTTTTTTTGAGGTGGGCTCTTTCTATGTAGTCCTGGCTGTGTCTCTGTCTCCTGAGTGCTGGGGTTAAACATATACACCATACCCAGTCATTTGATTTTATATATATATGAGAGAGAGGGGAGAGAGAGAGAGAGAGAGAGAGAGAGAAGAAACCACAGGTCTAGATATTCAACAAATGTAAGATAAGTAGACAGTTTGGCTTTATACATTTAATCCAGTTCTCCTCTCTTTCATCCCCCCCCCCCCACTTAGAATTTGTCCTGCAGAATTTATCAGCTTAGATCCTGTGTATCTTAGGAAGAGGTCTTACTATCATCCCCTCATTATAGATGGGGAAACTGCGAATCAGAAAGTAAGGCGATTTACAGCTAATGTCCTATGGATAGGGATTCATGGTTTTTCTAGTAGTTGTGCTTCAGATTGCACCAGGGCCTTACACACTGGGCAAGCACTCCGTCTCTGGGCTGCGCCCCTGCCCTAGGTCCAAGAATTGAAATCAGATATGTTTGACTCTATTCCAGGCTCTGGATTTCTCTCATCTGTGGCCTGTACCAATACCTCAGAGAATTCTGCCTGAGAATGTATCTTCTGGAAGAAACTGTGGGTCTCTCGGCTGCAGCGATGTTCTGGCTTCTGGTTGGAATAGAAAGAGCTCTCAGGTGAAGGGCAGGGCTGTCATCCACCCACCCCAATCCCTCCTGTGCATTGTCTGCCTACACTGTTACATTTTCCTAAGCCTTCAGCTTTCCTCTGCGTTTCCCTCCCATGGCTTCTTTTTTATGGCTTCAATATAAATAATTTACCAGGAATTGTCATGCTCTCAACTGCTCAGACTGCTAGAGAAAACAACTTCTGAAACTCTACAGTGTAATTGAATGTTTGAAACACAAGTACCCTTACCTCTAAGAGTCCACAGCAGAGACAGAAGGGGGCTGCCACACCAGCCACCGTTGGGACTGTGCGGCGGTGCATCTCAGAGCCTGCCTCGGGGGAATTCTGTGAACAAGTGCAGGGCCCTGCCTTCGATTCTCATCTCCGTGGGTGACTGTCGACCCATGCTAACAATTCCAACTCTGAGCTTTTCTGTGAAAGCTTACATCTTATTTGTTGAGCTGCTTTACTTTTTCTCTAAGCAACCAACCTTTGAGGGTACAAAATGCAAAAAGCAACGGGAAAATATTCAGTTTATTGATCATTTCCTTGGACAATACAGTCAGCAGGGAACCCCTAAATTTTGCCACCACCCAAAGTCACTAAATGCAGAAATTTTTCTGGGGAGATTTGCAGTCACCCAAACAGCACCCATCTCTTAGGACTTTATTGTCTCCGATGCTCATCAGCTGGTATAGCCCCGTAGAATCAAAAGAGACTCCTCTTGTCCATCGTACTCAAGATCTCAGACAATACCCCTTAATGTCCCTCTTGAAGGGCAATTTCCCCAAGCTGTCATGAACAGAAACTTTCACAAAATACAATTAGCATGAATCACTAGGAGGAAAATCTAAAGACATGAAATCAAAGCTCTGACATTTTATTAGATTAAATAGATGGAAAATTACCACCCGATTGCTCTAAAATTTTCTAAGCAGTTCTGATTTCAATTCTTATCTTGTCCTAGGCCAATTTCAAATGGTTTACAAACCAGTGCTGCTCCACAGACCACAAACAAGCAGCCCTTTTACCAAGAAGTAGAAAGCACATGTGTGACGTACATGCCACCGGCCACCTGTACTGAAACCAAAGCAGACACTACTAGTCGATCACAGTGCCCATTGTTCACTGGGGCCCCCAGATTCCTTTTCAATATGCTCATCCCTACCCATCGTTAGACTGGGTGTACAAAATGAAAACTGGCGTCCTTAGCTCCTTTTGCCCAGAGTCACACTCTGTCTTTTTTGATAGTAAAGAAGGATGTCCTGGTCTTCCTCCGGCCTCTCCTTCCTGTTCTGCCTCATCTGGGGAAGTCATCCCTGTCATCTGATTCATAGTTGGAAGGCAAGGCAATACTAACCTCAAGTTTCAAAGGAAGAAAAGACCAAGAGAATGCTCCTTCTAGTTCTATCTTCAATCTCTTTAAAACCTTCTAGAATGATCTGATCATATGCTTGGCATCTTTCAGTAGAGGTGTCATATGTGGAGTACCTACAAGGTTCCTGGCCTTGTTTTTGGTAAGTTTTGCTATCTTAAGTTATTATGTAACAATCCCATGAAACAGCCGTCATGCTGACCCCACTTTAAACAGATGATAAAACTTGAAGAGGGAAAATGACTAATTAAGGTCAGGCAGTTAGAGCTAGAGCAGATGTTGCCACAGGGGTGAGCTGCATGCCAAAGGTGGTCACCTCCTTGTAGACTCACTGGGGAAGCAAGCTCTAGTTCCCCCTGTAGGTGACCCCATACAATGCACAGCCTTTCTCCAAGAGGTCCAGCCAAGCAGGAGACGGGACACTTCCTCTCCCTACGCCTAGAGGGCGATAGTGGGCGGACCGATGCTCAGCCCCACACTGAATGCTGTTTATCCTAAACATTATAATTTAAGGTGCCTGGAGGGATAACAGTGGGTGTCCACTCCCACAGCCCATGGATGTTGCTGCATTTCCCTGACAGTATTCATTTGCTTGTTGGGGGTCCTGGAAGCTTGGCATTTTAAGGTAGGACTTGGAGTGTCCACCCAGAATAACTGATGGAACGAGCTAGTATTTTAGGCAAGTCATTGGCTGGAGAATTTACCCATCCGGCCACAGCAATCTGGCTTCCTAGACAACTGCAGAAATAAATAAAGCCAAATAGGCGAGTGGTAATGACAACCAGTACTATTTATTGAACTCCATATGCTGAGCGATGCTGAGCAGATCTATGTATACCTAAAACTAGACGGTATTGTCTTCCCATTCGGCAGCGAAGGGAAATTCCTTCTTTGAGAGAATGTTTCTTCCCCCCACAAGACCCTGAAGTCGTCTTGGTATAGAGGCAGATGAATAAGGTGGGCGATGGACGGGAATCACAGCTGTATTTGTGTAAAATGAAGCGGGTGACTTCGGAATAATGAGAACAATTTCGCATGTGCTTTAGAAACTCAGTCTGAGGACTGCTGAAGAGAAAGCTCTGGAAATTTTTTTTGAACAGTGGCAGCCCTCCAAAAGAGTATTTGTAGTTAAGGATCCCCTCCCTCCTTTCCCAAAAGCAGCCTTTGTTTGTTTTCTGAATTACAGAGGCTATTTATCTTAACTGTAGAAGGTAGAAAATAGAAAAAATAAAAACAAAAACATTAAAAATCTGACTAAGTCTCTAGGATCCAGGCCTAACGTTGGAAAAGCAGTTCTTGTGTCCATTGTTGCTGTTAAAATTAAGCTGCACTGAATATTTTCTTAGTTATATATTTCTTGTACATCTCTGATTATTCCCTTAAAACGAGCCTCGAGAAGTAGAATGTCTGGCTCAAAGAGCATGTATGTTTCAAAGCTTTGAAATGCATTACCAACATGGCTAAGTGAAAAAAAAATCACCAGATTTTAAGGTGAGTGTTTTGATAAGCCAGAACTTGTATTATTTGGAAGTATTTTCTTGTCTGTGGATTGCTGGTTCATGACTTCTGCTCTTTTCTTTTTTCCATGAAAATTTTTTGGTACTTTGGTAAGTTGGGTTGTTTTCTGGGGGCTGCTTTCATACTAAAGAAACTAACCCTCTGTGTATCTTGGTTTGTGCTTTCCCTCCCTTGTTGTTTGATTTTGAATGATATGAATTTTGTTTTGTTTTGTTTTCAGTGCTAGCACTGGATCCTAGGGCCTTAGACATATTGTTTACCCAGAAGATCACTCTCTAGCATATACTGAAAAAATATCAGTGCATGTCATTTGCACAGCCCTCAATACTTTTTAAAGACTTTTCAGTTTTTTTCTATGACAATTTCACACATGTATACAAAGTATCGTGACTGTAGCAAACCTGAGCTAGGCCTGGAACCTCCGAATCCCTTCTATCTCCGCTGCAATGTTGAGGGACTTGATCTTGTGCGGGAGCCATAGCCCCAGTGAGATCACCAGTGCAGAGGCTATGCCATGGCAGAAGACAGCATGTGTGTGAGCGTGCGCACGTGTGTGTGCGCATATGTGTGAATGTGCACATGCGTGTGGATGTGTGTACATGTATGCATGTGTACGTGCATGTGCGTGTGTGTGTGTGTGTGTGTGTGTGTGTGTACACCTTTTGCTTCTTCACAGTAGAGTCTGTAAAGGTCTCCCTGCACTGTACTTGTTCTTATATTCTTTTTCTTTCTTTTTTGAGACTCGTTTTTATTTTTAATTCTGTGTATGTATATGTATCTGTGCGTGAGTGTGCATTGAATTCCCTGAATTGATGGTACATGCAGTTGCAAGCTGCCTGATGTGGATGCCTCTGAACTGAACTTGGATTATCTGCAAGAGCAGAACCAGTTCTCTATCTCTGAGCCATGTTTCCAGCCCTCTTGTTGTTTTATTGAGAGGCCTGTCCCAGACAGAGATGCATAATTTCTGTGGTGAGTGTATTGTATGAAACATGTTTTGAGAAGCAGTGTCTGATCAGTTACAGTGTTTTTAAAGTCTCATATGTTCAGAGTTATTTGATCCCCACCCACTTTGTTAAATCCTTAAAAAATCTGGTGAATCCCTATCCTACTAAAATTTCTAATAATGTGATAGACACCATAACAAAAAGCAACCTGGGGAGGAAAGGGTTTATTTCAGCATATCATAGTTCATCATAAAAGGAAGTGAAGGCAAGAACTGAAGCAGAGACCACTGAGGAGTGCTGCTAACTGTATTGTTCTCCATGGTTTGCCCAGTTTGCTTGCTCATACAACTCGGGACCACCCACCCAGAACAGCACTACCCACAGTGGGTGGGCTCTTTCATAGTAATCCCCACTCAAGAAAATACTCCTCAGGCTGGCCTGCAGGCCAATGCGATGGAGACATTCTCTCAATTAAGGCTCCCTCTTATCGGATGACTTCTACTTAAAGTTGACAAAAAACCTACCCAGCATAGTCTCTATTTGTCAGTAGCTGGAAAAGCAGAGACACACATTCAAAGCATTTGGGGACACACCTGACCTTCTTCCACATTGGCGATGGTCCAACTTGACAACAGAGGAAACCACAGGAAGAGAAGAGGGACTTGGCAACTGTCCCTTAAGTGCCTGTGTTCCCTGGAATTTTTGTCCAGGTTTCCCCTCACACTTCACACGGTGTATAAAGACACCCATATCTATATCAGAGCTCTGTGTGCTGTCTTCATGTCCACATGGGACACTGAACACATCAAACCACATCCTCCAGTTGATTGCATTTGCAAACCCACAACAAAGACCCTGTTCTGGGTCACCTTGACATTGTTCTTGAATTGCTGCCCAGCCTCCAAACTAAGCCACTTGCTTTCTGTCTGTTCTCCACAGCAGCCAGGGAGAGGGGGACATTGACAGTGTCACATGTGATGGTGACTAAGACCTTAGTCTTTGCTCATCAGCCTCATGGTGAAAGTCATGCTTCTTAGTCTGCAGACCTCTTATAAGATGACATCTTTATACTCATTGGTGTGTAGTCTCTCTGGCCCCTCCCTCCTCCTTCCAACCACATAGAGATGTCTCTGGATAAACCAAGCTTTCTCCTGACTCCTGAGCATTTGAAACACTGCTCCATCTGCTCGGAACATTTCCACCAGACACCTTCGCCTGACTAAGTCCTCTTCATCCACAAGGCTTAACTCAGATAACTTCCTCCAGAAGCATCATTCAAAATTCCCTTCATGCGTTCTCTCTCTCTCTCTCTCTCTCTCTCTCTCTCTCTCTCTCTCTCTCTCTCTCTCTCTCTCTCCTTTTTTGCTTAACATTAATGCTGTGCCTATTTACCAGTTTCCTTTTTTCAACCAGTGGCACGGCAGCATGGGCATATTATTGTGCATCTCACAAGAGACAATGATGTCAAGAATGACCTCACACCATCACAAAGAGCAAGAAGACTGGGTCTCCTTCACTTCTATGTAACAGAATATACTTATTAAACACTAGAACATGGAGTTCAAGATCAGCTTGGGTTACAAGAGGCCCTGTCTCAAAAAGTAAATAAATAAATACATAAAAATAAAACAGGAGCAGGCGTGATGGCCCAATAGTTAAGAACACCTGGCAGCTACTTTTGTAAGAGGACCTGGGTTCGATTTCTTTTTTTTTTCTTTTTTTTTAAAGATTTTATTTATTTTATATAAGTGAGTACCCTGTCACTCTCCTCAGACACACCGGGAGAGGGAATCAGATTGTGTGGCAGATGGTTGCGAGCCACCATGTGGTTGCTGGGATTTGAACTCAGGACCTCTGGAAGAGCAGTCAGTGCTCTTAACCACTGAGCCACCTCTCCAGCCTCCTGGGTTCGATTTCAAGCACCCACATAGCAGCTCACAACGATTTGTAACTCTATTTCCAGGGGATCCAACAACCCTCTTCTGACCTCCACAGGCACCAGGAACTCATAAGGGACACATACATACATGTAAACAAATGCTCGTATACATAAAATAAAATAAATATTTTAAGAAGACTAAATTATTCTAAAACTAAAATAAATCTGGGCATGGTGGTTTATGCTTTTAAGGCCAGTACACAAGAGGTAGAGGCAGGAGGTCAGGAGCCTCAGCTCCACATCGAGGTCAAGGCCACACTGAGTTGAGACCCTGTCTGAAAATTGTAATCATGTAGAGCCGTACCACACAGAGATAATCCTTGCTATCATTTTGATGCTGGGCCTTCTAGTGTTTTTCTTGTGAATTTGTAACTAGACATATATAACATACTTACAAGATTTATGTGTATGTGTGTGTCTAGATATACTTGTATGTTTTGTAGCTTTGATTTTACCAATATGGGATTATAATGTACAGATTGGCTTTCAAAACAGCAATGTTTCCTTCCTCATTAAAAAGCAACACATGTTCGTGGAGAGATTTGGAAAATGTGGAAAAACAGAATGAAGAAAGTCTAAGTCACAAGCAATGCTACTTTCCAAAATATTGACTGTTTTATAACCTGATTTAAAAAAAAAATGTTAGAGCTAAGAGCGAACATTTGAATCTGATCAAGGAGACTTCAGTGCTCCCTCAGGCAATGCTGAGGATTAAACCCGAGGTCTTGTACCTGCTAAGTAAGTGGCTGCCACTGAGAAACACCCCTCCCAGGCTCAAACCTCTAGGCAGAATTCTTCCAAGATCTTCCTCCCCCTTCACACAAGGGGGAAAATGTCTGTACTTTTCCAAAGGCAATTTCACTTTAGACAGTGGACAAAGGGAGAGAAAGGGATTGGAAGATGCAGGCTGCTTTCTCTTCAAATCTTCTGTGCCCCAGAAAGCACCGGCAGAGACTGGCCGGTTTGTAACAGTATCAGAACAAAACCTTAGGCGATCTGTCATTTCTGATTCCATCTAAGAGTTGGGGCACAATTAAAAACTGTATGTCTTGACTATAAGCAAATCATTTCTAGGTATGAGTCAGGATTATCTTGGAAGGAAGAGAGGGTAATAAACTGCCCATGGGAAAGCAAATGGGAGATAGTAGGGGCAATGAAGAGTGTGAGCTTTGATTGGACATGGAGACCAAGGAGCACGTTCTATATTATTCCATCCACCCACCCACCCACCCATCCATCTATCCATTCACCTATTCACTCACCTATCCATCCATCCATCCATCCATCCATCCACCCACCCACCCACTCATCCATCCATCCACCCATCCATCTATCCATCCATCCATCCACCCACCCACCCACCCACTCATCCATCCATCCATCCATCCATCCATCCACCCACCCATCCATCTATCCATCCATCCATCCATCCATCCATCCATCCATCCACCCATCTATCCATCCACCCACCCACCCACCCATTTATCCATCCATCCATCCATCCATCCATCCATCCATCCACCCACCCATCCATCCATCCATCCATCCATCCACCCACCCACCCACTCATCCATCCATCCATCCATCCATCCATCCACCCACCCATTTATCCATCCATCCATCCATCCACCCACCCACCCATCCATTTATCCATTCACCTTTTCACCCACCTATCTATCCATCCATCTCTTTGCTAAAGTGTCTTTTTTATATATAATAAGCACATTTTACATGACAGTTACTGCTAATTGTCAACTTGAGAATCACCTGGGAGATGGGCTGATGTGCTCACCTGGGAGGGGTTATCTGATTAGGTTCATTGATGAAGACCCACTTTTACTGTGGGTGCAACCATTCCCTGGGTGGGAATACTGGAGCCTATAAAATGGAGAGGACTCACTAAGCAGTCATATTCATCTCACTTTGCCTCCCGACTACAGATGTAATGTGACCAATTGTGTCCTGTTCCTGGTGCTGTGACTTCCTGCCACGGTGGGCTGCAACCCCTCACAGTGAGTCAAAACAAAACAAAACAGCTTTTTGTTCTTCAAGTTGATTCTGCCATTGCAACAGGAAAGTAAGATAGTTAATAAGCAGAATATTGTTATTTTTTTATAATTTGAGGCTTTTTAAAACTTCACTATCAGAATTCTCTTACAACAAATGGTATTTTTTAAAGCCAATTTTTTTAACTTCCTCCCCACCCCAAAAGGCTAATCCTGTTTTTCCGTCATGTCCTGCGACAGTATTTTACATCGCCCCTGGAGTACTGAAACCTGAGGGGCTTCCTGAACAGCGACCAGATGAAGCCTAGGGTTCAGGGTTTGGCTACAATCATGTTGTTCTAAATAAAGACCGGGAACACACGCTGCCCTTCATTACATAACAGCTGCGCTCTTCCTAATGCACGCCACTCTCCTCTCTAAATTACTGACTCTCTGTGCATCAGAGTCAATCCTCCCTTCTTGGCTGTTATGCTTTGAACATAAAATGCCTCATACATCCATGCTCCTGGAATTTTTTTTGGAGGGGGTTTGGAAACCTTAGGTGGTGGGCCTGGCAAGAAGGTCACTAAGGGCTGATTCTTGGGAATATTTTGTCTCTGCCTTTTTCCTGTCCCCCTCTCCCTGCTTCCTGTCTTCCATAAGGTATGGAAAATCTTCTGCTCACATCCCTACTGCCACCACATTCTGCCTACATTCATGGGACCAAGCATAGGAATTGAGCTGTCTGAAACTGGGAGCCAAAGCGAAGCTTTCCCCCTTCCAGTTGTTTCTATTGGGTAATGGGAAAGTAACAAAGACGTTGACTTCCTTGAGGGTTATAACACCACACAGACCTAGTCCAAACTCTGACTACTGAGACAGGGGAGTGGGGTGTAGATTGATGGTAAAGCATTGCCTAGCAACTGGGAGGCCCCGAGTTCCACACTCTGCACACACACACACACACACACACACACACACACACACACGCACGATCAGTAAAAGTAACAAATAACTTTCAAGGTCACTGTAAGAAGCAGTGAGGGCTGGAGCGATGGCTAATTAGTTAAGAGCACTGACTGCTCTTCCAGAGGACCCAGGTTTGATTCCCCAACATCTACATGGTGTCTTACAACTGTCCAAAACACCAGTTCCAGAAGACCCAAGGACATTTTCTGACCTCTGGTGGCATTGCCTGCCCTTGGTGCACAGACACTCGTGCCAATAACAAACCCATATACTTAAAGTAAACATTCTTAAAGAAGAACCAGGGAGGCGAAAGTCAGGAAAACTCCTAGGTTAGTTAATACCAATGCTTTGGGCATTGATTCTTTCTCAGAAATGTGTGTTTTGAAAATGTGTGTTTTGTCAGCCGCTTAACCTCTGTTTCTTCATTTGTCATAGGAGGGTGTTTCTGTCTGTCTCCATGCTGATGTAATAAATGTGAGAATGAAATGTCCAGATGCCACCTCAAGGAGTGGCTTGTCCCTGCTGCCAGCTCCTGCACGGTCAGCTTGCAGGTAAACCTGCACTGAAGACTTGAACTTAGGACCCAAGGGCCAGCCTGCTCTAGTCACTACTGCACAGCTTTGCAGGCATCGGCCAAGGCTGCTTGGTCTGCAACATGGTTCAGCTGCTCTCTCTTCCAAGTCCTCTCCCTCCCCAGCTATTGATCCCTGATCAATATTCCACATGGCAACTCCATCTCGGCAGCTGTTCAGAGAGCCAGATTGGTGGCAGTTAGTGTCCAGGGAGGATGATAAAGCAGACAACAGAGTAGGACCTCGATCCAGATGACTGACCAAAAGGTGAGGACAGATTGGCCCAAGCATGAGGTGACCCTGGTTTGAGTGTTACGTGCCCACTGGAAGGGACTTGGGGCAGGGCATATGTGTGGAAAGGATGCACTAGCTAGCATGCCGTACAAGGCCTGGGAGATGTGCAGGCAAGTTGTTGCCATAGAGACAATACAATTAGATGAAGGCTTAGTTTCCTGACTGCCATAATAAATTACCACAAACTTGGCAGCTTATAGGAGCAGAAAAATGTTCTGTAGACCAGAAGTCCAAAGTCAAGGTGTCACTGTGCCCGTTCTTCTGGGAGCTCTGAGGCAGAGTCTGCTCAGTGCCTCCCTCCTGGTGGCTCCTGAGGAAGCCTGGGGCTTCAGACTCTATGTCTGAGTCCTCCTTCATTTGTTGTTATTTCCCATGTCCTCTGGGTCCCAAATCCTCCTCCCTTCTCTCATGAGGAAAGACATCTCTCTCCTGAAATAATGCTTATCTGGAGTATGAGCTCATGTTGAAGACTTTGAGTCATATCTGCAATGACCCCACTGCCACCCTCAGATGTCTGAGATCGATTTGTGTTGGAGGAGCCGCAACTGAGCCTACTGCAGATGCTTGCTGTTACTGCCTGTTGTTCCAGCTGCTCCAGAGGCTGAGGCAGAGCATGGCTTGTGCCCAGGAACTCAAGACCAACCTAGACAGTGGTATGAGACCTTATCTCTAAAACAAAACCAAAGAACAACCCCACTAAATGAGAGAGAGAGAGAGAGACAGAAAGAGACAGAGAGAGAGAGACAGAGAGACAGAGAGAGACAGAGAGAGAGACAGAGAGACAAAGAGAGACAGAGACAGAGAGACATATACAGAGAGACAGAGACAGAGAGACAGAGACAAAGAAAGACTGACAACTATCAAAGTCAAATGCCCCTCCCCCTGGGAGCCTACCAAGAAGACGTCATCTACAGCAGGTGGGCAGAAGGGCCAAGCGAGATCCTGGACTTCATACTCACAGGGGCTAAGCTCCAGAGAACATGAACTATCCAATCAAGGCAAACCCATATGCCAGGGCCGGGCCCTGCCTAAGGAAAAAGGGGAGGAGGGGGTGGCTGACACTTGAGCTGGGGACATCTGGCCTGCAGTATTTGCTTGAGAAGCTCTGAGCCAGCAGCAGCAACCCAGACTTTTCCCAGCCAGGACAAGAGCTGCCCCTCAGGATCTGATCCTCCTCCCTTCCTGGCCATGAGACCCACATGTAAATGCGCTTGGTGAGGAAAGAGACTACCCCAGAGAGAGACCAGGACAGCATGTGTCCGTGTTCAGACATAAGCAGAGCAGGATAGTAAGGACATCTGGTTATCAGGCCTGGGGATTTAAAAAACAAAAAGTAAGACTGAGTTCTGGAAAGTTTAGTAATTTCTAAGCACACTCTCAAAAAAAAAAAAAAGCCCAAGAGTTAACACTCTGGGAAGAACAGTGGGGGATGGAGTAAAGACCACAGTGTGTTTATTCTTGAAAGCACAGAGGAATGGTTCACGCCAAGTGAAGTTGTCGTTGCTGAGGAAAGATGAAGAGGAGATGAGGACACTCAGCAGGTCTGGGAAGATGGCTCAGTGGTCTCCAGCACTTGCATAGATGTCAGGTAGGCGCTGTGGCCTGCCTGTTGCTTGGGAGACAGAGACAGGATCAGTGAGAACAAGCTGGCTAGGTAGCCAAACCGTGGAGCTCAGGGCTCAAGTGAGAGACACCCAGTGTTAACCTCCGGCCTCTAAGTGCTTACACATTAACTCACACATGTGCACTCCCACACGCAAACATGTATATACGCGGGCATATACAACATATACACAAATACAAGCAAAATCATTTTTTTTAAATGCTCAAGGAAGACGATGTGTCAAGTCTGCAGAGAGACAAAACCAACAGAATACAAACAGCAAGAACTAGCTTACAGTACTATAGGAGCTGATAGGTCCTAAGATCTGTATTTGGCAAGCAGAGTGCCCAAGGGAGCTAGTGCTGTGGCAAGGCCCGGGGAGAAAATGTCTTTAAGTCTATGTCTTAAGCAGGGAAACCTAGGCATGGTGGCGGCCGCACTAGTTACATAGTGAGATGATGCAGGTGGATCGGACGATCACAGAAATGTGAGACCAGGCCACACTCCACAGCAAGACCCTGACCCACGAAACAAAAATTCAAAGACAGATCTTCCGTGTAGCCAGGACTGATGGTACAGTACAAAATGATTGGGCTCCAGAACAAGGGAGGCCAGGGAGTGGCAACCATTGCCAGAAGCCACGTGGAGATTACTGCACTCGGAATGATGCCCAAGGGGGATGATTCAGAGAACAGGTCAGTGAAGGCAGCACGGATGAGAGGCTGTGCTACCTGAGGAAAGAAAATAGGGAGCTTAACATGAGGCTCCCACAGGACAGCACAACCCTACGCCCTCTTCCACCTGAATTCCACAGTGGAGGCAGAGTTAGGACCCCTGAATCTCCACACCAACAAACACAGTGAGGACTAGCAGCATCCGGCCCTGAAGGTACCCATGGCAACCATTCCCATCACACTTCTCTGCAGAATGGCAGATGCACTTAGAAGACTTGAGGACATGCGGTCTGAGCTGACCTGCAGTGCCCTGGCCTCCTCTGACAGAGCAGGGGGTATATAGGAACACAGTCATAAATGGATCCCTGGGTCAGAGACCAGGAAAATGGCTCTCCACTCTCTAACCTCTACCCTGCATCTCTGCTCCCTCTCCTCATCCCTCCCTCTCTTCAAGCTTAAACCTCTTCCCCTCTCCTTCCTTTTCTCTTGTCTCTCTACTGCACTTCTGTTTCTACAACCCTCACCCCTCAGTCTTACACACTCTCCCTCAGCTTAGGCTGTTAGAAGCTTTTGCATCAGTTCATAAAGCCCCTACCCCACCCTTCTTCTAATTACCTTCTATTGTGCCTGCACTCGGTTCAGAAATTATCTCTGAAGCTTCAGGAGAACCGCCTCAAGGTCTCTGTACCTGTCACGAGCATGATAGCAACTAGACTCTAACCACCAGAATCCCCTAAATTGATCTAGCGACTCAGAGCAATCGTTATTGAAACTCAAGCTGACTTCCATTCAGAAACTGGAAAGCTGTCCTAAAATTCATGCAGAAATACAGGTGATCCCCAATAGACAAATCTACAGCAAAGCAAGGGAGCATAGATTACCCTAAGGCTCCAAGTATAGGTCAATGGAAGAGAATCGATTGCACGGAATAAAACCTCAAGTGCACAACTGAGTTTTGCCTGGATAATTCAATGAAGACCTGATCATCCCTTCAACAAATGGTGCAAGGACAAGGGGAAATCCACATGTGTCCATGGTCCACAAAAACTGGCAAAAATGGCTCAAAGACCAGAACTGAAGAGATGAAAATGCTTACTCAAATACAAAAGCCCTCCTCCAACCGGGAAATACAAGTCAAAACCATGAGATCCCACAGAAAGGGCTACAATAAAAAGACAGTGAATATGATGTTTCTTAAAGAAATTAAACATAGCCAGGCAGGGTGGTGCAAGTCAATAATGCCAACCGTCAGGAGGCAGAATCAGAGAGATCAGAAGTTCAAGGCTAGTCTCAGCTACCTAGTTAAATGCTGCCTGGGTATGATGGTTCGTGTTTAGAATTGCCAGCCTAATAGATTCAAGAATCACCCTGTGGGTGAACCTCTGTGGGAAGACACCACCCATTCCCACCGTGGGTGGCGTCATTCACTTGACTGAGGTCTTAGAGCGTGTGAGCAGAGAAAAGGAGCTGAGTAGCTGGGCATTCACCCCTCTCTACTTTCTGACTGTGAAGCCTGTGTCACCACCTGCTTCCAGCTCATGCTGTATTGACATCCCCACCATGTTGGACTGGACGCTCGGAACCATGAGCCAAAAGAAACCCTTTCTCCCCCAGGTTGATTTTGTCAGAGGATTTGGAGATTTTTTTGGTATGGTTCTTTGTTTTTAATCACAGCAACAGGAAAAAATGAAGACACTGGGCTCTATATAAAACACTGCCTCAAAAAAAAGAGAGTGAAACAAAATTACCCTATGAGCTATTACCTTCATGGCGGGGAACTTAAAGCAGGAACATGAAAGTATGTCTGTACCTTCAGAGGAGTGTTGTTCACCACGGCCTGAGTGTTGAAGCTATCCCAGTGTCTGTCTATTGAAAGGCCGTTCAGACAAGGCAATGTTGCTCAGTCCTTTTTAGTGATGATGTGTTTATTTATTATACACACACACACACACACACACACACACACACACACACAACATGATGCACATGTAGAGAGGTCAGAGGATGATTTGAAGGAGTCATTTCTCTCCTTCCACCGTGGGCTCCAATGGATGAATTCAGGTTGTCAGACTTGGTGACTAACACCGTTACCTTCTGAGCCTTCTCACGCGTCCTATACTCACGCTTCAAAATGAAGGAGGGGCTTGGGAAATGGTGTAGTGGTTAAGGTTCTTGCTACTCATACATGAGGTCCCAAAGTTGGATTCCAGACCCATGTTGTGGGTGTGGAGACCCATCTGTAATTCTGGCCTCAGAAGATGGAGACAGAGGAGTCCCAGGACACACTGGCTCACAAGACTAGGCGTACCAACCAGATCTGGGTTTGGTTACGAGAGTAAAGTAGAACAGTGATAGAAGGTGATCCCCAGTGTCAACCTCAGGACTTCGAGGGAACATGCCCACTCTCCCATGCACCTGCAAGCGCCTGCGTTCAGCATATAAACATTTGTACCAGAAGGGCGTGGGGTGGTAGGAAGGAGATTCCGGCATCCACGTGGATGAGCCTTGAGGACATTGTGGTAGGTAAAATAAGCCGATCAAGAAGGGGAAAAAAGATAAATGCTGGATGACTCCATAATAACAGCACCTAATATGATAAAACTAGTTGAGCAGACAGCTGCCCAGGCTGGGGGGAAAGAGGCTGGGGCACTCAGAGTCAAAGAGGAAAGAACCCTAGTTTAGGATGATGTTGGCTTTGGCAATGGATGGTGATGGCTGAATAGCATTGCGAATTGACTTAATGACCCTGAGTTGTGAGGTTAAAACGGAAATTTTCATAATATGTTTTTCTATAATATTAAATAAAGGGATTTTTTATAGTTGCCTAAACTTACCCATGCCAAATAAACAGGCTGGGAGTAGCTCAGTAGAGTGAGCATGTTAAAGGCCTGGGATAGCACGCCCATCCAGGCACTAAGTATGATTATAGATCAAAACATGTAAAAAACACGAGAAGAATCATGGATCGAGTCCTGCTCCCCCAGCTTGGAGTCTCAGGGACTGTCCTCTAATCACCTTAAATAGTTCCAAATACAACCTAATAAAACATTCTCTTGCCTTCCGAAAGGCTCCCCAGAACACTAAAGAACATTGGTTTCTTCCCCGTGGACTGGGATTATATGACTTCAGTGTGGACCCACAAGTTATTAGTTACAGCATTTTTGGAGAAGGAAGGGATGAATCTGTGTTGCTTGTTGCTTACATAAGCTGCTGTAAGAGACGGGTGGACCTCGAGCCTGTGAGCACAGTGGGGAGGTGGTTAAGAGCCGGTAAAGGTGCAGCAGTCTGCAACTGGAGCCACTACAGCCACAGCTTGAGGAGGAGGGAAGAACAGGCAGAGTACCTGAGCCCCAAAAACGTCATCCCAGGGCTTTAGGATATCAGCATCAGGAGTCCTATCTCAACCTGTCACAACCAGGAGAGATGGAGAAACAGTTCCTCCCACACAGCAGCTGAGACAGAGTGTTGTTCCCAAGACTGTTGATTCCCGAAGTCATTGGCTCTCAGAGGGCTTGTTAAAGCACAGAGAGCTGGGCCACCGGAGATGCTGTTTACTAGGCTGGAGGAAACAACAGAGCTTACCAGAATGAAGTCCCAGGCAAGGCCTCTGGGGTTGCTGCCTTGAGGACCACATGTTGAGAATACTGCCAACCTGTGCTGGTACAGACAGGGTATGGCAGGGTGTGTAGAAACAAACTCTTTTGAGAGTGCCCAGTGGATTGGCCCCCATGCAAGCTTATCTCTGGCTTACACCACTGTCCGGTACAGCCTGGCTGATCCTCCAGGTTCAAAGAGCCAGTACTGGAAAAGCTGATGAGAAGGTTGGGAAGGCAATGCCAGACAAGTGTGTTAGCTCACAGGCAATTCCACTAGGCTCCTCCCAGGGACTTAGCAAAGATCATCACCTACAGCTGCCAGGTGCCCGAGTATAGGCTGCATATAAAAAGATTGCCCACCATTCCACACACCTCTCTCTCTGTGTGTCTCTCTGTCTCTCTGTCTCTCTCTCTCTGTCTGTCTCTCTGTCTCTCTCTCCCTCTCCCTCTCCCTCCCTCCCTCCCTCCCTCCCTTCCTCTCTCTCTCTTCCCACGTGTTCCCGAGCAGTCTCTCTCCCCGTTTGTGTTCTCTGTGCCCCATCCTTCTCTCTCTCTGGCTCTGCTCTGTCTGTCTGCCCATCTACGTGACCACTTGTCTGCCTCTACCTCCTCCCCAGGTCCTCACTCCCCTTCCTTCCCCCAAATAAATCCCCTTATGCCAGATCTGTTGCACGGTGTGATTTCTCAGGGGGACACCTTGGCATGGGTCTGCCAGGCACCCCCTCACTGCATTATATTTCATACCAGAAAGAGTTCCAGAACCTCCTGCTTCCCACAGGCCAGACCCTACCCTCACTGGGATACAGTCTTCCCGGGTGCCCAGAAGGAAGTCATGTGACCACACAAGAGTTACCCCCACCACACCAGCTCACACTACACTCCCACCAATCCCCACTCCTCTGTTTCTTTCTCCAGGAGAGGGATGGCAGCCATCCTCAGTTCTAGAAGGTCCCTCAGACTAAGATGACAGCCTCACCAGCAATGCCACCAGGAACCAGGTTCAAGCCAATCAGTGTCTGCCCTTCCCAGCTCTTCTCATTGGGCCAGGAGTGGTCATGTGACTGGATCCAGCCATAGATAATGCAGGAAAGAGT
Organism: Rattus norvegicus; assembly: GCF_021556685.1. Classification (NCBI taxonomy): domain Eukaryota; kingdom Metazoa; phylum Chordata; class Mammalia; order Rodentia; family Muridae; genus Rattus; species Rattus norvegicus. Next base: position 150,126,054 of record NC_141537.1, on the reverse strand, counting down.
AACCTAGTTACTTGAATGAAGAAGCATCTACTTCACTTGCCACTGGCAGTCATCTCTGGCCAACCCAGAGGATGACTGGACCTAGAGCCAAGTGGGAAATGGAACCAAAGCTGTCTAATGAAGCCTAGCCGGCTGACCTCTGAATATTTTTTAAACTTTCAGCGTCCAAATCTGTCATAGGTACCAGGAAATGAGTAGCCAAGTCAGCGGCTTCTCAAAACATCAGGGTGAGAACAGAGATAATTTGTTTCCCTGCTCCATGCCTCACTTTCTACAGTCTTCTACAGAAGCAGAGATGGTGCCATGTTCAATAAAGACAGCCAGAGCCTTGTGGGGCCAGGCTCTTGGCATGCCAGCACTGCTGTGAGAACTGTCATGCCAGCACTGCTGTGAGAACTGTCATGCCAGCACTGCTGTGAGAACTGTCAATCCAGAATTCCGCGTGCAGCAAAACAAAGCAAATAAAATAATCCCCAGAAATGAAGAAATCGAGAGTCTCAGGACAGAACTCAGGACCAGCAGGTCTAGTCTAAAGGAAGTGCTTTGAACATCTTCTTCAAATAGTAAAAGAAGACACACACTGAGAGGAACTTAGGATTTGGAACAAAGAAAAACCACAATAAACTTATATGGAGGGAAATATAGCAGCAGAATAACAAAATATATTCATGACCAGAATTTTCAGTATCCTCAACTTAATAACAATAAAAAAAAATGGATGAAGCCTGCAGCCTGTCCTTGAAATCACTCAAATGGTGAAAGGCAACAAGACAAACAAAAGGATGTCCACTTTCACCCTTCCCACTCGAGTGGAGGTCGGTGGACACAATGGAACAAGAAAGGGAGTAGAAATCAAAGATGGTGGGTGAAAGAAATTGTATATTGTTCATGGTCGCTGACAACATGGTCTTCTGTGAACTAAAAAAAAAACCAATAGGAATCTACAATAACTTATGGACTAATAAGTTCAACAGGGTTATAGGTTTAAGACAAGTATACAAAAATAAAAATGTTTTTAAACAGCAGTGAACAGCTGAAAATGAAAGTTTGGAAATGTGTCCTACTTACTAGAGCTCAAAAAATCTCTCAGGTCTCAATCGAACATACATGTATAGGATCTATAAGCTGAAGACTACAAACGAGAATTCCTGCATCCTCTCCAGCAGGGGAGAAAACTTGGGTGCCACGGCTGCCGTTCCTACAGGAAAAGATTAGGCAGCTTAAAAAGCACAGCTCTTCCTGAACTGAGGTGAAGAGCCCCTGCTCCCTGAGATCTGGACACACACACAAATCCAGAGAGGCACACACGGGACCTGAGATAGAAGCTTCTGGAATCGGAAGACTGTGAGATCGTGTTAAATGAGCTTGGACTTGCACACGAATGAGGGAACCTTGGGGGACACAGTGTCAGATTCAGCTACTTCTGTGAAGCTCACCAGACTATCATAGCTATGAGCCGAAAACATTCTTGTCCTGGTTTGAGAAGAGGAAAGGGGAAGCAACCACCCTGAAAGAAGTCAGAATATCCTCTGCTTCAAAGTACCACACAACTCCCGAGGCCTTTCAGAGTCCCTGTCCACCTGCAGAAAGGACATTTCCCTGACTCTGGCGCCCCCTAGCCTTCCTGCATCAAGCCTTGTCCTCAAGTCTAAGAGACTGGGATTTGCCAGCTCCTGGCTTGCCAGCCGTGCCCCAGGGCAGTAAACAGCAGATGACAGTCAACAAAGGCTAAACACACAGATCAATCTGACAGGGAACAGCTGGGAAGGACCAAAGACTCAGAAAGGACTTTAGAGGAAAGAGAGGCTGCAGCACAGGCTGCTTTAGCAAACATTTAAAACCTAAACCCCAGCGAGGTCAACATGGAAACCACACGCTAAAGAACTACATATTTGGCACTTGGAAGACATTTGCAGGTGGATCTCTGTGAGTTCAAGGCCATTCTGGTCTACACAGTTCCAAGCAGCCAAGGCTATGTAGTAATATTCCTTATTAGGGAAGGAAGGAAGGAAGGAAGGAAGGAAGGAAGGAAGGAAGGAAGGGAGAGAGAGAAGGGGAGGGAGGTAGGGAGGGAGGAAGGAAGGGGAAGGGAAGAGGAAGGGAAGGGAAGGGAAGGGAAGGGAAGGGAAGGGAAGGGACAAGACGAGATGAGACGAGATGAGACGAGACGAGACGAGACATACTTCAGCTTCCATTTTCTGACACTCTTGTACCAAAAGCAAGAAAGAGTAACAGTCTATGGTGGGCATGGCTCTGTAAGTAAAGCATCATTGCCTGAGCAAAGACCTCAATTTGAATGCTCCAAACCCAGGTGAAGCTAAGGCACGGTGGTGTGCCCATATTCCCAAGGCTCCTATGGTGAGATGGGACGTAGAGAGAGGGGAACCCCTGGAAACTTTTGCCAGTTACCTGGTGTATGAGTGACAAAGAAGAGACCCTGCCTCAAACAAAGTGGAAGGCACACATGGATACCTGAGGTTGACCTCTGAGCTGTATTCATATGCCAAAGCAAGCTCGCTCGCTCTCTCTCTCTCTCTCTCTCTCTCTCTCTCTCTCTCTCTCACACACACACACACACACACACACACACACACACACACACACACAGAGAGAGAGAGAGAGAGAGAGAGAGAGAGGGAGAGAGAGAGAGAGAGAGAGAGAGAGAGAGAGAGAGAGAGAGAGAGAGGTGGCACAGATGGTAGAACTGCCACAAAAGAAACTTAAACTGCTTATTATTCATGTGCCAATGGCTTTAGTGGAAGCCATAGGCCGCATGCAAAAGGTGGTTCATATACGTGCAGTGATAGAAATTCTGAGAATGTGGGTCACATAAGGGCAGTGGTGGAAATTCTGAGAATCAAAAGAGAGTCGGAGAAAAAAATATTCAATGCAGCAAACAAACAAAGGAAAAAAAAGGATACTTTGGATGGGGCATATGCTGTAGATGTGGCTAAGAAAAGTCCCCAAGATCACTCAGCTGCAGGGAGAGGTAAAGTGCGGGGCTGACTGGAGGAGCAACCGAAGAACAGAAGTGCTGCAATTCAGTTCCGTTGCTTATGGCTTCCCCTAAAATTGCTTCCCTCTCTAGGGGACAAATGAAAGTTGAAGGCTCTACCTTAACCTATAAGGATTGTGCAGTCCGGCTTGGGATTGGAGAGAAACAGGAACTGAGCATTCTCCTGGAGAGCAGCCAGCAGACATAAAGGAAGTTGCTGAGAAGGGTGTACAGACTCTTGTGATTGGCAGAGGAATGAGCGAGGCCTTGAAGGTGCCTCCATCGACTGTGGAGTAGCTCGAGAAACAAGGCATTGATGTGCGAGTCCTCCAGACAGAGCGGGCAGTGAAGGAGTACAATGCCTTGGTTGCCCAAGGCGTAAGGGTAGGAGGTGTCTTCCACTCCACCTGCTGATGGAGCCTACAGAGGAGAATAAACCTCTGGGCAGCAATGCCTTGACTGCCTTCCATTCTCCACATCAGCCTCCACTGTGTACTTTGGACATATGCTCAAGTTCTTGGAACAGATTGATGGGAGGCTAAGGCACAGTTCTTGCCCTCCAGGTTGCTTAAATCAGAAGAGAGATTTGCTGACGTTTAGTATTGTGCTATGTGTTAGGTTCAAAGTATGAGAAAGTTCATACAAAAATAAAGGTTGAAGCTTGGAAGCAAAAAAAAAAGAAAAGAAAAAAGAAAAAGAAAAAGAAAAAGAAAGAAAGAAGGAAGGAAGGAAGGAAGGAAGGAAAGAAAGAAAGAAAGAAAGAAAGAAAGAAAGAAAGAAAGAAAAGAGAAGAAAAGTCCCCAACCTGAACACAAGTCAATAGAAGTACCTGAGACTAAAGTGCAAGGAGGAAGTGGACGTGGAGGGGATAGAATGGTGAGAGGGGGAGGAAAAGAGACAGAGCACCAGGAGAGGACCCGGAAGGTCGTGTACTCGCTGGGGAGGACCCAAAGCATCCGTGCACTTGCAGGCATGTCTTCTATCTTGATGTGTTCACCGACCCAGACGTTCATCAGACATATCCTTTCAGAGGGTTTAAAAATTATTTATTTATTTTTAATTTGGTGTGCATTAGTGTTTGCCTGCATATATGTATGCCTGTGTGAGGGTGTTGGATCCCCTAGAGCTGGAGTTACAGTGGTGAGCTACCATGTGGCTACTGGGAGTTGAACACAGGTCCTTCGGAAGAACAGGCAGTGCTCTTAACCGCTGAGTCATCTCTCCAGCCCCCTCTGTGTGAGTTTTAATAGTACTTATTCTCCAGCCTCTTTGTCACCTTTGTAGATCTGCCCAGATGGTGGGACTGAGAGTTCCAATCCCCAATCATCTAGTCCTTCCTATGACCAGCCTCATTCAGTTCAGAGTCTATCCAAGATCCCTACCTTGAGTCTGCTCAGGTGTGGCCAAAATGGGGCTCTTTTGTTTTGGTGCGTGCGTGTGTGTGTGTGTGTGTGTGTGTGTGTGTGTGTGTGTGTGTGTAGGTATACATATATGCACATATGTATGGAGGTCTGAAGTTGACATCAGGTGTCTACCTTGGTCATTCTTCATTTTTTATGGAGGCAGATTTTCTCAGTGAAGCCCGAGCTCCCTGATTCTGGATAGTTTAGCTAGTGATCATAAAGGGCTCTTTCTAAGTAGTAAAAGATGCTTAAATCTCTCAGAAAAATCTGAAAATTTTAGGGGTGCTGTGCTAGAAATAAAAGATAAATAGTAAATTGACTTACCCTACAGGGTGCTTGTACATTGACTGTAGGATGTCTTCTCTATTCCTCTGCCCATGAAGAGGCCCTAGTGATGTCCAAAGCAGTAAGATGCCAACTGAAAGGCTCACAAACATAGTCTACAAATTATTGGGAGTTTACATATGAGTACTAATGAAAAGGATAAGAGGCACTGTTTTGGATGGGGCTCCTGAATAGGTCAAAGCTAAAGAAAGGAGTTACTTGTGCTAAAGACACCCATCACCAATTGAAAGCTGTTTACTGACCTAAGAAGACAGAAGAGAAAGATAACAGCCAATTCCCCAACCATGACAGCTCCAACTGACATAACAAAATCCTTCTACTTTACTTGTCACACAGAAATGGAACCTGAAGTTAACCTAGTGTTACCCCATCAATTACCTGCCTGTTGTTCTCTCTCCCTGTCCCTGCCTGACCCAGAACTGGTTTTGAAATGCCCAGTGTGTGTTAGTTCTTATGTCTGCTTTGTTCAGGTCCTTCTCTATCTGTAAAGTTTACCCCACTTGACTCATGGACACAGTGACCCTGTTTTATAGATTGAAGTATTACCCTATGCTAGAATGAAACAATAAAGCCTATTAAGAATTTTAAAACAACCTCATGTCATTCTGTTCTCTAAGGACAGTAATTAATGCGTTGGGAAGCTGTCCAGTTTCTCTCACAGCCACAGATGCTCCAGGGCCTTCAGGCGAAAGAAGTCAGGTGATAAACAGGGAGAGGGAGGGAGACAGGAAGAAGCCCAGTCTTGGAAACTGCAAAATGATACCTGGTCTGTTTTTTCTCATGAAGATTCCCGGTGCTCACTAACACTGTAGCGCTCTGAGTACTCCATGACAAACTCACTCGTTCTTCTCTATTTACCCCAGATTTCCCATATGTCATTTGACTTTGAGATGTTTTCCAAATTGTCAGTAATAGTTCGGGTGAACCCATCTTGGGACGGACTACAGATCTGATAGATTACAGACCTCCATTTCTGCAGATGGACTTTGTATGTAGCAATTACTTCTTTCTCTTTGGACCAAATGCTTCACCGTCTCATTTTCTCCCAAACTTTAGGCCAGTTTTAGGGACACAAAGTAGCCAGTTGTTTCTTGCTTGAAGATCCAGGACAGTAGAGAATAACCAGTACCACACTCCTAGGGTGGCTACACACCAGGAGTCCTCAGCACTCCCTGCATGTCAACCAGTTTTTTCTCATGACAACCCTATGTGAGTCATGCGCACGTATGAAAAGAGGACCAGAGTCACTTGCCGGGTCATGAGTCAAACATGTAGAGAAGTTTTCAGTTTTATTCTTTTCCTTCCAAAGTTTAAATGATTTCAGCCCGTGAAATAAACTGACACACAACAACAAACAACAACAGCAACAACAAAGGGGGGAAAGAATGCACAGATTTTTATTCCATGCTTAACAGAAAAGCTACACATATCCGGTATGAGTCTCACGGAGGGACAAGATGGCTGAACTTCCTGCTGGAGTTTACAGAGGAAAGGGGCTGTAGCGTTTAGGCTGTGAAAGGCCAGAGAGAGGAGGAGGGTGGTGATATCTTTTTTGTTATCTTTTAGCTCGGCGCTCAGGGATTAGACCCAGGTTCTCACATAAATAAGCAACATCCCAAGGGTTGTATTAACACACATAATGTCTCCTCCCCAGATAACAGTCCATCTCTGGGCTGAAAATGTCAAACCCTTTCTCCCCAACTCCCCAATTCTCTCCAGCAGTTCATGCAGGCAAAACACCACACATAAAACATAATTTTTTAAGTATATACATTTAATGGCTGGAGAGCTGGCTCAATGGCTAAGAGCACATGCTACTCTTCCAGTGGGCCCAAGTTCAGATACCAGCACCCACAGGAGGCAGCTCACAATAGCCTGTAACTTGAGTTCCTAGGGATCCAAGGCCCTTTTCTGACCTCTAGGGGTACTCACATGCACATCCACATACATATACATGAACACACACACACACACACACACACACACACACATACACACGTTTTAAAAAATTATAGTATATATCTTATTTAAAAAGAATAAAGGAGAGATCAAGACCCCTCTCTGCTTTTGTCAGCAATTGCAATGACTAAATAAGTGGTTCAACTGTAACACACACACACACACACACACACACACACACACACACACGCACGCACATCACAGACACACGCACATGCCCATGCACACCACAGACACACACACATGCCCATGTATACCACAGACACATGCACACACCACAGACACACACACACACACACACACACACACACACACACACACACACACACCCCAGATCTCAGGGTACATCCAGAATGTGAGGCCTTTAGGTTCCAATCCCAACATCGCGGATAAATTACAAGAGTAATAGAACCAGGATTTTTTTCACCAATCCCTTTTCCTGTTCTTTTAAAACACGGATGAAAGACCAAAGCTTATAAGCTACAGACATTGTACAGAGCTCTAACACCCAGCTGGGGTGAATCTTCTCGGTGAATCCTAGCCTGGCAACATCCTTCTTAAGGAATACAGAGACACCTGCCAGATAAGCTAGCAGCGACACTCAGCACTGGCTGAAATCCGGTGGCATATGTCTTTGGAAATGGCTCTCAAACATTTTTATTTCGTTGGCACGAGCTTTTCATCAAAACCTCAGAGCTATTAGATCGAACATGAGGGCTTTTTAATAGCTCCTAACGCAGTGAGCCACGGTAATTTAAAAGAGCGGATGAGCTGAAGGGAGCAGGGGGATTTCTGCTGAGGAATGCAAATGTGTTCTCTGCTGTTCGACTTCTGCCTCTTCCTGAGCAGAGGCAAAAAAGAAAAAATGCACACAGGAGTGGGATGGAACTTTCCAGCTGCTGGTTTTGTGTTAGCAGGAGGGAGTGTGTTGTGAAACTGAAAATTACTGATAATTAGATGTAAATGACTGCAAGGGAGAAAAATGGTGACGGATTAAAGGCTTTTTATTTCTATCGGGGCTGAGCCCTATTGGTGGCTGTGAGAACCCGTGTGTCTTTTCCAGGGGAATTTAGCAGTGTGCTGACGCTTACACCCAGCAATTCCACTTCTAGGCAGCAAGCATTTTAGGATTTATTTGTGTGTGTGTGTGTGTGTGTGTGTGTGTGTGTGTGTGTGTGTGTGTGTGTGTGTGAATTATACATATGGGGGTGCACATGCTGCAGCCTGTGTGTGAAGGCCAGAGGGCAACCTCTGTGGAGTTGTTCTCTCCCTCCAGCCTTCTGTGGGTTCCGGGACTTGAACTTAGGTTGTTTGACTTTCATAGCAAACACCTCTACCTGCTGAGTCATCCTGCCAGCCATGGGAATCAATTTTACATCAACACAGTACTTGGCATGTACAAAAAGAAATACCCAGAGGGCTGGAGAGCTTGTCCAGCAGATAAGAACACTTGCCATCGTGCCTTATGACCTAGGTCGGGGTCCTGGAATCCACATGGGGAAAAGAGAGAATGGATTCCTCCAAATTGTCCTCTGACCTCCACGGACATGTCACAGCATGTATGTGCTCACTCGAAGACACAGAAATGTAAAAACATTTCTAAAGGAACAGCCAAAAAGACACTCACTGTCTCATGTGTGGAAACTTGAAATGGGGCTGGGGGGTTGGCTCGGCATTGCAGCATTGGCTAGAGCACTCGAGGCCATGTGTCATACTGCCAGGATTGCAAAAGGGAAAGAAGAGAAATAATCTATGTCCATCAGAATGTAATATCCATATTTTAGAGTAATTCTTTGCTAGTAATCGGAATGAAATACATCTATATACTCTGAACAAAGATGCCCTTGATATGTGAGGTGACGAAAAAAAAGCAATTTGGAAAATAATATCTTTCATCCATTTCCACTTAAAAATGTTTTCGATGTTAATATATTCCTAAGACTATCTGGAAGAACATGTACGGAAGATTACCAGTGGTTTCCTCAGGGGATGAGATGCATAGCTTGTAATGTTTACATTTTTATGAGCACGCATTACTCTTGCCAGTGAAGGGGTGGGAGGAATGTTGAGTTATTTCCTCAAGGAGAGAGAGGAGATAAGAAATGGCTGGTAATAAGGTTCATTTGGTCTCCATGTGGAAGGGCTCTGTGTACGTCCACGGTGAGTGCATCTCGCATCCAAGTAGTCTGGACAAGAGTGAGGGTTCATTAGAATGAACCAAAATGTTGTTGCCAATGCAGGAAGCCTGAAGTCCAGAGTTTTCCTTCCTTCTTCTTCTGCTCTAGAGACTCCCTCTCCATGTTGCTGTCCTGAAATTCCACTCATGGTTTCCACCCAGCTGATTTCTTGTTTCCACCAAATGCCTCCCCATTCAAGACCTGGCTTTGTGGCCCACACTTCTTCCTCTGCTGCCCCTCTGCTCCCCAATTCATGTCCTCTTAATAGAAAAATATTATATTCTTAGCACTGAATGACTGCTGCATGACCTCACTTGTTTGTTTGTTAAGTCTGTCTGCCACAGACCCTGAGTTCCTGCATAGCCGAAAGCTATAACCTGGTCACTGCAAAATTCCCAGCACCAACTTCAGTGCAGTGTGGCGAGCGAGACTCCAAATAACCATCTTTCCAACTGAATGCATCAGAGCTAGTCCTGCATCTGCCTGCTGGGTCAGGCCTTTTTTTTTTTTTAGTTCATGGTGACACTGTTGCAAAAGCTCAATCTTCACTCTCCCTGCCTTTTCTCCATAATTGGTTATTTGACCCCACTGGGTCCCTGCTTCAAAGATGGACTAGAATGAGAGAGACCTTGGTGTGTCGCCGACCCTGAATTTGAACTCTTCTTTTATTACATGTTCATGTGAGCTCAGAAGGGCTGCTTTCTCCTGATCATCACCTGTAAGATACAGGTGATGTTACTACTCCCCGCCCCCGTGTATATGTGTGTGTGTGTGTGTGTGTGTGTGTATGTGTCTCTCTCTGTCTCTCTCTGTCTCTGTGTGTGTGTATCTGTCTCTCTCTGTCTCTGTCTCTGTGTGTGTGTGTGTATCTGTCTCTCTCTGTTTGTGTGTGTGTATCTGTCTCTCTCTGTCTGTCTCTGTCTCTGTGTGTGTGTGTATCTGTCTCTCTCTGTCTGTCCCTGTCTCTGTGTGTGTGTATCTGTCTCTCTCTGTCTGTCTCTGTCTCTGTGTGTGTGTGTATCTGTCTCTCTGTCTGTCTCTGTCTCTCTCTGTGTGTGTGTGTATCTGTCTCTCTCTGTCTCTGTCTCTGTGTGTGTGTATCTGTCTCTCTCTGTCTGTCTGTGTCTGTATATATATACTCATGCATGCAGAAGTACCACAGCTCACACATGAAGGTCAGAGGACCTTTAGTGTAGGTTTGAGACAGGGTCTCTTGGAGTCCTTCAGCGTGTACCCTCAAGCTACTCTCCCGTTTCTGCCTTCCATCTTACTGTAGGAGTTTGGGGATGGCAGACTTGAGCCACTATGCCTGGCTTTAGGTGGTGCTGGTGACCCAAGCTGAGGTCTTCAGGCTTGCATGGGTTAAGCACTTTCCTAGCGGGGCCCTCCTCCTGGCCTCTTAGTAGTAGGTTGGTTGTTGTTTTAAGATTTAAAAACAATTTTTATGTGTATAAGGGATCATCTGCATGTATGTATGTATGTATGTATGTATGTATGTATGTCACATGTGTGCCTGGTGCCCTTGGAGCTCACTAGAGGGCATCAGACCTTCTGGAGTTACAGATGGTTGTGAGTGCTGGGGACTTATCATTGAGCCACAGCTCCGACCATGGTATGTTGTCATTTGTTGTGCTGGGATGGAACCCAGGGCTTTGTGAGTACTAGGCAATCTCCCTAGCACTGAGCCACAACACTCAGCCCTAAGCACTGAGCCACACCATCAGCCCTAGCAGTTTGTTGTTTTTGTTTTAGAGCGGGATCTTTCATAGTATCCCAATCCAACCTCAAACTTGCCAAAGCTTGCCTAGAACTCACCACCCTCCTGGTTATAGCCGCATAAGTAGCTGGGACTGCAGGTGGTGGTGCTGATCTTTGAGAGGCAGTACAAGTTAGAGAAGAAAGCACAGCTTCAAAGAGTCTGGGAGCTCAACCATCTCCTGAAGGCCTCTGCCATCTTGAGCACGTTTCTCTCACTGTGTAAAAGAAATCTTTGATATCTTCTACCTCAGAATCCCATTTTCTCCAGAAGAGGAATGGAAATTAAAGGGTCCTTGGTGAGGCCATCCCTAATGGGGCAAGGAATCTTCTCTGATCCTAAAATCGAGAGAAAATATAAAAGGAATGTTTATTCAATATGTTTCCTTTTGTGGGGCATTTTACTTATTATCAGACTTGGAAGGGACTTTTAACATGAAGAAGCCATGGCCAGTTTCTAGCAATCACAGTTCCTTGGGCAGGCATGTTTTACTTTGTTTTGTTTTGTTTTTCTAAATCTTCAAATTCTCCTACAACTTGGTGCTACAGGTGACAGTTGCACAATGTTGAGAATGAGATAGTTCATGCTTTCATTCTTGGAGACAGAGGTAGGCGGATGACTGTGAGTTCGAGGCCAGCCTGGTCTACCTAGCAAATTCTAGAGCTGTTGCACAGTGAAACCCTGTCTGGAAAAAAAAATCTTACGCTTTGGGGCCAGTCTGGTCTACAGAGGGAGTTCTCAGACAGCCAGGGATACACAGAGAAACTCTATCTCAAAAAAAAAACAAGAAAAACCTTCAATATACGGATGATTTAATTAATGTAATTAATTAAATGGTTTAATAACCATTTGTGGTTTGAGAGCTACAAAAGATTTGCAAGGCTGTGTTGTGTCTATAGCAGGTTGTCTTAGGATGGGCATGCAGTGTGCTCCTCCGCTGGCTAGAGGGCGCCACAGAGCCTCGGCCTCCCTGCAGGTCGCCAGCTGCCGCTCTGAAGCGCGCGTGCGTGGAGGGGCGGGGCCGGGCGGAAGCGCGGTCCGCACGACCGAGAATTGCGAGCACAGGGTCCGCACAGCACCCTCTGTCCTACTGGCGGGCCAGCCCGCCCATGGCGCTGCAGGCGCTGCACAGCTCGGGCGTGGGCCTGCGCAGGATTCTGGCTCACTTCCCGGAGGACCTGAGTTTGGCCTTCGCCTACGGCTCTGCGGTGTATCGCCAGGCAGGACCCAGTGCACACCAGGAGGTGAGTCCGAGGCCCCCTCTTTCCTCGACCAGTCCCATGTCTGGCACCTGTTCACCCTCGCCGGTCCCCGTGTGCCTTCCATCCCTGCGGAGCCCCGGACACGCCAAGAGCCAACTAGTAAAGTGTTCATACTACCAAAGTGTCCCTCAGTGTGAGCTGAATTTGGATTTTCCTTGTCAGGGTTGACTGAAGGCTGGCCTCGAACTCACAGTCCTGGAATTAAAGGCCAGGCAAACCTATATGTTTACTTTTACTTAGTGGTTATGTAGCAAGCGCACGTGCACCGCTGCGCACACTTGAAGGTCACAAGACGACTTGAAGGAGTTGTTTCTCTCCTTGCACCACGTGGGTCATGAGGTTGAACTCAGTTTATCTGGTTTGGCAGGAAGTGACACTATATGCTGGTCCTTCACCGGCCTGAGCTGATAGGATAAGTAAGGGATGAGTAGTCATCTCCATCAATCTAAGTCGGGAGCCATGAGGAAGATGTGGTAGCATTGCAGAGGAGTGGTGGGAAGGGAAAAACAAGTGTTTTCAGCCTTTGACATTGGAGTTTTCCAGAGCTTTTTAGAAAAAAGGAAGACTGTTTTGTCTACAGGGATTCATTTCATTAGCCTAGGACTTTATCAGTGTGTAATATCCCACGTGACTAATTCGAAACCAGCTTTGAAAAATCCCATCTAAAAATAAGGAGAAAATATGGAATGATCGTGGGCTTCAAGAAGTTGATGGTCTGGGTATAGGGCCCAGGCAGGTAGCACATTTATTCAGCTCAACACATTGAACAGGAGTCTAGGTGGGAGTGAGCCTTGCAACTCCAGAGTTGACTGAGTATACAAGTCTCAGTGTGGTCTGCAGAAATCACTGTACAGATAGCATAGGGCATCCTGGGTCTAGCTCCTGGCCAGATCTTTTTTCCAGTTAAAATTCACCTCCTGGTGTTTCTTGAATTTCTTCTGCATCCTTCCTATTTTCTCTACCTTGGCTGCAAATGGGAAAGTACGGGTCATGGGCACACAAGAGATTGTAAGTTGTCCGGTTTCTTCATATACATTATCATAATTTTTTTACAATCACCCTCAACAAGGCATTGTGGTACCCACTTGTAACCCCTGCCTTCAGGAGACAAGAATGGGTGGATCCCTGGGCCTTACTGGCTCCCAGCATACTTGGCAAGCTCCAGGTGGTAAGAGAGCCTCTGACCTGCAAACATGTAGACTCGTACATCTGTACAGATACATAACCATGCCCTATTCATGCTACCTCCAGGTCTTAAATATTATCACCAATGGTCTAAGACTGGCCTGGGAAACCATAGCATTCCTTAACCTCCTGATAGCCACCTTGTGGGTTTTCAGCGAGGTTCTCCTTTGAGCTGACCTAGGATTCTCTCCTGGAAATGACCCTTCTTTTCTCTTCTTTTTCATTCTCTACATTCATGCTAACAAGTCTGGTGCATTCTCCCATGACGAGAGTGCCTGAGCTAATAATGCCATTTCATTTCCTCATCCATAAGCTCTCCTCCCTCCATTCAGCTCCTCTGGAAAGTTCTTTAATGTGGAAAATCACCCTGATCTCATTTAGTACTCCATGAGCATGTTTTGTTACACCAGCATCAAACTGGGGGTGGGGGTGGGGTGGGGTGGTGGTGGTTCTGGAGCATGCCTGGCTAACCAACGTGTAGGGAACAGTTTCCACTAACCTGACAACCTTTTAAAACTGTGCTTCCTGGGTTACTTCTCCATGCTGCCTTCCCCTCCTACATTCTTCAAAAGTCATAAATGTCACATCCAAGAAAAATCCCTCCTCCTTACTCTCTTGATCTAATCTTGCTGAGTGTAGTTGCTAGGTTAAGCGTTCCTATGTAGAGTCAACCTGTGCGTAATTTGTCAGTCTTTTGTGGGGGGCTCTTGAGTTCCCTGCCCTGAAACCTATCAGCTTTCTTTTTCCCTTAATGTTTTTAAAATTATTTTTAAAATACTCATGTGTATGAGTATTTTGGCCTGTGTGTATGTATGTTGACTACATGCATGCCTAACGCCCACAGAAGTCAGAAGAAGGCATTTGAGAGCCACTGTGTGGGTGCTGGGAATCAAACACAGGTCCTCTGCAAGTGCTCCTAACGACTGAGCCACTTTTCCTTGAGTCTCCTTGGTCTCTGTGGCCTTGGGCAAAGTGCTTTCCCAAGCCCTTCATTTCCCCTCCTATATGACTGGAATAGTATACTTGTCTGATGGGATTCCCTTTGGAGATGAGCTAACTCATTATGTGTCTAGAGATCAGACAAGGCCTGACACACAACCCATGGTAAGTGAATGTGTGATGCCATTTATTTGTATGACTAAAAGGCAAGCTAGCGTTGCTCTGTGGGACCTGCTCAGGTTTCTAATGGAGGATCTTCTGACCATGAAATGCAATACTGTAGCACTTTGGAACTTTCAGTTAGTTCACTAGTGTTTTTGTTCGATGGTAATGAACTCTTTGTCCCTTCACTTCCCAGAATCCCATGTTAGATCTAGTGTTCACAGTAGATGACCCTGTTGCCTGGCATGCAATGAACCTGAAGAAGAACTGGAGCCACTATTCTCTCCTCAAACTCTTGGGGCCCAGGATCATCTCATCCGTCCAGAATAATTATGGTGCCGGCGTCTACTTCAACCCACTGATCATGTGTGACGGGAAGGTAAGGGCCTTCAGGCCTTGGCCTTAACTGGGTGGTTGTGATTTGGCAGTTGAATCCCAGTGAAATATCGTGTCCACATTCTCAGGAAGTGGCCTCACCCCATCCTGCTTTCTTAACCCCAGGCATAGACAGGACGGGAGTCTTCATCTGCCGTTGACTGTAACTGGTATCTAAGAACATGGCTGGCCGAGATCTGGCTTTCTTATCTTTTGACCTTTGGCCAACTAGTTCTCAGATTTTAATCTCTCGGCCACACTGCTTTAGCGGGTCCTGGGTAGGGCTGCACGTTTTAAGGACTGCTGTCTGGGAAGTATGGAGAAGCAGCAGGACCACTGAGGACCAGGATAGAGAGTGATGTCATCTAAGAGGAGGAACAGGTACTACCAGGAAGTGAAGAGGGTGTCAGGTGGCTGGGACATGTGATGTCACATGATGGAAGGGAAGTTCTTGGTGTCAGTAGGTGGGTAGGATTTGAGAGTTGCATGTTAGAGGGCAGATAAGATCTTTGGATCCCCCCAAAATAGATTATCTTACGTCAAGAACCCTACCTGTTTTATATAACACATCAGGCACTGGTGATATAGCTTAGTGACAGAGTACTTACCTAGTTATCTAGGTCCGGGATTTGATCCCCAGAATGGGGAGGCATTAAACTCAATAAAGCATCCTAGTTCCTCAGAGGGCTGCTGGGGAGGTGGGAGATAGGGTCAGGGCTGACCTGTGGGTTTGCCTGTGCCAACACTAATGCCAGTCGCTTAGGGCAGTGTAACCTTTACAGGTGTGTGAGTCTCCTGGGGATTGTGTTAAAATGCAGGTCCAGATTCAGTTGGTCTGGGATGGAACCTGAGATTCTGCATATTTGACAGCCCCAGGTAATGACCCTACAATTGGTCAAAGGTCCAGGCTGTAAGAAGCAGAGACATGGTTATGAACCTGTGCATCATCTTAAGGTCACACCTTAACTTTTCTTCTTTATTTTATTTTTATTTTGCTAGGTTGTTTTGTTTTGTTTTGTTTTGTTTTTTGAGACAGGGTTTCTCTGTAGTCCTGGCTATCCAAGAACTTGTACTGTATGTAGAGCAGGCTGGCCTCAAACTCAGAGATCCACCCGCCTCTGCCTCCAGAGTGCTGGAATTAAAAGTGTGTGCACCACACCCGGATATGCGTTAGCTTTGCTGGTCCTTTGTGCACCTGCCTGCTCCTCTATGCAGTAGGAAACCTCAGTTCTGAGAGGGGAAGTGACTTCATAAGGCCATGCATTCCTTAACCTCCTGAATGCAAGTGACAGTTGCCTGAACTTCCAGGCTTACAGTGTCCCTGGGGCCTCCTAGCTGCCACTTGTCTGAAGCAGCACGGTCTTATGCTTCCTTTTGTGTTGTGCAAAGCACATAGTTTGCTTCTTTCTTCATAATCCATAATCTGCCTCGCCTGCCTTTGATGAGTAATTTCCAAACATTTCAAGCTCAAGTAACCACGTTTGTGCATGATTGTGTGCCACAGCTGCTGTACTTTCTAACTGAAATTTGTTAGCTGCTTTTTAAATATTTGCAGCCTGAGAAGACTGCTTAGGTATTTGTTAACACAATTAGTAAGCTGGGAAATCCACGTTGGAGCTGTATATCAATTATCGTGGTAATGGCCCTCCTTGTCTGTAATTCCATGTGCTTAGCATTGATAAGGGGGTTTTCATCTTTGGATGTTAACTTGTAATTGTCACCATTTGGAAGAGTTAACACTGAAAGGCACTGTCAGGAAAAGGCCAGTGAAACTTGTTTTTAAAGAATTATTTATTGGGGTTGGGGATTTAGCTCAGTGGTAGAGTGCTTCCCTGGCAAGCGCAAGGCCCTGGGTTCGGTCCCCAGCTCTGAAAAAAAAAAGAAAGAAAGAAAAAAAAAAGAATTATTTATTTTGGGGTTGGGGATTTAGCTCAGTGGTAGAGCACTTGCCTAGAAAGCGCAAGGCCCTGGGTTCGGTCCCCAGCTCTGAAAAAAAAAAAAAAAGAATTATTTTATGAATAATAGTACACTGTAGCTGTCCTCAGACACCCCAGAAGAGGGCATCGGATCACATTACAGATGGTTGTGAGCCACCATGTGGTTTCTAGGAATTGAACTCAGGACCTCTAGAAGAACAGTCAGTGCTCTTAACCGCTGAGCCATCTCTCCAGCCCCTGTGAAAATTTTAATGAAAGAAGAATTCT
Source organism: Rattus norvegicus (assembly GCF_021556685.1). Classification (NCBI taxonomy): domain Eukaryota; kingdom Metazoa; phylum Chordata; class Mammalia; order Rodentia; family Muridae; genus Rattus; species Rattus norvegicus. Next base: position 150,109,292 of record NC_141537.1, on the reverse strand, counting down.
AATATTTTGCAATGCAAAGAATATTCGAAGACCAGGATGTAATTCTGGGGCAGGCATTACTGTGCCCAGCTGCAGGGACTGGGGGTTATGTATTATTGTGCCCAGTGCAGGGACTAGGGGTTATGTATTACTGTGCCCAGCTACAGGGACTGGGGGTTATGTATTACTGTGCCCAGCTGCAGGGACTAGGGGTTATGCATTACTGTGCCCAGCTACAGGGACTGGGGGTTATGTATTACTGTGCCCAGCTGCAGGGACTGGGGGTTATGTATTACTGTGCCCAGCTGCAGGGACTAGCTCACACTCTGCTGGTGCAGTGTCACTGTGACTTCTTACCAATTACCATTGTTGGACCTCAATTTCTATTCAAGATTTATTCTCATTCATATTCTCTCTCTCTCTCTCTTCCTCTCTCTCTCTCTCTCTCTCTCTCTCTCTGTGTGTGTGTGTGTGTGTGTGTGTGTGTGTGTGTGTGTGTGTGTGTGTGTGTGTGTAAGTGTGTGTAACTGGTAGGGTTCAGTTATCTGTTTCCATCTTATGGGTTCCAGGCTCACACTCAGAGTCATCAGGATTGGCTGCAAGCAGCTTTACCTATTGAGCCCTTTCACTGTCCCCGGGCACTCAGTTTTTTATTTCTCAAATGAAGAACATTACTTAAATCATCACTTCTGAAACTGGAAGGATCTAGCATTGCAGACTCATACTAGATGGTGTCTAAGAGCCATACTCCCGTTAGCAATCATATATATTAAAATACTGGCCATCTCACTTCCATACCTTGGGAGCCAGGTCAGTCTTGGCACTAAATCTCTGGGCAGTTTTGATAGAGATGTGGGTTTTCTTTTTGTTTGTTTGTTGTTTGTTTTGTTGTCTTTGTTTGGGGCAGGGGTTGTTGTTTTGTTTTGTTTTTTCCAAGACAGGGTTTTTCTGTGTAGTCCTGGCTGTCATGGAATTCACTCTAGACCAGGCTGGCCTTGAACTCAGAGATCCTCCTACCTCTGCCTCCTGAGTGCTGGGATTAAAGGCGTGCATCACCAGCAAGATGTGGGTTTTGGAGGATTTTAAGTTGCTAAGCAGATGAACATCCTATTCCTGGATAAGCCCTTAGCCATTCCCTCACTTCTGCTTGTGGAAGCAGCAGCCTGGTAGTTTGCTTTTTGTCATGTTCATGTCTTCTCTTGCAGCTTATCAAATATGGGGTCATTAGTACTGGCACTCTGATTGAGGACCTCCTGAACTGGAATAACCTATATATCGCCGGACGTCTCCAAAAGCCGGTGAGTCTGTGCCCTTCTGGGTGCCACAGTTAGTCAATCGCTTGTCTCTGAACTTGACCTCACTTGATCTTTATGAGCTCATAAATATGGAATTCCAGGAAATAGAAATATAGGTAGAGTCCTCTTACCCTCCATGAAGTTCATCATCCCACAGTGTAAAGAGATTGCCCTGTGGCACTGTGCTCTAAGAAGAGATGATCTACATAGCATGTATATATGATCTTTGTACATGTAATATGCATGCAGGACTCATGGTGGGCTCTGTCCTGGCTCCCGGCAGAGAGCTCCTAAACCCTTGGAATTCTTGGAACAGAGATACCATGGCTCTTGCCACTGAGCCACACTGCCAAGCTGATGATGACCCTGGATGAGCCTCTGCTTAGCTTCAGGATAGGGCTGATGACCAGAGGAACTAGCCATGTGGTGAGAAGGCTCTCCTGCCCAACTCCAGGAAGGAAAAGGGGTGCTGGAGACTCAGTAACTCAGAAAAGGCTGAGTTTAATCCGTCCTAGATAACAGAACAGCCATCTGGAGAGAGAACACCGCCTTGTCTAAGGGCACTGGCTGCTCTTCTGGAGGACTCGAGTTCAGTTCCCGAGCCACATGGTTCCTCACAGACATCTCTGGCTTCATTTCCAGGGAATCCGAAGCCATCTTCTGACCTCAGGTACCAGGAATGCATGTGGTACGCATACATAGATGCAGCTAAGACACTCATACACATTAACATGGCCAGAACTGTGCTATGGGGCAGTGCGACACATTGTGTGTGCCTCTCACACATGCGTGCACATACTACACATGTATGTGCTTGGGTAAACACAGCAGTGCCTTCCCCGTGTTCTGTAGCCTCTACTTGAGCTAGAACGTGTGTGCTGGGGTGGGAACCCAGGGCCTGATGCAAACTGGTTGACACTGTACAACTGAAGTCATCCTTATTCCAGGAGGAACAGATTTAAAAGTCCGAGAGTAGCAGGAGCAGGGAAACTTTCACAGATATTCACAAGAAGTAATTTTGCTCTTCATAATTTCAAGGTCTTATATCTAGCAGAACCCAATGTTGAGGAAATTACTACAAATAAAGGTTTTTTTAGAAAGCAAACTTTAGAAACAAAAAAATACCTATTTTCTGTCCCAAGTTTTCTTTCTGTTTCTTGCTTTGCTTTTCCTTGAGACGTGGTCCTTTCACGTTCCCCAGAGTAACCACACTGGGGACTGAACCACACTGCCACACTGCGCTGTCCCAGGAGTGTGGGCAGGAGGTGCTCTGCCATGGGTGATTGCTGGGATCTGATTTTGGTGTTGGGTTTTTTTTTTTTTCTTGAGGTGTGTCTGTTTATTTTTATAAACTCTGCAGCTTAATGGGGCAGAAGGGAGTGTGAAATCACTCGCCACCTTTATGTGAACTTATACAGTTGGGTTTTGTCTCTAAATCCCAATTTTCCCACCTGTTCAGGGGAGGTAATAATCCTGCCCTGCCTGGAAATTAGAAGCAGGGTTGTTAGCTCAAAAAGACTCGGCGTTTAGAACCCAGCACGCCTAGTCTTCTGCTTCTCATGTAACTGCGTGCCCGCACTGCTCGCTCGCTGGGTCTCCCCCACCTCAGGGCAGTCCATCTGTGGATGAGCATCCCCAAGTGTTTGATTTAGAGAACTCAGAAGTGCTGTTTCCCTCTCAGTGAGTGTTCTTAGCTGGCTGTTACCTTTGCATAAAAGGAAATTGAACAAAAATGTATATGTACAAATGTGTCTTTACTGTACTTTTGCCAGTACTACTTTAAAACTTTTTCAAGAATTATATTTTACTTTATGTAAATGGGTGTTTTGCCTACATGCATGTCTGTACACCACATGTGTGCAGTGCCCGTAGAGGCCAGAAGATGGTGTCTGTTCCTCTGGAACTGGAGTTATAGTTGTAAGACACCATATGGGTATTGGAAGAGCAGCCAGTGCCCTCAACTTTAAAGTAAGCACTTTAAGCTTTTCGTTTCTTTTTTTTAATTAGCTTTTAAAAAGCAAAAATGCTATGGAATCACAGAGTGAACACATGGCCTCTGAGTTGTTTGTTATGCTGGAGATTAAACCTAGAGCCTCCTTTGTGCTCAGCGTGTGTCCTCGGCTTGGAGGCCACACTGTCTGTAACTGTACTTCCCAAGAGTCTGACATCTTCTGGTTTCTTTGGGCATTATGCACATATGGTATGTGTTCCTAATGGATGTAAAACTTACTCATACATTAAAAATAAATAAGTATTTTGAAGTAAATCATTGATAATGGTACTCAAGCACCCTCCCCTCCCTCCCTTGGCTCTCACTCCTTCCTGTGGGAATAAATCTGCCTACCTCTCTTCCCATTAGCATCCACAGTCAAACTTTTCACCTGTAGGTGGCAGCAAACACTTGTGACACTTGAACAGAGGCGGCATCTTCTACAAGAAAAGTGAGCAAGTGTCTTAAAAAAGAATTCTGAAATATGTGAACCCCTTGTCTTTGTTTTAAAAGACATCGTGTTGTCAGATCACATCAGCTAAAGCTTCTAGAGTGTCTGCGGCTTACAAATTGAAAGGGGATTTCTCACCCACTATCAAGTGTTCAAAAGAAATATGAAGGATTTGGAAACATGAACATTTCTAGAAAGAGTTGGCTATAAATTAAACTTCTATTACACTTTTGCTTGGCATGGTGGTGCATGCCCTTAACCCACTTCTCAGGAGGTGGGGGCAGGTGGATCTCTGAGTTCTAGGACAGCCAAGTCTACATAGTAAGACCCTGTTTCATAAAAAAACAAAAAAATAAATAAATAAAAAATTTTATATTATATTTTCCTGTCATGGTTGAAAAAGATACCTATTTTTATTTCCTGGACAGCTTTAAGTTTCTAAGTCTCAGTCTCTGTCTCTCTCTTTCTCTCTCTCTCTCTCTCTCTCTCTCTCTCTCTCTCTCTGTGTGTGTGTGTGTGTGTGTGTGTGTGTGTGTGTGTGTGTGTGTACACCCATGCATAGTACAGGGCATGGAACCCAGAAAGCTAACATTGAGCTAAATCACAAACCCTACAACAGATATTTTTCCAGAATCATGGAATTTGAAGTATTTAATGGAGCTAGGCATGGAAGTACAAGCTTTTAATCCCAGCTCTCAGGATTCAGGTAGAACTCTGAATTCTGGGCTAGCCTAGTCTACCTAGCATTTAAGCCAGCCAGGGAGGGTTAAACAATGAGCATTCTCCTAAAAAATATAAAGTAACTAAAATGACATTTTTATTTAGAAAAAATCGACGTGCTATATGATTCATCTGTGTAAAGCATAAAACTGTTTTTTTTTTTCAAGTATGTTCACCCTTAGGTGATTTTGCCATGCTGTAACTTTATTAATATTCGGAGGACAGAAAAGTCCCAATGAACTAGGAATTGGGAGACTGGTTACAAGTTTTGGCTCTGCACGACTGTGAGCCAGCTTTTGGGCACTTCGCCTTTGAAATGCAAAGATTGAGCAGCTCATTTAATGACTCAGAAGGCAGCCAAGTTTCCTCTCTGTATGCTGAAGGAATAAAAATGAAGATCCCCACATCAGTTGTCCTAAAAGCCCGCAGTCCAGCAGGTAGACCAGGCTCCAGCCCTTGTGGCTCCCAGCAGCGACAGCTTAGAGCAGTCCCTGCCTTGGTGTTGAGATGGGAATGTTCAGGTGGGAGCTGAGTGTCACAGGACCATGCAGGTCTGGGTTCCTTAAGACTAAAAGTTCACTCTGCGCTTCAGGCAGTCTCTGCTGTCACTATGTTACACTGGAGTCCCTCATGTAACTCCTTTTCCTGGCTTGAACGGTACTCAGAAATCTCCCCTTTGAAAGACCCTTCAAGCATCGCCCTTCCTCTGTGCAGTTGGATTGCCAATGCTGTGTGTGCAGCCCAGATCGGCGTTCCCAGTAGGTACAAATAGCTATTCACGAGCGTGAGGACTCTCTCCTTTTCCCAGGCCTCTCTGGCGGGGCCCCAACCACTCACTGCTTTTCACTCTGAGCAACAAATAGCAATGCTACGGAGATGAGGTCCTGGTTCACCTTTCGCCGGAGAACCAGATCCGCACATTTTCCCCTTGAGTAAGGATGCTTTTATTCTCACTCGCCTAACCTCAAATAGCAAGCAGGCTGCTCTCCGACAGCGCAAGCAGAGCGGCCTTCTCGGAGAACAAGTGGTATTTTGTTAACCAAGAAAGGACGCCCAGGGTTCCTCGCCTCTTTGCAGGTTTGAGCTATTCACATCCCAAAATAGCTCCTCTGTAAAAGCCACAGAAATGTACACAAAGGAGGTGCGACACTATTAAGAAGGATCTGGGAGAGGGGCTGGAGAGATGGCTCAGAGGTTAAGAGCACTGACTGCGAGAATGGAAATATGGATGTTGAGAGGCATCGTGGGACAAGTCAGGAGCTCACTGGACCTGGGCTGTTGGCTCATGTTCTCTTCTAGGATCCGGGATTTCGTGTGGAATACAAGGTCTGAGAGAGCTAGGGGAAAAGGCTGGTGAGATGGCTCAGTGAATAATGAACACGTTTGATTCCTGGAACCTACGTAGTGAAAGGGAGAGAACATACTTCCTCAAGTTGTCCTCTGATCTCCACATATGCACTGTGGCATGTGTACACACACACACACACACACACACACACACACACACACACACACAGAGCTAGGGAATGGTGATAGGAGTTATTTTAGAACCTTAAAATGGAGGCTTGGAGGGTATAACTAAGGGACAAGGTGCCTGGATGGGGAAGACTTGCGTTTGATCCATCCTTAGTCCTATCAAGATGAGAAGTGCTTCCCTGACTGAACCCATGAGGAAAAGTCCAGACGCAATGGGACTTGGTTTCCTAGCATAGGCTTCACCCTCAGTTTTGCTGATCTTCATCACTCAGCCTTGGGCTGTCCTACACTGTTGTTTCCTTTTACTCCATGAATGCAATAATACTAAACTCATTGAATGGCCTAATTATGGACTATTATGTTCTCACCGTGGGGGCGGAAGAGGTCTGTTAAATCAAATGGCTTTGCCTCACCTGCGGTGTATGAGGGTACGTTATAAATAGTCCCACTATTTATAAGAGGTAGCACATTCCTGTAACCTCAGCACTTAAGGGACAGCGGGGGCATACCACCACAAGTTCAAGGCTAGCCCAGGCTCCAAGACCATATTCTCAATATTAAAGAGTCAAGTATGGTGCCACCTGCCTTTAAGCTAGTCCACAGGAGGCAGAGGATCTCTGAGTTTGAAGCCACCCTGGTCTACATAGCAAGTTCCAGGCCAGCCAAGGTTACACAGTGAGACCCTGTCTTTAAGGTAGATGGTTTGGCTTATATTCAGGGCTCTCCTAGGCCCACTTAAGCAGAACATGAAGATAAACTGCCATTAATGCTGTGGGGAGAAAAAAACCTAAAGAGGTAAAACCAGAGAAGGCCCTGCTCTGCACAAGAAACCCAGAGGCTGGAGTCGGCCAGCAGATGTGTCGATTCCAGTTAGGGCCATCTTACCACTAAGTATTATCCTGTTATCATGGAGTTGGGAAGTGATGAAGCTGGGGACTTAAAAGATCCTGTTAACCTCTTATCCATGGTGCAGACCTGGAAACCGTGCGTCTCAGAGCAGACTGCGTGCCGTGTGGCATCGCTTGAAGTCAGAGAGTAGCTCCTGCTGCATCAGAAGGAAAAGGCCCTTTCATTAAGCAAGCGCAGTGGTCTGTGGACTTGATCATACTAACCTTTGGGACAGCTCTTGGGATGGATTTGGATCTGGACTTGGCCTCCTGAGAACTCAGTGATTGGCCCCAGTCACTCCAGACAGTTTCAAAACCTGGTCTCATCAGTATCTCCCTTTATTGTGTCCATGTGCATGTCAGCCTGTGGCGGCCAGAAGAGGGAGTCAGACCTCTTGGAGCTAGAGTTACAGCAACTGCGAGCTGCCTGGAATGGGTGGTAGGATTGAATCCAGGACCTCCGAAGAACAGCAAGTGTTCTAAACTTCTGAACTATCTCTCAGGCCTGTGGTTGTTCCTTTATAGCTGATTTTTGTTTCTCTTTACTTAGTCAAGTATAAGTCTATGTGTCTAACAATAGTAAAATGGACATGAACTACCCAGGTTACGTAAGGTCCAAAAGAGAGTAAATTCTTTTTTTTTTTTTTCCTTTTCTATTTTCCGGAGCTGGGGACCGAACCCAGGGCTTTGCGCTTGCTAGGCAAGCGCTCTACCGCTGAGCTAATTCCCCAACCCCAAGAGAGTAAATTCTAAATAGTAAAACACCCTCTTCTGCTCTCACAGTCGGTAAAAGAACAATGAAGTGATAAAAGGTTGAAGTGTAATTCTCCCAGGTCATTTGTTCCTTTCCAGAGCCTATGGTGAGTTTCCTTAAAAAAATATGTGTGTGTGTGTGTGTGTGTGTGTGTGTGTGTGTGTGTGTGTGTGTATAAAGTGTATGTATTGGGGGATCTGCGATTAAGAGCTCTGGCTGTTCAGGGACCTGGGTTCTATTCCCAGCAACCATTTGGGGTCTCGGAAACTACTGTAGCTCCAGTCCAAGGGCATCAGACAACCTCTTGGCGTCTGCAGGCCCAGCATTCATGTGCTGCATGAGCTTACATGCAGGCAAAACACTCATGCACATGAAACAGTTTATTTATTTTGTTTGAAACAACTTTTTTAAATAAGAACATTAATTTCGTTTCCCTCACAATGATTTTGTTTCCGTGTCACAATTTCTCTGACTTTGACATTCAGCAGGAGACGCTGGGGTCTCTCGTTAGAGTCATAATGGCTTCGTGTCACTGGGCTTATCATTGATGGTCGGCAGAACGGGACAGTGAGTGAGTGAGCACTGCCTGCTTCTGCAATGCTGCTTCCTAATGGTCTGCTTTTTCCAGGTGAAGATTGTATCGATGAATGAGAGCACAGTTCTTAGAGCTGCCCTGGATAAAAACCTGAAGAGTGCGGTGACCACCGCCTGCCTCATGCTACCCGAAAGCTTCTCTGAGGAAGACCTATTCATAGAGATTGCTGGGCTCTCCTACTCAGGTTTGTACGGTTTGTACCCCACCATCCCCAGGGAGACTTCCAGAGAGCTTACGGTATCAGCCTCAGACCCGGACAGCTGTTCATACGTTTGGGGTGTGCCCAGCACAAGTATTTCTAACCAGTTCATGGACAGCTGGCACTCCTCCAGGGATCCCAGTTTGAGAAGTACAGCCCACTGGTGTTCTCTGTGTGTACCATAGTGCCCCACCCCCGACTCCTCGGAAATGTGTTTGTACCACCATATCCCTGGTAGGGCACACATTCCAGTTTGTGTTTCCGGTGAGCAAGAAGATTCTCTTCATGCCAGCAGTGTTCTTTCTCTGCCTCATGTGATGTCTGCACGTGTGACGTTTATGTACATGACCTGCTGCTTCTCACACCATCCTCAGCTTAGTCACCACCTAGGACTCTCACACCGCACTTCACTGTACCAGGCCGGTCCTCGAGACCACTGCTTCCTGCACTTAAACTAAAGGCTCTTCGTCTCCTCCATTGATTTCTCTGTGTGCTATTTGTCTAAATGCACACTCACTTTTCCTTTCAGTGTGTCTCCATCTTGGGGAAGCTCCCCCAGGTCCCCAGTAAAGTCCAGAAGGCAGAGTCCTGTCTCACCTTAGCTGCATGGGGCTGTCACAGTCGTTGGCTATTTGAGCATAGTAAAGTTCTTTGCAAGCTTTACCTCACAGGGAACGGTAGAGCCCTTACCCAGCATGCTCCAGTGCCCTCCCAGCACCGCATGCATACACAGATCTTATTGGCAAAAATGATGCTTTAGAAAAGTTGTTCACAGCCAGCAGGTGGCTCGGTGGGCAAGGATGTCTGCCACAGACAGAGCTTGATGATCTGAGACCCACATGGTGAAAAGAGAGAGCCAATTCTGATGAGTTGTTCTCTGACCTGTGTTCACACGAGCGTCTCACGCAGTGCACACATACACAGACACACACATACACACACAGAGACACACATATACACACACAGACATACACAGAGACACACACACACACTACATAAATTAGATGTAGTTTGTTTAGTTTGAGGACTGAGCGTATAGCCAGTAGCAGAGCACTTGACTCGCACAAGAAAGTCCCTGGGTTCAGTCCCCACAGCCACACAAAGAAAAGGGGGCTTGAAAACAACTCCCTTAAGTAATCCCCTGTCTCCCAGTGTTTAATGCACAGCAGAGGTACATGTCTGAAGCCCAGGGCAGATAAGGTTTTGTGGAAATGTAGTGCTGTGAGGGACTTGGAGGCCTGGGTCTCCAGCCTTCTTCCTAAGACTCGTCCATCACTGGACGGACAGCTGTAACTGCAGCTGGAGAGAGAGGAAGTGGGCTCTGCTCCATCTTGGCTGTCTCTCGCCTTACCTCGCAGCGTCCCGCCCCAAGAGGACACAGAGGCCGGGTGGTCTCCCTGTACACCACACTGATAGGGCCTGGGAGCCTCTGATCAGCCCATTTTCCCCTCCAAGCTTTGTGCTGCAAAGAAAAGGGGCCCAGACCTCTGTGCCTGGCTGACAGTGGCTGATGCAAGACTCCTATCTGTGTACAGTCACTCCACTGTCCCATAGAAAGAATATCACCATCATGCTGGGTGGATCCCAGGAGTCTTTAAATGTTGAACCTTGACTGGGGTTTATCAAATTATGTAACAGCTTTTACCTATTTACGGACTGCTTACTTACTCCTCTTTTCTTTCTTTTTCTGTTTTTGCTCCTGGGAGTAGAGCCCAGGGCCCCGTGCCTGCTGCATGTTACTCAGCACTGACCTAGCACTGACCTCCAGGTCCTGACCTTTTAGAAGGATACTCTGTCTTGGGACAGTGTCTCCTGTAGGATCAGCAGGCCTTGAACTTACTCAGTAGTGGAGCTCTGGGCATGAGCTGGTACCTTCAACTTGGACACCACCTGCCTCTGCCTCCTAGGATTATAGGCGGGCATCTCCGTTCCTGGCCCCTCAGTTTCTTAAGAGAACATTGAACGTCCCCGACCCTGTTTTCTTTCTGGAGCTTGTGGGAGGAGGGAAGATCCAGCTGTACGGTGAGACCTCACCGTGATCTGCCTGGGGCAGTGTGCTGAAGGGCTGTGTTTCCTGGGCTTCTGAGAACCCAAAGTCCTTGAACCTCAGTTTCTATATCCCTTTGGCAAATACCCAAATCTCCCAAGTTTTCAGAATGTTCCAGCATTTAAATTGCCCCATTTAAAAGTCTTCCAAGTTGAAAGCTGTGGAGTTTAATGTGTTTCCTGGGGGCGGGGGACAGGACACTGTGGTTGGACAGGTTCCTACCAGTACTTACTGGCAAAGGTAAGCTCAGCAGTATTAGCAGGAATAGCAGTAAGCCTGTGCACTTGATGTGGCAGAGAGGACCACCTTGCTGGCTGCAGTCACATACATGTGAGGTGAGGAAGGGGTAGGTAGAGGGGAGAGCTACCAAGCCTGAAGTAGTTCTGCGAAGTGACAGCAGAGACTCCAGTGAATGACAGACACCTTCAGCTTTCTCGTGTAGGTTCACAGTGCTGAGATGACAAGTTTCCAGCATGGATTCCAGTGTAGCAGTCATTGGGCTGTTCAGCATCCCTGCCTTAAAAAGCTGGGGATAGAGTCCTGCTGTATAGGGTCAGAGAGACAGCTCAGCTCCTCCCACTTCCGTAAAGGACCTGAGTTCAAGTCCCAGAATACATAACTGCCTATAACTCCAACTTCAGGGGCCCAATGCCCTCTTCTTGATGCCAAAGACACCTACACTTAAGCATGCACACACACAAAATAAATCTTTACAAAAGAAGCATACCAGTGTGTGAAACAGCCAAAGGGCAGGGGGATCATCTCGTGTGCCTGAAGCCTGTGCCTTATGGTAGCGGAAAACAGAATTCAACAGGAATAACTCCAGTAATTCCAGATGGGATAACTCATCTAACAATGACTCTTCATTTGGGCGTTGTGTTGTCGACCCATTCTACAGATGGTAGAGCTGAGGCTCAGAAATTACCAATCTGACACACCTCATCTAGTAACTGATAGCCTTTCTGTGGGTGCTTAACCCTTTCAAAGTCCTCCCTCCACTTTATTTGTAAAACAGAAATATGTATATTGTAAAGACAATTCCAACGAGATGAGACAGGGCTACACTGGCTATCTCATTGATAGCTGATACACAAACACTGAGTGCTGTTTATATGGGCGATACAGACTTCCTGAGGCTGAGGCACTATTGTGTCTACCAATCAGTGGCCGACACTTAGCTCGGCTCTCCTTATCACCTTTATTGATAATCCCTCCAAGTCCACTTGTATATAGTACTGCGTAGGAAAGGGCAGAAAGCCACTGACTACCTGGGGTATGTCTCCAGGCTGGAGTTGAGTCCTACACACATGCTGCGGACAGAAAGTGTTGGGCACAATCAGGCGAGCATGTAGATCATGGGGTTGATGGGCCTCGTATTCGAAGCCCTTTAGGTCTAAGGGATGACAAGTCTGTCTGGTGCTGGTATGAAAGAGAACGGGCTGCTTTCAATGCCAGAGTAGCATTTGGGCCACCTCCTGAAAACACTGCTTTAGCTATTTCTATTAAAAGAAACCTGTGACCACTTGCAGAAGCAAGCGGTGAAAGGACAGTGAGACGTGCCATGTCTGAGGATAGACCAGTGCCCTTAGCACCCTAGCAGAAATCACCCCCACTAAAAAGCTGACAGAACCTCGGAATGGGCATGTCTTTGGGGAGGAAGTATGAAGGCCCAGCAGGCAGACAGGTCTCACCATCAGCATGAGGGGATGGCCAGCAGAGCCAGCCACTGCTGTTGGCCTGCAGAGTGCAGAAAGGAGGCAGGAGAGTCTAGTGAGTGGAGAAGTTGAGCCCTCCTGGTTGCCAGTGGGGATGTAAAATGGCACAGAATGCACTTCCTCCGAGTACTAAATACTTCAGCAACCCTGCGAGATAAATGAAACCCATCTACCCGATACTTCCCTAAGAATGCCATAGCATCGCTGATAATGACCAGCTGAAGAGTTGAGACAACCCAGTATCCATCAACTGAAATGGGTAGATAAAATCCTCTCAGTAGACCCGAGTCCATGAACACCATGAACCTCATAAGGACCATTCCGTGCTATGGACATAGTGAATGCTGAAACATTTCGCTAACGTAGTGTAAGACCATAGGGGTGGCTGCGCATGAGCAGGGCTGATGGGGATACAGTTTTGTGGGGTAGTGCGTGCCTAGTGTGCTTAAGCGCCTGGGTTTGATCCTGAAGGATAGTGAAGAGGCAGGGATGATGCACAAATGAATTGATGCACAATTTCAGGGCTCCCTGAGCTGGGGAGCCAGTTAGGTAACTGTAGAGACAGCCTGTCAGCCTCTGCCCAAGGCAGGAATGTGAGGTGATGGGAGGTGGTGGGGGTGACTGTTAATGGCACAGGGTAGAATAGGATGTATACTAAAACATTGAGTCGTCACCTTAAGTGTCTGGCATGTGAGTTCATAAACTTGTTAGAAAAGTGGATGTGTTGTTTCTGCCATAGCAGATCCAGTTTGAGCTACATACATACCAACCTGCGCTGAAACCGTCACATGCTGCTACACAGGATAGGGTCTGGATGTCTCCAGGGTCGCGTGGCCTCTAGTACTTAGTAGCCACCTAAAATATTCATTGTACTGAAATGACATCGGTACTGTGGTTAGTTGTTTTTTTTTTTTTTTTTTTTTCCGGAGCTGGGGACCGAACCCAGGGCCTTGTGCTTGCTAGGCAAACGCTCTACCACTGAGCTAAATCCCCAACCCCTGTGGTTAGTTTAAAAGGACAAAGGTAACCATCAGCTATTAATTTAGACCAAAGGCTTTGTCTACCCACTGTCTCTTCCTACCAATAGTATCTGCTCACTGCTTAGCAAACATTCTCTCATCTGTCCACCAGCTTAATCCTGAAAGCAACTGAGGCCGGTGTGCTTAAAGCATTTTACAGAAAAGGAAACTGGCTCAGGTGGTATCCTAGGCTTACCATTGTTGCGATGAAACACCATGACCAAAAGCAAGTTGGGGAGGAAAGCATTTATTTCACTTACACTTCCACATCACGGTTCATCTCAGGACATCAGGACAGGAACTCAAACTAGGCCGGAGCTGATGCAGAGACCATGGAGGGTGCTGCTTACTGGCTTGCTCCTCATGACTCTTCAGCCTGCTTTCTTATAGAACCCAGGACCACCAGCCCAGGAGTGGCACCACCTACAGTGGGCGGAGCCACCCCCTATCAATCACTAATGAAGAAAATGTCCTCCAGCTGGATCTTATGGAGGCATTTTCTCAATTGAGATTGTCTCAGGTGATCCTAGCTTGTGTCAAATTGGCATAAACTAGTCAGTACATATGGAGATTGTGTGTTTGTTTTGAGGTAGTATAGCTTCACTGTGTAACCCAGGCTACAACTTGAGAACTTTCTACCTCAGGAAGGTTAATTAACTTGACTCAAATCATCACGAGGCATTTCCTCTCCTGAAAGCCAGACTCTGTACTGTGCAGCACTCCTGTTCCTCACTGTTCAACACGCCTGACTCACAGAGCTGGCCAGTACACAGGGTTTCCAGGACAAATTTCCCCTCTGTGGCTCATCCTGGCAGCTCTTTTCTGTAGAACAGCCGAGAGTTAAAACCATTAGCAGAGATACAAAATAAAAGGCAGTGGTCAGTTCCTCTCAGTACCTGTTCAACTGCAGAGGGATTTCTGAAGGTAAGAAAACGTCCTAGCCATTAGCTGTGACATGCTGTACCCGTTTGACTCATTCTGTTCTGAAGAGGGGAGTCCACGTTTTGGGTGGTTGAGCTGCTGTTGCTGCAGTGGGAGAATTCGGCTCAGCAGGTGGCTGTCGATGTGTCCTGCCTGCCCCCTGAGAAGGGCCCACAAGTTGCCAGAGGTCCAGAGCCAAAGAAGCCCAGCCCTTGTTCTCAGAGACCAGAGTGTTTTCTGAGGTCTTTAATCTCAACCATCACTTTGTGGGAGGGTTTGAGTTAGCGCGCTTCTACAGTTTGGTCAAGTACAGCCCTTCTGTTAAAAGTTACTGCCTCAGACATAAGAACTTGAGTTTGCAGGACCTACAGAGAGGGAAGTAAGGATACAAGCTGGCCTTACACTTCAATGCTGAACTGTTTCCTCGGCCCAGTAAGCAGATTGTCTTTCTTTCATTTTTCTTTCCTCTCATATCATCATCATCATCATCATCATCATCATCATCATCATCATCATTTTTTAATGTTGCATGTGGCATGATAACGTGCACCCTGGGGAATCCCAGGCACACGACCCAGTCCTTGTGCCTTTTGTTGTTGTGTGCACTCCATGGGGATTGAGGACTCTCTTCCGGCCGGGCACTGCAGATAATTTCACCCTCTTTCCTCACATTAGAGACTACACCCCAGTACAAACCCGGGAGGAATCTCTCCACACACATTCTATTGCAGGCAGCCTTGTAAATTTACTTTTCCCCCAACAAGTCAGCAGTTTGCTCAAGGAAATTCCAGTAGGCCATACATAGCTTCTTGGAACCCCCCCCCCCAACCCCAGAGAAAAGAATTGGCAAAGGTAACATATCTTCTGATATAATTACCCACAGTACTCTCTTTACGCCCAAAAGTGACCTCTATTGAGTGATGGGTTCTCTCACCATTCTGTTCCCAGGGGCGGCCTCAGCAACCGTGTGTCTGTCTGTGCCCTCTGAGGGCTTCAGCACATCAGCCTCCTGACTTCATCCGGGAGCTCTACCCGTTCCTTCCTGGGAGCATCAGGATGTAACCCCAGGGCCTGTGCCAGCAGGAAAATGCTCCACCCCTGCAGCCCATACCATCCCCACCCCCACCAGCCTCTTCCTTACTCCAACACTCCATGTTACTGGTCTCCCCTCTAGATTTGGCTCATCATCCTCAGGGGCAGGGGGATCACCTGTCATCTGCAGCAGAAGCTGCTGCCCTGGGTTTGGTGTTATGTGCTTAGAACCCAGCAGAGCAGGAGGACCGACAGCTTGGGCTACATAGCAAGTTCTAGGCCAACCTAGGCTTATAGGAGGCCCCTGATCAAAAAGCCAAAGGTACACAAAATAGAAGTTGCTCTGAGAAGGAATTGTTTTTTATCCAGTTTATCCTGTAGCAAGAGCTACATCCTTCATTTCTCTCCACTTGAATTTTTAAAGGCATAGTTTATGTGAATAAGTATTTTGCTTCTGTATGTGTCTTCACATCAAGTGCATGCGATGCCCTCAGAGGCCAGAAGGTGGCGTCAGAGTTACAGGTGGCTGGTTGTGAACCTCCACAGAGTGCTGGGAACCTAGAGTAACAGTCAACAACCGCCACAGGCAGGGTTTTCATAATGTGTGTCAGCGCAGAGCTTACCATACTGGAAAACCAATAAAACTCTCATGGCCAGGCAGTGGACTAGATCACTAGACTGCAGCTAACACAGGGCTTTGTGCTTCAGTGTACCACAATGGCCGTTTCAGAGCCGGAAAGCGCCTTCATGCTGAGGGATCCTGCTATGCTACACAGGCGAGCAACCCCTGTTCACACGTCAGGGTGAGAATTCCTCGAGGAAGACTGACTTCTATGGTTGTATCAACTTAGGTGACTTCCGAATGGTGATTGGAGAAGAGAAAGCCAAAGTGTTGAACATCGTGAAGCCCAACGTAGTCCATTTCCGAGAGCTCTATGAGAGCATATTACAGAAGGACCCTCAGATGGTGTATAAGATGCATCAGGGCCAACTGGAGGTGAGCTGTGCACGGACCCTTGTCCCTACTCCCAGGGGAAGAGCTGGTATTTACTTATGTTTTCTGAAGTAGGAGTAGTTGAACCTGTTTCTCATACTGAATAGACAAGTCTCCTGCCCCTGAACCGCCTCTAGCCCTCTCTGACCTTATTTTGAGACAGAGTCTTTTTAAATTGCCTAGGATGGTTTTGAACTCTCTCCAGTGCCCTAGAAACCTTGAATTCCAGGAAGGTGGAATTACAGGCTGGTGGCAGGAATGGTCTTTGTTTACTGTTACTAATTTTTATGGTGGAGTAACAAGCTTCATTGGCATTTTTACCCGTGTGCCCTGCTCTGACCATTCCTGGTTTTGTTCACTAGTCAGTCACCATTCTGCTTCTTATCACATGCATTCCATCCCCTGTCCTCTCCCACTTCCTTCCCAGCAATAAGGTTGCCTCGAAGTCCACATTTCTGCAGTCACCATGGTTTCATTTTCCTTTAAGATTCTGTTGAATATCTGAGCTACATTTTCTTTTCACTTTTATTGTTTTAGACAGTCAGTGGCAGCCCAGGCTGTTCTTCAAGTCCCTATGTAGCCAAGGATGACCCTGAGTTCTCTGGAGCTCCAGAATTGAGGCTCGTACCACCATGCCCTGTTTATATAGGGCTAGAGCTCAAACCTGGGGCTTTTGCCTGCTGGGCCTACATTCCAACCCTGTATGTACCACACTTTCTTCCTCCACTCGTCTGTTGGTGAACAAAACTAGTTGTGTTTCCTGGCTATTGTAAATAGTGTGCCAAAGGTTCCGGTGGTACGTTAGCTTAGACTCCTTGAGGTAGTGCCCAGGAGTTAAGGCAATGCCAGGCCTTATGAGAACTTCCATTCAGTTCATTAGACCCCATATTGCTCAACAGGTGACATTAATGGTATTTAATTGATTGGACTGGTGTGATGGCTCAGTGGGTAAGGACATCTGCCAAGCCTGACAGCCAAGGTTTAAGCCCCAGGATCCCATGTGGTGGAAAGAGAGAACTGACTCCACAAGTTGTCTCTGGCCTCCGAGTGAGTGTCATGGTATGTGCACCCATGCCCATAAATACCTAAATATAATTAAAAAACAAATAAAACGTCCTGCATTTGGTATCTTAGACAAATGCGCATATGGAATACCCAGGTTTCCTTTCAGTGTCTCATCACAGGGTTGTAAACAGGAACCCAGCCCTGAGGCAAACCCCAAGGTTTAACTGTTGTTTCTTTTGTTTGTTCATTTCTTTTGTTTGTTTGGTTTTTTTTTTAATTTTTGAGACAGGGTTTCTCTGTGTAGCGCCTTAGAATTCACTCTTTAGATCAGGCTGGCCTCATTCTGAGATCTGCCTGCCTCTGCTTCCCAAATGCTGGGCTTTAAAGGAAGCTGGCTGACTATTGTTGATGCTGAGCTGATTTTGACCCCCCTTCCCCTTCCTAGCAGAAGTGAAGAACAGTTCATTGCTCCCCAGGCACATGGCCCCAGATCACACCCATGGCTCCACTGAGCCACTCTCAGATGAGCCACCACAACTAGTGCTGCAGATGCCTGGCTCGGGATTTCAGCTCGGTAGGGTTTGCAGACCTGTGCTGTAACCCACTAGGACTCATTCAGATCTTGGCCAGACTTCCTGGGGACATGACTAGGGCCATCAGTACTTTCCTTTGCTGGGGCTCTCTAGAGAGTTGGCTTGGTTAGGGGGATGGAGGTGGGTAGGAGAGGGGCCAGCTTTATTAGTTCATGGATCTGTGAAGCTTTGAGTCAAGGGGCAGATTACCTTCCTTAAGGGACCTTGTGCCTTTCTCTTGTATTTCAGCAGGTTCTTGAGCCTTCCCTACCATGATGGGTATAATTAGCTGTATTTATATTCACCTGATCAAAATGTTAACTGCATCTTTAAAATGACCGAGTGTCTGAGCATTGCAGACTAATCAAGGTACACAGAATGTCCACCACACTCCTCCATCCTCTCAGTGCAGAGAGAGCACTGATTTCTCCCTCCTAGGATGTGGTTTTACTTTTTTCTACTGCTTTGGCCAGTGGGAGAGAGAGCTCAGAGCCCCAGCTTACCCTTCTACAGTGGCAGATCTAACATGCCTCTGGAGTTGCTCGCTGGAACCCTCCTAGTGCCAGTCTTTAGGTCAGGCATGCCTGCCCCCAAGGGCGCTTCAGAGTTCTCCCAGCTCAGGCAGGGCAGGAGGCTGGGTCTGTATCTCCTGATTAGTGGATACAGGTAGCTATCTGTCCATGCCTGAGAGCAGCTCTCAGAGGGCACTGAAGCAACCTATCGGGAGAACAGGTTAGACGAATGCCCTCATCACGAGACCGTTCTTATTCGTTGTTATTGTTTGGAGACAGGGTCTCACTATGTAGCCCTGGCTGGCCTGAAACTCACTGTGTAGACTAGGATGGCCCTGAACTTACACAGTGCTTGCATAGTCTCACATGACTCTGTGGAGCTGGTTCTCTCCTCCTGGTGAGGGGCCGCTGTTGCTTCTGCCTGGAGCAGGCAGCTGCACTCATGCATAGCTTCCACGTTTTTTATATTTTAGTTCCTTGAAGCAAAATGCACTGTATTAGGGAGCTAGTCTGGTCTCAGCAGTGGGGTTAGCTTTTGAATGAGTCTCCAGGCAATACATAGTTTTATTTATGTCTTTGTCCTTAAACAGCTTGAGAAATGGAATCTCCTGAGTAGCTCAGGCATACGTAACTAAGTTATGTCGATCAGTTACTAATTCACTCACCTTCTGTGTTCTGGAGGACTAGGAGTAAGACTGTCCTTTGTCCTTAGTGTGTCCTTAAGTCATTTGTGAATTGCAGCATTGCATAGAAGAGGCACCCAGAGCAGGAGCACAAATTCAGATAGAGTTGTTGCATGTGTCATCACACGACAGTCAGAGTGGGAAGGGAACCTGAGTTTCTGGGTTGGACCTGGGCTTCGGTGCAGCCCCACCTCCGTTAGCTGCTGGCCAATGACAAGTAAGACATCGTAAACTGCAAGTCGGAAACTGACCCACCAAAGAGGTGGCTCAGTGGTTAAGAGCTATTTTTGCAGAAGACCTGGATTCAGTTCCCAGCACCCACATGGTGGCTCAAAACTGTAGCTGTAATTCCAGGAGATATGACACCCAATTCTGGGCTCTAAGCACATATGTGGTACACAAACATGTATTCATTCAAAACACCAATGCATAAAGTAATGTTTAAAAAATGTTTAAAAGACTTCTTTCCTCGTGTAGAAATAGAATATTCTAGAATCAAAGCTGTCCCTTCTGAAGTGACCTATAATCCTGACCATGTAAATACTCAGTTTCCCCTGCCACCTGGGGCAGGTGCGGTGCTTATGTCAGAGGAAGGAAAACCTTATTTAATTACAAATGTATGCACAGGGGTCCTGCATAATACGAGACTCTTCTTTGTGTGGTTTTTAAATAGAAGCCATGTGTCCGACTGTATCTAGACTTCAGAGCACTTGCAAAGACGTCATCTCTGTCTCTCTTTTTCCCAGATAGATAAAAGCCCAGAAGGACAGTTCACTCAGCTAATGACATTGCCTAGAACGTTACAGCAGCATATCAATCACATCATGGACCCTCCTGGGAGAAACAGGGATGTGGAAGAGACTTTACTGCAAGTGGCTCAGGACCCCGACTGTGGTGACGTGGTACGACTAGGTAGGTGTGTCCACGGGTTTGATGTTGAGCAAGGGCTGACTGTGGGTGAAAGCAGCCTTTGTGTCATTCAGACACATTATTTCTTCCTTCTTGCCTAACGAGATCAAGAGAGAGATTGCGTCTGGGGAGAAGAAAGGCATGAACTGTTCGGGGTTTTCCAAACCTCAGTTGCTTGAAGGGAGCAGTGGGAAAACCACCCATTGGCCGAAGCACACCTGCTGCTGGTTTCAGGAAAACTTTTAGATGTTGTTTGAAAGATGTGTCTGTCCTTTGTGGAGGTCTGAGAAGAAAAGAGACTGATGGTATTTTTCAGGCTTTGCTGACATCTCCAACTTCTCTCTGACTGGTTCCAGGCTGTGTCCAGACAGCTACCCTCTCTGAGGGCTCTCAGGCCCAGTTTCTCTGCACTCAACCCAGGACCTCCTTAATATTTATCAAAAGATCCAACCTGCAATCTCAGCACTCAGGAGGCTGGGGCAGGAGATTTGCCACTAGTTCAGAACCAGCTTGGGCTACATAGTGAGTTCAGGGCCAACCTAGGTTAATTAGCAAGGCAAGGCTCTGTCTCTAAAAACAACAACAAAAAGATCGCAACCTTAAAACTTGAGAGACCCACCTCTCTCTTAAGTAGCAAAGGACAATAGGGGAGACATAACTAGGAAACTGAAATGACTCTGTCTCTCAAACAGATTCATTCTCCCTTTGTGTCTCAGTAAAATACTTGTTGATTGGAAGTGCAGTTTGCAGTAAGGAGTCTGGAGAGCGGCTCAGCCCGCCCTCTCTCAGGAGCTTACACCACATTTCTTGAGCATGCTCCCCGGGACCAGGACAGGCCATCAGGGGGTTGCCGCTGCCCTGTATCTTAGAATAAATATTGTCTTCATTTACTTTTACTATGAACACTTCTAGATGAAAGACAACTGTCTCTTTACACTTTTCTGCATCTTAGAACTGCAAACAAGAAGACATGAGCAGCTTTAAATTCCTAAGATGACATTCGAGGGTAGATGACCTTCACCCCACTCCCTTCTTGTTTTAAGGTGGCCAAGTGCACAGCAGCCCCAGCCTTTGCCGGTGCTCACACAGCTGGGCCTGGCCACAGCCGGCCTCCACCGAACCCCCACCCCCCTGTTCCGATGCCCTTTTCACAGTCACTGCCCCACAAGGCCAGCAACCCTCCACTAGTCCTGTTGAGTAGCTGGAAATAATAACTAGTTTTGGAGTTTTAAGATCTCTAAGATGACCAGCATCCGTCCGGGCTTCTCTCGTTATTCTTTTTGTTCTTGTGTTTTGCAGCGGTCTCTTCAATCGTCAGACCTTCCAGCATCAGGCAGAGCACCAAAGGCCTTTTTACTGCTGGTAAGACCTTTGGGAACAGGCGCTTGGGCAGCACCTGCTGGACAAAATGGCCTCAGTTCTGTAGGCTGAAATACAAAGCTTTCCATCTGCATCTCTCTGTAACGGTGCAGTTCTGACCCTTCGCCACACACCTGACACTGTCGTACCCTAGACCCTCCTGACTGCAGTGCGACCTGAACCTCTGATGAATCACCACCTGAGGTGCGGGGCTTGGCCTCGCCTCTCAGTTCCCAAATAGCTCCTGTGTGGGGTTTTGCCCTCACGTTTCTAAATTTAAGTCACCCCTGCAAAGCACTGCAGAAACAGCTGAGTGGGGTGCTCCCTTCTCATCACCCCCCTTTCACAGACACTTGTTCCTTCTCTTAGTAAGGTGTTTCTGTTTTCCCTGCTGTCTCCTGAATTTAGGTTACCATTCCTCTGCCCCTCTGCTCCAGCTGCCAGCTTCCCATGGGCAATCGAAGGCAGTGCTTGAACCACAGTTATATCCTCCCCTCTGCCTCTGCCTGCCAGGCCTGCCCACCGTGATCTCCCTCCTGCCTCAGTTCTCCTTTCCTGCTTGCAGTTTGAGCCAAGTCATTATTGAAAGTTTGACACTGACATGAGGCACATGATGTGTTTCTCCTCCCCTGCCCAGCGAGTGTTTTCATCTGCCCTGCAGGAACCTGGCTTTGCCCTTCACTCTCTTGGTGCATATCGTCCTTTTGATGAGCTGATTTCTGAAAAACAATGAATTTGGAGAGTGTACTTGAAACCTCTTTTCTGTACTCTCACCTGTGGTTGATATTCAGGTCAGGTAGAGAATAAAAATAATCTCCCTCGGAACCCTTCAGGTCTCTGGGTCTGGTGGTGCATACTCATAATCCCAGCACTCAGGAACTCAGAATTTCAAGGTCATCCTTTTCTTCATAGCAGGATCCTGTGTCAGGAAGAGAGAGAGAGAGAGAGAGACAGAGAGACAGAGACAGAGAGAGACAGAGACAGAATCTTGAAGTAATCGCTGCAGTTACTCTCATTTTGAGGACTACCGCTGAAGTTCAACGCTATTCTGATTCCATCGTGTGTGTTCTTTCTGGAAGCTCATTGAGTCTTCCCTCTCCCTGGGGCTCTGGAGTCTCGGTGGCATGCTGTGTTGAGACTGTTTGATCTCTTTTCCCGGCTACTCTTTCAGGGGAGAGCAGAGTAGTCCTTCATTTCCCACCTTAAAGTCCTTGATCCAGATGCTCCTAGGCCAAGGGCTGCTGCTGTCCTTTTGTCTCCCATGTGACCTCTGCTGTCCGGGAGGTTTTCTGCCTTGCAGTCTGTGTGTCTGGGGTCCTGGGTGTCGCCCAGGCTGTGCAGAACTTTCTCACCCTGTTACTTTCCTAGCCTCCGCTCCTCTCTTCCTGCCTGCCACAGTAGCTCTGTTGAAGAGGAAAGGTGTGGGAGCCTCCTTTCCCTTCACTCCTCCAGCACTTGGTCATCAGGTAAATGCCTGCCCTGGCTCTCTGTGCCTCACATTGGGTGTCTTCTGTGCTGGCTGCTCAGGCGTGGCCACCCTGCCTCCTGAGCTAGAAAGGGAGACACACAAGGAGATGGCACAGAGGCAGCTCCCAAACACAGAGACTTTTCACCCTATGCCTGGCGCTCTTTGGGTGTAAGACTGCCCTGGAGCTGGTGGAACACACTCTAGAGTCTCACAGCCCAGTGTGTGCCCCTTGGAGCATCTGATCTCCCACAACTCAGCATGTGGCTTTGTGTCTCTGACTAAAGCAGTAATGGATTCTGTGCTCCTGCTGGTGTATCTTGGCAAGGCTGACATGGGGTGCTTTTGTTTGCTTGAGTGAGTCAGGCCGTTGACCTGTGTTGTGCCTGTGGCTGGTTGAGATGGGCTTCATGCTAGAAGAAATGTTTCGATGCTTTTAGTTGTGAAATAGTGTTATTTGGACTTGTTTGTCTTTTTAATCTTGTTCTTTCAGAGGGACATGCTAAAATATTTATGGGTGAAATAATATGATATCTGGGATTTGCTTTATAATAAAAGCAGAAGATGGTGAATTCTGATCCTGTCTGAGCCGATGCGATGAAATCAGGAAATATAAGGAGGGCCATGTCAGCATTCTGTTGTCCTGACAGCATTTTTATATTTTTATATAAGAGGGCATCATATATCACTGGCCAGCCTCGAACTTGCTATATAGCCAAGGATGACCTCAAACTCTGTCCTCCTGTCCCCTTCCGTGTGCTGGGATGACAGACTTGCTCCACCACAGCGGGTTCTAGTGCTGGTCAGACCATGGGCCCTCACTTGCCAGGCAAATGCTCTGAGCCCCATCCAGCCCCTCCTGGCTTGTTTTTTTGAGACAGTTACTGCTGTGTAGTACAGGATGGTCTTCCTGCCTTAGCCTCTGAGTGCTGGGGTTTCTGCCTGTTAATGTCATGAGTATTTTTTTAAATATTTCTGTGACTCGGGACAGAAGATTTTAGAAAATCCAAACTGTTTTTCCTCATTGGCCTCTTTTGGTCAATGAAAAGCTTAACTGCTCCAGGCACTGTGGGTTACACTCAACTGTCTGTTACTTAAAACCTTGGGACCCTTTGGGTCCAAACATCTGAGAAACTTGAAGGACTCCATTCCATTATGTTCCTGATTTTAATAAAAGTTAACTTTAGTTATGGTAATAACTTACAAAGAAGAGCAGCCTCTGAGTGTGAAAAATGAAGAACAATATAGTCCTGAACCACACCAAAATAAACCTAAAATTGCTCTTCCTATTTGAGCTGTGAAGATTAGCCAGGAGTGAAAAAAGAAATCAGCGTGAATCCCTGCACCACCTCCTGATAACCGAGACAGTCCCTGGGCGTCTTCCCACTAATTCTCCCATTTGCCAGCAGAGGGCAGTGTTGGCAGAACCTGCCTCGCAGGCTGAGCAATGACTTGCTTCCCTTCTCAGGGACCCACATTGTACAGCGGGAAGGAGGCCATAGGCAGTGGAAACGGTAGAAAACGATGACCCTGCAGCTCTGTGGGTCGTCTGGCCTTGCTCCTGGCCCCTCTGTAAATGGTGGTAGCTTGTGACATCTGTAACCAGCCCTACAGATGTGGGTCTTCTGACCTTGCTCCTGGCCCCTCTGTATATGGTGGTGGCTTGTGACATCTGTAACCAGCCCTACAGATTTCGTTGGGAGGCACGTTCCGTGCAGTGTGTTTGTGAGCAGCTCCACCCCTCTGTCCTCATAGCTTTGCAGTTTGTCAGATACACTCATACTCTAGTTTCTCTGGAAGTTTCTTCTTTAGCATCCAGTCTCCATCTCTCTTTGTTTGCTAGCAGAGCAGCAGGACTCTCATTAAGTTTCCTAGATCATCAGGGACTAGCGCCAGCAGGGTGCCCCTGAAGAAAGTCGTTTGCCACTGAGGATATCCAGTCTCTGCTAACAGAAGACCAGCAGAGCCAGCTGTCTTTGTCTATGCAGCAGCCCTTCACACAGCCTCTGCCTGGCTCAAGCCTGCTGGGGAAGTTTGAGCAAGCTAGTGTTAGTAGGTAGGAAATGAGAGTCAGCGACCAGCCTGGAAGATAGGCCAGAGACGCACAAAGATGGCCCCAAAGCTGCACTCAACGTTCAAGGAATGCTGAGCGTCTCAGAACAGAGGGAGGCCATTGAAGGATGCAGAGAGAGGAGGAGAGCTGTTGCCAGAGAGAGCAGCAGATAGGGCTGTAGCCAGCTAGCCAGCCAGCTAGCCCTGCAGCCCAAGCCCAGGCCAGGGCAGCACAGGCAAGGAAAGAGAGCCTGGAAATGGAGCGTCCGCGCCACATGAGCAGAAGAAGGCAGGAGGCAGGTGCAGCTCCCAGAGGCCATGGTGCCACCCTCTGAGGTGCTGGAGGCTGGGGGGTGCTGATGAGTCTAATTTTCCCCACCTGTCTTTACGGTCAATCAGAATTAACTCTGGGGGCAGATCCCTCTCCCAGCTTCAAAGGATTCAGCTGAATTAACAAGACACGTTTAGTCTTGTCCCTAAGAAATATCCCAGCATGCCTCACTGCTTCTTATCCCTTTCCTGAAACACAGTGGAGCCAATCGTTACTTTCATCTTACATCATCTTTCTGATGATGTGTTTGTCACCTAAGCTTACACATCCTCCCCCTCTCCCTCCCTCCTTCCTTCCTCTGTTCCACAGGGTCTCTGTAGCTGAGGCTGCTGTGAACTGGCTTTGGTCTCTGGGTTCTAAGACTGTAGGTGTCCACTGCCACACCCAGCTATGTCTAACCTTTCAAGTTAAGTTGTAGCTCTGCCTCAGTTGAGCCTTTCCCTGTGGACAGGTCAAGTGGAGGCTCACTGCAAGTGTTTGGAGGCTTACAGACTTTGTTCTCATAGGTGTGGAAATAGAGTAGTGGCAGGCTCCACCTTAGACTGTGTGCTGGAGAAGTTCACCCCCTTCTTCTTGATACTTTTTCTTTCTGAATTGAATATATGGTCTAGATGGGGTTTTTTTTCCCTCCTTTCTCCTGTCTTCCCCCTTCTATGCTAAGCACATAACATACTCAGAGCTCCAGCAGCTCCTAGACCCGAGGCCTGTTTGATGTGGTTGGTAATACAGACAACTCCTGCCCTGGGGTGCCACTCCGGCTTCTCCACAGAGCCTTCATGGGGCTTTCCGCTTCTGAGTCGGGTCCACCCACTTGTCCCTGGCGCTTCACAGCCTTTGCTGTCCTTTGAAGAACGCCTCATTTCAATTTTATGAAATTGTTGGCTGAAACTTTTGGCGAAATTATTGTTCTTAACCTTGTGCAAACCTCAGCTCTTGTGAAAACCTGAAGGGATTGAGAGCGTTCAGAATGGTGTGGCTATGGTCAGAGCCCATGGAAATCTAACCTCAGGCCCCTCTGCATGGACGTGCACATAAACAGTCATTTCCCAGTGTTCTTTGCGGTGCAGTCCCCTGCTGCAGTCTTTCTGACCGCTGAAGGAGGGAGTGCACTCAGTCAAGAGAGGCTTCTAATGCTCTAGGCAGCTGAAGTGGCCCAAGGCCACTCAGCCACGATCAGTATTTACCTGACCATCTCAGAGCAGCTTGTCACTCAGCTATGGGGAGAGGAGTCAGCCGTGACTCAGCAGCCTGGGCTTGCCGTGCTGAGTCTTGCATGTGTGACTGCTTGGCTTCTGCTTGGTCTTCTAGTCTGTTCCGCTGGAATTTGAAACAGCACCTTATGTAATGATCTTCCAGCCTTAGTACCCAGGTGGGTGAGTCTGACCAGAGTCATTGGTTCAGGGAGAAAATTAAGAGGGGTGGAAGCAG
This sequence comes from Rattus norvegicus, assembly GCF_021556685.1. Lineage (NCBI taxonomy): Eukaryota > Metazoa > Chordata > Mammalia > Rodentia > Muridae > Rattus > Rattus norvegicus. The sequence goes on along the minus strand of NC_141537.1, from coordinate 150,082,902 downwards.
TGAAAACTCGGAGTTTCTCAACGAGATGTCAGGCGAGAGCACACATCCAGACACATCTGCTAATGATTTTGGGAGCCTTACCTTTTTCCCCATCACTGCCTGCAGTAGCCACAGATTCCAAGCAGGTGAGGCAGCTTCCAAGTACCAGAGCAGCTTAAAAGATCCCTCCCTGGAATGAATCCTCCCACCTTGTCATCATGTTCACCAAGCCACAGCCAGGAGCACGCACTTCCAATCCAGAGCACAGATCACGGTGCACAGCTCAAAGAGAAAAAGGCTTCAGTTCCTCAGGCCATACCCTAAAGCACCAACTGGACCTCACCTTCAACACAAGGAAGTCAGATCCCTAACAACATCCATGGACAGGGCTGGAGAACACTAACACCCCACTTATCCCTTGGTATGTGTTTCCCATAAGCCCTGAGGCCCATAAGGGCCAGCTTTCACTCTGCCACTTCAGAAGACCCAGGGGAACACCTACTGCGTGCTGCTGGGTACCAGGTACTACAACCAGGTGAAGGAGATTCGGGGTGAACAGAGCAAGGTCCCTGTCCTGGGGGAGCTGTCAGTCTAGGCAGAGCCAGGAGAAGCAGCTGCGAGTGTGGAGCAGTGGGGTAGATGCTATTCAGGAGAAGAGCACCAGGCATGACAGCAACTGGGCATGTGTGATGGGGAAAGCATCTGCTCTAGGCAGACAGTGGCAAGCATGGGACACAGCAGCAGCCACTGGGATGCAGGTGCTGAAGAGAGGGAACACCAGAAGGAAGACTCCTCCCTTCTAAAAGACCTGGGAAGCTCAGTGGCTGACAAAACCTGCACAGCTCTAAAGACTTTTTCAGTCCCAGGAATCCTAGTCACATGAGCGGCATGGCGTACTGCACAGTGGGGCCCAGCTCAGTCTCTGCTACACAGGCCTCAGCCTTTGGCTCCCAGGTCCTCTAGAGCACCCCGCTCCGCCCGCTCCGACCCGAAGACAAACAAGCCTCGGGTCAGACTGGGACTGGCTGCGTGTCCACTGACCAGGACCTACCTCTCACCCACCCTTCTTTTCTCTTGCAGGTGTGAAGAAGTCTGTGATTTATAGTTCACGGAAACTGAACAAAATGTGGAAAGGGTGGGTGAGAAAAACATCCTGACTTGACTGATGTGTTACGGGTAGATTATGAATAAATGGCTCCATGCTTTTTGACAAGAGTTGCTTGTCACTCTGGCTGACTGCTTGAAGTTGAGCTGAAGGTTTTCGTCGTGCTTGGTAGGGTTTGGTTTTGGTTCGGTTTTTGATCTTTATAAGACAGGGTCTCCCTTTGTAACCCTGGCTGGCTTCAAACTCACAGGGGTCCACCTGCCTCTGCCTCCTGCAGCTGGGATTAAAGTGTATCCATGATGCTTGGCTACGCTCGATTTTTTGTTTTTTGTTTTTTGTTTTTTTTTAATTCACTGTCAGATACAACCTAAGCATATGAAAGGGCTTTGCATCCCAAGGGAAGTCCTCCAAGAACTGGGTTGTGAGTGTGTTTCGTAATCCGTGTTGGACAGGAGGTTCTGACTTTGAGAACACAGACGTGACAGGTGACACTATGCTTTTGAACTTGTAGCCTGGAAAGTCTATGAGGTGCATAAGCTGGGCTCTCTTCTAGCACCCCGTTCCCCATTTGCTTAGTGGGTTTTTTGCTTTTGTTTTTGTCTTTTCAGTTTGTTTTTTGGTTTGATTTTGTTTTGTTTGGGGTTTTTGTTTTTTGTTTTGTTTGAGCCTGTTTTATATGAAAGTGTGTAGCAGACTGACATTTGGGTGCAGAGCCCAAGACGACCCTTTGCAGATTCTGCCCAGCTGTAATGAGTGAGATGTGTACACACCAAGAACCCAGCAACACAGGACAGACTGATTGACCCTGCTTTCCTCTCTTCTCTCTGCCCTTTGTTGTGCTGGCTCCTCTAAGGCTGGCTTTAGTTACAGTCATCGTATTCTTGTGTCAGTCATCAGAGATACCCCCACCCCCAATCTATTGTGACCCCTGCTGTTTATAAGACACAGAGAGAACATCCCCTCGGGCCAGTCAGCATCCTCCAGGTGAGCTCTGTCACATCTTCTACCCTATGCCCTATTTCTTTTCCAGCTGTTCCGTGGTAAGTTCTGTGCAAAGCAGCTACTCAGTGGAGCTTGGGACGTCAGGTTCATCTTTCAGATGTGGAATCTGAGGTCTCCTGAGAGGAAGATGTGGCCTAGGGTCATGACACAGCTGAGTAACAGCTTAGATGCCAGCCCTCCTCACCTCTGGTCCTCTGTCCCCTGCCTTTTCTCAGACAGCCTGCAGCTTTTACAAGTCATGAGCACGTGAGCCTTCCTTTCCTCCTGCCCTGAATGCTTGCCTCTTCCTCTGTGCATTCCTATATCTAAGTTGGAATTCTTCCGGTATATAGGATGAAAACTGAGGCATAGTGAGGAAAATGTCTGTGTAGGGCGTCTGAGAGAGACTCTGACTCTCCTCAAGCCCCTGCAGGCCTGTCGGATGGAACTGCTATGAATACTAGCAAAGGGTGGAGCCGGCTGCTTCAGCTCATACCTCAGCTGTTCACCTGTCGTAGGAGGCAGCTTCCTCCCAGGCTCAGCTAGCAGAACAGGAGGCTCCTCCTAATGTGAACAGAAGAGGAAGGACACCAGGAAGCAGTTACATCACCTAGCACACATCTTATCTGTTCCATCAAACCTCGGGGGTTTGTAGCCTTCTCTGTCCACCTCAGCACAGTTTCCATTGCTCAGTAGTTCAGTGCTGACCCTTGCTTCTGATGTGTATCCTGACAATATAGATTGTCTGCCTCAGGATTCATTTCATTGCACCCTGAATTAGCAGCCTTGTGGCATATCCTTAGTGCCCGGGGTTGACTTTCTCTTGCAGAGATAGAAGACCATAACCAAAACCAGCATGAAGAGGAAAAGGTTTATTGCAGCTTGTAGTCTGTCATCCAGGGAAGCCAGAGCAGGAACTGGAGGCAGGAACAGAAACAGAGGCCCTGGAGAAGCACTGCGTCCTGTGTTGCTTGCTCCTGTGCCTTATTCAGCCTGATTTCTTACAGCACCCTGTGCTCAAAGGTGGCACTACCCATAGAAGGATAGATGCTCCTAGTCCGTCAGTCAAGAAAAAATCCTGCAGACTTGCCTACAGGCCAATCTGATGGAGGCTCTTTCTCAATTGAGGTTTTCTCTTCGCAGAAACCTTGGCTTGTGTCGAGTTGAAAGAATTATTTAGCACACAGTAAGACTAAGCAAGTTGTTTAGTCTCTAAACAGTGTTCCCCTCTGTGGAATAGGGATGGTGTTACCGTTCCTTCAGGTGATCTCTGGCGTTCATTTGTACTGTAAGCCCAGAATATTCTTTCCTTCAATGGTGGTCACTGCCATTGTCTTCTTGTATCATGTCCTCAGAGATCCCCCTGCCCCGCCCCAGATCTAATATAAGATGCACAGAGAACATCCCCTCGGGCCAGTCAGCATCCTCCAGGTGAGCTCTGTCACATCTTCTACCCTGTACCCTATTTCTTTTCCGTGGTAAGTTCTGTGCAAAGCAGCTACTCAGTGGAGCTTGGGACGTCAGGTTCATCTTTCAGATGTGGAATCTGAGGTCTCCTGAGAGGAAGATGTGGCCTAGGGTCATGACACAGCTGAGTAACAGCTTAGATGCCAGCCCTCCTCACCTCTGGTCCTCTGTCCCCTGCCTTTTCTCAGACAGCCTGCAGCTTTTACAAGTCATGAGCACGTGCGCCTTCCTTTCCTCCTGCCCTGAATGCTTGCCTCTTCCTCTGTGCATTCCTATATCTAAGTTGGTATTGATCGGGTATATAGGAGATATATAGGATGAAAACTGAGGCATACTGTGAGGAAAATGTCTGGGTAGAGAGTCCCTTTTCAACCTGAGACAGGCCCAGTTTTGCCCTTCACAGCCGTGTTCCAGGTGTGCAATCTGGGACACCCCAGTCTTTGTGTCCATAATATTGTCATCATATCAGTCTGTCCAGGTTAGTGTCAGAATTAAACGTGCTGGTATCCATAAAGCACCTCATATGCCTCATAGCACACAGTAGGTCTACAGGTGTCTGTTAGTGTATTTAGATGGTGATTTTCCATAACATAACCACAGATAAAACCAGATGTGTCTGTCAGAGTCTTCAAGAAAGGAAAAATGTCTTGGGTGTACGGAATAGAGTATAATACTAGTTCCCAAACATTGGAAGGGCTAGTAAACAAAAAAGAGGGTACTTCAGAGAAGGAAAGAGATGGCATTCAGAAGGCCAGGGAGCTGCTGGTACCCCTGGGCTAGAACCTACAGGCCCATGCCTGCTGCTGTGTTGCTGAAGTTACTGCCTGTCATGGTTTCAAAATGTCCATAAACGCTGGCCCTCCTCCCACCAGTGGGCGGGATGTAATTCTTCCTTGAATATGAGCTGGCTTTCGTGACTTACCTCTAACAGAATACAGCAAACAAGACGTTAATGTGATTTCAGAGGCCTAAATAGCAGCACAGCCTCCACTCGGCTCCCTAAAGACCTAGAACCAAACTGCCCCGTCCCAAGAGACACACACCACCATTTAAAGGGCCAAATGTGTTTGATCTAACAGGTCAATGAGGGAGCAAAGCTTTATGGTACTCCAGCCTGGCCTCTCTACCTAGCTAGGCCCAGTCAGCTCCTTGGTCTGTAGGTGAGTATCCAAATGAGTGTTGTTCAGAGTAGTTTGCTTGAGATCTATATGCCAGGTTAGACAAAGGGGACAATGTCCTTCCAGTGCCAGATGCCACTTGGCAGCCACCACAGTTGCTGCTGCTGCAATGGGAGTCAGGCCAGGCACCTCTCTCTTCCTCCTACCTCATCCCCCACACTGCATCCCCAGTGGGCAAAACCTAATGGAAAGCTCGCTGCTCAGAAAGCCTGGGAAGCATTGTTTGCAGGCTCTGATCCCAGCAGGGCAGAATAGAGCGGAGAGGATGGGTATAAGCAGGCTCGCCAGAAAGCACCCAGCCCAGTCCCCTCTTGTCTTGACTCAGCATCTGATGTGCCCTGCAGTCCACATGGTGACATCTGTGCTGCAGCAGCTGCCGCCAAACAAGAGGCAACTGCAAGGAAAATGCACTCAAGCTGGCCAAAAGGAGCTGACATGGAGTCCTTAAAGCTATCCCATCCCGCTCTGGGTGATGGTGACCCTCTAAAATCACAGCCCTAGATGGATACCGCTGCTTCTGGTGGACAGTGTGCATACTCACTGTAGAGAAGTGCGGGAGAGCGGGTGAAAACAAGCGCTTTCATGAGCGCGTTTCTTCATTCTGCACCTATGATCCTGCCTGTGCTTCAGTGGGACGGAGTCCCTGGCCTGTGGGAGGGACCCGGACCCTCGAGACCGAGGGGTCTTGCCACTAGACACGCCATCAGAGGCGACTTGAGCAGTGGGCCCCACAAGTGCTTAGGATTCAAGCATTGCTCGGGTTAACCTCACAGAAACCCTATAAGGCCAGGGCTGCTTCAGTGTAATGACAACTGAGGGACTAATACTCAGCTGTTAAGTAATTCACACTCAGAGCCACTCAGTCACATGACCCTGGGCTCAGAGCCAACTCCGTTGAATGGTGTAACCTTGGCCAAGCAAGCAGAAGGGTTCTGAACAGTGTGACTCTTGGCATTAACTTCTACAAGGTACCTGCCTCTTAGAGTTACAGATCCTTTACTCCCTCCACTAAAGAGGCTGTTCCCCTCCCTCATTCCTGGTAGAATTCCCTAAAATGCCGCTGCAGAAGCCACAACTGCCATTGCAAGTAGTCTGTGTCCCAAAAGATTGTGTCTTTCCATGTTGTCCTATGGATGGATCAGCTCTGGTTAGGAAGCACTGGCCTGGGTTTGGCTCCTAGTGCTAACATGATGCCTCACAACCATCCATAACTCCAGCTTCCAGGGATCCAACACCCTCTTCTGGCCTCTGCAGGCACTGTGCACATGTGTATCTACACACACACAGGAAGAATGGTATTTGGAAGATTTATTTTTAAATGTGTGTGCGTGTGGTGTGTGGGTTCCGAGGGAGGCTAGAGGTGTTGGATCCTCCTAGAATTGTGAGTCACCTCACATGGGTGCTGGGAACTAAATTTGGATCCCCTGGAAGAGTAATACATACTCTTAACCACGGAGCTATCTCTCCAGACCAGCAACGATAAATGCCAAAAGAGAGAAAAGGATAAATTAGCAATTGAGGAAGACACCTGACATGGACCTCTGGCCTCCCGACATGTGTGCATATGTACATGGCACATGTATACATAAATACCAATTTCAAGTGTTTAAATATGGGCTAGAAAGATGGCTCAGCAGTTAAGAGCACCTGCTTCACTTGTAGAGGACCTAGGTTCATTTCCCAGCACACACATAAGATGACCCACAGCCACCTGCAATTCCAGCTCCAGGAGATCCAGTGACCTTTTGTAGGCTCTCCAGGCACTGCGTGCTCATGGTTCATATTTATACATTCGGGCATAGGCAGTACGTAGATAGTTTTTACATTTTTAAGTAGGGAAAAGGACCTAGCACTAATGGGAGGCTGATAACACAATGCATAACTGACCTCATTAATCCTACAGTGGAGATAAGACCTTTTCTTTTCCTTGGTCATCAAGGAAATCAGTTTCCTGAAGGACTACAAAAGGAACAGGTAGCAGTCTCATAGCAAGGCTCTGAATTCAGTTCGAACCAAAAGCCCGACTCTCCCACCACATGGAGTTCACCCGATGCAGTCTTCTGCAGCAGCTTCCCACTGTCGTCCACGACATAAGGACACTAGGTGTGCTTCCTTCCATTTTCTATTTCCTTCTGAAACCAAGGCTGTAGACAGGTCCCTCCAAAGGCTGCGTAGGGGGCAACTCAGTGACCATTTATGGATGTCCTAATTACTGAGCCCAGAGACTGTATTTCAGACTTAGATGGGGAGGCCCTGGACTCCTTAACAACCTCCTTATTGCTGGGGCCACTACCATTTAGTAGTGTGGAGGTGCCTGGGGTTCCATCCCCAGCATCTCACCTCCCACAAAATCTTCTAGAGTGAGCCTCTTTGAGAAGATCATGTATGTATGACCTGTCAGAATTAAGAGATTTTGAAACCAGTGGAACACCCTCCCTTTGCAGGCAAGGCAGGCCAGTCACAGAATGTGATTTCCAAGGCTGGCGCTGACAGCCTGTTCCAAACCCATGTCTCTTCTTCCTTCATTCCCCTTTCCCTCTCGCCCACAGTTTCCCTACCTCATCATATGGGTAGGTTGTTAGAGCCCAGAGCCTCCATGTCTGAATCTGAAAGTCAATCTACGGGCTCAAACGTTTTAGACATAATAGGACCTCCATAAATTAACTCCTCCCTTTAGCTTGCATTTTACTGTGCTCAACCAATCCCTGTGGAACCTATCTCCTAGTGAGCTACAGATATAAGAAACCCAGAGTTGTAGGCTGCCGTGGTGGGGTAGAAGTCAATGGCAGGATGTGGAACAGAGAAGAGTCTAAAGCACTGGGTCTTAAGAATCGTAATGTAAATATCTGGAATGTGACGTGACACCAGAGGAGGTTGCAGCCCACAGGCTGAGACCCAGCGGAAAGGAGAGAGTGTGCCACCTGATTTCAGTTAAGTGTCTGCTAATAAAAAAGCCACTAATCAGGGTTGGCTTGGGGGAAAGGGTGTAAGATCCTGACACCATGAGGAGTCATGGGGGGAGTCAGTCTTCCATTTAGTCAAGCAAATAACAACAAATTCAACCGGCTGTGATGGCACAGGCCTTTAATCTCAGGTAGGCAGGCAGGTCCCTGTGAGTTCAAGGCTATCCTGTTCCACATAGAGAGTATCTCAGGCCAGCTAGAGCGGCACAGTGAGACCCTGTCTCCCAATAAATAAAGTAATAGTGTGCTTTCTGGAGGCCTGGAGCACTGGTCCCGACCACAATGACCTTACAGTGCGGAGAGTAGTCACGTGGGTAAATTATGGATTCTGCTTCTCTGTAAGTACTTAATTGTAGGAGTAATTACAGGGTGCTGCAGAGTTTCATCAAAGCTATGGCAAACATTGGCTGAGCCATTACTGTATGTCAGGTACTGTCCTAAGGACCTTCCACATACTCACTTAATCCTCACCACAGTCTTATGTAATAAGACTTTTATCTCTTTTCTGCATGAGGCAACCGAGGGCCAGAGATGTAAGATCTCGTGTACAGTGTTGCAGGCAAAACACACGGCAGCCAGGATTCAAAACTGGGCCATCCTGTTCCAAGCCCTTTCTCTTTCGCCCTCTTGGTTAAAGCACTTTTAATCACCTACTGTTTTGGTCCGGAGGGAGAAGCTAGTGACTGATGCCCGCCCATTGCTGTAAGAACAAGACATTGCCCAGAGGAGAGCAAAGCATCGCAGGCACAGGGTGAGGGTATCTGAAGCTCTGTGTGGAGAAGCAAGAACCGATAGGCCAAAGATGAGTAAAATAACAGGCGGATTGTGTTCAGGGGCAGGGCTGTGACAGGCCCAGTCAGGAAAGGAGGTCAGTCCTGATCCCCAGAGCAGTGAAATGTCTCCAGGAAGGCTGCAGCATGCACAGAGGATAGCCAAGGTCACATTTATCAAACATATCAGGAAGGTCCTCAGGCAAAGTCCTCAGCGTGGTGCCCAGAGGTCATAAGAGACCTGTGTGGTGAGAGTGTGTTTGTGCCTGGTGCTTTCCTTAGACAGCCTGTTGCCTCTTGCAATGGCTTCATCCCTGTGAGAGGGGTAAGTTTCCTCCCTGACGGCCCTCAGTCTTGGCCTCCTGACTTAACATCGACCATGGCAGTTCCTAGCACCCTCATCCACAATAGCTAAATTAAAAATGATCCCTTGTCTGGCATCCAGTGAATAAATAAATTAAGGAATGCCATACAATGGAATACTGGTCAGCAGCAACCAAGGAGACTAAACAGGCTGAGGAGATGGATGGCTCGGCCACTGAGCCAGTAACGTGCTCGCCATTCAAGCCGTAAGTTTGGTCCTCAGCACTGCAGTGAAAAGGCTGGGCACAGCAGTGTGACCTGTGATCTTAGCACTGTGGGGGTGAAGGCAGGATGACCCCGGGAGTTGTAGCCAGCCAGTGCAGTCGTATTGGTGACTTCCAGTTCCGGGGATAGTCTCTCAGAAAGTGAGGTGCAGGGGCTGAGGAGGCAGCCCAGCGGGTAACGGGTAACGTGCTGGCTGCACAGCATGAGGCACTTAGCTTATGCTCCAGAACCCACATAAAAGCAGAGCCCAGTATCATGTGTAGCTGCAGCACAGTAAGCACGAGGGCTAGTGCAGACAGGATCCCCAGCGCTCACTGGGCAGGCCACTCAGTGAATTTCTCCTTACTGCAGGGTTTTGTTTTCCATCTGAAGCCAGAGCTACCTCTCCTTGTGAAGCAAAGCTGAATTTGAAATATTCGTGTCTGTGTGTCTATGCACATACCCTCTTCAGACATACATGTATACATAATTAAAATCTTAAAAATAACATCTTATTTAGTGTCTGTATGTATGCAAGCATGCTCCCAGATCAGAGGACACTTTGGGACACTCCACCACGTGGGTTTCAAGGAACAGATTCCAGTCATCTGGGCTCTGCGGCTCGTGCCTCTACCTGCTGAGCCCTGAATTAATATTATTATTGTTGTTATTATTATTATTATTATTAGTAGTAGTAGTAGTAAGATTTAAGGTTTTTCTTTTCGTTTTTGGCTTTTTGAGACAGGCTTTCTCTGTGTAGCCTTGGATGTCTGGTACACCAGGCTGGGTTTGAACTCACAGAGATCCACCCACTTTTGCCTCCCAAGTGCTGGATTAAAGGTATGTGCCACCACCACCTGGCTCTAAAACTGAATTTTAAGACACAGACAAGAGCTGGGCACATGTTTTTAATCCCGACACCTGAGAGGCAAAAGCAGGTGGATCTTTGAGTTTGAGGTCAACCTGGCCTACAGAGTGAGTTCCAAGACAGCCAGGGCTACATACAGAAACCCTGACTGAGAAAGCCACTGTGTTTATTTGTGTGTGTACATATATGTAAAAAATAAAGACACAGGCAGAGAAGACCTATCTCTGTCCTGTCAAGTGCTGTGCAAAATTCCTGGTGCCCACCCACTGTCTCCAGCACTCTGCCAGAAGATAGGAACCACTGGCCATCGCCAGAGCTGGCAGTGCTCTGGGGGATGAAAGGTGGGTCAGGAAGCGATTGTTGAGAGTTTCGTGTATGGACCTTGTGTGAGTGGAGGGACAGGGCAGAACTGGCAGGTGTGTGACCTCTAACCTCCGTTCATTTGCATACTGAATGGAAGATTCCCACCTGTCTTTATCGAAACGGTAGGATTTCTGAAGCTTCAAGGTTTAAGGCAATCTATCATGATTGTACATGGTCCTCCCTTGCTGCAGATGTGTGACAGTCATCTGGCAAGAGACCCACACAGGCCCAGGCATCCTCCTCAGTGGGACTAACAAGCCCCCCGTCTGTTCTTGCAGCTGCTTCACTGGAGGGGTAGCAGACCACAGTGGTGTGCTGAGGCCTGGGCATTGATAGGTTCCTGTGGAAACAGACTCTGAGGATGGGATTCGCTTGAAGACTCTTACTGGGGAGGCTCCTAAGACTAACATCTGGGAAAAGATGAGGGCAGCAGGCGTACCTATACTGTGCTCGAGTCCTCGCGGGCCACACGAGGGCTAGTGCAGCAGGACTGCTTTAGGTAAGGGGCCTCACATGTCTCTGTGTTAAAGACCTGGTTATCAGTCTGTAGCACTGGGGGGGGGGGGGGGACTTAGGGGGAGGAGCCTAGTGAAGGGTCAATGGGAACTGCAGTTGAAGGGGTTTGGGGAGCCCAGACCTTCTTCTCTTTGCTTCACCACGAAGTGAGCATCTTTGCCCAACCATAACATGACATTGCACCAGAGGCTCAGAACATGCTACCTCACCACAGACTCAAAATCAATGGGGCTGACTGAGTATGAATTGAAGCCTCCGAAACAGAGAGCCAAAATAGGCCCTGTCATATTCACATTCATTGACTCTCAAGTATGTCCATTGCTACAGTTCTTGAAAGCTTGCAAACACAGACAGCCTTTGAGAAATTGGCCCCAAATTGAGGCAAAATGGAAGTCTTTATATGACAGTATCCAGATTATCAGAGCTGAAGGCTTTAGCTTGGCAGGTAACTTCCTTCAAATGGTTTACCATTTTCACAGTAGGACCCAGCTGTGAGCCATCAGAGTCGAGTCTTGGCAGCTGAAGGAACAGGAATGCCTGTTCTTTTCTAGAGAAGAAATCTCAATGGTGCTGGAGTCAGAAAGCCTTCCGGACTTCTGCTTTAATGGTTGGAAACCCTTGGCACCTCTAATGTGGGAGAAACATCCAGAGAGCCCTTTTCCAACAGCTCTTCTTTCCTGGATGCCATAAAACAGCATAGCATCGAGGCAAGCCAGTAACCAGTGTTCCTTGTGTTCTCTGCTCGGCCCCTGCCATGCCTGCCCTGGCTTTTCTGGATGATGGACTGTAACCCGTGAGCTAAATAACCCTTTCCTTTCCTTTCCTTTCCTTTCAGCCAGTGTTTTCTCCCAACAGAGAAATGAGCTATAACACGTGTTCTAGTTGTTTCTCTGACTGTGGGAGGTAGCTTTGTTAAATCAAAGATTATTTAAGTTTCCTTTGTGGGAGTAACAGCTGTGTGTTTCAAATTCTGGAACCATTTCCAAATATGAAACCACTGGAAGCAGAAAACCAATTTTGCTGAGAGGTGGGCCACGCCAGTTCAGCAGGTGGGGGCTGTGGTTTCTATGATTTTTCAGGGACTGAGGCTCACACGTGCAGCCATGACGGTGGTTAGATTTAACTGGAACAACAGCATATGTTTTGCAGATATTTTTATTCAAGACAAAAAAAAAGCATCTGGCCTTTCCCCAATAATGTGAAGATTTAACTTGTTTATGAGTGTGAAATGCTCTTAAAAAAATATACAGTCAACCCAGGGGAGGAATAGATGACATATCTATATGAAAATGCCATCATGAAACCCATGCATGGCTTAAAACAGGTTTTGAGGCAGAGCATACCTTTAATTCTAGCTCTGAGTTCAAGGCCAGCCTGGTCTACAGAGCAAGTTCAAGGCCAGCCTAGGCTACACAGAGAGACAACTGTCTTATAAAACCAAACCAACCAAACAACAAATTCAGGTATGTGCCTGCACACGCTTGCTACGTAAGTACTGTGTGCTAACAGATGAGGCCACTGGACTCTCCCCTCCCCTCCCCCTTCTCCTCCCTCTGGGTTTGCCCGGGGACCCTGACTACTAGTTAGTTGTCTCACCTCTGGCAGGCCACTTCAACTGAGCTTCAGCTACACCATCGTTGTAAACGAGTACATCTGTCTCTCACTATCTACAAGCGATTGCTTCTGGGGCCTCAAAGATACGAAAGCCTGAAGGTTCTCCTGTTGCACAGACTCCATGAGCATTCTCCAACATGCTTTACCTCAGAAGTTTCCCATTCTAATTCAATGTGTGGGCTGTGTAGATAGATGGCTGTGACGTGTTACGTAGGGAGTAAAGAGAAGGAAAAAGGTCACACAGCTTCAGTACAGAGACAACTGTCTTAGGCTTCCCCGAGTACATGGTCGGGTGACTCTGGAAGCAGATGGTCTCACCAGGCTGGAACATGTGGGTTATTTGGCAGATGGCTTCATAGGTACACAGGATCCCACAGCCTCACTCTCAGTTTCCCCTGCCCCCTTATTAACAGGAGAACACATTTCTGCTATAGCAGTTAAAAATAGCACCTTCCCACAGCAAAACCACAGCCATTCTGCACTACTGCAGTTCAAGGCTCCCTCTCCACCTCAGAAAACTACAGTGGGTTCCACAGGCCTCAGTGGGTAGTCAGAACTCAGTTCAAATCCCAGTGCACTGCCCTTGAGTGGAGTGGCCCTGCGAGGCCTTCATCTTCCAAGATGTTGCCTTTCTTCCTCTGGGACATGAGGATAACATCTACTTCCCTGGTTGGCTTGAGTCTCAAATAACTGCCATAGAATTTTATTCACCCTAAAGAGTGTCGATGTTGTCTTTGATAAAGCCAGGTGAGTATGAGGTTGTGTCTTGCAATGAAGAGAATGCTGGCTGTGGGAGACTTAAGTGCCTACTGCCAGACAGGCCCCTCATGGAAGTCACATCCTACCGCAGCCTGGGGGAGGTTGTTGATTTTCCATTCTGCAATCACCTCGCTGTACCTCATAGGCTTAAGTTCAAGTTTCCATTCACCACTTACTGTGTGGCCTTGGGGAATTCATTTATCCTAATTACTATGCTCAGTTTTCTCCGTGAAGCTGTAGTCTCATTAAGCCTGACACCACCTAGTAGCCCCTCCCCTCCTTTTTGAAAACTCAAACACTTTAGAGCTACGTTGACTCTGAAAAAATAAACAAACAAACAACAAAAGAAAGCTCAAGTGATCCTTCGCTTTCCTTCCAGCCTTATTAAGATGTGATTGGCAGGACTGGAGAGACAGCTCAGTGGTTAAGTGGTTCTTACAGAGCACCTGAGTTCAGTCCCCAGCATACAGGTTGGGAGGCTCACAACTGCCCGTGACTCCAGCTCCAGAAAGTCTGGTGCCTTCTGCTGGCTTCTCTGGGCACCTGTGCTCATGTCTACATTCCTACCTACACATTCATTCGTGTGTGTGTGTGTGTGTGTGTGTGTGTGTGTGTGTGTACTCACACACACACAGGGAGAGGGACAGAGTGGTTAAAGTCATCGATGCTTTGAATGTCTCTGTTTCAGTCCACTGTGATTGCCTGTTCAATCAGATGTCCAATCAGACAACACCCTATAATATCTTGCTCAAAATTGGATCATACTAAGTCATTAGTAAGCCAAACCTGAGACAAGTCACCTCCACCATATTAGTGTGACTTTCTATAAAACTTCTCAACATACAAACCTCTCAGAACTCGTTTACAGAACAGGAAATGGCTAGGTCTTAAAGGACTCTTGTAGAGCATAGGAACTGAGGCCTGATCCCTAGAACCCATAAGTTTAAACAACAACAGCAAATATGTGACTGGGCATGATAACACCCCTTTAAACTCAGCACTCGGGCCCAGGTGGATGAATCAGTCTCTGAGTTTGAGGCCAGCCTGGTCTATATAATAAGTTCTAGGCCAGCAAGGGCTACATGGTGAGACCCTGTCTCAAAACAAAACAAAAAGACGGACCCTGTAGCATGTACCTGTAATCTGGGAATTCCCTAGGCTCTCTGATCGGCTGGTCTAGTGGAATTGTCAGCTCTAGGTTCAGTAGGAGCCTATGTCTCAACAAATAAGAGGAAGAGAAATTGAGGAAGACACCCAACATTGGCCTTGACCTCTACATGCATGAATACAAGCACAGACATGTACAAAGACACACAAGTGCCCACACACATGCACATAGGCACACCCATATGCAGCCACATACATGCACAAATACATGTGCAGGAATGTGAATATACAGAGAGACAAAAAACAGGACACGCACACACACACGCACACACACACACACACACACACACACACACACACACACACAAGAACATACACACAGAGAGACAGACAGACCAAAAAAGTATGTGGGTTTGTATACAGCTGTTGGAAATGAATGACAGGCTCCCCCATCTTGATGAGAGTATAACACTGTCCTGAGGAACACAGCTACGGGGCAGGGCGTTCACGTGGGTATTGGAAAGCACCAGGAGGGAGTCAGGAATGGGACAGAGGTGAAGAGGATGCTGGGAGCTCAAGGCCTGGGGCCAATATAATGGGTAAACAATGATTATTCAGGGACAGTCATGAGGAAATGGTCTTGGTCATAGCTTGAACCTTGCTATGTCTGAAGGGTTTGTTCCCCCAAATTCCCAAGTTGAAATCCTTACCCTTGAGATGGCAGCATTTAGAGATGGGCTATGGACTCTCGAGATGGCTCAGCTGCTCTTCCAGAGAACCTGAGTTCTGTCCCAACACCCACAGGAATCAGTTCACAATTGCTTGTAACTCTGGCTGCAGGAGATCTAATGATCCCTTTGACCTCTGTGGGTGCCGCACTCATACACACACATATATACATAAATTTAAAAAATAAGTCTTTATAAAAAGAGGGCCTCTGAGGAGGCTTTTGGGAGGATATTAGTCATTTACAGGAAACCTGACCCACTTCTGCCACTGGGAGAGGTGAGCCTCACCAGACACCAAGGCTTCCAGAACTGTGAAAAAAAAAGTTTGTATTGTTTATAAGCCATTCTGTTGCAGCATTTTCTTAGAACAGCCAAATGGATGAAGACAAAACTTCAAAGGGAGAGGTCAGACTCAGGGCACAACTTCTGTCTGGGGACTGCAGGTTCTAGCTGTGGGACAGTGGCATGTGGCCATTCTGTGGGAAATGCTCTCCCTCTGCTCTTGGTACAGCTGGCAAGTCCTGTGCCAGCCTTACCTTCCAATTAACAGCTGCTCCCCCTTCATTGTTGCTGTTGGAAGGAGGAAGATAGTGGGCCTGGTCAGTTAGGCCGGTTCTGAGGCGAGCATTCTCCTCAGACAAAAAGGCTGTTGTGCCTACTGGTTCTCTGTGCCTTCCAAGCTGCTAAGAGAGCTCTCCCTGGCCCTGTTTTCTCCAGGAAGTTCCCTGCTTGTGCACGGAGCACCCATCTAATCAAAGCATAAGGTGCCCAAACCTGTTTTAAGTGTCTACTTAGCTGTGAACACAGGAGTGGGTTTTGTGTTTCTGCTTAATTAAATATGTATGCTGTTATAAATTGAGAAAAATTACAGCCATAAGCACACTGGCTCTTGAGAAAACAAGCTGGTGAGCAGGCTAAGGCCATGTTTGCAAGTGTCTCCCAATCAACCAGTGGTTTGGGTCATCAAAGACAACATCAAATCGGCACTGGGTTTTGTTGTTTTTTTAGTGTTTTATTTATTTTTATGTGAGTATGTGTTAGTAGATGAACATGTGTGTGAGGCCCTGGGTGTGGAGGTCAGAGGAATGCAGGGGTCCTGCTCTAGCGCTCTCCACTGTATTTATTCCTTCAAGCCAGGCTCTTGCTGAACCTAGAGCTAAGCTGGCAGCCAGCAGGCCTCAGTGGTTTTCCCATCTTTGTTCCCTGTAGCCCTGGGGTTACAGGCCCAGGCAAAGACATGTCTACCTTTTACATAGGGGCTGGATATTCACCCAAGCTCTCAGGCTTGCACAGCTAGCACTCTTACCTGCTGAGCCAACTCACCTCGCCAGCCTTCTGTTCGTCCTGTTATTTGTTGATTTTTTTTTTTAAAGAAAATCATATTTAGGAAACTTCAGAGTCACAAAGTCTTAGCTCAGTGACACAGGGTGAGGCTCTCAGTCCTAAGGAAGCCACAGTTTTCTCTGGAGGATCCCTGTACTTGGCAGGATTCTCAGAATTAGCTTCACGCATGTGAATCCCATAGCAAGGTCCCTGTCTTTGGCCTGGGGTGCTCTTCGTAGTATCAATCAGAACACTTTGTCTAGCTCACGAAACACCAGGAGGCCTAGGCTGAGCTAGCAAAGGTGGGGGTATCCTGCCTAGAATTCCCCCATTAGCAGAGGAGGTAGCTGAGGTCATGCAGAGGGGGGCCCAGGGTCCTATGGAGACAGTAAGGAAGGTCTCACAGGATCCCAGCCCTGGTGGCTCTCCACTGGCTCTGTTGTCCTCTTCTGCAAACCCTGGTCTCTCTAAAATGCCCCACAGGACTCCCCGGAGGCCACAGACAATTATCGCCTGCGCTCTCTTCTCTTCTGGTAGTCAGCCAAGAGGAACAAACTTGCAGTGACTCACCAGGTGAGCCAGTCCCTAGCGACTCTTCCTGTTATACAAAGCACTCCTCTCTGACTGTGCCCACAGTTTGTATTCCCTGTTATTTTCATTCCTCCCTTCTGTTTGGAGAATCCGTAGTGTGTGTGTGTGTGTGTGTGTGTGTGTGGGTGTGGGTGTGGGTGTGGGTGTGGGTGTGTTTTGGGGGGATACTTGCCCTAGCACGAGGCTGCAGCCTGACATGCTGACCTTGTGGCCACCTGGAAGAGAAAAAGACTGGGTAGGCAGGTTGGCAGGAGTTCAAGGTAGGGGCTGATGGCAGCCTCAGGGCATCTCGGAGCAGGTTTGGGCGGTAGTAGGGAGGGAGGGAGGGAGGGACTTGTCAGCTCTTGTCTGTGTGCTCGGCCTGCTCTCTGGGGAGAAAGAGACACCTGGCATATGCCAGGCTGAAGCAACACAAAGGAACCCAGGAGGACCTGGGGTAGCATTGTTTCTGGAATGTGAGGCTCTCTTTTATTGTTTACAACACGCTGTGTGCTTTAAGACTCCTGGTTGGCTGCCCCCATAAGCTCCTCAGATATACTGACCCCCAGCAAGCATGCTATCAGTTTGCACACCGCCTTTCTGCTTTGTGGCTCTGCTGGTTAGGAGTGGCTGCCAGCCCAATGGCTCTCCTGAAATCCCCATTAGGTCATCAACAGCCAATCAGAGTTTCTGACCAACTTGGCCTAACCTGTGTTTCTACCTGAGTTGACATAATCCGAAAAGCAAAGAAAATTGACAGCTTTCCTCAGCTAGCAGAGTCTTTTAAATGGCTTTTTGAAAGCTTACAAGTATTTGGGGTTGGAGGGGCTCGTTAATGCCTTGGGGAAATCTCAGTTGAGAGCCAATATGTAGCCCAGATCCATTTTAGGCTTCCCAGGAGTTATGAGCAGATCACAGGCCCATTCAGCTGCCCTCCAGTGTCCTCTGCAGAGTCATGTTTTCCAGTCCAGGGCTAGCCATATGGCTCAGCTGACAACATGGATTCAATCCTCAGCTCTGTATGAATCAGATACCATGGTACATACTACAACTCCAGCACCTAGAAAACGGAGAAAGGAAAATGAGAAGCTCAAGGGCATGCTCCTTCTTCTTCTCCTATCAAGCTTACAAGTATCCTTTAAGACCAGATCCAAGCAGCTAGGAAAAAAAGGTTAGGGATACTCACCACTCTGTCAAATCCCAGCACCCACATAGGGCAGCTCACAAAAGCTTATAACCACAGCTCCCAGGGGCCTGATACCCCACTTCTGATCCCACTAAACCCCTGAACCACATATACATAAGTGTACACACATACACACATAAATAAATCATTAAAAGAAAAAAAGGCCCAATCAAGCTGGGGCACAATGTTGCACACATTGATCCCTGCACTTGAGAGGCAAACAGATCTGTGGGCGTTTGAAGCTAGTCTAGTCTACATAGCAAGACCCAGGAGAGCCAGAGCTATGCAGAGAGACTCCGTCTTTTAAAAAAAAGAAAAGAGTTCAGGGTCATCTTCGGCGTCTGGAACACGTAAGGTCATTGTCTCCACCATTTCTTTTACTCTTGGAGCTCAGTGGGCTGAGATCAGGGATCTTGTTTCACTAACTTTCTATCCCCGACAGGGACAGACCAACTGTCTGGACAACAGCCAAATTAGGTTCAGACTTTCGTTAAAGTGCCAGGAACCTGAGTGTAGCATTGTGTCAGACTTGATTCTTTTTCCTCTCTTGTGTCTTCTGGTAGCTGGGGCTTTCAAAGGTGCTCAGAAGATGGCTGAATGGATATATAACTTGAGACATACACCCCATTTTCCCTCTAACATCAAGATGCAAAGAGTCCTAGTCATTTCATCTCCAGCACATTCGGGACCTACCACGCACAGAAGGAGTGCCAATGGCCAACGAGCACATGACATGCTCACTAGGGAAGTGCAAAGCAGCCACAGGGGCATCATATGTCACCTGTGCCAGGATGGCTCTCACAGTAAAAGACAGAGTCCTGGCACCGTGCTGGTGGGGCTGTAACAAAGTAGAGCTGCTATAGGTGACAGTCAGGTGACTCCAAATGACTACCAAGACTCCAGTAGTCCTACTGCTTCAGCCTTTGAGAAGACAGGACTGCAGGCAGGCACCACTGTATCTCTCTAGTATGTATGTATACATACATACATGCATACATATATGTGTGTACGTGTACATACACATGCCTGTATAAATGCCATGGCACCACATATAGAAGTCAGAGGACGGCTTACAAAAGTGGATTCTTCTACCATGTGATTCTGGGAATCAAACTCAGTTTGTCAGACTTAGCAGCAAGCTCCTATACTTGGTGAACCATCTTGCTGACTCCAAGTCAAGATTTTTAAATGGTGTTCTCATTGGATGACATTTTATACTTGGTAGGTTGAGCCCATGGAGTCTATACAATTTTTCATAGTAAACCAACATGCTAGATGCACTTCTTAAATTATCTATTTACTTATTCTGTGCTCATAGATTCTAAGCATGTTTCTACCATTGAGCAACTCTAGCCTTCAAAGTTAGGTAGGTAGGGGGGAAGGAGGGAAGGAAGAAAGGAAAGAAGAAAGGAGCTATAATGTCAATGTTAAAACTATCAAATATGAGCTTATGGAATAGCTACAGCAACGCCTGTAATGTGTGTGTGTGTGTGTGTGTGTGTGTGTGTCTGTGTGTCTGTGTGTGTGTCTGTGTGTGTGTGTATTACATGCATATGTGTATTTAATGTGTAATACTATTCTAAGGATTTGAAACTAGAAGTGACTTGGCTTGGAATCTTGTCTCTTATAGATCTGTAGCTCTAAGTTTCTTAACCTTTTTGAATCTCAATTTGACTATGTATTGAAAAGGAAATTAGACGTGACCACCACAGACTCCTAATGCCTAGAATCTAATGAATGACTAACACATGTAAAAGGCCTGATAGGACCCACCCCTTGGTTAGGGCTTGACACATGTCAACTGGTGTAGGCTTATGATTTGTGTACAGTCGCCTCCATGTATGTTTGTGTGTGATGTTAAGGGTATAACGGCTGGGAGCCCAGTGGGTCCTGAGTCCATTTAATAATGAGATTGTCCCTAAAGAGAACTCACAGAAAGATCATATTCTGTTGTCAATTCTGCAGGAGAAGCAATGGAAAGAGAACAAAGCCTGGTTCTGTCCTCACGTGTGAGTCTAAATGATAGTGGGACAGCCAGAGTGTGAGTCTAAATGGTAGTGGGACAGCCAGAGCAGAGGGGCAGGAGCAGCGAGTGTGGGGACTCAGGAGCGGCGAGTGTGTGGGGACTCTGAAGCAGGTCGGCCGGTAGGTCCCACCAAGTCAGAGCGTGGCTTGTAGGTCTTAGTCTCACAGGACTGAGTTTTCTTTGCTAGCACTCAGCAGTACTGGGTTTTTCTTTTGTTTAGGGGGTGGGAGGTGGGAGATTGAGACACAGTTTCTCTGTCTCACCCTGGCTGTCCGGGATTTTGCTCTGTGTAACAGTCCTGGCCTCAAACTCAGGGACTCACCTGCCCGAGCTGGGGTTAAAGGCATGTGCTACTACTACCAGGGTCAACAGCACAGGGTTTTAAAAGGTGTGTGTGTGTGTGTGTGTGTGTGTGTGTGTGTGTGTATGTGTGTGTGAGTGTGTGAGTGTGTGTGTGTGAGTGTATGTGTGTGTGTGCGTGTATGTGTGAGTGTGTGTGTGTGTGTATGTGAGTGTATTTGTGTATGTGTGTGTGAGTGTATGTGTGTGTGTATGTATGTGTGTGGTGTGGTGTGTGTGTGTGAGTGTGTGTGAGTGTGTGGTGTGGTGTGTGTGTGTGAGTGTAGGTGCGTGTATGTGTGCGTGTATGTGTGCACCTGTGGAGCCTAGAAGAAAACCTACCTTAGAATGTATGGACACAGAATAAATAACTTCAGGGTGCACCTGACATTTTGTTCCACATGAAGGTACATGTGGTGACAGCCTGGTCCTGTCTATTACAGTGTTGGGAGCTGGCGAAGTTCCAAAGAGGTAGGGTCAATAGAGGTTACTGGCTCCTGGCCCCTCTTTTCTCTTTCCCTCCCAGCTGCCATGAGCAAAACCATTTCTTCTGTCACACTCTGCAAAACAATGGAGTTTGGAAAGGGGACTAATAGGACAGTGGGGAAAAGGAAGGGGACAAGACCTGAGAGGGAATTTGCTCAACAAACACACACACACACACACACACACACACACACACACACACACACTCATACCTATGTACACATTCTCTCACACACATACAGACATATACATATGCACACATACAAATATATATATATGGAAAATAAATTAAAATGTAAAGAAATCGGCTAGGGTTGTGCTGTGTTCTTGAGCAGCTAGCACATAACCAGGCCTGAAAAGAGACCCCGAGTGTGTGTGCTGTCTCCAAATGCACTATTGTCGCCCTGCCCTGAGGTAGTGACATGACCAGTGATGGAAGGAAGTCGCACAGAATTGCTTCTAAATTGTGGAATGGGAGCAAAGATTAAACAGCCCTGTGATTTACTTCTGGGTGACCTTCAGCTAAGGAGCTGCTGATGGCACAGCGAGTATGTCACAAGGCACTGTCATTTTGTTGTCTGAGGCCACTGGTTCATCAAGCCGCAGTGTGGGCCTGATTCCCACTCGGCAAATAAACAGGGTGACATCATGATGCCATGATCTCAAGGGGCTGCTTGAGTTGGCCTCCTGTTTGCTGGTTGGAAGAGGCTGGCTGTGGTCTCTGGGGATGCTCGTCATCTCTACAGCTCACAATCCTGTGGCTCTCAGGGGATGGGTGACAAACTGCAGTCTTTCGGTCCCTTTGGCCTCCTCATGGCCCTCTGTACTTAGCCTGCTTATCTCCACAGTCCAGCCAGAGTTCTAACTGCGTGACCCCAGGAAACTTCTAGAGCATCTTGAGCCCACATTCTGCTCATAGAGGGGGCAGAGTACTACTGCCTTCAAGGAGTCACTGTGAATATCAGCTCAGAATCTACTCGGAACACCCCTGACGAAGGTCAGGAAGAGAGAGGACCCCAAGGAAATGATGGCCCCTGACTGCTCTGCATGGAAAAGAGACCACTTCACATGTATCCTGAGGGCACTGGAGAGATGGATCAATGGTTTGGAGCTCTGGCTGCTCCTGCAGAGGATCCACATTAGATTAGCAGGGCCTACCCAATTGCCTACAACTATAGTGCCAGACGATCCAATGTCCCTGACTGACCTCTCCAAGCAGTGCATGCAACACTCTCTCTCTCTCTCTCTCTCTCTCTCTCTCTCTCTCTCTCTCTCTCTCTCTCTCTCTCTCACACACACACACACACACACACACACACACCATAAAAATTCTTCAAATGTCTATTAAACAATGACACTTAGTGACCAGTAAAGGGAGGAGAAGCCACACTCGAAGCCTGTTGGCAGAATTCAATATGCAGTAGCTGTCTAATAGCTATGACATTGAGAACCAACACTCATTGAGCATCTCAAGAGGTGTACTGGCTGGTTTTGTGTGTCAACTTGACACAAGCTGGAGTTATCACAGAGAAAGGAGGAAATGCCTCCATGAGATCCAGCTGTAAGGCATTTTCTCAATTAGTGATTGGGGGGGTGGGGAAGGGCCCAGCCCCTTGTAGGTGGTGCCGTCCCTGGGCTGGTAGTCTTGGGTTCTATAAGAAAGCAAGCTAAGCAAACCAGGGGAAGCAAGTCAGTAAGTAACATTTCTCCATGGCTCTGCATCAGCTCCTGCTCCTGTCCTATGTGACTCCCAGTCCTGACTTCCTTTGGTGATGAACAGCAATGTGGAAGTGTAAGCTGAATAAACCCTTTCCTCCCCAACTTGCTTCTCGGTCATGTTTTGTGCAAGAATAGAAACCCTGACTAAGACAAGAGGCAACACCATTTAGAGAGCATCTACTATATGCCAGATACAATAAAGACCTGAAAGAACTTGTTTTTAACAGGAAAGCTAAAATTTGACTCCAAGATTACCTGATGATCAGTCATTATATGATGCTGGACCATGCTGATATCACTCATGAGGATGAATAGACATGAAGCAGCATCCACCTTGGGGAGGACAGATGTTTTATGAATGAAATCACTGTGGATTGTGCAAGCAGTCTGGCAAATCTGGAGCCTATAGCCAGCAGCCCCCACAGAGTGAATGAGTCAGTTAGCTCTGCACTGTTCAGTGGGGTGGCCAGCAGGACAGAGCTCCTTAGACGTTTCTCTGTGGCTCTGGGGTCTCTTGGCTGTGACAGGACGGGTACTTTACCAAGCTGCTTTGGCAGTGACTGTAGAATACATTTTAGCAAAGGTGACAATGCCCTTCTCTTTAGGGGCAAACTGAGCATCATGACTGGACAGAATCAAGTGTTTCTAGCACTGGAAGGCTGTTCTGCTTGTCCAAGTCCCTCCCAATCACCTTAGAAAGATGCTGTACTGGTTTTTGTCAACTTGAAACAAACAAGGGCCATCTGGGAAGAAGGAGCCTCAGTTAAGAAAATGTCTCTATTTTATGGCTGTGGGCAAGACTTTTTCTTGATTACTGATTGATGTAGGAGGGTCCAGCCTACTGAGGTTAGTGCCACTCCTGGGTAGGTGGTTCTGGGTTATATAAAAATGCAATCAAATCAAGCCATGAGAAGCAAGCCAGTAAGCAACACTCCTCCATGGCTTCTGCTTCAGTTCCTGTCTGCTGGTTCCTGCCTTAAGCTCCTGCCCTGTCTTCAGTCAGTGATGAACCTGGGAATTGGAAGTTGAAATTAACCCTTTCCTCACCAAGCTGCTTTGAGTCATGGCATTTATCACAGCAATAGAAAACTGACTGGTGGGCTTGTTCTTTGGGTTACTTGGGGAAGATGTCTGCGAGGCCCAGACTTCTGACAAGACGTAGCTATGCCATTCTTTGCCGGATCCTTAGATGTTATGTTGTTTGGTCTCTCTAACTGTGAATGCCATCCCTAAGGCACCCTTTGCCAGCTCAGGGTAGGCATATGGCCAGGCTGGGGCTGAGGGAGCTAGGGAGGTAGGAAGAAGGGACCCTGTCACCGAGGATCAGGACAGTAGGCTTTCCCAGTGTTTCTCAGGCTAAGAGGACATCCTTAGCAAGCTTCCTATGTGGGTAATGTGAAGATTGGAGAAGAGCAGAGTTTGGGTCAGTGGTTGCTGCAGCTCCTCAGGGAAGTGTTGTGGGCGTCTGGTTGAGATGGTCCTCTGCACTCCTGCCTGGCTCTGTCAGGCCAGCTGTGCAGCTTTGGAGAAATAGCCGATCTCTCCAGCCCCCCTTTCTCATTCTAACAAGAGCAACTTAAGGAAGGTAGAGTTCTTTTGGATCACAGTTTGTGGGTTCAGTCCATCAGAGTGGGGAAAGCATGACAGCAGGAGTGTGAGGCAGCAGGTCACATTATGTCCCCCAGCCAGGAAATGGAGGGTAGAGAACACTGGGGCTCAGCAGCTCATGTTCCTCATTTTATTCAGTCTGGGACCCCAGCCTATGGGATGGTGCCAACCACATTCTGGATGGGTCTTTCCTCTTCAGTTAAAGGTTTCTAGAAACACTCCTGTAGACACACCCACTGTGTTTCCATAGTGATTCTAAATGTCAAGTTAATAATGAAGATGAACATTTACTTGCATGAATGTCCGTCACTAGTTTTGTGTGCATAGCTTAAAACCAAGATGAGTCCCAGAGTTCTGTCCACAGCTGAGTGACTGCATAAACTGTCTACACAACAGAGTCTTGCTCAGCAAGGGAATGAACTATTGGTGTATATAACCACATGGATGAATTTGCCAACAAATTACACAAAGAGAAAGAAGAAAATTCCCCTTAAGACTGTCCCCATTCTGTATAACTGCACATAGATAGCATCGTAAGAAGACAGCACTTTATCAATGGAGAATATATTAGTGTTTTCCAAGGGTCAGTGATGGTAGGATACAATAGAAGGAGGGAAGAGTGTGGCTACATCACGGGGCTGGTTATAGTGGAACATGACTTTAATCACAGCACTCAGGAAGGAGAGGCAGGTGCATCTCCAGGCCTGGTCTACATAATGAATCCTGCCACAAAGACAAACTAAACAAACAACAACAACATATCAAGGATTCTTGAGCAGTGAACCATCCTATGTCTTAAGTGGTAAAGTACACATGTAAACCTATACATGTTGTGAGGTTGTAGAATTGAACAATACACACACACACACACACACACACACACACTGCTGTGGTTGGCATGTGTGTACACCCATTGAAATTTACCCATCACAGTGATGAATTAGAAGGTGGGGGGGCTTTCTGCCGTACTGTAGAATTAGGTACTGTGTTAATTGTCTGCTTAGAATAATCTGGAATGACCCAGGAAATAGACCTCTGGGTATGCCTTCAGGGAGTTATCTTGATATCTTGATTGCATTAATTGTGCTGGGAAGACCTGCTCACTATGGGTGGTACCATTCCCCTGGCTGCAATCTTGGATACAAAAGTAGAGAAAAGTACAGCACCATTCATCCCTCTCTTCTTGATTGTGGATGAGACAGGACCAGATGCTTCCAGCTGTGTTGACTTACCCACAATCAATGGATTGCAGCCTGCAACCATGAGCCGGAATGAACTGTTTCTCTTAAATTGTTTTGTCAGAGTGTTTATTGCAGCAAAGTAACTAAGTAACTTAGTTACTATAAAGTAACTAAGACCAGACCTTTAATAAAAAGGGCTTGAGAGTATCAGTTCAGCTCTCCTTCCCTCCTGCCTGACACCAGGTGAACACAAAGCCAACAGGCATCATCTTGAAAACAGAAAACAGGCCCCACCATATATCGAAGCCAATGAGCCTTGATGTTGGACTCCCCAGGCTCTTGTGAATTGTGCCAATGTTAAAGTAGTAGTTATGAGAAAGTGGTACCCTGTGGGCACTGGGAGTGGGTTTATGGAATCTTACTGTAATATTGCTTATCACAAGTATCTGTAAATCTAAAACTGTCTCCATTTTTTTAAAAAGCTCTGTGTGTGTGTGTGTGTGTGTGTGTGTGTGTGTGTGTGTGTAGCAGAAGGGAGCCAAAAACACTAGGAATCTGGGGTTTTATTTTAAGGGCTGTGGGCAACTGTTGAGGAATTTTTCTCAGGCATGACACATGTCTTCATTTAGCATCTATTTTCTGTCCAACACTAGGATAATATTATCCTGGCCTGACTTACGACTGTGACATTTAAATTTAAAATATAACACTCCTCCCATCCCCCATGTACTTTCCCAGATTTTCTAGGAAAGCAGTTTAAGGCTCCATGTACAAGCTTGGATTCTTTCTGCCACAGAAATAACTGGGAAGGGTTCTTCCTCTCATTCCTTCCACAGACATTTCGTAAGCATCTGCAAGAAGCCAGGCTCCGTGCCAGCCACCAGAGATTGCAGAAGAAATAAGGCAGCCCTTCCTACAGTTCAGAGGCTGCATTGTTAGCTCTCAGTGGAAAACAAAACTGCTCCAGAAAGAAATGGATGGACTCGGGCCTCATACATTCTAAGGTCTAGGGACAAAGGTGTAGAGTTAAGGCCTTACAGGGTTATCAATGACCCAGGTCCCAGGTCCCAGCATTTCTAATATGTTTTCCAGTCCTCATATGTTTCTTCAGACAGGTTCTCTCCTTCAAGATCAAGCTAACCTAGGCTGATCTTGAATTCATGTAATCTTCCTGCCTTAGCCTGACATATGAGCATCTTAGTTCATGATCATGAATACATCAATATATTTCCTGTTACTATAATGGAGTACTTGAGGCTGATATATGTTAAGTTTTCAAGACAGGGTAAGGGTTTCTCTGTACTGTGGCCCTGTCTGTTCTAGAATTTGCTTTGTAGACCAGCCTGGCCTTGAACTCAGAGATCTGCCTGCTTTTGCCTCCTGAGTGCTTGGATTAAAGGCGTGAGCCATGATGCCTGACTGAAGCTGGATATTTTATAAAGAAAAGAGGGTGCTGTGCATGGTGTACATACCTGTAACCCCAACACTTAGAGAGTGAGACAGGAGGACTCTTAAGTTTCAGGCTAATCTGGACCACACTTGAACAATATTGGAAATCCTGCCTCAAAAAGCCAAAGGCTGGGGTTGTAGCCCAACAGGAAGGGCACAGTTTACTTCTTGAAAAGCTCTGAGCTTTGGCCCTAGCATTACCAATGAAGACTAAAGACTAGAGGAAAGAAAAGTGAGAGCCTCACTGAGCTCACAGTTCTGGAAATTGGAGGTACCTCATGAGTTCGACTGAGAATCTGAGACAGGGGCATTACAGTGATTGCCCACAAACAACATGCTCCCTGATTTGAGCTTCCTGGGTATAAGGAATAAAGGAATTTGGAGTTTATTTGGAAGGGGTCACCTGTACAATTAACTCAGAAGTAGAGTGACTTCCTAACTCAGCTCCTGCAGGCACAGGTCTGAAAGGCAAACAGTCACCATGAGAACAACATTTTACTCCCACAATGGATGTTCTGGTCTGTTTTCTTTTGCTATAACAGAACACTTGAGTCTAGGTAGTGAAGAACAGAGGTTTATAGAAACCATGGAGGCTGGAAAATCCTAGAGCAGGGCAGTGGCATATATTTACCCTTTGTTTGGGTTTTCTTGTTGCCTCTCAACATGGTCATGAGCTGGCAGGCATGCTGGCTCAGGGCTCGTCTGTAAAGCCCTGATGCCATCATCCGGGGCTTACCCTCATGACTTCGTCTAGCTCCTATTACCTTCCAACCTGCTGCTAATGTATGACTTTTCAAAGTTTTTAGTGAATGAGTTTTTGGTGAGGAGGCATGTCTAAAGCATTATTAGCATTTGGCTGGAAGTTAGAGGTCTTGGTTTCTGTTCTGTCTCTGTGGCCAGTTGGCTTTATAAACAATAAATTATGAGCAATAATAGTCAGTAATGTTGATTGGCAGGGTTTCACTGTGTAGGCCTGGCTCTTACTGTGTAGATCAGGCTGGCCTCAAACTCACAGACAGCCTCCTGTCTCTGCCTCCCAAGTGCTGGGAATAAGGTGTATGCAAACGTGCCCAGTAAATCCATCTTAATATGATTCCCTTAACACTTAATGTGATTTCCCCCAAAATGGGCATTAGGATGTAATTTTCTAGGCTAGGTAATTAGGACACAGAGGGTAAGTATCTAGCTTAAGATTCTAAAACTAGTAAAGAGTGGAACTAGGATTCAAAAGCAGGGTTTTTACTTGAGACTCCAAAGCTGCCTAACCTCTTTTTCATGATTTATGAAATTGGAGCTAACAAATACATTCATAGGAATTTTTGAGCTGCCTATGAAAGCCTTCCAATTTAGCATTTCTTACCTTTTTAGATTTATTTATATAAATCTACTTTGTAGGTACTGGTATTTGTTTGGGCACCATGCATGCATTACCCCCGAAGCTCAAATAAAGACATCAGATTCTCCCGGAACTGGAGTTGCAAACAGTTGTGATCCTGAGTGCTGGGAATGGAGCCCTGGGTCCCCTGGAAAGGGAGCCAGTGTTCTTAACTGCTGAGTCATCTCCCCAGCCTCTCAATTTCGTAATTTTTATATTTATCTTTAAAGATTTGATAATAGGCAAGTACCAGGTCATGCAGACAACTCCTCTGGCTGGTTTCAGGCCTGGCATTTGCACTGGCACAGGCTGGGCAGTTATCAAATGTGTTTTATTTGGTTGTAATTATGGGATGGGTTTGGGCCTACCATAGCCTGTGTGTAGAGGTCAGAGCCCAGAGTTAACTCTCTCCTTCCACCTTTTAATGGGTTCCAGGGATTCAAACCCAGCTCCTCACAAGGACTGTTACCCACTGAGCCATCCCACAGACCCATGATGAGCAGTGTTAACCGTTCCAGCTAAACGATCAAAGAACACAGGGTGTCTTACAGAATGACACCCTGTAGAGAACAATAGCCCTAAGGTCAAGTTTGCACAGGAATGCATAAAATGTTCAAGGGGGCCTGAGAAAAGGAGGTGGAAGAGTTAAGTCAGTGAGAGCCCACAGCAATAAAAGAAACCCAGTCAGGGCGTGGTGGTGCATACCTTTAATACCTGAATTTGGGAGGCAGAGGCAGGCAGATCTCTGTGAGTTTGAGGCTAGCCTGGTCTACAAAGAGAGTTCCTGGAGAGCCAGAGCTACATAGAGTAACCTTGTCTCAAACAACAACAACAACAACAACAGCAACAGCAACAACAACAACCACCTTCCCCCTTCCCCCTAAAGAAACCCACAAGAGCCCAGCTGAGTCACTCCTTCCCCATTCCACACAGCCAGGGCACCTGCCATGCTCAGTTAACTCTGGAGCTTGGTAGCTTGTGTCTCAACTGTAACTATGTTTATGTTTCACAGTCATTTGAAAGGTGAAAGCCTCTGGGGTTTTCTCTGGGTTTTATGCTGCTCATATTTGAGTTACAGGAAAACAGAAATAATATGTCAGGCTAGAGAGATGGCTCAGCAGTTAAGAGTACTTACTGCTTTTCCAGAGGACCCAGGTTCAGTTCCCTGGTCCCACATGGCAGTCTGTAACTCCAGCCCCAGGAGGTCCAAGGCTCTCTCTTCTTACTCTGGAGTCCTGCGGAAAACACCTTTGTGGCATAGGGGAGAGACACAGCGCTGGCCCATACAGTGTTCTCAGGTCCTGTGTATGTTCCTCTTCCTTTTATTTAGTTAGAAATGATTTATGTGTTTTTAATTTCAGGTACAAGAGTATTTTACCTGTATGTCTGTCTGTATATCATGTGTACACAGCATCCACATAGACCAGAGGAGGCTATCAGATCCCCTAGAACTGGAATTACAGATGGTTGTGAGCCACCATGTGGGTGCTGGGTGGGATGGGGTGGGCGGAACCCAGGTCCTCCTCAAGAGCAGCTGGTGCTCTTAACCACTGAACCGTATCTTGAGCCTCTATTTTAATTTTTTAATGGTTAAGTGGGAAAAGTTTAAACAGAGATTAAAAGTAGACAGGACACCCTGTCCCACACACCTTCGTACACCTGCCTCCCAGTGCCTTTCCTGGAGCTCTGAAGAGGACCAAGGCAGGCTGGCTTCTCTCTCCCCCACTTCTAGGTACATCTCCTTATTTATGTATAACTATTTTTATGTATGTCCAAGCCAACCTTTGTTTATTCAGTGGGCTATGTAAGTAATATTTATGTACTTTCTAAATTTTTCCAATATTTTTCTTGAGTTTCTTAGACATTAAAAATGTGGTATAGACTGGGCATGGTGATACACACCCTGTTAGTTCCAGCACTCAGGTGGCAGAGGCCAGTGGGAGATCTGTGAGTTTCAGGCCAGCCTAGGCTACATTGTCTCAAAAAAGGGGCTGGGAGGAGGGAATTTGGTAAGATGGCTCAGCAGTTAAGAGTACTAGCCAGGTGGGGTAGAGAGATGGCTCAGCGGTTAAGAGCACTGACTGCACTTCCAGAGGTCCTGAGTTCAATTCCCAGCAACCACATGGTGGCTCACAACCATCTGTGTAATGGGATCCCCAATGCTGTCTTCTTGTGTGTCTGAAGATAGCTGCAGTGTACTCATATACATTAAATAAATAATGTTTTTAAAAAAAGAATACTAACTGCTTTTGCAGTGTCCCCAGCACCCACAAGATGGTTCACAAGCACCTGTAACTCCAGCTTCAGTGAGCCTAGGCCCTCTTCGGGCACCATAGACAGCTGATACTCAGTCATTCATACATTCAGGTTAAACACACACACACACACACACATATAAAACATTTAAAAGCAGAAAAATAGATGTAGCAGGTCCCATTTTACCTTGTTATTGATAAGGATGGGTCTTTCTATGTCACCCAGGATGTCTTTTAACTGTTTTGCTTAAGGCATCCTCCTGCATTAGTCTCCTAAATAGTGTTTTTATTGCATCCTCCTGCATTAGTCTCCTAAATAGTGTTTTTATTACACACACACACACACACACACACACGTGTGTGTGTGTGTGTGTGTATATATATATATATATATGTATATATATACATATATATATACATATATCTCCCCAAATTATTTTCCATTTCATTTGTAGCATTACCTATAAGGTACTTTGCCTCATGCCTGAATTTGCCAATTCATACCTATTTCAGGACACTGTGCACTGTCAGACTGGTGTACTTCACACAGGACTTGAATTTGGTTCTATTTCTCCTGTTCCTTACAGTTTCTCCCACCCTGTATTTTCCACACACCTGCTTTCACCAACACAATGAAAACAGTCAGACTTAACACAGTGTGGAGGCTGCCAGACTTAAGTTCACTCCTGCTGATGTAAGGCAAGGAGTGAAATTAAACCCTGCCAAGGTCAAAGCTGGTCACATCCATGAGAAAAGCCCTCGGTCCCCGTGATTTATCTACAGAGCAAGGATCCGTCTAGCCAGTGATGGAAATTAAAGAGGCCTTTTAGACCTCGGCACTGACCCCAGAGGAAAATCAGTCAGCAGCCAAACAACGCCAATGCTGCCACGGAGATCAAATGAGATAATGATGTGTAGGGTCCTTTGCCCACCAGAGGACAGTGTCTAAAATGAGCCAAGGAGCTCAGAGTTCAGTCAATAGAGAAACCGGGAGATGGAACTTCACTGCCTATTCCTTAACCCCTCTTAAGAAAGAAAGTAACAAGCCAGGATCCTTTGTGGAACGAGGCTATTGCTACCTTCTAGGCACTTCTCCAATCTGTTTCTTGTTGTCTTCCTTCCCTATTGATGTATTTTGCAGACTTTCTTTATCCACCCTTTTGGGGGGGGAGGGGAGAAAAAGGGGGCTTGAGACAGGCTTTCTCTGTGTAGCTTTGGCTGTCCTGGAACTCGATCTGGAGACCAGGATGGCCTCAAACTCTGAGATCTGCATCCCTCTGCTTTTCTGGTGCTAGGATTAAAGGCACGCACCATCACTGCCTAGCTTTCATCTACTCTTAAGACCTGAACTAAACTAGAGTCTAAGTTTCAGAACATCTTCGTGAGGCTCAGAGAGTAAGGATGCTTATAGTTAAGTCTGAGACCTAAGTACTAACCTGCTGTCCAACATGGTTGAAGGAGAGAACCAACTCCTACACACACACACACACACACACACACACACACACACACACCATTATCATCATCAGAAAGTCTGGGGCCTTCCTAGCATTGCTCCATGATTTTCTTTTCAAGATTTATTTTTATTTTTAAATGATGTGCATATGTGTACATCTGTAGGTGGGTTTTGCACGCGTGCATGCAGGTGCCTGCAGAGTCCAGAAGAGGGTGCCAGGTATCCTGAAGTTGGAGTTACAGACAATTGTGAGCCAATGACTTGGGTGCTAGGAATAGAATTAGAGTCCTCTGGAAGAGCTGCCAATCGCCTAACTGTTGAATTATTTCTCCAGCCTCTTGTTGAGATCCTGAACCATGAGTTTCAAAGGAGGAACTAGGAAACCTGACTGTGGCCACCCTCGAATCTTCTCACCAGTTTTGCCTCATGAAGGGCCACAAGTTCCCAGGCAACCTGCTTTGCAAAATGAACTGCCCCACCACTATTGTTATTCCTTAGAGGATGGAAACATGGGGGTGCCGTGTGAACCAAGAACAGAAGGGAAAATAGCTTGGGACCTGGAAAAGATTTTCCCCCCAACACTGAAGTACAGTACTGATTGCTTTTATGGTGTCTTGGAGTCCTTTCCCAGGAAATGCTCTTGTGGTCCAGGCTGACATTGGCTAGTGTGCTTTCTCTGCAGTTATAAATACCTTGGCCAAAAGCAGCTGGGGAAGGAAGGGTTCGTTTCAGCTTACAGCGTACAGAGCAGAGACCAAAGCAGAGTCTCTGGAAGAGTGCTGCTGAATGGAGAGATCCCCAAGGCTTGTTCAGTCATCTAGGACCACCTGCCCAGGGTGTTCCCACCCACAGTGTGTCTGGGCCTTCCCACATCAATCGCTAATAAAGAAAATGCCCCCTACCCCTGCAGGCTTGCCCACAGCTCGCCCCCTCCTGTGTGTGTGTGTGTGTGTGTGTGTGTGTGTGTGTGTGTGTGTGTGTGTGTGTGTGCTTTCTAGAGACAAAGGTTCGTGGACAGTCAGAAAGCATGCAGGTGGAGCTGTAGTAAAACCAGCCAGAAGACCAGTTTCCGTCTGTTTTATAAAGTTAGTGGCTGGCTATGCTAAGGAAATGTTTCCCTTAATTGTGGCAGTAAGAGGAAAAACAATGGAGAGTCCAGGGCTGTCGGGCGGGGGCGTGTCCGCTTCCCCCACCCCAAACATCTTCAGAGAATGACAGCTAAAAATTAAAGCCAGGCCTGGCTTTCTCCGGGTCACGTGCCCTAGCCAGAACCTGCACCAATTGGAAGCATTTCCCTTCCCCGCCCCTGCCCGTCCCACTGCAGAGCTGGCTGGTGGCAGCGCGAGTTTGCCCAGCGCAGCAAAGTGCAGCGCGCGCCCAAAGCGCCCTTGTCCGCGGCTCGGATTTTCAAGCATTTCCTCTTCGCAGCTAGGGGGTGGGGAGGCCTCGCGTGAGTGTGAACGGGCGCACGCGCGCGTGGAGTGCTGGAATGGGAGGGAACCCAGCCGGCTCGGCGTGTTCTCATCCTAGGCTGCCTTTCTGATTCTAAGTGGCACCCCGAGTCCCTACCTCCCAAGCCTGTACGACCGCACTGTGCCTTCAGGTACGTGTGGTTGACTGTCGCGTCCTAATGGCTTTGGGCATGGGGTTTGGTGACCAGAGAGTGAGGCTGCGAGTGGCCCTGAGTGGCGCCCCACGGAGCTGCTGCCGTATGGGTGCAAACACAGAGCCTAGACTTCTGGGCGGTTACCACCGCGCCTGCCCTCGGGCTGCTTGGGAGGCGGCTCGGTGTGGGGTCTACGAAGGTGACTCGGCGCCTTGCGTGGCTGACTAAGCGGGATGATTACCGGAGACATGGGGTACAAAGCGTGGTGAGGACGGTGGGGCGGAAGCCTGGTGTGAGTACGTGGGGATGCGCGTGGCTGGCGGCGGCGGGCACCTGGACACGCATCAGGGTCTGTGGGTGTTCACCCATGGGTCGGGAAGATGCGTCCGTGAGGCTCGGGGGCGTGGCGAGGGGGGGAGAATGCTGAGAAACGTCGTGTCCATGTGCCCTGCGCCGCTGGAGCTCCTCGCGGGGAGCAGCGGGTCTCCGACGACATTCCGAGCTGGAGCTTTGAATTCCGAGTGCAGGGCGCCGGAGGGTACGGCGCGTTCGTGGCCGTGCAGCGCGGCCCGGCGGGTTTACCTGGGCGCGGCTCCACCTGCCCGGCCTGAGGGGCGTGTCCGGGGCGTGCTCAGGGCGTGGCTCTGCTGGCCTGGAGGAGACCAGGCGCGGGCGGGCTGCGCCTCATTCCAGGGATTCCTCGCGCTCCCGAGCGTGCGCGCGTGTTGGAGAACCCGGAGAGGGAGCGCGTTCCCGAGTCCGCGCGCCCTGAGCGTGCCCCGCCTCCATCCTCAGAGCCCCCGGCGGGGCCCGGCCGGCCAGAAGCGCGCAAGCGGTGAGTGCGGGGAAACCCTAACTCAGGTCCGGTGACTTTAGGAGACAGGGAACCTCCGCGGACCGAGGGCGGTTACTCGTGCTCGCGGGACGGTCCAGCTCCAGCGGACCCCGGTCCTGGGCGCGAGCACAGGCCCTGAAGCAAGGCACCCACCGGGTCCCGGCCGCGGCGCTTCTGGGCTGCGCGGAGGCTGCGAGACCTGGCCCTTTCGGTACATTCCCTGCGTCCTGCTCAAAATTGGGCTGCGCGACCTTCCGACGCTGTGTGAGGCCTCCCCGGAAAGCTCCAGTATTTGCCTTTTATTGGGTTCTGTTTTGCTTTGCTTAAGAGTCTTGAGTTCATCACACTGAGACACTGAGGTCTTAGGCGAGGATGACAGGACTTGCTGGGGCAGCCTCGTAGTTAGCGCTTTCCTGGCTTTGCGTTCTCCGGTCTCAAGGAGATGATTAAAAAGTCGGTTTCACTTTGATCGTTGGTCCCGTTTGTCTGTTCCTCGTGTTTCCTCCTCTGGTTAATAAGAACCAGCAGCCTGATGTGGGGGAGGTGGGCGGTCTTGGAGTGTTTATCAGAACCCGCTTTATTTATTTATTTTTTTTTTAAAGACAGGATCTCTCTTTGTAGCTTTGGCTGATCTGGAATTCGCTTTTTAGACCAGGCTGGCCTCAGACCCAAAGAGATCCACCTGCCCATGCCTCTAGAGTGCTGGGGTTAACGGCCTGAGCCACCAGGTCCGGCAGAATCCTCTCTTAGAAAGCTTCCACTCTAGCTGTGGAACTTTGACTTTTTTCTCCCCTAAACCCAAGAAGGTAAGCACCAGGTTTTTGTTTTTTTTGTTTTTTTTCTTCTGAGAACAAAGTAAAAAAAAAAATACAGGTCCATTTGCGATTTATGCTTTGAAGGCCAGTTTTGCATACCATTCTGGCATGTCAAACTTTAACTCCTTTTCAGTCTCTGCAGTCATTGTTCCCCACAGAAGCTAATTAGGAGTCCGCGCATGCCCACGAGGCCAAAAGAGTGGGATGAAGACCTTAGGGCTTGGTGGCGCTGAGTCCAAGCTGATAGTGCCTTCTAGTAAGGTCTTTCCTGCTCGCTCTTAAATGATGGATGTATGGGTACTTTCCTCAGAAGATTCTACACCCAAGATAGTTTGTACCCCTCCTCCCCCGGCGGGGAATGTTTTTGTTTCAGTTATATTTGGCTGAGAAGCTGTCTCCCTCGCTTTATGTTTTATTTTTATTTTTTCATTTACTTACTTGGCTTTTCAAGACAGGTTTCTCGGTGTAGCACTGGCTACCCTGGAACTCGCTTTGTAGACCAGGCTGGCCTTAAAACTAAGAGATCCGTCTGCCTCTGCCCGCCAGGTGCTAGGTCTAAAGATATGCCACCATACCCGGAATGCTTTGTGGTTTAACTCTGGCAAAATTTTCATTTCAGGCAGATTTGCCTTGCCACCTGTGTGTGCGCGCACATGCACGAGCATGCACATGCACATGTGCTTAACATTTCTGGGCAGTCTGCCTTTGCTTTCAATTTGGAAGAGAATGTGAACTAATTTTTGTGTTGACCAAAGCACAGTACAATTAAGAAGACAATTCTGCTGTAAATAGCTTCGTCTGCATTCCAGAACCATGAATGTTGTAGTAAAAACAGCTTCAGTCCATTGTTTCTGGAGACTTGATTTCCAGCCCTGCCTCTTGCCGCCCCAGGTAAATCTACATATCCCAGATATTTAACAGTCTATATTCTTTTTTATTTAAAGTTTTTGAAGATTTACTTTATATATTTGGATGCGGTACCTGCATATAAACCTGTATACCATGTGCATGCAGTGCTGGGAAAGTCAGAAGACACCTTCAGTTCCCTGGGACTGGAGTTTACAGTTGGTTGTGAGCCAACATGTGGGTGCTGGGGACCGAACCCGGTCCTCTGCAAGAGCAGCCAGTGCTCTTAGCTGAGCCGTCTCTCCAGTGCCTTTTTTTTTTTCCTGTGAGAGACTGATACTTTATTCCAGTACACCAGAGTTTCCAGAATTCTAGGAGAATAATGTGCTTTGCTCTGATTTTGTGTCAGGTTTAGAAATGCCTCTTCAACTTACAGTGCTTCCTAAACCTGGTCCCGCAGCTGACTGCCCAGTGATTTGAAGATTTCAACACCTCTTGCAGACATAGCTCTGGGAGTAAAACTTTCACCTTTAAGTATTCTCTGTAAGGGAAAGTTCCTTTGGGCCCTTCTGGAAGTCAGCCTTGTTACCTACCTCTGGTGGCTGCTGCCAAAACAACCAGTCCGGCAGCAGAGTCATTCTTTGCGTCTCCTAAGGTTGTCTTCTTATCTGTACAACTTTGAGAAGAAGAAGAAAAAAGAGTAATGAAAATAAAAGCTGGGTCATGGGTCTCAGGGGTCAGGTAGGTGGTCTTCACTGAAGAAGTATGAGGACCTGAGTTCAGATCCCCAATACCCATTTAAAAGCTGGGTATAGGGGCTGGAGAGGTGGCTCAGCAGTTAAAAGCCTTGCTGCTCTCCCAAAGGACTGGAGTATGGTTCTCCACAGCTACATGGCAGCTTTCAACCCTACGGAATTCAGGTTCTAGATGGTCAGATGCTCTCTTGGCTTCTGAGGGTCCAGCAAAAAGGCGAGCCCTGTATTGGGTGGCTGACTCTGTCTTCGAAACAAACGAATGAATCCAATGAGGAAATAGGAAGATACCCAATCATGAAAAGTTTACTTGGAGTTTTGAATATGATTTTATAGAACAACGGCATCTGATAACAAGCCAAACAAAGGCCCGGGAAGTGTAAGGGGATCAGGGACACTGGTAATGTCTTGTTTAGTGCCTGGGAGAAGGAGGACCTGGAGAAAGGAAACTGGGTAACTTTCTGAGACCTGGTGTGGCAGCACACACCTGTGATCCCAGCTGACAGAAAGACAGCCCTGTCCCCTGGGCTGCATGTCAACCTGGGTAACAAACACCTGGTGATCTTAAAAAGTAACACAAACAAGCAAACAGCCATCTCCAAAAGGACATGCTAGCTGAGGGTTGTTCATGGCTCTAAGAGGAACCTTCATAGTTAATTCAGGCTACTTGTTGGAATTTGATAGACGACCCGGTGAGATAAGGGGAGTGGTGCCAGCTGGTTGGCAGGGGTTTGTCCACCTAAAGAACAAATACAATGAGGAGAAATGTAGGGGCAGGGTTGGCAGATCTGGAAGGCACATATTGCCAAGACAGGAAAGTAAGGAAGTGTTGACACCAGAGGTAGGAGGCAGAAATCTATGTGGGATAGAGTTTAATGGTTCTTTGCCTCCTGTCTGGAAGTGAGATCTAGTTGATTGTCACCATTTACCATTTACATATCTGCCCACTTACCTCAGTT
Source organism: Rattus norvegicus (assembly GCF_021556685.1). Classification (NCBI taxonomy): domain Eukaryota; kingdom Metazoa; phylum Chordata; class Mammalia; order Rodentia; family Muridae; genus Rattus; species Rattus norvegicus. The sequence continues at coordinate 150,045,151 of NC_141537.1, read as the reverse complement.
TGTGACCCGCAGAGCCTGCACTGTGGGTAGGTGGAGGTCAGCCAGGTTTGAGTCTCTCCATACTTCCCAAAGGAGGTTTAACAAGGTGTTGCTCAGTCTTGTTCCAGTGCTGGCACTGTGGGTGAGCACGCCATGCTTTGGCATGTGTTGAGGGGGAGGGGCTGGTGTGAGTACCGTGTTTTCTTCATTTTCCTGCTTTTTGTGGGTGACTTGTTTCAAACAAGCCTCCACGCATGATGCACGTGAAGGTGTCTCAGGTCCTTCAGCTAGGTCCCTGTGTGGAAAATGTGTCTTGTGAGAAGAATGAGGTTCCGGGATACATAGTAGAGCTGAAAGCTGTGAATTCCATGTTAATGAGTCCACCGATGTCCAGTAAGATGTGTTTAAGCCAAAACACACTTGAAACAGGCTGCCTACTGTATTGGTCAGTCAGCAAAATGTGTCTAGAGGCTGAAAGGAACCCGATTGGATATTTATGGACTTTGAAATTTTTTTATTTGTTATTTTTATTTATGTGCAAGTGCGTGCTTGTCTGTGTATGTGCCACTTGTATGCAGACTCCACTGAGGCTAGAAGAGGGCGCTAAAGCCCACGGAACTAGACTTATATAGATCATGAGAGCTGCCATGTGGGCGCTGTGAACCGAAGCCAGGTCCTCTAAGAGCATAGAGTTAACTGCAGAACCAGCTCTCCAGCCCCCAGTTCATGGTGGTTTTACAGAACTTCACTGTAGTACGTTAGGAGAACTAACTATAGTAGTTACTAGTAGCCATGGCCAGTATGGCCTAATGGTGTTGTATATCCTGAGTTAGAAGACTTACCTAGGTTTTTGACAGGCTGAGAATTGAGGGCAGAAGGGGGTGTGGGATCCCCTGGAGCTGGAGTTACAGGTGATTGTGAGTCATGCAGTTCACTTTCATGTAAGCTGACAACAGCGTTGAAAAATGCCGAGAATTGGGAGTCTGCTCACGAAGTCTTAAGCTTTTAGACACAGTATGTCAGTGTGTGCCTGTCACATGGTTTACTCTCCATGGGTTCTCTGAGGGAGATGAATGGACTTCAGCCAGAAGAAAGAATGTATGCTGGCACCAGGTAGCACTGCACAAGGGCCAGGTATTGCGCTGAGTTTGGCTTAGCAGCTTTGAGCCTGTATAGATGGCCTCAAAGGTACAGATGGCTTACAGTCTACTTCCTAAGTCTATGCATGTGTATAGACTGTGGAGACTGAGAACGATCTGTGTTGTCAGGGTTCAGCATGTAGCTCAGGGTGGAGAGATTTCCTAGTGTGCTCAAGGCCCTGGGTTCTATGCTCAGCACTTTGAAAAGGCAGTAGATTTTTTTCAGTGCTAATGGCATTGTAGTGACTGAGGTTGTCAGACATTGCATGGTAGCACTGTCTGCCAGCTGAGATCAGTGAGAAGGCGAGACACAAGTCATATCCCTCCCTTGCTGTGGGACGGAGGAATGCTGCAGAGTCAAGCCTTGGGCCACTGTAGCATGAGGAAACACTACACACTGAAGCAGTACATTCCTTTAGGATTCTGGCCCAGAACAGTGCCCCTTTGTTTAGCCCCAAGCGCACTGACATCTTCTCTAGCTGGGCAATGGGAGGTAGAGACAACTATGGGAAGAGATGAATGAATGCATCTTCTTTCTGAAACCCACTGACTCCTACTTGAAGGGTAGGAGGATGAAGCAACTTAGAGGATCCTCATCTCCTGCAGATGTGTCATGGGAGGAGCCTTGAGCCCTGGCAGGAAAGGGGACATACTGGACCGCATTATAGGGCCATGGGGCCCACTGCCAACATTACTGGCTCGTGCTGGGAAGCTTATTGTGGAGGTTAACAAGGACCTGGAAGAACCCTCATGAGGACTTTAAGTATGCACGTTTATTTTTATTCATAGGCCATGTGGGGATGATTCCTGTATTCCAGGCATCTGCCCCGATGGATTTTCAGACATGATGATGATGTACAGACAGAAGGACATAGGCCTAGGTCAAAGCTGGCCAATTCCCTGGCATCCCGGGTGCTTCAAAGGATAGCTGTGTGGATGAGTTGCCCAGAGATGGAAAGCTGGGGTATCGAAAGCTCTCCTGGGAATGTTCTTCAGTGGCATGCCTGAGGGAAGAGGAGTGATTTTTAATGGGCTGTAATTCCACTGCTGGGGAGATGGAGACAGGAAGATCTCTGGCTGGCCAAGTTTAGCCAAACCAGCAAGGTCCAGGCTAATGGCAAACCCTGTTTCAAAAGGTAGGTTAGAGAGTGATGGCGGAAGACACCTGGTGCTGACTTCTGCATATTGCATGTGTATGCTCACATGTCCATATGTGGTCACCACACACAGCACACTCATATTTAAAAAAAATAGTAAAAAGAGGAAGGGGAGGGGGAGAGATTGGCTTATGGATACCAAGTGACAGAGGGGAAGTCATTCTGTTGTCTTGAAGTCTAAGATTAAAGGAAACTCCACCATGCCTGGCATCAGTGCTTTTAAGGGGCTGTATTAGTTACTTTCCTGTTGCTGTGATAACATATCATGGCCAGAAGCAACTTGAGGAAGAAAGGCTTTATTTTAGCTTACAGGTTCAGAGGGCCAGAGACCTTGTGGCCGGGAAGGCCATGGTGTAGTGGGAGCAGGAAGCTAGGCGATCATCAGAGAGAACAGGAAGGTAAGGCTACAGACCCTCGAGGCCTACCCCTCAGTAATCTGGCAAAGCTTTACCTCCCAAAAGTTCCATAATCTCCCCCAAACAGTCAGGGACCAAGTGTCCAAATGCACAGGGTGTGTATGCACATTTCTTGTTCAAACCACCCCAGGGACAGGGAGCTGGAGAGAAGGTAAGGGGCTGGATATCTTCAGCAAAGCCTAGCAACACTGGCTTTTCTGTGACTAAATTGTTCTTCTGATACAAGTGCCGTAGCTGTATTGACTTAGCAAAGGGTAAATCATGAGAAGCCAGAGAAAAGGGACACTAATAGAGAGAGGTGGTCTGAGAAATGGCTGTGAACAGGGAGAACATGTACTGTGAGAAGCTGGTGGGTCCTCACGGAGCCACAGTTATCTGTAGTCTCTAGAATTTGGTGAGAGTTTGGCCGTCTCTTCATTTCGGCGTCCTCGTTAGCCACGGTGTGGTCTGCTATGAGTATAAGCTTCTCCCAGAAAGGGAACTTACCTTTTGGTTTCTGTGCCATCCAAATCTGCAGCTATTGGATAGAAAGAGGAGAGGCCTGATGAAGCCCCTAAGCTCTTGATGGCCAAGAAGGCCACGGGCCCAGGCAACGCTCACACTCTGGCTTGTGCTACTGCTTCTTACTGGAGGAGGGTGAGCTGGCAGTGGTTCTGGCAGAGGAATGATTTGGACTGCTGATGGAACAGGGCCAGCAGGATTTGGGGGGTATTTTAACCATGTGCAGCTGGAGGTTGGGGAAGCCATTGAGTATCCTGGGATAGTTTCTAACGTGTGGCAGGAATTTCAGACAGCCTGACTGTAACTTCTGCCATTCCCATCTCCACCAGTGACCATGCTGGCTAAAGAAGGTTGTTCCAGTCTGGCAAATCTACATGGAAGGTGGATGTAGTCACTGATGCTCCTTGGACAGAGCTAGCCAGCTTTCTACCTTCCGTTATGGAAATCTGGAAAAGGTCCATGACACATACCTTGAATTCCATTCCTTTACTTGAAAATAAAAAGAGCGCCAAATCTGTCATAATTCTGTTCCCAAGGCAGGTGCTACTGTCTCCTTTGGTGGCTGAAAAGGCACAGATTTTTGGAAGGGAAAATGGCTTTCAGGTTTGTGGGTTACTGAGTGCTGTTGAGTTTGAATTGGTAGCCTCAGTGTTGGAGACATCTTCCTCCCTCACATTAAGCTGAGTGGGGATAAGACAGTCTTAGAAAAGGAGTTGGGCTGGTAGATGAGCATTGGCTGTGACAGACAGACAGACAGACAGACAGACAGACAGACACACACACACACACACACACACAGGATGACACCGTACACATATGCTTCGTTCATCATGAATTGTGCTTGCCTTTGAGAGCAGCTCTGAAGAAAGGCCTCAGAACGGTCCAGAATGGGCTTTTTATTACAGTGTCCACTGTATTCTTTCACTTCACTGCTAGTCCAGGTGTCAGCAGACCACATGACACTATGTTTGGTCATTGCTACCCTACAGTGTAAGAGCAGGAGACGGCATTGTGAGGCTGCACTTAGGCTGTGGACTGCAATGCAGTTAGTTCCTGAGACTCCTGTGGGCTGAACTTGATTGTGTTTTGAGAAGGATGGAGATGAGCCACTCTGCTCTCGAAGCTATTGCACTGATGAAGTGTCCTCCATGTTGTGCCTCCTCTGTCCTAATTTCTCCCATCTGTCAGGTCTCTGCCTCAACTCTCATATTTAGGGGGACCACCCTAGATTACCCTGTGAGTGGCAATCATTGATACTTGGCCCGATTTAGTAATCTTTCTCTTTTTATGGTAGGAAATTATTTTCTCATTTTGTTTTTATGGAGTGCTGGGACAAAGCCTTGCTCTCCTGTGTTGACCTCTGTGCGCAGTCCTGGTCATCTACAGGAACATACGCTGGTATCTACAGTTCATTTCATATACTTGTACAGGTATTGACAAATACTTTATTTCTTTTTGGTTCTTGTTTTAGGATAGGGTTTCATGTAATTCAGGTTGGACTCTTCTTTTAAAAAGAGATTCTAAATTATCTCCATGTATGTGTGGCTGCTGTGGGTATGTGCACATGAATGCAGATGCCCAGGGACGCAGGCAGGGTTAGAATCTCCAGAAGCTGAGGTTACAGGTGATTGTGAGCTGTCCAGTGTGGGTGCTGGGAACCGAACTCAGATCTTCTGAGATGAGTATAAACTCTACCTTCAAGGTATTTCTGTAGTCCTGAACTTCCAGTCTCTTGCCTTGCCCCCGCCTCCCCCCAGTGCTGGGATGACAGATCTGCAATCCCTTGCATGCAAGCTTCAAGAGCCCACTCTCGTTTGCTCTTTTCTCTGTTGGTCCCACAGATGTCCTTTTATTAGGCTCCCCAGCGGCTTCCATCAGCCTTTCAGAACCCACCTCAGTCTCTCCAGGGCTTGGCTCTTGAACTGTATTGGAATGTCACACAGCTGTTTGTAATCCGCCATCACCCTAGGCGATCTTCAGGTTAGCAGGGTGGCTGGTGGAAGTGGGGCAAAGACTTGTGTGCAGCCAAGCAAAAATCTGCTCCTTGCCAGTCTGCTTCAAAGAGTCTCCCTCCAAACGAATTTCTCATAGAAGGCCCCACCTCCCCCCAACTCCCCGCCGTGGCCCAGCAGGATGGCTCAGCAGGTAAAGGCACTTGCCACCAAACATGATGACCTGAGTTCTGTTCCCTAGAACCTAGTTCCAGGAAGGGGAGAACCTACTGTGAGTTTTCCTCTGACTTCCACACGTAGGCCATAGTGAGCTTGGGGTGTGGGGAGAGGGAGGGAGAGAGACAAATGAATGGAGGAGCTGGGAATCAAACCTGTGTCCTCTGCGGGAGCAGCAGATGCTTTTAACCACCGAGCCATCTCAAAGCAGTGCCTTGGAAAGCCATTCCTGCAGCTTGAGTTCATGGGTGTCATGTGTCACACAGACCACAGACCCTGGAGGCAGCAGTTGGTCTTTGTCCTGTCCTTTAACACCAGGTACGTGCTCCGCAGTTACCAAGTGAAGTCACTCTGCAAGGTCAGGCACTGATGCCTCACGGAGCCCTGAAGTGTTTGTATTAGAAAGCAAAGTCTGACTCCCACGCACTGTGTGACCTTCACAGTGGGTCGTAATAAACATTGACAAGTACTGAATAAAGGCTGAGTGTCTTTTTTTTTTATTTTTTTTTTCTTTAAAAAAATTTTTTTTTTATTATTATGAGTGTCTTTTAAAAGTGCAGTTTTGAACTTTCTCCCTGAATTAGTTCCTGCCTCATTTTTTTTTTTTTTAGGGATTTCTTCTCCCGTTAAATCTCTTGCAGCCTCTGCTTTTACATCCACGTCATAATCTATGGTTCCACTGGAGGTCCAGTGCCGAAAAAGGCACGGCCATCTGGACTAGGGTAAAGTCTGTGTAGTGTGCCAGGCTGGGGGGCTGCAAAGCAGGCAAGCTCATAAAACACTGTGGCACAGAAATCAGTACCAGTCATCACAAGGTACACTGTATGGCACGACCCCTGGAAGATTCCTATTGGATGCAACATTTGCTTTAACCAGCCAGAAGGTTCAGTATTTCGGGCACACACTGCAGATTCGAGAGCTGCAGCTCTCTGGCCATCCTGAAGCCCTTGTTATTGCTCAGTGTCCCTCAGTGAGGAAGGCAAAAGGACAGAGTAGTCCAGTTGTAGTTGTTTCTATGAAGACTCATAAATGGCCGGGATGAGCGCCACCACCAAGCTCACAGACTGGTGGCAATGCCGGGATCACAGGCAGCTTTTGTTCCCCAGACCAATTTTTATGGGTCTACACAGGCTCACTATGAATGCACGTAAACGTTTATAAACACTAGTGACACAGGTGTGAACATTCTCCATCTCTCTCCCCTGAGCTCTGACAGGGCTGGGCTTGGCAATTGAGACCCGGTTTCTGTTCCTGACCAGGGCCCTGCTGCCTCTCTAAGATGTAGCAACTTCACTCCAGAAGAGAGATTTGCACTCGGAGGAGGAGGAGGAGGCACTTGCTCATTGATGAAGAAGTTACTTTGCTGACTGCTATCTTCAGTTCTCTTTTCAGTGCTGGGCTTGAACCCGGGGCCTGTGTGTACTAAGCGTACACTTCAGGTTGTGACCCCGGTATGCTGTTAGCTGCCAGAATTCCAGATGAGTCTTGCAAGTTCTGCTCAGTTTCTTGTTTTTGTCTCCCTCACCTATTCTTTTCCTCTGCAGGCTCGCCCAGGAATGGAGACGCCGTTGGATGTGTTGTCCAGGGCAGCCTCTCTAGTGCATGCTGACGATGAAAAACGTGAGTCACCTGTTTCCTGTGCTGGGTTAAAACCGCCCACGTCTTTACCTGGTTTTGTGACTGTGTGCTGGTAATTTTGGTTGCTTTTGTCCCCAAAAGGATGACAACATGTTACCCTCATTCCCATTTCCAAGCACCAGGGGATGGCTTATTTTTATTTGTGGCAGTTTAGATGGAACCCAGAGCCCTGTGCATGCCAGTCGAGTGCACCACCGCTGAGCCTCGTCCCGGAACACACATTTCTAGTCCTTTCTTTGGGTGCTAGGGCTTGAAATGTAACTTGTTCTCCTGCAGCTTGCTTTTTGAGATTGGCAATGAAGATAAATCTTTTTTTTTTTTTTTTTTTTTGGTTTGAGACTCTGTAGCCCTGGCTAACCTCGAATTCATTCTGTAGACCAGTCTGGCTCCAAAGTCACAGTGCTGGGAAGAAAGGTGTGCCCCATCCATGCCTGATACTCATGGACTTTCATGTCCTCGTGGTGTTAGCCGTGCCAGTATGGGTTGGGCCAACTTTTCTAAGCCTGGTTTTATGATCAAGGATGGGAAGTGATGTCTGCCCACCAAGTGCTCTGGGGATTTGATGGGCTCTTAGGTGTTTGGTGCCAGCCTTTGCTTTCAGTCTTCAATGTCATTAAGGAGTTCTCTGCCCCTCCTTCCCATCTCCCCCGGTCACACAAGGTCATGTTTTAGAGAAGCGATTGAACAAGATAGCCATCAAGTCCCCGCCTCAGCCACTTATGCAATCCTCAGCCACTTATGCAATTCTCTGTCGCTTACTGGGGGCTTCTGTGACTGAATGAAGGTGTAATTACCCCTCCCCAGGGAAAGGGAAGCTTTGGGATGCTGAGTGTCATTTCCAAGGCCACAGGGAGAGACAGCTCTGGTGACAGGATTTTATCGGAACGTCAGAAAACTCCTTGGTGGCCTAAGATGACGGCAGACCAGGCTGACTTGAGTAGCTGTCTGGGATGTGTCGCATGCTGGCATGGCTGGTGGGAAAGTTCCCTCTGGTCGAATTTGACTTTCTGTATGTTAATACCCCAGGCTGGGATCATTCAAGACAGTAGTTCTCAGCCTTCTTAATGCTGTGATGTTTTAATACAGTTCCTCATGCTGTGATGGCCCCCAACCATAAAATTATTTTTGTTGCTATTTCATAGCTGTAATTTTGCTACTGTGATAAATCATAACTAAATTTCTGTGCTTTCTGATGGTCTTAGGTGACCCCTATGAAAGGGTCATTCTGCTGGCACAGGTTAAGAACAGCTGATTAAACACAGTGATAAGCGTGACCCTTTCAGTGTGGAGTTGAAGAGTTTTCTTGTCCTCTTTGTAGCCCTACCTGACGCCACCTCTTCTCAGGTTCCCCTCCCCCAAATTTATGAGTCTCTGTTTTAGGATCGATTTATTACCTACCTAGGTTCCAGTTTCATGAGCGATGATTGTATAAGGTGGGACATAATGATGAAGGGACAGTCCCTTCTCTTGTAGAGCATAGCGACATATTTTTATAGAAGCTCAAAATGTGTAGAAGGAGAGATAAGTATAAAGGGCAGAGCCACCTTCTCAGAAACAATTATTGCCAAGGGGGAGAGGACATCTTGCTCTCTGCCCACAAGGCCCTGGCCTGGAGGTGTTTCCCAGAATAAGAGTGAATCACGTTGACGGGTGATCAGAGAGTCAACCCAGGAACATTTAAGGACATTCCTTTCTTCTGGTGACTCCAGTTGGTTCAGGAATGAGCTGCTGTGCTACTGTAATCCTCTGTGTTCCCCACATGGTTGTAGCTTCTTGGGATCTGGTTTTGCAAAGAAGAGGGAACAAGTGCAAAGATGTTCTCCGTTGTTGTTGACATGTAGACACTTCTTTTTGTGTGTGGTCTCAGGGAATGACCAAGGGAGCCTCACATGGGTGGCACACACTTCCCTGCTAAGCCACACTCGGTCCCTGGCATCATTTGAGAGGATTTTCTTCTGGTATTGTTCTGTGTGCCATAGTCAGGTTCAAGGACGCAAGACATAGCCTTGCATTTTCTATGTCCGTGCAGTACGGTATCCTTACGTGAGTGCCTGAGAGTTCACGCAGCTGAGAGACACAGTTGACCCTGACACCCAACGTCTCTCACTAGATTTCTTAAGACTTATCTGGACCAGCCCAGCCCGACTCAGCTTACTCTGCCCTAGATTAATTCTATTTTGGCTTTTGTTATAAATTGCTCTTCCACTTTAGGGGCGGTTAACATCCTCCCCGACACTTTTAAAAAGCCCTGTGTGTGTGTGTGTGTGTGTGTGTGTGTGTATAATCTGATTTGGGTGTCTTGTTACGAACACAGAACTGTTTCTTGAGATCAGCTTCCCAGCACATCTCGGTGACCCAGATGAGTCCCTCCACTTTTCTTCAGCTCCCAGAGAACCGAAGACTTGGGGCCTTTTGGAGGATATGATTGTTCTAGTGTTTGGGAATGAATGGAAGGCCCGTGGTACCTGATAGCTTTAAGGCTTCATGAGGTCATCCAGCAGAGAATAAAGGCAATATCCAAGGCACCAGCGAAAGTAAATAGAGAAAGGGAGGTTTTGTAGTAACACAAGAAATAGTAGCTTATCTGGGCAGCCTAGAAGGAATAAATTTACCCAAAATAATCATTCTACCACTCATGAGACTTTGGTTAATTCCATGAGCAACCAGGGCACGCCTGGAACGTACTCAGTGAAAATGCTATTCTTGTTCTCTTTTGTCTGGGAGAATCTCTCCTCTCTGGATCACCCATGATGAGGTTGGGGTGTCCTTAGCTTTTTTTTTTTTTTATTCCTATTCATTTAGCAGTTAGAGTGATCAAAATAAAGGGACCAGACACCTGACGTGGAATAATACACTTTTGTGTCTTTATTTTTGTATTTGTTTGTGTGGATTTTTGTATATGTGTGGTGTGTGCATGCGAAGGTCAGAGGACAATGTTGTGGCATTGTTTTCCCCTCTACCACATGGCTTCTGGGGATTGATCCCAATTTACCAGTTTGGCGGTAAGTGCCTTTCCTACTGTATTAGCTCTTCTATATTGGTGTGATAAAAATGTCATGACAAAGGTAACTTGTAGAAGAAATAATGCATTTGGGGTTTTGTTTCTAGAGGGTTACAGTTCACAGTGGCAGGTACAGCATGGCAGGAGGCAACAGGAACAGGAAGCTGAGAGCTCTCACACTGAGCTGCAATTAAGAAGCAGAGAGTATGAACTGGAAATGGGCAAGACTAAGACTGAACACTCAGAGTCCGCCCGCAGTGACATATTTCCTCCCGCAAGGCCACACCTCCTAAACCTCCCCAAACAGTGCCACCAACTGGGAACCAAGTGTTCAAATGCCCAAGACCATGGGAGACATTTCTCATTCAAACCAGTACATCCACCATCCATCTTGCAGGTGTCTTTTATACCTACCTTATCCTATTGTGATGCTTATAAAATGTTGTTTGTGATTTTTTCTTATATATTTTAGAGTATAAGATTTTATAACTGGTTTGCGTGCTTTGGTTGAAATCTTTTGGGTAACTTTTTTTTTTTTTTTTTGGTTCTTTTTTTCGGAGCTGGGGACTGAACCCAGGGCCTTGCGCTTCCTAGGTAAGCGCTCTACCACTGAGCTAAATCCCCAGCCCCTTTTGGGTAACTCTTTTCTGAGTAGTCCACAGCTGCGTTCTAGGGTGAGTCTTCTCTCTCTGAATGCCTCTCTTTCTTTTAACCCTATGTGCAAAGGATGTATTAAAACATTTTAATAAACCATTGTCACCATCAAAGATCATGCCAGGCAGTGGTGGTGCATGCCTTTAATCCCAACACATGGGAGGTAGAGGTAGGTGGCTCTCTGTGAGTTTGAGGCCAGTCTGGTCTATGTAGTGGTTCTAAGACAGCCAGGGAAACCCCATCTCAAACAACAAACCGACAACAACTAAAAATGAAGCAGAGAGGAAAAAACAATGGATTATGCCCCAGTGAAAAGGCACTCGGCATTTTCTTAGCCTAGTAGATGGTGATGACTTGTATTGGCCCCCACTTCCAACCAGCCAGTGCAAGGATGTGGAATTTGCTTTTTCCTCCTTGCTTTCTGCTTATTATCTTGCCCTTTTAGCACAGTTTGGAGATGGTACCTATGGAAGAGTAGTTCATGTCATGCTTGACCCCATGCCCTTGCCATGGAACTGGTCGGGGAAGCTCTGAAGAGCGCCCCCCACTCTGTACAGTGTGGTTCCGGTAAGGTCCAGGGTAACGACTGAGACCCATATTTGGGTTCATGAGGACATCTCTCTGATTTGAGGGCTTTGTCCTCTTCTGTACTAGGAGGACTGACCAACAAACGAGCTGTGGAAATGCAACTGGCATACCTGGGAGCTTAGCATGTGTCTGCCTGAAATTGGGTTCCATGAAATGAGCGGACAAATTGATCAGGAACCCCATAGCTGGAATGTGGCAGTTATTTTTATTGTCACTGTCTCTGAGTTAGCAGAATCCTGGTTTCATTAATTTGTACTTCAGAAAAGTAAGATGTCAAAATAGTCCCTTGTAACAAAAGGCCTGGATCCTGAGAGTCTGTTGACTGGAACCCGTGCCCGCCGAGGGTGAGTTCCCTTCTTTCTGCCTTATGTCCCAAGCATAAGTACACACCATTTGGTGAACATGGTAGGCACTTAAGAAACATTCATTGGCAGTAAAATTGCCACTAGAGTGTGACTCCTCTCCATGATTAATTTAACACCAGTGAAACAGATTTATAATGACTGTTGCCATTCTGAGCCTCACCCCCATCCCATTGTATTTGGTAGCATGCTGTAGTTTAGGAAATGCTTTTCTTTTGATTCTTACAGCAAGAACATGCAAGCAGGTCATCTTGGAAATACCAGAGAAAATTAAGCTTGTAGAAACTAGATACTTGTTTAAAGATTAAAACAAAGAAACTCACACTTGTGCATGCACATACTCACACAGATACACAGATAGATACACACGCACAGACACACAGACACACACAATGTAAAACTCAACATGCTTTCTCCCTAGCATGCCATCCTCAGAAGGGGAGCTATTAGCTGGATGTAACAACCCCAGTATTTTGGAGGTAGAGAGAGGACCAGAAGTTGAAGGTCATTCGTGGCTGCACAGCAAGTGTGAGGCCAGCCTGAGCTACATAAGATCTTGGCTCAAATAAATAGAACAACTGATAGATGAGGTTAGCCACTGCAAAGCTCTTCAGGATTGGGTATCACAGGGTGTATAGGATCTCTCTCTTGGTTTCTTTTATTTTTGATGGTGTCTGGAGCATCTGGTAGGGATCTAGGCATGCTCCCATCACTGAACAACCTCTACCCCCCAAGCTTCCTTTTGCTCTTAACGTAAACACACAAGAGATGAGACAGTGTTCTGAGCTTGCTTAAGCCACTTTCTGGGCGTGGGCAGTTACCCTAATCAAATTTGCATCCCAGGCGTTTAATCAGAAGAGCTTTCCTCCAGAGGCAGCTGTTTAAAATCTGCTGTTTTTATAGTTTCATATCAGATCTGATTAGCATAATAAGCGTTAGAAATGGATCTGTGCAGTGGAGAAATAAAGTGGCTTGTTAATTAGCATAATGGATGTAGAAAACAGCACTGAATAGCTCTTCAGACACTCGAGACTGGGTTATGTTTCCCTTAGACAAATATTTCTCAACCTTTTAGAAACCTGTTTTCCTTTACTACATGTAAAAAAGTTACAGGCTATTTTTCATGTCATTTGCAATTTAAATTATAACATAGGGGCCAAGAAACCATGGAAGAAGGCCTTAATTTTTTTAATTAGCATTTTCTTATTTTATTTTATATGTGTTTTTCCTGCATGTCTGTTCATGAACCCCATGCACACCAGGTGCCCATGGAAATCAGATGAATCCCCTGGAACTGGAATTATAGATGGCTGTGAGCCACCATGTGGGTGCTGGGAACTGAACCTGGGTCCACTGGAAGAGCAGCCAGGGCTGCTAACCACCTAGCCATCTCTCTGGCCCCAGTGAAGGACTTTTTTTGCCATTTTGTTGGCTGGTCCCCTTCTCTTGGTCTTTTTTCATTGTGAGGATCCTCTGCCTTAATCAGATCTGTCAGCCCTCTCAGCTGCCTGTTAGTGCATTTCTCCACTGGTCCTGGGCTGCCAGTGCCCCTGTGGCACATGGTCTAGAAGTGTGTTTTATATGCTTTCTGGTGAGTATGCCCAAGACCACCTTGCTTTTAAATCACCCACGAGGTCTAGCAGTCGTGGGGGAGAAGTGGGGCAGGCTGGTGTTCTTGAAGAGAGGCAGCCATCCTCAGCTTAGCCCAGCTTGAGCGACCTTCTGGCTGTGTCAGTTAAGCTCTGGAGAGCTCAGGTCAGCCATGGTGGGCGTGGCAAGTGCCTGGGCCTTCATTCCCTTTCCTTTTATAGAGTCTGTCTAGTTTTTTTAAATTCAGTTTTTATCTGCCAGCACTCAGTAGCTCCAGCCAATTGATTGTTCATGGGTTATGGGGAAGGCATTATCAAATTCTGTAATTGTTGAGGAAAAACTGCTTTCATGCAAATGAGCTTTATGCAAAAGTTATGCTAATTTGTAAGTTTTAGAATTCTGTGAGTTCTCTAGCCAGATTGGACTTCATAACCGGCTTCTGGTCACCGAAGGTAACAATAGACTGTTTGCTTTTGTTGTTTTTTCTCAATAGAATGTCTAGGGATCAGGCCAGGCCCTAACATGTGACTCAAGTGAGCCACCACGGAGGGAAGGAACCCTCAGTCCTATTGGATTCCCTTTAGAGTTCCCTCTTTTTTTCTTCCCTGGCTGGTCTGGAAGGCTCTGTAGACCAGGCTAGCCTTGAACTCACAAAGATCACCCTTCCCCTGCTGGGACTTACTGCACCCTCATTGTGTTTCCCCCGTGCTATCCCCCTCATCCTAGGTGTGAGTGACAGTGGCAGATGTCTAAGCACGGAAGGAAGATGCTGTGAGTCCTCACATGTATGTACCTGAGTGTGTGTCTGTGCACGTATATGTAAATGTGTATGGGTGTGTGTGCGCCATGGTGTTAGTATCGGGTTTAGTATGGTTTTTAGTAGCGGAGGACAAGTTGCAGGAGTTGGTTCTCTCCTACCATGTGGCCTCTGGGGTTGTCAGGTCTGGCAATAAATATCTTTTACCTACTGAACCATCTTGCTGGCTTCGATTTGAAAAGAAAAGGTTTTTTTCTTTGAGAATTTCATGCACAACTACATTTTCTTTTTTTAAAAAAGTAGGTTTTTTCTGCCTGTGCAGCTCTAGCTGACCCCTGCCCATCTTGAATGCATGGATTCGGGGGTCACTGGCTCCGCAGATGCAGAATTAATCTCGCTCTTGCATATTTTTCCTGTCTAATCAGGTTTTTCCCTTGCTAGAAGACTGACACTGCGGCCCTTCTTGTCTTGTGCCTTCTTAGAGATGGATGTCTCGGGCTTCCAGAACGCTTGTTGCCTGAGTGTTTGATGAGGGTGTACCTTAGCGCTCCTGCTTGCAGGGAAATTGAATCAATGGACAATCAAACTGCTGCATCCTTCCTGGGTTTAGATTTACTGCAGCTGCCATTTTACTGAACTGAACTCTCCATTCCTTGTAAATGAAATGAGTAAATCTTCACTTTCACACTGGGTGAAGGGCGCAGGCTGGTTCCCACTGCCTTCTCTTCAAGCCTTATGCAGGGTGTTTCTTTCCTCACTTTGTAAAATGTTGCTTAAACGTCTCCTTCCAGAGAACTTATTTCATTAATTAGACTGGCCTAATTCTTAAAAGTAATCGAAGACAAGATAAATTTGTGTGTCTGTGTGTATGAACACTTTAGTGCAGTTTATCTGAGGGTTTGTGCACGCAAGTATAGTACCCATAGGGGCCAGAGCCACTTGACATGAGTGCTGAGAACTGAATTTGGGTCCTCTGCAAGAGCAGACTGTGTGCTTTGAGCTGCTGGGCTTCACTCTAATCCTTGAGGCTCAGTTTTTCTGAGGTAAAGTCTTACAATGTAGCTCAGGTTGGCTGTCACTGTTTCCTGCTCTGCAGACTGTATAACCATTCTAGACTCCATGGTTTGGTACGTATGGTTTGGACAAAGGTTCCTGTAGCCAGCCCAGGATGACTTTGAACTTGTTACGCTACTGTGTTCACCTCTCTGCTGGGATTACAGGTGCACAGCACTGTACCTAGCTTGTACTGACCTTCAGAATAAATCCCACTGAGCATGGGAGCTGTAACCTGGGGGGCCACTAGGAAAGGCTTAGCAGCCCCTAACAATTTGAAATCGAAATGATTATCTCCATTGGGAATTCTAAAGGACACACTGAACTCTGAATCCATGGATATCCCCTTGTCAAATGTCCTTTAAAACAACAACAAAATGAGTACTTATTTTAAAAAAAATCAGCGATGGAAAATTAGGAAGGGGGCTACTTTTCCTGGTAGAGGGGAGGCAGGTATTTCAGATGAAAAAAAATCAAAAAAAAAAAAAAAAAAAAAAAAAGAAAAAGCAACTGAAAACACACATCTAAAGGAGGAGGCATTAGAACCTATGCTTGCTGTGACCTGTAGCCACTCACAGGGAAAGCTCTAGAATAACACTTACACAGGGACAGGGGGCAGCTGAGTGAGCATGTAAGTCCTGTGGGGGTCCCTCTGACTGGGGAGAGCATGTAAGTCCCATGGGGGTCCCTCTGACTGGGGAGAGCATGTAAGTCCCATGGGGGTCCCTCTGACTGGGGAGAGCATGTAAGTCCCATGGGGGTCCCTCTGACTGGGGAGAGCATGTAAGTCCCATGGGGGTCCCTCTGACTGGGGAGAGCATGTAAGTCCCATGGGGGTCTCTCTGACTGGGGAGAGCATGTAAGTCCCATGGGGGTCTCTCTGACTGGGGAGAGCATGTAAGTCCCATGGGGGTCCCTCTGACTGGGGAGAGCATGTAAGTCCCATGGGGGTCCCTCTGACTGGGGAGAAGGTTCAGGGAAGGAGGTGTGAGCTGTGACAACAGGAATATGTGCCCTTTCTTTGTGCTGTGTGAGTCAGGAGTTAGAACCCAGGGTCTTGTGGGACCCCACTCTGCTGTGCCAGCCCTTGCCTTTGACCATCTCTGTCCCCCTAACTTCTTTCTTTTGAGATAGGGTCTTACCATGAGCCCTGGGTTGCCTGGAACTTTCTATGTAGACCAGGGTGTCCTTGAACTCTGTAGGCCCCTTCATTAAAAACCTAAACCCTGGCCCTCAGGATTGCATTGACTGGTGGGAAGATGAACATACTAAAATTATGCATTAAAAGCATTGTCTTCCTTCCGAGTCATTTTTTTTCTTTCAGGGTGAAAGATGGGATGTTCTGGAGAATTGAGGTCTGAGCTGGAGTTTTTCCTGGATGGGTGAAAGCTCTGAGCACTACTCTGGAGAAGAAAACCCGGAGCTGTGCGTTCATCGTTGAGTTGCCCATTTTGGTTGTAAATCAGTGTGGCCAGGGCCATTACTTAGGGTAGTGCCTTACATGTGTGAGGATCCAGGTTCAGTTCCTGGTGCCTCAAAAACTGTGCTCTTCCACTGGAAAGCCTCCATTCCATGTTCAGCATCTCTGTGGAACCCAGAGGTCCGAGAAGCATCAGGTCAGGGAAAGCACAAATCTAACCAAGGAAACAAAATCCCATTTCTGCCTGATTACCTCAGCCCCGTTCCTAGGAGTGTTGCCCTAAGAGCACAGTCTGGTGTTTGCATCACTCACTGCAGAGCTGGTAAAAATGGAAAGACCCCAAAACACCCAAACCCCAAACTGTGTGAGCAGAGGCAGGCGCAGCTCTGAGTGTGAGCCCAGCCTGGTCTATACTTAGTGGCCTTTTCTGTTCTCTTTAGTTTCATACTTTCAGAAATAAAATTCTCAAGTAACAAGATTAGTAATTATTATTCGAGTAGTGCAGATGCAGATTTATGGAAAAGAAAGAACTTCTGAGAATGGAGGGGCTCAAAGGGAGGAGTACCCTACCATTACTGTTATTATTGAGAAAAGATCTCCAGTAGCCCAGTCTGGCCTTGAAGTCACTATGCAGCCAAGGATGACTAAATTACAACCACTCTGGCTGGAAGTAAGCACACCTTTTTTTAAAGAAATATATATGGTGTATTTATTTTATATACAGTGAATGTTTTGTGTGTTTTTCTGTGTACCACATGCATGCAGTATCTGCAGAGGTCAGAAGAGGGGTATCAGGTGTTTACAGAATTGTTGCGAGCCACCAGGTGGGTGCTGGGAGCTGAACAAGAGTCCTCGCTGCAAGATCGGCCAGATCTGCGAGATCTAGCTTCTATACCTGGTTTTATATAGCACAGGAGATTCAGTCCAGGGCTTCATGCATGCCAGGAGAGCAGCCTACCAATGGAGTTACATGCTTATTAGTATTGAATTAAAATGTTCATTTTTATTGTTAATTATATGTAGGTGTGCATTTGTGTGTGGGCATGTGCACAGAAGTGAAGACGCCTAGGGAGGCCAGGGGCACTGGCTCTCCTGGAGATGGATGGAGGTACAGTTAATTGTGGCCCTGCTATGGGTGCTGGGAACTGAATTCCAGTCTTCTGCAAGAGCAGTCCAGACTCTTAGCTGCTGAGTCATCTCTCCAACTCTCCCAAGACGTTTATTAACTGTTATTTTTATATCTTTTAAAAGGTTTGTATCGATTTACTGTGTCACAGGCATTATTCATGGTTCCAGTGTTAGATATTTGATTGGTTTTCTTTTTTTCTTCTTCCTTCCTTGCTTGCTTTCTAGAATTCGTGACTCAGTGGATAAAACATTAACTTGAGCGCCTTGTTCTTTCGTTCTTTGTTAGAACAATGAATGGCCTGCAGATGTTATAAAGAGGGTTTTACTGTATAAAGCCAAAGGAGTTTTGAGTTGTTCATATTCATTGTCTGTGGGTTTAGAGCCCCAGAGGAAGTGTAGCTAAGAGAGAGAGCGAAGAGGACCCAAGGCAGTCCCAGAGTTGGGGAGACTGAAGCAGGAGGCTTGTGAGTTTGAGGTCATCCTTAGCTAGGTAGTGAATCCTAGGTCAGCCTGGGCTACCTAGTGAGACTGTGTTCCTGAAAACCCAGCAATAAAACAGAAAAGGGGCAGGCAGGGGTGGACCATGCTTTTGACTCCAGCACGCAGGAGGCAGAGGCAGGTAGATATCTGGAAGTTTAAGCCCAGTCCGGTCTACAGAGTGAATTCCAGGACAGCCAGGGCTAGACAGAGACACCCTGTCTTGAAAACCAAAAAACAAACAGAAATGCAAAAGTATATGTTTTTCTTCTTTGTGTTTGAGAATGTCATCCACGCTTATATAGTGTATTTTGACGGAGTCTCGTCCAATCCCTTGGCTCTGTTTCCTTTGCCCACCCTCCAGCCGTCGCCTTTCATCTCATTACGTTTTCTTCTTAAGCCTTTAGTCCACCCAGCTCTGCCACTATGTGTGTGGGGAAGGGGTTTTATTGTTGTTTGTTTTGAGACATGGTCTCTTTATCTAGCCTTGGCTGGCCTGGAACTCTCAGAGACCCACCTGCCTCTGCCTCCCCAGTGTTAGGCCACCATGCCCAATGGAAAAGTGTATTTTTATGTAACGGAAGTGGGACAGACGTGTCTACTACGGTGTGGGAGTGAAATGCAGGGACGATACACAGAGAATCAGGGCTGTTTACACTGAGTCCAGCATTAACCTATTAATACCAATTAGACTTTGAATAGGCGCTTCAGCTCCACCTGGAGTAGTTTATGCTGCGTGTTGGCTTTGATTGGAAATGATTAACCAAACGGTGTTTATTGCCTCATCTCTTAAGAGATCTAAAAATAGTTCCAATTGGCTATTCTGGCAGAACAGGTGTCAGATGTTAGCCAGATTCCTTTTTGTAAGGACAGACATTGTCTTATTTTGGGGCTGGCTTGCTCTGTGGCCCCGGCTGGGCCTGAAGAGGTTCTTAGACCTTTCTTCTCTTCCCCATTGTTAGGATTGCACGTGCGCTACCACACCCATTGGCCCTTGTTCTGGTGAGCTTCTGTAAAGGTTTATGGGGCAGATAACTTATATACATAATACGTTTACAGCCTTGCTTTCTATCCGGGGTTTTACCTTCCCATGAACCATTTTACTTTTTAACTAACCAGCTGGGGTGTAAGTCAGGAACATAGCACGTTTCCTAGCTTGTCTCTGAGATCCTGAATTCAGTCCCCAGGACACAGGGAAGCTAAGTACCTGAGTAAAGCCGTGAGCTGGCTTGTGAGTCCGGTGAGCCCCACAGCACCTAGGGATGTTCCTAACAGCAGGTGCAGCCAAGAGGCAGTGGGCAGTGTGCTCCCTTGTATTGTGGTGAAACCTGAAGATGTGCTTTGAAGGGCATGCTGACTTAGTAAGGAGTGAGGCTTCTCACCTGATACTGCTGTGGAAGTCTGCTCTAAAGCCACCCGGTAAACTCTGAGGCCTGCACTTCCAGCCTTTTTTTCCCTGCCATTTTTGGGGATGGAACCCAGGTCCTCATGAATACTATGTAGGTGCACCCCACTGGGTAATACCCCAGGCCAGGGGTATCCTTTCTTCCTCCCCATTTCCTCTGTTTTCCTCATTCTTTCCTCTTTACTTACCAGTTTTTCTTTTATTCTTCCTTTGAAAATTTTGGAGAAGAGGGACAACAAATTTTTAAAATCAGGAAGTAAGTATTGCTAGTCTTCATTCCTGGGCTTTTTGTAGTGGTGACTTGAGTCGGGTAGATGGCTGCTCTCATGCACATGTGAGCCGCACTGATTGGACACAGGCCATAGGAAAGTTGGGAGGGAGATAGTATGGGGCCAGTGGCGAGGCTGGAGGGAGGGCATGATGGATTGGAGATGACCTGTATATATTGTATAAATTTATGAAAAGTTCAAGCTAGATAAATGGCTTCACAATTAAGAGCACCTGTTGCTCTTACTGAGGACCCAAGTTCAGTTCCCAGCACCACAGGGTGGTTTACAACGCCAGAGATCTGATGTCCTTTTCTGACCTCCAGAGTTCACCAAGCATGCACATGGTGCACATACATACATGCAGGCACCACACATTTAAGATGAATAAGTCTAATTTTAAAAGTGTGCGATTAAAAAATTGTGATATTTTCAAAGAATAAAAAATTATCTATTTTAAAGAAAATAACCAAAACATAAATTGTATCTGTGCTGAACATGTGTAGACTTTTTCCTTACAAAGAATACAGTAAGAAATGATTAGTGCACAGTTTATATTGATTGAATTTGTATTACCAGCTATTTAGAGGCATCTCAGGCACCCAGAAGACTCACCATTGTACCCAGCAGACGTGAGCTTATGTGGGTTTTGGTATTTCTCAGGAGCTCAGAATTGAGTCCCCTTCAGACACTGCCGGCCACCTGCCCAGGGTTCATTTCTTTCTCTGTCTTCTGACTTAGTCCCTCCATCTTGTTACCCTTGTTTCTTTGTTCTGACTTCAGATGTCTGAGCATGTGCTGCTCCTTAACACCCTGCTGAGGTCATGACTATACTTGCAAAAGACCAACTGCCTGAGGTTGCCTCTGACGGCCATGTGACCCTGGAGATTAATCTTTCTAAGCCTCAATTAAGTAAGAAGCCATGTCTGCTGTGAGATGGTATCTTCTATGTATGACAGGGAGCTGCTCCCAAGAAATCTCAACAACATAGCCTTGTAACCAAGACCCAGACAGTGGAAATACCAGTAGACATTTCAGAATGGGGGAAATATCACAAGCAACCCCCTCTAGCCCTCTAGAGAAGGAGCAATAGGTAATTAATGGCTGCTAAGAGAGTCCTCTTCAAGGATGACTCCCCATCGGTATTCATGTATCAAATCCTCAAAAAGAAGAAGAAGGAGGCACAGTAGAAAGTGAATGGGGACTGCTGTGTCAGAGTCATGTTTAGTTGTTAAATGAGACGGTGCAGGTGACTGTGGCTTCTAGAGTCGGAAAGGACCTACGTGGGGCTAGGCTGGTATGCTCGGGTGACTCGATGCAAGCTGGGCTCTCTTGGGGTCCCTCTTCATCCTCATTCCAAGTGGTCCTTCTGATGAAAGACCAATCCTCTGGGTTGGTCTGTCAGGTTTGCTGTATCACTTTGCCCTGAGGAAGAGCAGAGGCCTTTGAGATGCTCTGCTCCCATTGATTGACAGCTTGACTGAGCCTAGAGTTGTTGGCAACTTTCCTCCAGGATGGTGGGTGTATGTGAGCCTGGCATCCTCTGGCCTTGGGTATCTGTTAGGAAATGGGACACTTCAGACCTCTCTCCCTCCCATTTCACACACGTTTTACTCTGTAGCCCAGGTTGAATCTTTTGGCTCCTCTCCTCAGCCTCTGCAGTGTGGCCGTACACAGCTAGTAACTATTCAGAGCTTCTGTCCGATCACCCCTTTGTCACTCTTGGTCTGAAAAATTGCAACATTGTCTTGCAAGCTTATATTAAAGAAATAAGAATTGTTATATAGTAACCATACATATTTTGGGGATACTATGTAATATTTTATCCTGGGTAAAGTTCAGGTTAGGGTAACTGACTTACTTGCTTAAACATTTATTTATTTTTTTATTTGTACTTGGGAACATTCAAAATCCTTTCTTTGAGCTGGGGGTATAGCTTGGTGATAAATTGCTTGCCTAGCATGTGTGAGGGCCCAGGTTCAGCCCTCATCACCCCTTCTGTTAGTTATTTGAAAGCATGATTGTTAACGTAGTTATCCTGTGCGGGGTAGGATATCAGGGCTTACTCCTCCTCCCGCTGTACCCTCGGGCCTCAGTTGTAGATGGTTTTGATTGGTTGGTTAGTTGGTTGGTTTGTTCGTTCTCCATTTGCAGCTCAGACAACCGTTCAACCTGTGAATCTTCCCTGGGTACCTTGTACATAATTTCATTGTTAAGTGTGCTGATGCCTGCTTACTCCTTGGCAACAGGATTTTTTCTGGTTTTGTGTACCTGACATGGCCAGCTTTTCATCTGTATCCCTTCTTGTCATCTTGCCTTGCTCCAGTTGTTTTGTTTCCCTGTTCATCCCCCACCCCTACCCCTAAGACAGACCCCCTGCCTCCTGCACAGGCCACTCTCAACTTCTGGCCTCAACTTCATTTTCTAATGCTTCCATTAATTATTTTTGAAAAATCTAATAGTATCATTTTCTTTCTTATAGTTATTTAAAGAACCATACATGATTTGATGGATTTGATGGATGGTAGTTTACTTTGAGGCAACTGATTTTTTTTAAAGTTCATTTCTTATTCAGAGGTGTGTGTGTGTGTGTGTGTGTGTGTGTGTGTGTGTGTGTGTGTGTGTTTTACTGGATATCAGACCTAGGGCTTCAGACATGTTAAGCACATGCTCTGCCACTCTCACCCTACCCTGCTTTCTTTAATTTTGTATATATACTTATATACATTTATTTTAAATGTTTTAATAAAATAATATATATACATTACATTTATTATACATATTAGATAACATGTGTATGTTATACATATATAATATACTATATATGTATTTTTTTCAAGACAGGGTTTCTGTGAAGCCCTTGCTGCCCCAGAACCTTGCTCTGTAGACTAGGCTGGCCTTGGACTCAGAGATCCACCTGCCTCTCTCTTCCAAGTGTTGATTAGAGATTAGAGGTGTTTGCCACCACATCTGGCTTGTGTTGCTTCTTTGATTTGAACTTTGCCACATTTGAACTCTCCTAAACATCTAGTTATTTTCTCAGGGAAGGAATGGTTAAGTTCAGAAATTCTGTGTCGAACTTCTGGTCTGAATCCCAGTATAGGGTGACCCCTGAGGGCCTTCTGGGTAACTCTCAGTCTTGGGGCTCAGGCATTTTTTCCTGAGCTGGTCAGGTTTCTCAGAGGTTCTCAGGATTCAGAAGTCCAGCTGCCAGCTCTCTGGGAGCTGAGTGGGGACTGCATCACCAGGGTTTCACTTAAATGTTTAAAGGAGCAGAAAACAGGGATGCTGAGGACTCGGCCTTGTTCACTGGTCTTCGCTTTTCTGCTGTCCTGCGTTTCTGACGTACTGGAGCATGCACACTGTTCAGTTGACCCGTTAAACTGCAGCTCAGCAGCCGTGGTCTGCTAGCAAGGTTGTCCACGCTTTTTTTTATAATACTGGTTGCTTTCTTATGTTACAGAAAGTTGCTGGTTGGTTTTTTTCAACTTTACAGAGACCTGGACATATCTGGGAGAAGGAAATCTTAATTGAGAAAATACCTCTATAAGACTACCCTGGGGGAGAGGCGGCGGCGAAAAAAAAAAAAAGACTACCCTGTATGCAAGTCTGTACGGCATTTTCTTGATTAATTATTGCTAAGGGAGGGTCCAGCCTCTGTGGGTGGTGCCAGCCCTGGGCAGATGACCCTGGGGTATATAAAAAAGCAGGCCAAGCAAACCTGTAAGCAGAGTTTCTCCATGTTCTCCTGCTTCAGTTTCTGCTGCCAGGTTTCTGCCTTGGGTTCCTGCCCTGATTTCTCTTGATGATTGACAGTGATCAGGACATCAGGGCATGTAAGCTAAAATAGACTTTTTTTTTGTTGCTTTTGGTTATGGTCTTTGTCAAAGCAATGGAGGCCTAACCAGGGGACCCAGTGTGCCAGATTTAAGCTCCTCACTGGAGGGGAAAGCCTATAGGGAGGAATTTATATTGTTAACTAATTCCAATAGGCATGGAGAGAGAGAGAGACAGAGAGAGAGAGAGAGAGAGAGAGAGAGAGACAGAGACAGAGAGAGAGAGACAGAGACAGAGAGAGAGAGACAGAGACACACACACACACACACACACACACACACACACACACACAGAGTCCATGCACCTATGCATGCATATAGAGACCAGAAGAGCATAACCTTATTCCTTTGAGGTATGGTCTCTTGAACACAGGGTTCACATTTTCTCAGTTAGACTGGAAGCCAACAGGCCCCAGCAGTGATCCTGTTTCTTACATCCTTCCGTGCTAGGGCCATGTGCGTGAGGGACACCCTCATGGAGTACACAGGGCTTTTAGTTCTCCTCAGTTTAGAGTACACGTTATATTTAACATATAATGCAATTATACAATTAAGTGATATTAGAATATCATTTTGGGGGTGGATGAGACAGGGTCTCACTATGTGTTGCTCTGGCTTTCCTGGAACTCACTATATACATCTCAAATTCACAGAGATCATCCACTTCCCTCTACCTTCTGAGCACTGGGATTAAAGGCTTACACCACCAGGCCCTATGGTCTCCAATCTTTGAATATGTTGACCGAGGTTCAGTGTTTATTTACTTGAGGTTGGGATCAAACCCATGGCCTCATGTTCCCTAAGCACATCCTCTACCAATGAACTTCCCAGCCCTTGTGTGTGTGTGTGTGTGTGTGTGTGTGTGTGTGTGTGGTGTGTGTGGTGTGGTATGGTGTGTGGTGTGGTGTGTATGTGTGTGTTGTGTGTATATAGCGTATGTGTGGTGTTTGTATTATATGTGTGGTGTGTGTATAGTGTGTGTATGTGTATACATAGTGTGTGTGTATGGTGGGTGGTGTGTGTATATAGTGTGTGTATGTGTGTGCATAGTGTGCATGTATAGTGTGGTGGTATGTGTATAGTGTGTGTGGTATGCATGCATACTGTGTATGTGTGGTGTGTGGTGTGTATGTGTGGTATGTATGCATGGTGTGTGTGTTATATAGTGTGTGTGTGTTATAGTGTGTGTGTGTGTGTGTGTGTGTGTGTGTACAGGCACACAAGCATGCATACATGTCCACACAGATGTCCAGATACCACACTGCACATGGATAGAGAGGTCAGGGGTCAGACAACTTGTGGGGGTTAGTTCTCTCCTCCTACCCTGTGGGATCATTGCTCTCAGGTTGGAGGGGTGCGTTTGAGAACCCCTACCCATTTGGTCTCTTGATTTTTCTTTGTTCAGGTTGAAATAATGGTACTTAGTAAAATAAACAAACAAATAAAAATTCTCCCTCTTACTTAGTAGCATTGTTTGGCTAAGAACTTAGCTTGGTAGGGCAGATGTACGTGGATTCGCTGTTTTATGGTGAGGGGTTCTGTCTACCTGGACAGCCAGCTACAGCTGAACAGTGCAGAACCTGAAGGGAGCCAAAGAAAGAGGAGGCTCATAGGCAGAGAGGTCATTCTGTTGGTGGGAGCATGAGTTCTGACTAGAATTTTAGGCAGATGTTATTTTAGAATAAAAAATTCCAGGCATTTTTGAAAATCTGTTTTTGAGAGGCATGTGACTGGAATCCTGGGCTTCAAGCCAGGGTCTATTTTGTGGAATGTACCCAGTTGAATTTAAAACAAAACAAATAAGCAAAAAGCAAAACCAAAAGTAAAGTTTAGCTCATAAACCCTCAGAATGAGACCTTCAGGTGCTTGCCACCTCTCAGAGGTGGGTCTTCGTGCCTCTCTGCTCAGAAGTGATTCTAGTGATTCTGGGTGGTGGCGTGCGTGACACCAAGTCCCCAGAGTGCCTATTTTGACAAGATCCATAAGTGACTATGTGCTGGAAATGTTGGGAACCTCAGGGCTTCATCAAGGTAAGAATGTTGAGGGATTAGTTCTTCCTTTTCCTTTGTGTCCTGAATGGAGTCAGTTGTGTTAAGGTCTGGGGCCTTGTTTTGCTTGCTGCCTTTAATTCACATTCATACTTTTACACATTTCCTACCACCAGGAGGTGGGGAAATAGTATAGGAAGTTGACAGGAGTTGTATTCACGTTCAGTTTAGTCTCAGAAAAAAAATAAGTGACTTTTGCTACTGTTTAGTGGAGGTATTAATGGTATTACTTGTATGTGACACAGACTGGAAACCTGTCTGGGGTATGGATGTTCAAGCACTTCATGCTGGGTCCCTAGTTACAGCACATTAAGCAGTACCCACATGCATCCATTCTGAAGGGGCCTCTGCACCCAGCTGATGGAGATCCTTCTCATTCAGAGCTGGAGACACTCGGAAGTGTAAGCGTGTCACAGTGGAGGGAGCAGAAACATGTCTCATCGTAAATATAAAGAAACTGCCGTGTACCCGGGTACCGTGGCTTGTACCCAATCGTTATGGCTACTTGGAAGCGGAGGCAGGAGGATTGCTTGAGACTTTTAAGGCCAGCCTGGGTCAGATAGCAAGTGTCCTTCTCTTGGATATGGGAGGCTATAGGTTGGGAAGGATGGAGAGAGAAAGGAAGTAAGGTCTGGGGCTGATGGGATGCATCTATGGTGGGACCTTGCCTGGCAGGGGCAGGGCCCTGGGTTCTACAGAACCAAACAAACCACATGAAAGTTTCACCTGCTGAAGTGTGGTCCTGTTTGGCTTTGCAGAATCATGTCAGATTTAATACAAATACAAGAATATTCTAGAATCAGCACCCAAGAATAAAAACATGCCAGACTGACACCATTCCTGTGTGATACCCAACAGACAGCTTCCTTAGCATTTTTGAGCTCAGTTTTTGAAATAATATTTGTATTTCCAGATACCACCTTCTTACAAATAACACATATTCAAGTAACTAGACATTTCCTAGAATCATAATTATGCCTACTAAGGTTTTTTTTTTTTGTTACTTCAATGAAGACTATCGTTGGGAGGTGGAGGCACACACCTTTAATTCCAGCACTCAGGAGACAGAGGTGGTAGGATCTCTGAGTTTGAGAACAGACTGGTCTACAGAGTGAGTTCCAGGACAGGAAACACAGAAAATCCCTGTCTTGGGATGGAAAAAAAAAGAAGAGGAAGAAGAGGAGGAAGAGGAAAGGGAGGAGGGAAGGGAGAAAGAGGAAGAGGAGGAAGCAGAGGAGGAGGAGGAGGAAGAGGAGGAGAAATGTTAGATATGGAGGAAGATTAGAAGTTTTCCCAAGAAACATTTGAACAAAGGCAACATATGTGAGTTGCAAGTTAGAAACTATCTGGTCACATGACTGCCAGGCACTGGGTGCCAGAGTGAGCCATGATGTGTGGTCCTACCCTTGAGTTGTTCCACCCAGAAAGGAGGAGGAGGCGTTCAGGTGTGAGTCAGGGTATGGCTGCACAGGAGCCCAGAGCGAGGGTTATTTTGGCTAGCTTGGAGTTGAGTTGACAGCAGAGGTTTAGAAAGTGGCTTCAGTGGATGTTGAGTTGAAAAGAAACAGCCGTGTAGTGACAAGTGTATGCTGTGCATCATGATGGCTCAGTCTGTGTGAAACACAGGCCTGGCAGCAGTTCCAAATGATTATTAATAAAGCAGACAGATTCTTGTCACCTAGTGATGTTGGAGTCACTGATGGACTAATTCTTGACTCATGGGCTTATGGTGATGCTGGTTTAAACAAACCAACCATGCCACTGTTGTGTGAAATCACACATGTAACTGACGGGCAGTGGAGGATGTTTGATGACGATGACCGAGGACCGTTATTAGGATTTTGTGTTTACTGTACTTTTTATGGTTGGAGTTTGCTCTTCTTACTTACTTGGGGGAAAGTTTTATTGGGCCAGCAAGATGGATCAGCAGGTAAAGGTTCTTGCTATCAAGCCTGAGGACTTGAGTATTAATCCTGGGACTCACATGGTGATGAGGTCTGACTTCTGTGAATTGACCTCTGATTTTCACACATGCACACTGAGTTCAAGTCCAGGAGTCTAAGACCAGTACAGACCACACACACAGTCAGTCTCTCTCTCTCTCTCTCACACACACACACACACACACACACACACACACAGGCACATACACACACACATATACACATACACACAGGCATACAGTCACATACACACACATATACATACATACTCTCTCACACATACAAGCACACACACAGTTACATATACACAAGTACATATACACTTTCTCTCACACACAAGCACACACACAGTTACACATATACACATATACTCTCACACACACATATGCACAGGCTCACACACTCACATAGAGAGGTGCATACACAGAGAGGCATACACACATATATACACTCACATAGGCAAACATACTCATGGACACACATTCTCTTTTTTTTTTTTTTTTTTTTTTTTTTTGAGGAGCTCACTGTGTAGCCCTGTGTGGTGTGGAGTTCATTGTGTAGGTGAATTCTCCTGTCTCTGTCTTCCTAGTGATTTGAAAATTACATTGGTGTACTCTGATTTCTTCCTTTCCTTTCCTCCCCCCTTTCCTGCCTTGCTTTCTTCCTTTGTCTTGAAGAAATGTGCTGTTTCCTATAGTTTAAATCGGGAAATCAAGATGGTGATGCACACCTTTAATCCCAGCACTTGGGAGGAAGACGCGTGGGGGTGGATATCTCTTGAGTTTGAAGCCAGCCAGGTCTACATAGTGAGTTCCAGGACAGCCAGAGCTATAAAATGAGACCCTGCCTCAAACAAAACAACCCCCCAAAACCCAAACAAACCAACCAACCAACCAAATAAACAAACAAAAAACCCCAAAAGATAGGAACTCAATACCACAAGGACTCTAGTCAGGACAGTTCTGTTTGCAGGGAACTTTGTTCTGGTATCAAACGCCAAGCCAGTGCTAATGTCAAACTCTGGAGTTAACTCTCCGTACCTGGCTTCCATGCTGAGCCTCTTGCTGCTGTCTCACCCTACCGTGGTATTTCCTGTTCTGTTCTACTGGTTTCCATCATGCATGTCAGGCAGATGCTCTACCGCGAGCCACAACCTAGTCCAGTATGAGTATCCACTGTGGCCCTTCTGTGTGCGGCATCTGTGTGCTGGCAGTACACAGGAGTTACATGAAGGCAAATCGAAATGATCTTGCCTGATTGTGCAGCTTAGTGGGGAAGGTAAAACCGACTGATAAGACGTATGCAGGATCCTGTCACAGTACCGGCAGTCACTCTCTACCTTTGCGCAGGTTGAAGTGGCGCATTCTGGAGATGAAGCGTGTGCTAATGTTAAGCAAGACGCAGGGATGGTGTCAGAAAACTCCCTGCCCTTTGTTGCTACAGACAGGGGTACCAGCTACGGCCTCTGTCCCCAGCCACACACCTCTGGCTGTCTCAACAGAGATTGGAGGGGTGAGTGACTCAGAGCAGCTTTAAGTGGGTTGGAGATGCAGGGTGAGTGCACGTAACCAGGATGCAGTTTCAGTATGTAGCGGTGCCCCCCCCCCCCCCAGAGAGTCTGGGGACGCCCGCCCGTGGTTCCTCTCTGCAGGGATTGTTGTTTAGAGCACTTGGAGTTGCTCAGTGAAGGAAGTCAAGGTGGGTAGGGAGGCTGGCTGTGGTGGAGCCACCTCTCATCCCGACACTAGGGAGACTAAGGCCAGAGGATTTCAAATTCAAGGCAGCTGCAGTAGGCACCCTGCTACTGAGCATGGACCCAACCCTTTCTGTAGTTTCTGAAGGTGACCTGGTGTAGCAGAGGTTTCCAGGCTTCAGCTCCTCTCCCCTCTGTTCAGTGTGAGTGGCAATGATGCTCAGTTATACATAGAAAAGCTTTGTGAACCCATCAGGCTGGAGAGATAGCTCAGTGGTTAAGAGCACTCGCTGCTGTTGCAGAGGACCCAGCACCCACGTGGCTGTTCACAACTGTCCGTAACTCCAGATTCAGGGAATTTGACCCCCTCTTCTGGCCTCTCCAGGCCCTGTACACATGGTTGCACATAAATACATTGAGGTTGCAAATAAATATATTTATTTATATGTACATATAAATAAATTGAAGGTTTTTCTTTGCTGTTGTTAACAGAAATCCAGTCTTAACATCTGGTAAATTTGCTGGCTCTGCCTTTGCTTGGGCCCTAAACCTGGCTATCTTTTCCTGCTCCCAGTGCCGGCACCCATGTTTTCATACAACCACCTCTTGCCTGGATGATTGCACCAGCTTTCCTGGGGCCTCCATTGCTTCTGACCCCATGCCCTTTTGCTCAGGTCTCAACACAAGATGTTTTAGAAATGTCAATCAGATTGTGTAGCTCTTGCTCAGAATCTTCCTACGGGAAGCTCAGAGGCCTCCCTTAGCTGTCTGCCCCACACTGAGGCAGTGCCAGAAGGCCTTAGGTGATCTCTGGGCTAAGCTGACTTCTCTTAAGCAACTTCCTCAGGGCCTCAGAGCCTTTGCAGTTGCCCTTTTACGGCTCAGAAAGTTATGCCTTTACAAATCTCTGTAGCTTTATGCGTAGATGTCTTCATGTGCTCCCTTCAAACTCACCCTCTTAAAGGGACCTTCCTTGTCTCCTGCTCCGGGATTATGTTTAATCATGGTTTCCCACTTTTAAAAAAATTGTGTCCTGCTTTCTACATATAATAGGATATATAGCTCTGGGAGTATGGATTCCTGCTTCTGTTATGTCTATGGTGTCTAGAACAGATCCAGGAATATAGTAAGGGGTCAGGAACTTATGTGTAGAAGGGATGGACACTGTGTCCTTTGTTCTTCTGCAAGCTCTCTTACTTGGGCCTTGAGGGGGACAATAAGTCCAATTGTCTTTTGGGGTATGACATTTATCAGAAGAGTCATTGACATCAGGGTACGGACAGACAGACAGCAGCAAAGTGCAGGAGAGTTCAGGCGATCAGACAGAGGTGAGGATTCCTTCTTAGAGGTCTCTAAGGAAGAGGAAAGGTTTCACATAGTCAGGGTGTGTCTGACTCCTGAGTGGCAGGGGAAGGAGGGGTTTTCTGGGAAGGAATGTACCACTCTGAGGATAGGGTACTACTGTAGTTAATGTGCATCTATGATTTCTCGGGGATGTTAGAACGGTACCAGTCACTCATTTCTCCTGTAATCCAGGCACCTGGGAAGGCTGTTACAGACTCATCCATGAGGATGGATAGAGAGAGAGAGCTACAGATGGGTGTAACTGAAGCATCTTCTAGTCTGGGATTCTGACGCTCGGCTGACAGTTGATGTGCACCGGGATGGAACCTAGTTGGTTATGTCTTCCAGCTGCTCAGCTGGGGTTTTGCCCACTTAGGGCTTGCTCACCCCTGGGTGTGGCTGGCTGTGGGTGGCATCAGCAGGGCCGTGCGGTGGGGGTGGAGTAGGAGTGAGGCAAGTTGGGATCTGAACACGCTCGAGAGCAGATGAGGATGTGGGCACTTCTTTAATTTTGGTGAGCAATGGTTAGAACTCCATTTTTGTAAGAAATGCCATTTATTTAAAAAAAAAAAAGGTAACTATGAAACATTTAAAAAAAAAAAATCTCTGGTTGCTCACAGAACATGAGGAAAGAGCGAGGGCTGAGAGACCACTGAACCATGGAGAAGAGGTGGAGAAACTCATCTTAAACTGTGATGTAACGGTTCAATTAGAATTAAGATCAGTTTTCCTTTATGAGAGTCATTTCGTGTCTGTAGGGAGAGGACACATGCCATAGCACCTGTGGAGGTCGGAGGACAGCTTTCAGGGGTCTGTTCTCTGCTTCTACCTCACTGAGTTAGGGTTTCTGGCTTCTGCAGCCGAGCTATGGGTTCCAGGCCTATGAGCTTCCTGCCGTTTCTCCTGTCTTCACCTCCCGTCTTCCCACAGGAGTGCTGGGGTTGCAGGTGCATGCCACTTATTACAGGAGTCTCTGGAATTAAACTGTCTTCTGGCTTGCACTCCGGTGCTTGTACCCACGGAGCCACGCCCCTGCCTATATAGCCCAACGGTTAAAAGCGCGCTCTTACTCTACAGTTTGTCCTCTTAGATGCTGAGCTTCTAGTGTCATGTGTTGAAGCACACCTGTAATCTCAGCACTTAAGAGGAACTGGAAGCAGGAAGATCAGGAGTTCAAGGCCAGCCTGGGCTGTGGGACATTGTCTCAAATATAAGACTGAAAATCCACACAAACTAAAGGAATATTTCTTGTTTTTTGATTCCCCTTGGAGTCAGGGTCTCACGTAACCCCAGGTTGGCCTCAAAGTTACTAGGTAGCCAAGGATGGACTTGAACTCTTGGTCCTCCTGCCTCTATCTCCCCTGTGCTGGGATCACAGTCAGGTGCCACCACATCTTTATTAGGGGAGCTTTCAAAAAAATTAGGTTTATTTTTATTCACGTGTGTGTCTGTGAATGAATGCCACATGCTTGTTGGCACACCCATGTTGGCCAGAAGAGGGAACTAGATCTCCTGGAGCTGGAGTTACAAGTATGAGCCACCCAAGATGGGTAAGTGTTTTCACCAGTTAAGCCGTTTACCCAGCCTCCTGTGAGAACTTTTAAAGGCAGTTTGCTTAGATACGTGATAGAAATAATGACTATTTATCTTCAGGTAAAATATCAAGACCCCATGGCTGTGTAAGTGCTGCTTTTGTTGGGTCTGACTGTTTAACTTGATGTTATGACTAAAGTAAAAAAATACAGGTTTAGGGCTGACGGGGTGATCGAGGGAGTAAAATCACATGACCTTTCCCAACAACCTAGTTCTGTCCCCCAAAACTCACTTAAAGGTGGCAGGAGAGAGCAGACTCTATAGTCCTCTGATCTTTTCACATGTATACTGCACCATAGCACCCCTGGTCATACCTATCATGAGCGTGCACATGCGTACACACATGGGCACGCACAGAGAGAGAGAGAGAGAGAGAGAGAGAGAGAGAGAGAGAGACAGAGACAGAGAGAGACAGAGACAGAGAGACAGAGACAGACACAGAGACAGAGACAGAGAGACAGAGACAGAGACAGAGAGAGAGACAGAGACAGAGAGAGACAGAGACAGAGAGAGACAGAGACAGAGAGAGACAGAGAGAGATAATAATTACAAAAATTTTAAAAAGCAACATACACATTTTTATCTGTTCTTGGACACACTGTGTTTGGGAATGTGCATGAAGGTAGACCTGGTTTGGAAAGTCTGGAACATGGTGACCACAAGTCACCCTTGCCTGGGCCTGGACTGAGATAACAGATGTGATGGCTAGGGGTACAGGGGGAGCATGACAAGGAGGTCCAAGGAAGGATGCTTATTCTGTGATGTTTCTCTGTGCTGTGGTGACACCTTGTTAAAATACTTTTTTTTGGCTGCCTTCTAAGTAATTGGAGATATTTTTATGTGGGAACTGATGAGAAGATTTAATTAACATCCTGTTCCAGAAAAGCTCCGACACGTAAGAGTTTGTAGCAATAGCATCTTCACATGCTTGTGAGGTATGTGGGCGTGTTCACATGTGTGCGTGTATGTGCATTCATGTGAGGAGGCCAGATGTCGATCAGTATCTTTCTTTGATCGATTTCCCCCTTATTTACTGAACCTAGATCTCATGGATTTGGCTAGCTCAACTAGTCAGCCTGCCCTGGGGATCCCAGCTCCTTCTGAGCACTGGAATTACAGGCAGGTTACCACACCCTCCTGGTCTTTCTGTGGGTGCTGGAGATCTGAACTCGGGGTCTTACGCTGAACATTGTACAGTGGACATTTTAGCCACCGGCTGACCTTGTTAGCCCCAGAAGCTGCTTCTGATATGGAAACCGCACTGCACGGTCATGTCCACATCATCGAATCGAGATGTGCTTGTCACTCACAGGAAGGTGTTCGAATGTTTGTGTTGTTGAGAGGATTTTTGAGGCGTCTCCTTCCAAGTGTGACTGTACCCTGGTTGTACTTGGCCGAGTCCCATGGCCTTTAGAATGTCCGTCACCGCCTCCGCCAGTGGCTCTGATTCCTCTGCTGAGACAAGCCCTGCCTGTTGGAATGGCATTTTTCTCCAGTGGAGTTTGCAGCTCACCTGGCACACGGTGCTGCATGAGGCCTCGGCTTTGTCTCTGCCTTCCTCTCCTTGGTCTCCATCACTACTACAGCAAGGAGAGAGGAAGGTGAGATTCAGGGAGGCATAATCTCACCAGAGGGAGTAGAGAGAGGAGGGAGAAAGGATAGCTTGGACATACCAGGTCAGAGCCAGCAGGCATCCCACGGGACTGGGCGGTTTCTTCTAAGACACCATGTTTGATTTATGTACCAGTTTTAAAAGAGGGGCAGGCTGGAGTTCAGTTCTCTGTGTAATGTCAGGTGGCTCACAATTGTCTGTAACTCTAGCTCCTGGGGACCTGATACTTCTGCCCCACCCTCTCCCTATTCAAAACTACAAAATAAAAATAAATCTAAAAATTACAGAGAGGATCAGGAATAAGTGTAGTTTTACAAAAAGAAGGCAGACCCATTCTCTCAGATGCGGTGTCAATTCAGCCCCATTTGTTTTTTTACTAACGTATTAATTGTACAGACTAGGTTTCATTATGATATTTCAAACATGCACATAACTGTGTTGGTCAAGTTCTTCCCCCTTTTAAAGATTTTTTTAAGACTTTTAAAAAATTTTTTATTTCTATGAGTGTCTTGCCTACGGGTATGTGTGTGCACCACATGTGTGTCTGGTGTCTGGGGAGGTCAGAAGAGAGTGTCACCCCCCTCCACCTCCCCCACCCCCAGAACGAGAGTTATACACGGTTGTGAGCTGCCATGTGGGTTCTAGGAACCAAACCCAGGTCTTCTCCAAGAGCAACAACTGCTCTTAACTGAGTCATCTCCAGCCCTACACTCCCTCTTTAATTATGAGTAAGTAAATAAACAAAAACAGCTTCACAGAAGGACCCACTGAGATGGAGGCATGCAGACACCTGCATGGTTAGTCCAGAATTTGAAACTAGTGTGAACAGTTGCAGGGGGGGGGGCGAATTGAGGCTGAGGGAAGTGACTTGAGAGTAACAGGCAGGAGTAGAGAGCAGGGCGCCTGGCATTGTGGGGTTAGCACTGTGTGGGCAGCACTTGGGGGCAGACAGCATGTCCGAGACCCCAGCTTGCTCCCTGGGAGATAAAACCTCAGGGTTAGATGCCCTGAAACACTGGTGGCATCAAGGGAGAATGGCTAGCCAGAGGTTATCTTCCTTTTCTAGGATGGAGGGAAGAGGTAACATCCCTGAGCTCACATCCTCATAGGACCCGTTCCTTCCCACCTCCAGCATTGGGCCTCTGGGGCTATCTTTGTGTTTTCAGTAACTTCTTGTGGTTTTTATTTTATTAAAAGATTTATTTGTTTATCATATGTGTGTGTGTGTGTGTGTGTGTGTGTGTGTGTGTGTGTGTGTGTATTCTGTCTTCATGCACACCAGAAGAGGAAATCAAATCCTATTATAGATTGTGAGTCACAGTGTGGTTGCTGGGAATTGAACTCAGGACATGTGGAAGAGTAGTCAGTGCTCTTAACCTCTGAGCCATCTCTCCAGCCCCCTCTTGTGCCTTTTTTATTGAGATGAGGTTTCTGTATGTAGTCCAGGCTGTCTGTGTGGCTCCCACCAGCTCTGGGTTCTCACTCAGTAATGCTTGCTAACTAGTCAGTCAGCACTCACCCAGCTTCTTGTGGGATGACTGTGAATTAGCACGCTCGCTTCATTGATGAGGCTCTCCATTTGCAAAAACTTGCTCCTCAACCCTGCTTTACAAGTCTGGTAAGGTCTTGGACAGATGCCATTTTATTTATGAAATCCACACCCAAGTCCCTGCACAAAGTGGGCCTTCTCCCTCCCTGGCCCTTTACTGTGTGTTTGAAGTTCTTGTAACATGGGCTTTGAATTCTTTCTGTCCAAACCCTAAAAGCTTCTAGGCCAGTGAGGTGGGCATTTTTTTTTCTCTACAGTGCTGGGCAGAAATCCCTCTGCTGATCTAGAGTCCCAGCCTGCATGGAGGCAGTGTCTCTCTGTCCACAGGTCCTAGTTCTGTGATGTCCTCCCTGCCATGCTTCGGGCCACCAAAATCAGCACACTGTACCTGAAAACAGGAAAATTGACCGTGCCCTGGGCTTTTCATGTGCACCTTGATCCTGTCCAGGGTGAATTTGTGACTGAGCCCTGCTGGCAGGGTCAGGTGCGTGTGCTGTGATCTTGCTGCTGGGACTGAGCGACCTCCTGTCTAACAGAAGACACTCTAGGACTCTAGGTGTTTGATTTGGAATTCTTTAAGATATTTTCATGTACATGGCAGGCTGTTGCACATTTCATGAGTGTACATTGGCTGTCTTGCTCACTGCGGGCTCACTTTCTCATTCAGCATTAAATGTGCATTCACAAGGGGAAACTGAGGACACGAGTTTTCTCTTTGATGAAGAGTCCTTGGCCATACGCCAGGCCAATAAAGTGAAAGGCCCAGACCGAATTCCTGTGTTCTTGTTCTCTGCGGCCTTCCTGGCGTATTAAACTGGCAGCCGGTTTTTGTTTTTATTTTTGTCTTAATTAGTCATGCTACTGAAAGCAGGCGCGCAGCCGTGATCTGCCGAGGGTGTGGAAGGGAGCTCCTGGTTCAGTGATTGGAGGGAAGTGGTTGCTGTATGTGTCGGCCTTTCCTGGGAGGACACAGGGCGGGGGAGGGTAGCCCCCTCTTTGGTGTTTCCAGAGCCAAGCTAGAAGCTGTTACCTAGGGCTTTGTGGGCAGCTGTGTCTAGATTTGGTGGCTTGGTTACTGCTTTGGGGAGGGGATGCTCCATGCCTGCCCACACAGGCTGAACTTTCTCTTCTCCCATACTTACCACATGCTTTACTGAAGAGTGTGTGGGAGGAAGCATTTTTGGGGGTGTAATGTGAATTGAGAGTATTGGGGTCATCCTTTTCTCTGGCAGTGGGTAGAATGGGAGTGTCTATATAGGAACACTGTAGCTGGAAGCCTTGAATAACCACTTCAGACAGAGTGGATGGCAGAACCATTCACAAGTAATAGGATTTTCCCTGAAACTTAGGTTAGTGAAGTTGTAGCCACTATGCCCCGGGACTGGCCTCATCCATATTGGTGTGCAACCAGTCCTTCATCACAGGTAGCCATGTCTCCCTTGGTGTGCTCCCCAGAGGGACACAGAACTTGCAGTTAACGGCAAACTATGACTGCAGTGCCATAGGTGAGAGCCAGCATTCTGTGTCTGTTATGGTCCACACTACTCTCTTGGCCTGTCTCTGTTTTTCTCTCTGTCTTTCTTAGTTTGTGGAAGGCAGAATGTTACTGTGCTCCTGTAGTAAGGAAACCAGTGTAACCCGGCAGAAGGTGGCAGTCACTGCTGCCATGTGAGCCTGTGTTCTGTGTCAGGATTACATGTGGGATCCAGTGGGGATGAGAGGCTCAGGGGAAGGAGGAGCTTGCAGAACTCAGGTTTTAGACGGGTACAGGTAGGGTGGCAATGGAAGGGAACCTATACTCCAGTCTTCAAGGGACTTTCAGAGGACTAGAGAGAGGAGGGGAGGCTGGGCCAGGAAGGGAACAGTTTACCTTTCATGAGATGTCATGAGGGGAGGTGTACCCTCCATTACTACAGTCTACTTATGTGACAGAGGAGTGGTGATCCAAGTGAGTTCTGGATAGTTGGCAGCTTTTCAGAGCAGTAACCTTACATTATTTTACGCAATCTACCAGAAGCGTTAACTCCACCTGAGCATTAGGGAAGCCGTTAAATGGGCAGTGGTGAGACCTTTGTTCCCGCTCTTCTCCCCACCCCCCTCCTTTTTTTTATGGCTGCTTCTGTTTGAAGTTCTTTGGGGCTGGAGGCAGGGCAGGCCTATCACCCTAACAGACTTGGCATCCTTTATGGCACAATGAGGAAACCACTGTAGGAAGAGCCTAGGTAGCCCTGCATGATTAGGGGCAGGATTCTGCCATGCCCGTACACACCAGGAAGTCAGGAGTTGTGTAGTTACTTGATGGAGACCAGCAGCTGAGTGTCAGAGCCAGGCTGGTAAGCCCAATCTTTCCTGACTATGTGTAGGGCTCCTTTACTGGGAAGCCTCTGTTCCTCAGGTCGGGTGTCCTGCTTTCTGCCTCCGGTGCGGCCAGCAATGTCCTTTGCATTCTCCCCATTTGTCCTCTGGGCTCAGTCTTCTATGTCTTCACCCTGACTGCTCTTTCTAGAGTCAGCTTTCCTCACTAGGGCCATGGCTGTTGGAACATGGGCTGTTACGGTTTTCAAAAACTGATTAGAACTTCTAGCTTATGGAGTGTGGCTCAATGGGGAGTGCTTGTCTCCAAGGCTTATCTCCTGTGTCACTGGCCATGAGGTCACCATGGTAAGAGCTTGCTCCCCTGTGCTGGGGAGATCGAGGTAACTTTTCATACCCCACATGTGAGATCTGGGGTGAACTCCTCCACTTCTTGAGAACTGGGCACCGCTGGACTCTCTCTGACCCCTACAGGTCTGTGTTCTCACTGCAGCAAACCCAGACATCCAGGAGCTGACAGCCTCCTCTGGAGGCTCTGCCCTGTCATCTGGGCGGGTCCCATTGTCCTCCAGCATCCCTGCTGTGCTGGATACCCTCCATACACTTCAAACTTCAGGAGCACGGCCACCTCAGGTGGTACTGGATGACTGAACTTTGTATGGTTCATGTGCCTCATCTGTCTGCTATATACCTTGTGAAGTCTGCTCAATTATTCTCCCCTTCTTTACGCATTACGGACCTAAGGAAAACTTTTTTTAATGGCAAAAATAAGCCACAGAATCATGATGTCCACTTGGCTGCCTCTGCTTTCTAACCGTTCAAAGCATCAGGAACTGAACCGTGGGGTGTAGAAGACGGGGCTCCTTTCCAGTGTCGCAAACTCAATCAGAAACACTCACTGCCTCCGTGGAGCCCAGTGGCCTCACCTGCTTCCCTTAGTACCCAGGTTAGATTTAGAGGTCCTCTTTCCAGTTCGTTCTCTCAGAAAATATTTGTGGACCACCTAGCAGTGCCAGGTGATGTTATTGTTAGGTTCTGGGCAAAGTGATGTAAAGACAGAAGGTGTGACTAGGAGACCAATGCATGATAGATACATGGGGGATACAGCTGTAAAGAGACAATTGCCCCACTTGGTGCAGCCAGACAAGACTGGAAATTCTGCCTTGAAGGAACAGCCTTTGGGAGAGACAGGTCAGCCAACAGGAAAGCCTGCTAAGCCCAGTTCCCAGTTTTCTGATGAAGTGTATGTGTGAGTGTGTGTGTGTGTGTGTGTGTGTGTGTGTGTGTGTGTGTGTGTTGCATCAGTTCCAGTGCCTCTGAACTGGGAAGCCTACCTAAGATGACCGGCTGATGGTGTGTGCGCTCTTCCTTGGAAAGGAGTACTGAAGGCTGAAGTGTAAATGGGGATGATATGGTGGCGTGTCTTAGGTTGACTCACAGTGCCCCCTAGCCGTAGTTAAAAGCACTGCATCAGTAAGGCGGGGCCTGCTGCCAGGAGTTTTCCACTAGGCCACTAGTTCTCAACCTGTGGGCCATGACCCTTCACTGGGGTCACCTAAGACCATCAGAAAACACAGATATTTACATTACAGTTCATCACTGTAGCAAAATAACAGTTGTGAAGTAGCAACAAATATTTTACGATTGGGTTACCACAACATGAGGAACTGTTTTAAAGGGTGGCGCTATTGGGAGGGTTGAGAAGCACTGCTCTAGGAGAAGCATTTTAAAAGTGTCTGTGGTGCATACTTGTAAATCCAAACTTCATCTGTCTGGGGTTCCTCAGGCCTGGCTATAGAACTGGGGACTGGACAGTGCATGGCCTAGAAGGTTCCTGACTGGTTCCAGTGCGTAGGAAAACCCACCTCTCCTTCTTTTGTTCCCTAGGAACACGGTTATAGGGTAGTCCAGGCTAGCCCTAGGGCATCTGTCTTTTCTATCTTAGGCTCTTTTGTGCTGGGGTGACAGTTGTGGATTACAACAACCTGCTCTGAAAACTGTGTCTTCTGTTACATTTACATTTATTTATTTTGTGAACATGTGCATGGTCAGACACAGCTTGTCAGAGTTGGTTCTGTCCTTCCACTGTGTGGGGTTCCAGGGATTGAACCCAGGTTGTCAGACAAGCAAGCACCTTTACTCTGCGAGGTGCCTCCCAGGCCCCAAACAACCCCACTCTTGTGGATGGAATTTAGGTGGCCATGTTAATGTCCTTATAAACACAGCATCAGTAGAAACGCTGATGTCTACAGGGTGACTCTGGGAAATCCATCTTGGAGAACTTGGCTTGCTTTGTGAGAAGACATAAACACTATTGGCCACTATTTGGCTTAGTGGTATTTTCAACAGAAATATTTATTTCTCCTTTACAGTTCTGAATACAGTTGACAGGATTACAAAATAAAAATGGGGCCCGGAGAGATGACTCAGTGGTTGAGTGCTTTTTTGCTTTTGCAGGGGACCTTGGTTTGGTTCCCAGCCCTCACATACTGTTCACAACTGTCTGTTACTCCAGATCTGGGGGAAAAGATGCCCTTCCTCTGGTTTCTGAAGGCAATTCAGGCATGTCGTACACAAGCATACACTCAGACACAAACACATAAACACAAAATGAAAATAAATACATCTTAAATAGAAGAGAGATCTAGCATCACTCTTGACAATAATTTTGAGGGGATTAAAATTGGAACTGGGCTGGGGTGCGGCTCAGGGCGCTTCCCTCGTGTGGATAGAGCTTTGCTTGCAAAGACCCTTGCACGATGCAATGTGTCCTCTCCAAGCCCTTGCCTTATGTCTCTCGGTTTCGGAGCAGTGACGGCTCTGGGATAGTGGGCAGCAGACCCTTGAGCTGCAGCAAGCAGTTGTTCTTAGTCTAAGGAGGAGAACTCAGGAAACAGTCGGCTTAGACTTTATGGCAATAGCTTAAGTATCACTTTTGTCTAGATTTTGTGTATGTGTGAGTGCAAAGGCTTCCCAATGCATTGGGGGTTGTCGGCAGCACCCCAGGGTTCATCCAGCATGTGGTGACAGCACCTCCAGTTAATAACAAGACAGGGACAAGAGGGACACTGTCAGATTAAGACATGTTTTTCAACTTGTCGTGGGACCCTAACTGAGGTGGTTTAGAAATGCATTCTAAACCATGGCGCTCCAAAGCCATGAGTGTGGTTAAAAGACCATGGGTCTCACATCAGCACTGGCAGTGAGATTAGCTTTCAAGTGGTGACCCTTTGGGACATCATCCCCACCCCGGCCTCAGTAAAATGCTTCTTCCCATCTTTTGCTGTAGAAGTTAGTTCTTGTCAATCTCGCTGGATACCTATGGATAATTGGGACTTGTTACAGTGTGAATGACCTCTGGGTAGGGTTTCCTGAAACTACATTGCTTGATGTCCTAGTTAGAGTTACTATTGCTGTGATGAAACACCATGACCAAAGCAACGTGGGGAAGAAAGGGTTGATTTCAGCTCACACTTCCACATAACAGCCCATTGCTGAGGGAAGTCACTGGAGACAGAAGCTGATGCAGAGGCCATGGAGGAGTGCTCCTTACTGGCTTCCTCCTCATGGCTTCTCAGCCTGCTTCCTTGTAGAATCCAGGACCACAAGTCCAAGGATGACTTCACCCACAGTGGCCTGGTCCCTCCCACATCAGTCAGTATTTTTAAAATGCCCTACAGGCTTACCTACAGCCCAATCTTATGGAGGCATTTTCTCAATTTGGCTTCTTTCCACTTAGATAACTTTAGCCTGTGTCGAGATGACATAAAATTAGCCAGCACACTTGCAGAAACAAAAAACACAGTA
The DNA here is from genome assembly GCF_021556685.1 of Rattus norvegicus. NCBI lineage: Eukaryota > Metazoa > Chordata > Mammalia > Rodentia > Muridae > Rattus > Rattus norvegicus. The sequence continues at coordinate 150,003,714 of NC_141537.1, read as the reverse complement.
GTCATTTTCAGCTCTGCACATTGTGGAGCATGGAAAACAGCAGCTGTAACAGTGTCCACTAGAGACTGCTCTTTCTGGGATGGTAATTCATCCCCTTCCCACAGCACTAATTCATGGTGGTGGTGGTTGAAACAGGGTCCTACTACACAATCCACTCTGGACTGGACCTCACGTCAATCCTGGGTCAGAGAGTCACAGGTGCTAGGATTACAGGCATTAACCTCACCACACTTGGCCTTTTCTACTTATTTTAAACACCAGGAGGCTGGAGTGATGGCTCAGTGCTGACAAGCACTGGGCCTCTTTTCCAGAGTCCTAGTACCCACAAGATGACTCACAACTTTTGTTAACTCCAGTTCTAGTGGATCAGAGCCCTCTTCTGTCCTCTGTGGGTACTGCATGCACATGGTGCACAGATAGACATGCAGGCACCTATACTTGGCAAATAAAAATAAAGCTAAAAAGAAACGATGAGCCACTACTGTGAATACGTACTCATGTACTTAGTAAGTTTGCTTGTGCCTTGAGTTCCTCTTAAAACCCGTTTCCCTTTAGTAATGTGTCGCCAATAGAATTTGTTCTTGATGGCATTTTGTTTTAATTTTTGAGACATTAAATTAAAGGCGAAGTTATTTGATAAGAGGCATTTTCTTCTTTTTAATTTTTCTTAAGAGGCATTTTCTATGACTTGTCTAGGTTAAAACAAGAGGCTATTGTGTTTGAGAGACAGTGCATACTGGCAACTTCATTTTTCTGAATTGCCGGTGTGATTTAAAATTGGCCCCTAGAGGGAGATATTGTATTGAAATTTTACACCCTGTTTGAGGAGATGTTTTATGTGTTTTTCCAAATTACACAAATGTGTGTTAAATTCCTTTCAATGGTATACAAAATTAACCTGGGTGATTTAAAAAAAAGTAAGAGTGTATTTGAGCTTAGAACTGGTATTGTTTTGAAGGGAACAACATTTAAGACATAGGTTAATTACACATGTTGTGGAAAACTTTTGACAAAGTACATTTTAAAAAATGTCAGTTTAAGCAATTCCACATCACAGAAATAGTGTGACCTATAAGGGTCTTTCCTTGGAAGAAAGTGTAGCAGAAGGAACTTAACAGATAATTTACATTTACCTTGTCAGCACTCGGGACCACTTGAAATTTGATTCTACTCCTTTCCCCTTGGCTCAGGGGATGTCCCGCCAAACCAAGTTCAGAGGCCATAGAAAAGTAGGAGAGACTGTAGAGTTGTCATCTGACACCTTGCCTCCCAAGTTCCTCCCAGACAGACAGACACACACTAATAAGAAATTTGATTCTTTCCCCTCCATTTGGATAGTAGGTGTGCACCTGTTTAAAGATCCCCAACTCACACAGTAGGTCATCACCAACTTGGCTGAGGACCTATTGTGTGGTGATTGGACTTCATAGTCAGGCAGGTGAGAGCTATAGAAAGCTCCTCAGTCTTGTCTTAGAGTTAAGTGCAGGATTGATCTCAAGTACAGTGGCCTGGACGGCTTAGTCCTTTTTTTTTTTTTTTTTTTTTTTTAAGATTTTATTTATTGTATATGAGTACACTGTAGCTGTCTTCAGACACACCAGAAGAGGGCATCAGATCCCATTACAGATGGTTGTGAGCCACCATGTGGTTGCTGGGATTTGAACTCAGGACCTCAGGAAGAGCAGTAGGTGCTCTTAACCACTGAGCCATCTCTCCAGCCCAGCTTAGTCCTTCTTTGGTCATGGCACCTAGAGGAGAGTTCCCACCAGGTCTTCAACTTTGCATCCTAAAGAAGCTGGTCTCAAGTGTTTTTCCTTTATTGTCAATGCAAGGGCCTCTGTTTGTGTGCATGTGTTTTGTTTTGAGAGGTTTCTCTGTGTAGCCCTGCATGTCCTGGAACTCACTCTACTGATCAAGCTGGCCCCAAACTCATGATCAGCCTGCTTTTGCCACCTGAGTGCTGGGATTAAAGGCATGTGTCACATGCCTGGCACAAGGTTTTAACTTAAAACTCTTTGTAGCACTGTGGCTGTGGCTGACATTCTTGAAGTTCTGATCCTATCCTGGGCACCGCAAAAAATAACCAACCCCGCCTTGGCTCCCATGATTTCCTTCTTACAACAGCATTGTGGGTATTCAGATAGGTCAAGGGTGCTTAAAGCGCCTTGGCCAGTGCAGTGTCTTGGATGGCTGAGGAATGTGCAGTGGATGTGAGCATTCTAGAGATTCCTGTAATTAAGCCTGGGTTCTCATACATGAGCTGGTCAGTTGATGCTGGACATCAACTCATTTCCTAAAATCTTTTTTTGGATTTTTTTTTTCATTCACATATCAGGTTGGCTGATTTTTTTTGTTTGGTTGGTTTTTTGTTTGTTTGTTTGTTTGTTTGTTTGTTTCAGAGCTGGGGACCAAACCCAGGGCCTTGCGCTTGCTAGGCAAGCACTCTACCACTGAACTAAATCCCCAACCCCAGGTTGGCTGATTTTAATTGCATAAATGGTGATGGGGAACCACCTTTAGACAGAAACCATTGTCTAAATGTGTAACCACTGAGAATTTTAAAGGGAACAGTTGATTTCACTGGGTTGGGACCTGATAGCTCAGTGGGACTGTGTGTTCCCAGAGTCTTTCCAGACTTGATACAATGTTCTCTTCTCTAAAAGGCTCCAGTAGGAACATTTGATTCTAATAAGTATCTGAAAAGTGCTATCAGACCCCTGGCTTTTCTTAAGCAGCCCATGGGTTTTGCTGATGTAGACTAACTCAGTAGTCTGCTTTCTGGCAGGTAGAGTGATTTAGTGGTTAGCCTGGGCTTGTGTCTGTGGTGATAGCCCCATCTCTGTTCCACCAGGAGGCTGAGCCATAACCAATATTTGTAATACTGTGTGCTGTGGTGAGATTTATACTGACTATAGCTGGGGCTTGGTTTTCACCTTTTCCACAAGTTGTCTACTTTGGTCATCTGATTCCAACTGATACTAGGATGTGACATAATCAGTGAATAACACACACACACACACACACACACACACACACACACACACACACACACACACCCCATATAGACATTCACCCCTGGAGTTCTGAATGTTCATAGTTCCTATCAACTTTGCTTTTTAGGACAGATGCTTTGATCTCGGTTCTTTGAAGGTCCCATTAATTGCTTAGAATTGTACTGTCTTTAGTTACTAAACATAAAAGACACTGCGTTGGATGTGGTGGCACATGGCGGTGGTCTTGGTATCAGCAATGCTGAGGCAGGGGAATCATGAGTTCAAGGCAACCTTAACTATAAAGTGAGACCCTGTCTTAAAACAAAAACAAAACCACTACCACCACCACCACCACCACCACCACCACCACCACCAACAACAACAACAACAACAACAGCAGCAGCAGCAGCAACAACAATAACAACAACAGCAGCAATAGCAACAGCAACAACAAGATACATAGGAGCTGAAGGGATGACAGAGTGGCGAGTAGCATGTACATCCTCTTACAGAGGATCCTAATTCAGTTCCCAGCACCCACATTGAGCAGCTCACCACTGTAACTCTAGCTTCAGGGGATCCAATAACCTCTTCTGGACTTTGTAGGTACCCCCCGCACTCACATGCACAGCCCCCTCCCCACTCTACACACATGCACATAATTAAATATAAAAATAAATCTTCTTTTAAAAGTGACACATGTCTTCCCAGGGATTACTGCCTTGCCCCTTTAACTTTAAAGTGGAGAATTTCTCCTTCACCTTCATCACATAAGGAAAACACCCCTCGTGGGTTGATAAGCAATGTGGAGAAATGTAAAAACAGTCAGCCATTTAAAGCTGAGCATATCTGAGCAGGCATAGTGGTGCCCAGCTCTAATCCCTGCACTGGGTGGGCAGAGGCAGGTGGATCTCTATGAGTTTGAGAGTGAGACCCCCATCTTAGTGGGGGAAAAAAACCGAGCATGTCTATGTTTGACTTTTGGAGGATTCCTTTCACCACATAGGTCCCTGGGATTGGGCTTAGTGTCCTGTTGCCTACAAAACACAGAAGAGAAGTTGCTGTTTTATGCGTATCCCTACATCTGTAGGGAATTGTTTCAATCTTAAAATAAGTGAATGCAGAGGAGTCTTTGGAAGGTGCGATGGGGCTTACTCAGTAGCCCAGATAGGTCTTGAAACTAGTGGCAGTCCCTCTCCCTCAGTGTCTGACTATAATTACAGTCTTGTACCACACTGCCTGGCTGTCATAAAGTCACTTATAGCAGGTCTTTTCCTTTCTCAGATGATGCTGATGAAGCTCAACGCTGCTCTTTATTCGAACTTGGAATATTTTGAAAGTTTCCATGATTGATCACAACCTCTCAGATGAGTTTAGAAAACAATTAGACTTTTTAAAGAAGTATTTTATGTATATGGTTGTTTTGCCAGCATGTGCACCATGGGCATGTAGTGCCTACGGAGGCCGTAAGAGGGCATCTGGTCCCATGGAACTGGAGTTACAGGCTCTGTGAGTGCTGGATGCTGAGTATTCTGCAAAAGGAGCCAGTGCTCTTAGCCACCTCTGCAGGAAGTTCTGTCCGCCCCCTGTTGTGCATGTGTGTGTGTGTGTGTGTGTGTGTGTGTGTGTGTGTGTGTGTGTGTGATCTGTAGGCCACTCACTTGTCCCTGGGTCTCAGTTTCCTCTTCTGTGGAAAGATTTGCCTCTGGTGTCCCTCGCATCTGTGCAGCTACAGAGCTTAGGAAGGAAGTTACATGTAACATTGACTTTGAAAATGTAAACATTCACTGTGTCCCTGGACATAATAAAACCATCTTACAAAGAAACAAAGAAACCTTGTACTGAATACAGCACACCAGGTGGAAGCCCTGGATTCCCAGCCCCTGGAATAAAGTTACCGAAAGTTAAGTTCCATGTACTTTGCCTCCACAGCAGGTTTTCTTTTTTAAACTTTGTGCTTAGCCTTCCCCACAAACAAAACAACCAAAAACTTGCTGGGTTCTCTTCCTCGGCCTCTGGCTCTGGCGGCCTCTGAGAGGAAAGACTCTCCTCACCCCCTGTGCCTCACTGTCCCCTCCTCTTTCTGCTTCCTGCTAACTCTGCATGCGCCTAGAGCCTGATCCTGTGCCGAGGCGCCAGTGAGCATGCTCACAACACCCCCCCCCCCCCCAAAGCAGAGGAAGCTGGTTTACATACGAGTCATACCAAGCATAGCCAGCATGTCAGTGCAGTCAGCTTGCAGCGGGCTGTGAGGGAGAGTGCCTTTGTCCTAAGAAATGTGCTTTGTGTTTTTCTTTTTTACTGCTTTCTTTTTAAACCCCCAAGACAGGCTTGAGAAGACTTCTGAAATGATTTTTTAAAGCCGAATAGAAGACAGGATCCGACACCTCCCACAAGCCCTTGACGGGTTTTGTTTGAGTCTGATTTTTTTGTGTGTATGATTTTTTTTTTTAAAGCCTTTTACATACTTTGTTTTGATCTTGTGAGGCTGGGCCTCTGTCTTCCTGAAGTGTTAGGAGAGCCTGGTGCTACTCAGCTAAAGACTGAATTTTGAAACTTTCTGGGGGTAAAAGCAAAGAACTGTTTTTCTTTGCTAGCCGGACAGATAAATGCTGTTTATGAAGATGGACCTGTTGAACTACCAGTACTTGGACAAGATGAACAACAATATCGGCGTTCTGTGCTATGAAGGTAGATGTTCCAGAATGTACTCTTTTGAGTTTGTAACGGCCACTCCTCCTTTTGGGGGGGGGGGCTCTGACTGGCTTATGAACATTTTCTTGTCTTTCTCGTGATGGTGGAGTGACTGGAAAGAGAGTTGTACACCATTTCAGGACAGTTGGCTTTTGCCTGGCAGGAGGGTGGCAGCGGGGAAGGGCTGGAGGCGACACATTGTTGAAAGTTTACTTGCAATGTACTAGCAAGATCTGACAAGATCATTACATTTGAAATTATTTTCTCTTTTGATTTTGTTGGTACTTTATGCATACGTAGGAATTTTTAGAAGCTAGGAAAAGTTAAACATGTGGGTGTTAGAGTAGAGGGGAGGGGCTTTGGGACTTATTTTTAAACATATCACCGTGTACGTGTACAGTGTTCTGTGTGGACCCTTGCTCTGCATTTCATGTGGTAGAGGAACAACAACAGAAAGCCACAAGTAAGTTCTTGTTTTCCTGAGCCATTGTCTCAGACATCGAGGGTTTTTTTCTGTGGATTTTGTGGAGCTGGCAGGGCCTGGTGTCAGGGAGCCCAGGCCAGGCTCTTTGTCTGCCGCCCCATTTCCTGTGTAGAGAGCTGACAGTGAGACAGGCTCCCTCCAACCTCAGCCCCTGGCAATTGCACAACAAGCAGCCAGAAGGCTGAAGAAAGTGGAAAATGCCCCCACCCCTAGGTTGGCTCATCACCTCCCCTTCCCCTGGGCACTCCCTGTAGTATTTTAAGTTTCTCTGGAGAAAACCCCAATCCCATCTTTTGGAATCTTACCTACGTGTGCTTTGAGACCAGGGTAATGGGGTTGAGTTGTGGTACTGGACTGGCAGGGAGAGACCTGGGGCTGCCGGGCAGTCTTTCCTGGTAAAAACATGTAGGAATCAGGGTACATCTTCCTGTTGTGGGCAGCAGGCTCTGGGTTTTCTCCCCTAGTAAACCTAGGGGTCCTCTGCTTTTTCTTGAACAGAAGTTAGAAGGGAAAGCAGCACTGTTTGTGTTCATGTAAAGTTTCAGATCTGCTTCTTAAGTTATTGAAAACATACCCGCTCTCTTTCAAGATTGCTTTAAAATTAACTCCATGGGGAAAATCTCATTTAAAGGGCGTTTGTTGTTGTTATTGTTTTGCTTTTTAAAAATAAGATATTAATTTACTTTACTTTGACAAATTTCCGCCACATATAAGAAGCGTCTCAGCTTCCAGGCCCCTCATCTCAAAGGTTGGATTCTCCAGAAGTCACCAGAAACGATTTCTGGTGGGATTCGTGTATTGTCTCTAAAAATAAAAAAAAAAAATCAGCATCTCCAACAAAAGCTGAAAACTTTTAATATGATTTCTTTGTCAACAAATAATCTGACATTAAAAAACAAAACAAAACAAAAGAGTGCCTGGCTGGCCTGGGTGAGGAGCTCAGAGACTGCTAGGACAGTGGTTCTTTCCTCGTGTCCCGGGAGGAAGTTCTGCAGCTCCCGCAGGTGGGCGAATGATTCCACAGAAAGCGCAGATGCCAACAGTTAGCTGTCTTGTTTCCTTCACTGTTTGGAGGAACAGGCTAAGAATCCGAGAGCCGAGTGGGATCATAGGCTATCATCTGTTTAGCTTAAACATCTGCTCCTGTTTTCCTTATTATGAAAGGTAATATTATTCTAACACCAAAATAAATACACCGGAAATGAAGGAAAGCACAGGAAAACCCGAGTGGCGCTCAGAGCCAGTTGTTTATGTCCTCTGGTTTCCTCGCTGTAAACACCACACACATCTGGTCTCAACTGCCAGCACCATGTGGAAGGATGGGTGTAAATCATACATGGGGTTCTCTCCTGTAAAAAGTCCGAACACGGCTAAGACTGGTGGCACACGTCTTTAATCCCAGCACTGAGGAGGCAGAGGCAGGTGGATCTCTGTGTTTGAGGCCAGCCTGCACTTTCAGGGGAGCCAGGGCTATATATAGATACCCTGTCTTAAACAAACAAACAAATCAACCAGCCAACCAACCAAAAGAGAAGTTGGTCCATTTAAATTCTGAAGGGCTGCGATTGTTTGCATCGGGCCAGGGCAGTGATGTGGATGGTGAGCGGATGGGGGGGGGGGGTAGGTGGCATTTGATTTCATCTGGGGTGCAGGCCAGTCTCCTTCCTGCCTGTCAATAGGGGAGAGACTCAGCATTTGCCCTGTTGGCTTTAGAAGTGAAGGTGTAGGAGGAGAACACTCTGCCCAGGTGGGTTCAATGACAAGCCTAGGTGCTTCAGGTGAACTGTGTCCTCACCACTTTCCTTCTCTTAGCAGCTGCCATGAAGATGGGTCAGCCACTTACCCCGCAGCACACAAGGACCCCTGGATCTTACCTTTGGGTCCACTCAGGCTTGCCCTCCCTCCTTGAGGCCGTGGGCCGGAGCCTATATTATCTTCTGCTAAACCCACCTTCTTCTACTGAGGAGCCCCGTGTAGCCCAGACCTGTTCTAAATGGCTGGGGTTGTTCCCTGCATGGCAACCCCATGCTAGTGCTTGCCCTCAGAGTCACCTTGAAGGAGGATTGAAAGGCCAATAAAGAAAAACAAATACCCCAGTACAGGTTCTAGGGAGCCTAAGATATTGAAACAGAAAATCTGTCTAACTTTTGAGAACCAGTTTCTATGCTAATGATGAGTGACTTAGTAGACTTGCTTGTGTTGGTCAATAGGCTCTGGAGCCTCGTGGTCTCTTACCACCATGCCCCACAGCTGACCACCACATCCTGCCTTACTCTTCTGATTGGTCCTATTGTTACCTACAGAAGTTCACTTTGGCGTCTGTCTCCATTAAAAAAAAAAAAAAAAAAAAGACAAAGGGCAACCCCAGCCAGCCCTCCCTTCCCTTTTGCCTTTGAACTCTAGAGCATACCCCACTGGACGGTCAGAAACCTCATGAAGGCAGAGTGGCTGCCTTGATGACTGGCACGACCCCAAGGCATAGCTCAGGGCCTTCCTGGGCTCCAGGAAGTGGTTTACGGTGAACAGAGAAAAGGTCTGCAGGCCTTCCCCTGGGCTGTGGTCACTGCTGTATAATGGAGTCTCTAATTATAAATGTTGTGTTTTCTCTAACTAACTTGTCACCACAGAGCCAACCAGGGCCTCAGACATCACCTCATACCTTCGCCTCATCTTGGCTAATGAAATTGGAGCCGAGAGCGTCTCTCTGTTCAGGTGGATTTATGGTTTGTTGCAGGACTGAGCCAAGTTTGGAGCCCAGGAACTTCACCCATCTCTGGGCCTCTTTTTCCCATACCACCTTTCCAGAGTTACTATCTGTCCTCTGCTCCCATCCTCAGGACCGAGCATGCTGGAGGATAGGGACTGGCCACACCCAGCTTGGAGTGCATTGCCCTGCCGCCAGCTGGCCCAGGTTCCAAGGCTTGTTTGATGTTCAAGGAAGAGTAGTGATGCTAGCTGCAGATGACCAGCCTTCTAGAACTTTCTCTCCCTGCCGCTCTAGATTGTGGGGGTGGGATGGGGTTGGAGGAGGAAGAAAAGACCCTAGCTAGAGGCCAGGTCCCCAAGAGTGAGTCCTTCAGGAAGTAGAGGAGAGTGGGATGTTTCAAGATGGCTGACAGCCATATTTACATAATTACTAAGTTCTGAAAACTTAGATCCTAATAAATGCTCATGCTTGGCCGTGGCTGTAAACTGCTGTTAGTGATTCTTCAATTATGGGTTAAGAGCCATTAGTGTGTAATTTGGTAGAAGAATGCACTCCTTTTAATTTAATAGCGTGATTTGTCTTGGGAGAAAGTAAGGATGAATTGCGTATTGTGATGGACTCAAAGCTTCAGAGAAGGCATAGAGAGTTCCTCGGGGTTTAGAACTGTTGGCTGTTTTAGAACATAATTACACTTGCTTCACCACAGGCTGCATTCAAATCCATTTTCCTGGACCGGAAGGGGACATACTCACTAGAGCTGCCCAGCAGACTGAGGCTCTGCAAGTCTGGGCATGGGCTCTTTTGTTTCTTGCCAGTCTACCAGCAACAGGTTGATGGAGGCCTAGCTTCATTATTTTTTTTTGTCTGAGGAGGCTTTGGAGCCTCCAATGCTGTTGGGTGAAAAGGCAACAAGTCCCAGGGGCTGGTCCCCAGCCCTACACACAGATCAAATGACATGGTTTTTATCCAGATGTATTCCATGATGGTGTGTCTGTAACCATTTTACTGTGGAAATTCATTCAATTCTAGCATTTTACAGGTGTGTGTGTGTGTGTGTGTGTGTGTGTGTGTGTGTGTGTGTGAGAGAGAGAGAGAGAGAGAGAGAGAGAGAGAGAGAGAGAATATGGGAGGGGATTGGTAAAAGCCCAGGTGAGTGCTGAACACTTCTGTCCTTGTTCCTCCTAATTACAGCTTGTGCCCCGGAAGGTATGATTAGAGCCTCCTTCCTTCCAGCTCCACGCCCATAATTCTCAATCCCCTTCTGGAAGGATTGTTTGACTTGGCTGTTATCTATGGGAGCTGGCATTTGGCTTGTTAGAAGTCAGCCCTAGAAGGTGTCGTTGTCCCCTTCCTCCTCTGCCTTGTGTCCCAAGAGTGTCTGCGTTCATTGCTGTGAAGCAAGCCTTTAACAGTCAGGCTGTATAGATAGATATAAAGAGATCTCTGGGCAAAGGAGATTGCTCAGTGGGTAAAGGTAATTAGACCCAAGCCCAATATTCATCGGATTTCAATCCCTCGGACTCGCATGGTGGAAGGCGAGAACTGGCTCCCAAAAGTGGTCCTCTGACTTCCAGGACACACACATCCCCGCTTCACCCACTTCCTAAATAAATGTAGAAGGAAAGAAGGAGGGAGGAGTCTCTGTGGCGTATTCAGAGCCTCTCAGTTCAGCTTAGTTCTGCTCCACTGCCAGAACGAGGCAGAAAACTGGGTTTTGTCATGAAGAAATTAGATCCAGATTTAGCTCATTGCTTGTATACAAATATATATAAAAAAAATCTTCCCGGGGAACGTTCCTGGCTGTATCTGCCTCATCTCCATGTATTTAATGTTTATTTAATGACAGTTTATATTTAATGCCATTTGTATATTTAGCTCATGGTAATTATTTTTTTAGCCTTGCTCAGCAGTGTAAGTCTGTAGTGCGAGGCAGGCCTCCTCCCTTTTTTATTTGAGAAAGAAGTCATGAGTTAGTCGCCCTCCAGCGACAACCCTCCCCCCCACGCACGTGCTTTATTATAAAAATGATTTCTTTTCTGTTTGTGCCGTACTCCCCTGCTCTCACTCTCAAGTGGATGCCACATGCTCGCTGACTTTATTTCTACTTTTTAAAAAAGACTACGCTTTCTAATAAACGCAGACGGGTGTGGTGTGCCACACACACGCAGGTGCTTGAGGAGACCAATAGACAAGAGGGAGCTGGGGTCATAGGCAGTTGTGAGTTCCCAATATGTCACCTGGGAAACAAACTCTCCTGTAGGACCAGCGGCCACCTTTAATCTTAACCACCTCTGAGCCCCCAAGGGTTTTGGCTTGTTTATTTTGTTTTTCGAATCCTGCTACGATACGGATATGGGGCAGGGGCCTGTGTGTGCCATGCGTACGGGTGGCAGTCAGAGGGTTACTTTGTGGAGTCAGCTTTCCTTTTCCACCTTTATGTGGGTTCTAGGGCCTGGGTGGCAAGAACCTTTCCTGCTGGGCCATCTGCCCACCCATGTTCTAGAAGTTCTGAGAATACTTTCTGCCTGTTTGCCTCACTGTGCCGACTTTTTAGAAATTTTAAAGTCTTGCTTATATTAGTGTGTTTGTGTACTTGGGTGTCGAGGGAGGCCAGAAGAGGTCTCTCATCTCTGGAGCTGATATCAAAGGTTGCTCTGAGCCACCTGAGGTCCGGAAATGCAGCCAGCGTTCTTAACTGCTGAGCCGTCTCTATCCACTACTAGGCCAACCTTCAAATTCTGTGGATTGTTTTAACTTTGGGCTTCACTGCTAGTTGAAAGAAAGTCTGCTTACCCTAGTAAAAGTAGAAAATCTAGCTGGTGTTGGGGATTTAGCTCAGTGGTAAAGGCCCTGGGTTTGGTCCCCAGCTCCGAAAAAAGAAAAAGAAAAGAAAAAAAAAAAAAAAAGAAAATCTAGCTGGGTGGTGGTGGCACACTCCTTTAATCCCAGCACTCAGGAGGCAGAGGCAACAGGTCTCTGAGTTCAAGGCCAGCCTTACCAGAACTTACAGAGTGAGTTCCGTGACAGCCAGGGCTACACAAAGAAACCGGGTCTCAAAACAAAACCCAAAAAAAGGGTAGAAAAATCCATTGTATTTACTTATTTACTTTGGACAGGTTATGTAGCCCTGGCTGGCCCTAGAATCCACTATGTGAACCAGGCTGGCCTCCAAGCACACAAAGATCCACCTGCCCTTCTGTCTCCAGTGTGCATTAAAGTGTGCATTAAAGGGGCATACCACCATACCTGGACTGTAAATAGATCTTGAAAAATATTTTTTTATTTCTAATTGCGCGTGTTTGTTTGTACATGTGGGCATGGTGCCAAGGGAGGCCAGAAGAAGTCATTAGATGAGCTGGAGCCACAGGGGCTTGTGAGCTGCCATGTGGGCGCTGGAAATGGAGGGCTCCCCTCGGCAAGTGCTCTTACCTGCCCAGCCATAGCTCCAGCCCTGGCAGGGGGGCTTTGTTTTGTCTTATATTGCTATTCTAGCCCCATGTAATTGGAACTATTCTGCATGCTGTCTTTCGGGGGTTGTGGAATATGCTGGGGGGGGGGGTGGAAGCCGAGGGGCCACACACATGCATAGCACATGCTCTAACCCTGAATCTCGTGTCTTAATGACGTCTTGTGAAGTGGCTGAATGGTCCTGATGTTGCTGTCTTTCCCATGGGCAGCCAGGCTGCAGCTGAGAAGGCCGTCTCAGTTCTGGGATTGACAACTTCCTGTTCATTCACTAGCTGTTAAACATCTCCTGATGCTCCAGTTGGAATTTTTCCCAGATGGTTTTTCTTTCACATTCCCCACCACCTTTTCAAGTCCTCCTCCCACCCATACCGATGGAAGGAAGGATGTATATCCAGACCATCTTGGTCATTTCTTTTGGAGAGTGCATTTGGGTGGCACTTGTGGTGATGACAGTTGGGTGACATTTGTGATGCCAGACTAAATTGGGACCTGAGTGGGGAGACTGATTCTGCATCAACAGGCAGGTGGCTTGAAGCTGACATATGACATGTCAGCTTTGCTGTAGCAACAGCCTCCTGTGGGCTGGGAAGGGACTTTAAGAGACACAGAAGAGCTTAGACAAGAGCCATTATCCAAGTAGTACTCGACTGGCTTTGTGGGGGCAGGAAAGGGACATTGTTTTCAGCAGTAGCTGAGAATTAGTCATGGTTTTATTTCTAGAGGAACAAAATAAATAAATCTATCTATCTATCATCTATCTATCTATCTATCTATCTATCTATCTATCTATCTATCTACCCACCCATCCATCCATCCACCCACCCACTTACCCACCCACTCACCTACCCACCCACCCATCCATTAGATTTAATAGAATGGTTTACAGGCTGATGTCCAGCTAGTCCAAAATGGCTGACTTCCGACAGAAGGTCTAAGCATCCAATAGTTGCTCAGTCCACGAGGCTGGATGTCTCAGCTGGTCTTCAGTAGACACTGGATCCTGAAGACGTGGGCTCTAATGCCACTGGAGGAATGGACTTGCCAACAAAGGCGAGAGCAAGCAGGCAGAGAGCAAGCAAGCTTCCTTCTTCCACATCCTTTTCTATAGGCTGCCAACAGAAGGTGAGGCCCTGATTGAAGGTGGCTCTTTGCACCTCAACAGATCTGGATTAAAGGTGTATCTTCCTAGCTCAAAGATCAGGGTTAGAAATGGTTCTTTTCACTTCAAGTGATTTAATTAAGAAAAAAAAAATCCCTCGCAGGTGTGCCCGTCCATTTTGGTTTTCGTTAATTCCAGATGTAGTCAAGTTGACCACTGACAAGAGCCATCGCAAGCCCCGTGCGACTGCTGAAGTCATGAATGGAAAGGCGCTATCCATGTGCATTGTGTCATCTTGTGTCTGTTTCCCGTGAAAATGGTGCCTGTTGATTCCTCTTGGCTAGTGATTGGACTTTCATAGAACAAACTCTGGCATTTAATGCTTTAGTGCAGATGTGTGCTGCCAAGCAGAGCAGCAGAGTTGTTTGCACTACCCATAATCCAGCTGGTCAGTGTCCATGTTTCTTCCCTGATAAATTAAGAGGGCCATGAATGCAGCTTTTGAGCAGGTTTTCTCATCTTCATTGTACGGCTGCACCATCCCAGAGTCCGGCTAATTGAATTTTTATTTTATTATTGGAAGCACTTTTATTTACCCATGTTCTTTTATTCTTATTAGGCATTTTAAAAAACTGTTTTCAATGCACTTACTTAGCGCATGTGTGTGTGTGTGTGTGTGTGTGTGTGTGTGTGTGTGTGTGTGTGTGCATGCTTGCACAGATACCACAGCTTTTGTGTACAAGTCAGGGGACATCTTGTTTTCCCATCTGCAAACTCCTTTGAACTTCTTCCCTCCCTCGATTCTTCCCTCCTTCTCTCCCTCTCTTCCTTCACTCCTTCCTTCCTCCTGGCTCTGTGAAAGTCCAGCTCACCCCCTAGACTCAGTCTCACCCAGTAGGTTACCAACCCCGTGGGCCTGAGGGATTAAGAGTTGTTTTCACCGTCTTCTTCCCCTGGTGTTTTCTCTTTATGATGTACAACTACAGGACTTCACACCCTTCTCTGTGCCATGTGATCTCCTTCAGCTGTGGGGGTCAGTTAGACTCTGCCTTGCAGTCCAAGTTACAGGAGGGAGAAAATTAGCTTAACCTGTGCTTCCATTCTGGCCCCTTGCTCCTCAATCCACTGTCATCTGAATGTTTTTAAGGATTATTTTTAGAGAGTGAGACATCGTAGTAGCATGTGCCTTTTATAATCCCAGCACTTGGGAGGCAGAGGCAGAGGGATACCTGCCAGAACTACATAGAGAGACCCTGTCTCAAAAAGCAAACTAACAAAAAGATTTATTTTTCAAGGCTGAGGAGAGAGCTCAGTGCTTCAAGGGCTCATTGCATGTGCCTGAGGACTAAAGCTCAAATTGTTAGAAGCCATGTAAGTGACAAGTGGACATGGTGGCCCACTGGTGGGGGTAGCCATATTGGTGGGCTGATCTGGCCTCTCAGTGAATAATATGGAGGAGGGCTTGAAGGTGCTTATTACCAACACCACACCTCCACATGCACACAGACACATTTATACCTGGGTGCGCGTATGCGCTTGTGCACCAACACACACACACACACACACACACACACACACACACACACACACACAAATGGAAAAAGAAAAAGGAATCCAAGCTATTTGCATCATATATATTGATTATTATGCACATTAACTGAGCCCACCGTTACATTTCAGTGCATGTGCTGTGATCTGGTTTCTGCTCACACAATCCCTTTGGAACAATGGACGAGGTCTTGCAATAATTATAGTGACCTGCTCAGTACACACGTTTTAGTTCTTGTCTGTGGGACCTGGGGCTCCCCTGTTAGCCTAGCTGGGCTTAGTCTCCCTGTTGCTAGGATACCAAGCTATTGCACCACTCTCTAAAAACAGATTTATTTTTATGTGTTTGAATGTTTTCTTGCATAGTATGTCTGTGTGTCACTTATGAGCTGTGCCTGTCGGGGCGAGAAGAAGGTGCCAGATCCTCTGGAACTGGAGTTGCAGGTGGTTGTGAGTCGCTGCATGGGGGCTGGGAGCCAAATCTGGGTGCTCCGCAGTAGAATGTGCTTTTAACTGCTTAGCCTTCCATTCAGGCCTCACTCCCCTAACTCGGGTCCTCAGGCTTGCACACACTCAACTCCACCCTCAATAACTAAAGTTTCTTTCTTTAGAAAGTTTTTATGCTTATGTATGTGTGGCTGAGTATTTGTGGTGCGTGCAGAGGTCAGAAGGGAGGGTCAGATCCTTCTTGAATTGGGTTACAGGCAATTGTGGACCAGCTGATGTGGATCTAGGAAAGGATCCGGTCCTGCAAGAGCAGCCAGTGATCAAAACTGCTGAGCTGTCTCTCTTAAACCCTATCTAGGCTTCCTTAACTCTTTGAAGGTTGTCCCAGGAAGAAACCAAGTAAAAAGGGAGGCAATGTGAATGAGGTACAGAAAGTAGAGGGCAGAGAAGCTCAGTCTGTGTAGGAAACGTTGATGAGCGCTGTTTGGAATGCAGTTGCCCTGCTTGTTCTGATGTCTGTCGTCTTGATGTTGGTCCACCTGTAACTGAACTCATCGTTTATGGGAAATTGCTTCTGCTCAGTTGTGTACCAGGCACTGTTTTATGTGCTAGGAATACAGATATATGAACCTTAAGATGCTGGCCTAAACTCCAGCAGCAAGTACGGGTCAGTGCAGAAGGTTAGGGCAAGTGCTACCGTTAGGGGTGGGTGCCTGTGTGCTGATGTACTGTTGGCAGTTGGCAATAGTCGTATACAGACTTGAAAGTCACTAGTTTTGTTTGCAAGCTATAGAACATAGAGACGAGTGGACATCTCTATGGTCCTGTGAAGATCTTAAAAATATACATGAAGGAAACAAACGTATTGGAATCTTAAAAGTATGAGGTCTTCTATTTGGTTTATTAAGTATAGCCACAGTCCAAGAGTTGCATGTAACTACGGTGTTAGGAGGTAACTTTTTTTTTTTTACAGTGGTAGCAACTTTTTGTTTTTAAAAGGCTGTGTGATTCATTAGGACTCCCACTAGTAACAAAATATGTTTAGAAGAAGAAGAAGATTCAGTGAACTTAAGAAGTCCCCAGAATGATTTAGTTCTGTATTCGTCTCAGACCTTTAAAGATAATGCCTGACTCTTAATCTTTCCACTTCCTGCTCTGCGTAGATCTCTGAGCCTTGAGGGATCGGAGTGTGATAAAGACGTTTTTTTTTTACCGTGTTCACACTGTCCAGTCGTGGTTCTCGGTGTTGATTTCCATCTACTGCAAGAAGAAGCTTTTCTGATGAGGACTGAGTGATAGGCAGATCTATGTGTATAGCAGTTGGTCATCAGAAGTTATTTTATTGCTATGTTTGTTTGGCAGAATAATAGTAGCTGGCTTTTCCTTAGACCTATGACCAATGCAGTCTCAGGTTACTGGCTACTTCATCAGTGTCAGGTGTGGGCTCCTTCTCATGGAGTGAGCCTTGAATCCAGTCAGAAGCTGGTTGGTTACTTCTATAACATTCGTGCCATGATTGCACCAATATGTCTAATCTCACAGGCAGGTCATTGTGGTGGATTTCAGGGTGTGTGACTGGGTGGTGTTGATGACTCCCTTCACGTCCAGTAGGATTCAGAACACCTTCCAGAACCACAGATGCTCGTCAGTAGGGGTGAAGCTTCTGGTTGGGCACCAGCTCAACGTCTTTGTATTAGGACATAAGTATTTGCGTCACTGATAAGACATTGTCATCATGGAGAGCAACCAGTAGCCTTGGACAATAGTTTTGTGATGTTTGGGGAGTTTCGTGAAATGCCCTTGGCCAACAAAATATAATCAACAAAATATAATCCATTCTTGGCACTGGAAGTTTTACTTTGTGGCATAAGTAGTTGGAGCACTGTCTTCCTCTGTTATTTGGTGACGCCATTTAGATTCCTTTTGTATCTGTTTATCTTTTGGAAGCTTCTACAGTGGGTTTCTTGTGGTTCTTCGAGTGGCCTCTAGTTATCCTTCCTGTATCCAGTTCTTTATGCTCTCTCCCATCCTCCTCCCTATTTAGTCTGCTAGTTTCTAGTTAATTCTAGTTTCCCCTTTATCTCTCAGTAATCTTATATTTTATGTTTTCTTCCTTGGGAGACCCTCTCCCTTTCTCTGGTCCCTTACTGGGTATCTAGAGCCCTGTGGTTATTCAGTTTGTAGCACACATAGCAAAAGCCGAAAAGCTACCATCCACATGCAAGAGACAACATGGAGGTCTGGTTACCTCAGGCTGGTGGGAGACTCCAAGGAAACTGTCTTCCAGGCAAAAGGACTGACACACATATGACCTCAGAAGCTATGGCAGTAAGCACAAGACCTGTACAGATTCAAGCCAGATAGGGCCCCACCCCTAAATCGGAAACTACATGCAATTGATACCCTCTGCAAAGGGAAAATCTGTTTTCTTGGATGGCATGCCACTGGGTATATCAGTCACATACCAGGGCAGGGCGCACACCCAGGGGCAGTTTGCCAATATGAAGTGAACTCAGTGGTATTTTAGAGACTTTTTGTTTGGTTTCGCTTTGGTATTTTTTGCCCTATATGTCTTTTGGTTGTTTGATTTGATTTTTGTTTTTGTGATTTTATTTGTTGTGGAGTTTGTGTGTGTGCATTTCTTGTTTTTTGTTTTGTTTTGTTTTGTTTCTTTATGAAAGAGAGAGAAAAGAGAACGTAACAAAGTTGGGTGGGTAGGGAGGTGAGGAGGAGCTGGGGGAGGGAAGTTATATTGAATGAAAAAAATTCTTCAATTAAAAAAATAAAGAAAAGGAGAAAGATAATGGCTGAGGTGGGGTAGTGGTGGTACTACCCCTGGTCTCAAGAACTTACTCTAAGATGCCACCGAATTTGGTGTTCTGGAAAGCAATGCAAACCCCACGCTTCCCTTGGACAATGGTTTGGGACTCTCCACCCACTTGGCTTTCCTTCCTCCTGTGCTTTTATTGAGACATCATTAACTGCTCAAGAGAAAGCTTTTTTTTTTTTACTGTTTCCTTCTTTTCATAAAAAATAGCATCATATTAAGTGAGAATTTTACTTTTAAAAGTGCAATTATATTTTAATTATTTTGTGTGCATGTATGGCCGGTGTGTGTGTGTGTGTGTGTGTGTGTGTGTGTGTGTGTGTGTGTGTGTAGTGGGGATTGAACCCAGGTAATCATGCTTGATTACCTATCACCTTTCCCCACTGAACCATCTTGCTGGCCCCTCAGGTTAGAATTTTGAGTTTGTTGTGCCTAAGAAACAACAGTTTGTGAACTGTCAGACCTCAAAGCAAAAGATGGCTGGCGTCTGATTTCATGGTGTGCCGTGGTGGTTTGAGGATGGCGCTGTTTAGCCCTGGAGGTCTAAGAAGTTTGTGTGGAGCTGCTTAGATCTGGTGAATCACGATAACTGTGTACAGAAAGCTTATCTGTGGGTTTTGTTCAGGGTCATCATTTGGGGAGGTTGGGATGACCAAGACTTTCATTATGAGTGCCCTAGCATCTCTAGACTGTTCCTTCTGTTTTTAATTGTTTATTTGAACAGTTTATATACATTTATCTTGGTTGAGTATCAGGACAGAGATAAAGGATCCTTTAGGCTGTGTGTGGTGCCTCACACTGTTATCTGACACTAAGGCAGGAGGTTGAGAACTTCCAGGCCAGCCTGAGATGCTCAGTGAAAGCCTGTCTCATCCAGTATTTGTACCCAAGAGCTGTGTGACACGTCTTTGCCACCGGATGTCATAAAGTTCCACCTGCCTTTGTTTGCCCTTTATCTTGACATGTTGGATCCACTCCTCTCCCAGAGGCAGCATTTTCTGCTGTCCTGGAGCAGAGCAGCCTTATAAACAGACACATTCCTATAAAACTGAATGGATTTCTAGGTTGGTCTGAGGCCAGTTCTACAAGTAGAGTTAAAATATCTTGTAGCTAGTGGCAGTTTTCTTTGGAGCCAGGAGAATTCAAGCCACACTAAAGGTGACTGTTTAAATAATGGCAACCATCATCTGACTAGATCCACTTTCAGAGCTAAACCCTCTTCCTCCCCATCACAGCATCTTAAAGTGTAAGTTCCTTGAGGGCAGGTCCATGAGAATGCAGCCTGGGCAGAGAGGGCAGGGTGGTGGTGGTATAGGAGGACATATTGATAGGAAGCTATACGTTTGTGTGTGCTCTTTGCCAGGAGCACGTGTGCAGTGCTATGTGCAAGCCGGGTTGTAAGCAAGCATGCAGAAGAGTGAGGTCAGAGAGCCCTCTGGCTAGAGGACAGACATATCTGGGTTACCCTGGGACCACTGATGTCTTTGGCCTTATCTTTATTTTGTTTGGCTTTGTTCATCCATCTACCATGTCCTGTAAGACAGTTGGCTGCTCAGAGCCGCTGTTCCTCACCTGCAGGATGAATGCAGAACGCCCAGGTTGAAGAGATCCCACAGTGGTGCTTAGAGTGCAGGGAGTAAATGGCATCTTAAAATGCCTATTAGTGTTCTGAGGGCTCTGAAAACCCCATCTGTGCTAGATCTCCATGATGGTTTGATTAACATTGGTTCCCATAGACTCAGACATTTGGACACTTGGTACCTGGCTGGTGGCGCTTTTTGGGGGAGGTTTAGGTAGCACAGCATAGCTGGAGGAATATATCACTCACTGGGCACGGGCTTTGAGATTAAAAGCTTCATTCTGCTCCCTGTTTTCCCTCTCTGCATTTTGCTTGCATTTGTGTTCACTGATATGGTCTCTCGGTTTCCTGATCCTTCCGCCGTGTTGCTTGCTTGTCATATCTCCACATCATTATGGACCCCTCTAGAACCATAGCCCAAATAAACAGTTTCTTCTGTAGATCGCCTCAATCAGGGTGTTTCCTCACAGCAACAGACAAGTAGCAATATAATCTCTTAAACAGGGAGGAGAACGCCAGACCCTTCAGTGAAATGAGTGGGTTTGGATATGTGTCCACCCATGTAGGGGAGGCATTTCGTTTTGACTGGCAGTAGTGGTGATGGTGATGGTGATGGTGTGATGGTGTGTGTGTGTGTGTGTGTGTGTGTGTGTGTGTGTGTGTATGATTCTTTTATTTCTGTATGATGTCTTTCCTTCTTCATGTTGAGAAGAATTTCCACGCATTAGTCATGTTGTGCTCAGCTATCGTTACAGAAGTGACAACAGCTGACAGGATCATGGTCCCAGGGGCAGTAACAGTGTGGTTTGTTATTGGTGTCTAAATGACATTTTTAGTCCGTGATGTTTCGTCTAATTCAAGGTGGAGATAAAGCACTAAGTGTACATTTCTGAAATCTCAGAAGCAGGCATCATCTAACTAAAGCCGTGAACGATAGCACCAGGTGATTTATGCTTGTTTCAGATGTCATGAAACTAGGTTGTGGACCTCCCGATGTAAGATGCGTTGCCAGGGTGAATTTTCTAACATATGTGGTCACACATTTCTGTCACAAGTGACTCTTCTGTCCCCAACTAGTAGCCTTTGAAAAATATTTTGGGTCTGAAGGTAAAGCCCTTGGCACTGTTGGAATTCCAGAAGGATGCACCTGTCTAAATGTGTTAGCTCTTCAACCACGATAAAGCACCTGAGAGAATAAACTTACTAAGAAAAAGGTCCACTGGGGGTTTCAGTCCTGGTCACTTGGCCCTGTTGCACCGGGACAATGGTGAGGCAGCATATTGTGTTGGGGGCACATGGTGGCCAAGAAGTCACACACCCTTCATGTCCCAAACCTAACTTCCTTCCACTCACAGACTGGGGATCCAGCCTTGACCACATGGCCTTACCTGAACCACAGCATTTGCTGTCTTACGGCTCATTTTATAGCCACAGTCTGTAAGTATCACAGTGAGGACAGAGGAGTTCCCAGAGGTGGATCTTCAGGGCACACACCCTGCTCTGCACCATCCCCCAGCATCTCAGCGAAGGGTGGCAGTGGCTTTGTGGATGCTTTAAACATCATTAGGTTGACTGGAAGAATGCCCTGCTTCCCTCTGGGAATACTAAAGTTATCTCAGCAGTTCAAGCTTCCCTCTATTCCTGCGCCCATCCCTCCTGTTTCTGTAACTTCCAAGACACTGGCTGACCGGAAATCACAGACTCCTAGGAGTTTGTTCAAGGTCAATTACAGGAATTATATGACAGATTTCGCCTTATGCAAAATAGGAAGCAGCTAATGTCAAAGGTTGGTTCCAAATGGGGAGACTGGGGTATCAGCCAGGTACCGGGAGGCCACTTACCTAAGTTTCTATTTATAAGAGGTAAACATTTCAAAACGAGGATGATGTCTGGTGCAGAGGTGATTGTGACGAGGGCTCCATAGCGGGCAGGGCTACAGGTGCTTCATGAGGTACTGAGAGGTCAGCATATCCTCACTTCTGGTCCCCTCAGCAGTTTGAAAGGTTAGGTATGGATCTAATTGATATCAATATTGATCAGTTTGAAAGTGGAGGTGGGGCAAAGATATGCCAAGCTCTCCTGAAAGTGTCATGTCCCTGTAATAATTGTGATCGGGGCCAGGGTCAGGTAGAGGAACCTGTATCAAGCTCCAGCCTGTCGGGTGGTTCTGCCGTGAGTGGTGCTGGAGAAGCACTGCACTAAGCCAGAGAGAGGAGCTTCGCAGGGAAGTTAACCGAGAGCCATTGGGGCGTCACAAGGAGAGCTGAGGTCACGGTATTATGAACTCAGTGGATCCCAGGTCTTTAGAATCTTGCCTGTTTGACCCATGCATGTGGTCAACTGGGTGGTCACGTGCAGCCAAACATCAGCACTGCTCAGAAAATCTTAAGATCAAAAAGCTCATTTCGCTCTAGTGTCCAGCACGCGCTTTAGACTACAGAGAGGCAGGTTCTTGACTCACACACGCTCTGTCCTCTCCCCCCCCCCCCCCCGTCCCCCAACATGTTGACAGCTCTACATGCATCCAGGAGGATCAGACATCTTCGTGGGAGAATGCACCCATGTGGGGCGTATGGAGCAGTGGGATATGTGTGAGGTCCCCCCCCCCTGCATTTAGCCACTCTTAAGATCCGTAACAGTAGATCTGTAAAGAGCAGAAAGGTTGATATGTTTGCCATCTGAGGTTATCTACTGAAACACGTGTGTGTGAGCATAGTGGACGGTTCTAAGATGACAGTTCCAGTAAGAAACAAAGGAGAGCACAGAGTCCTCAGGTACAGCCCACTGTTGCTTCTGTATCCAGCAGGATGGAACCTGTGGTAGAGGATGCTGTGGATTGCCGCCACTGTCCCTAGGAAGCATTATTGAAGTGAGATGGACAGCCTGCTAGACCCTTGAGGTTAATAGTAGAGCGAACTAGAGACCCAGAGAACTCACCATGACATAGCCGACCCCGTGGCTGCAAACCACTCGTCCATTTAATTTACCAGATGCTCAGAGACTCTAGAGCATCCCAGGCCAAAACATTTCACCTTTGCTTTTTTTCTTCATTAGTTTAATTCCCACTGACCTCATGTCAAGGCTACATCAATTTAGGAACGTTGTAGCAGGGGAGATGTTTCAATAAGCTCTGTCAGGGAGGCTTTAAAGAAAAGCTGGCAGAGCACAGGCAGCCTCTACAGTCTGTGACACTGAAGTGTGACACTGCCAGGAAGGAAGGCTTTGGAAAGGTGGCTGAGCTGCTGAGGTGTGGGGACATCTTTGGGGAGATTCTTTATCCTTTATTATCCAGAGTTTTACCACCCATTTCTTAGGTGGTGGGAATTTAGCGATGGATTGTATGGGCCAGCCTCTCAAGAAATGGCCAGAGACGATCATGGCTTTATGCAAACCTTCATCTTAGACTCATATGTGCCTTGTAAGGGGGTAAAGAGGGTCTCATCCCCGGAGGTCTTTGCTCCTAAAATGAAAACTGTGCTGAACTGCAGGAATCAAGGAAAAGATAGCTCACAGGATAGGAGAATATTTTCATAAATGATGTCTGGAAAAGGGATTGTTCAGAATATAGAGAGCTCAGAGGACTCAAGGACACAGCCAGAGCGCTGGAGGGATGGCTCAGGCAGTGGTTAAGAGCACTGGCTGCCCTTGTGGAGGGGTCTGCTTTTTAGTTCCCAGCACCCACATGTTGACTCACAACCATCTTAACTATAGTCCCAGTGGATCCAGTGCCCTCTTCTGGTCTCTGTGGGTACTACACACACACACACACACACACACGCACGCACGCACGCACGCACGCACGCACGCACGCACGCACGCACGCACGCACGCACGCATATCTAAAATCAGATGGTGCTGGTTATCGCATAACTCTGAGGACACATATGACCTAATCGCATCGGATGCTTTAAAGGGTAGGTGACTCTCAATAAAGCTACTGTAAAATTTAGAGATTTGGACTAGATCATATTCAGTTACTCTGTGTTAGAATGTTCTGTGTATATGCATCTGTTTTACCTTACAGTATTTGGCTGTAACCAAACCTCTCAACCAGCAACCTTATTGGTGGTACCAGTAGGTCATTCCCAGCTCAACATTCTTGGCTGAGCTCTGGGCTGTTACCCCATCTCTCAGTGGATGGTCTGGCCTGGCTGCTTATCTCACCACCAGTTTCAGCTGCCTGACAAAGAGATTGTCACCATACATGTTGAACATTGCGCTCTCTACAGAGCATGGTTGTGAGCGTGTGCATGTTGTGGGATAGGGAGAGGAGAAAGGTAGACTTACAGACGGAGTCTGTCAACAAGGCAGAGTCACAGAACCATGGTCTCATGTCCAGCTCAGACCTTGTCACTGGCTCCCCATGATTGTACCTGTTGAGGCTCAGAATATAGAAGCACCCTTTTGGAGGTGTGTGTATTGAGACAGAGGTTCTCCGTGTGCCCTGGGCTGTCCTGGAACTCACTGTGTAGTCCAGACAGCCTTTGAATTCTCAGAGATCCACTTGCCTCTGCCTCCCAAATACTGGCATTAAAGGTGAGTGCCACTCTGCCCAGCTAAATGGCGGCTTTTAAGTAGGAGTATAAGAGGGTTTTCGTGGTGGCAAGTTTGGAAGTAAGAGAAGAGAGGGCATATAACAAGCAAAGGCTTGTGTCTGCACCTGGGCCTGCAGGGTCTGTTCACTGTGAGACTTCTGCTCACCTGCTAAGGACGTGCTCTGTCACACCCCTCCGATGGGCACAGATATTGCAAATGTGATCTTTTGGCCTTCCAGGTTTCCCTTTACCCACAGTGTGTGACCATGGGTATATTATTGGGCCACTTTGGTCTCCATTTTCCCCAAATGATGGAGCCTGCCTCGCCTGACAAAACTCACAAAATAAAGTATGCATGTATCAAGCCTCCTGGGCTCTTAACAGCTCTAAAGAGACACTTCTGGAGGCTTCCTGTGGTTGGGTCTTCATTCTAGGCACAGTGGGCTGCTCTCTCCTCTGCATCTTCAGCGTGGCTGGGGTGGATTGGAGGTATCATGCCAGCCTCGGTTTCTCACAGGGTAGCTCTGTGCCAGCTCAAGTGCAAAAGCTGAGGGCCAGTCCCAGGCTTGGGCAGCCTGCCCACCAGCTCTCCTCAGACTGCTGGGAATGGAGGCTTAGCACCATATCCACCCACTCCTAGAGTTGACATGGCTTGAGCTGCACACGGGTGAGGTCAACAAAAAACTGCTGAGGTGGAATTATGAGTGCCGTCTGGGACGCCATCTTTTTTCAAACTGTCCTTGAATCTCATTGTTTTAAAATGACCGGTATGGAAGCAATGCCTCTCTCGTCCTTCTCCCATCCAGGCACAGGGAACCGGGCCGTTACCCTTGCGTTTTGTATAGTCAGTGTGGGGATGTGCAGCTGCAGGAATGTTGTCCATTAAGCTGCAGCCTGTGCCTGTGCCTGTGCCCCACTACCCTGCTATGCGCTCAGGGCTCACTTCTGGACCTTTGAAGTGGCCGCCAGCCTTTCATCTTCCGTCATTTTCACTTAATGACAGCCCAGCCTTTGATCAGCCCCAGTTCTTGTCTGTCTTTGGCTTCAGGCTTAGTCACTTGGAGGTAAGCAGAGACCTCAAATAGGCCTGAAAGTGCCTGGCTTTTATGAGCACAATGACTGCTTAACCTTCATATCTTAAGCAAATACACGGAAGGGGAGCTGGCCCTTCCTGGCCCCTCCGAGATAACGTTTGCTCCATGGTAGTGTAAACTGAAAAGGAGACCTGAGTGTGGAGTGTGGGGACAGACCAAGAGCCAACTGCATCCTGCTGTCCCCACCCCGCCCCCAGCGCCCAGTTTCAAGTTGCAGTTGCCCACCCCCACCTCAGTCTTGATGTTTTCAGGGAGAAAAGCTTGTCTGCCTGCTGGGGAGGCTATGCGGAAGCACACTCCGTGCTCAGTGTTGCTTTTCCCACGATAGACTTTTTAGTTTATCATTTCTCTTCCATGAGACCTATCTCTTGGATAACGATTTTAAACTTTGAATTCATATTAAAATCTTGGGAATTACCTATATCTCATCAAAAAAATAGCTCACAGATGCAGTTCTGTGGAGTTTGCCTAGCGCGTGCGTGAAGCCCATACCCTTTCTTTCCCAGTATCGAGGCACCAAGTCACAAGTTCATGTGGTTTTTCATTATGCTCTGTGCTGTGTTACTTTGGTTGTGAATGGTGTGTGTGTGTGTGTGTATGAGTGTGTGTGAGTGTGAGTGTGCGTCAGTGTGTATGTATGTGTGTGTGAGTTTGAGTGTGTGTATGTGTGAGTGTGTGTATGAGTGTGTGTGAATATGTGTGTGTGAGTGTGTGTGAATATGTGTGTGAATATGTGTGTGAATATGTGTGTGAGTGTGTGTGTGTGTGTGTGTGTGAGTGTGTGTGTGAGACCTTGGACAGTCAGGCAACTTTACCTTTACCCACAGAGCCTTCTCACTGCTGTACAGTTGTTTTATTTTATTTTTATTTATTTTTGTGTATATGTTTATATAAGATATGCATGTCACGGTGTGTGTGGAGATCAGAGGACATTTTTGTGGAACCAGTTCTCTCCATCCACCTTCCTGAGGATCAAACTCAGACTGTCGGGCTTTCCTGGCAACTGCTTTTATACATGGAGCCCCCTAATTCTTAATAGGAAATATATATTTATTCTTACCTATATATAGAATTAGTTGTCTGCCCTCCACATAAATCTTCACTAAACATTTTAACTCTTTTTGTCAGCTAACAAGCAAACCCATCCTCCTTTACTTCATTAATTTTAGTATTATTGGAGACATAGGGCCTTGCTGTGTAGCCTAGGGGCTGGCATGCCCCTCCTCTGCGGTCCAGGCTGACTACAATCCTTTTACCTCAGCTTCTAAGTGCTGATATCCAAGCAAGGGCTATTACAGATCACTGGCAAGCCTTAACACAGCCCCTGCCACCGAAACCAGCACTCAGATAACCAGTTTGCAGATAGAGAATGAGGGGTTGAGGCAGGGCTCAGGGCTTCTGTGCATGGGCCCGGCTTCAGTCTCCAACACCACAGACCATGACAAGGAATTAATGAAAAATAAAGACGAGAGGAGGTTGGTGTGTCTGTGTGGATCCAGTGATTATTACTCCCCTCCTCCCTGAAGGGCTGAGGGTGGAATCCAGGGCCTCCCCATGCTAAGCCAGTATTCTGGCACCAGCTCTACACTAGCCTTCTTGCTTTTGCTCTGGCCATTGAAAAGAAATGAGCCCTCTACTGCAGCCACCTCATCTTGGACACACAGTTGTCCTAGCCTGGGACGCCTGGGTCCACCCCCCACCTCCAACAATGCCGACTGCTGCTATTTCCTAGATATAGAGTCGCTGCCTCGTATCGAATGTCCACAGCCTTGTCTCCCTTCCTCTCCTGAGTGCTTTCCCTTCGGGGTAACGTTTCAGAGCCGCCCCCCATTGCAGTCCTTAAGTGGGGTATTAGTTTTCAGTGTTTCCGTGATGGGATACCCTGACAAAAAACAAGCTGTGGAAGAAAGGGTTTATTTGTATTGTGGCTTACAGTTCCAGAGGGGATTCCGTGAGTTATGGGGAGGAAGGCACGGTAGTGGGAGAGTGAGGCTGTCCATAGTCAGGAAACAGAGATCCAGTTTCACACACACACAGGAAGTAAGGTCGGGCCATAAAAACTTCAAAGCCCATCCCTGATGATGTACTTCCTCCAGCGAGGCTCCACCTCCTGAAGGTTCCATTGCCTCTCAAAACAGTGCCACTGGCTGGGGACCAAGCGTTCAAACGCAGGAGGGCACAGGGGACACTTCACGTTCAAACCACAGCGTATAGTTAACTAAAATGCTCATGGAAAGGGAGGCTTGAGTTCACAGTGATTTCTCCCCTGCGGTGTTGTTAATAGTTCCTTGAAAGGTACTCTACATGCCTTGAATTCCCCCCATTTCAGGAAGCCTGGGTGACTTTGCTGGAACTCTGCCTGGGATTTGAGGGTGAGGATGGGGAAAATGAGATGGGTGCCCATCACCCCCCCAACGCAATAGACCACTCACTCTGCAGACAGCCGCTCGAGGCCACCTGCTGTACTCCAGGTGGTGTGTAAGTCAGCCTCAGCTTGTACCGGGCCATCATTTCTCCATATCCACAGAACAGCACAGCAGAGCAGAGCTCTCTGGATGGAACTGGTCCCTGATGGCATCACCAGCACAGTGCTATGAGAATGGCTGACCTGGTGTTTTGTTTATGAAGTCTTGATGTGAATGAATCCTGTACATATTCAATAACCACAGCCACTAAAACGTATTTTAGATCCATACTTGATTGAATGTGGGACATGCTAGGGAGGGTGGAGGGCCCACTGTGCATTGTCTTTTGGAGTCACATCCTGACCAGACTTGCTGTTTCATGAAGTTTAGCCACAGCCTCTGGTCTGGCATTGCCACCAAAGGCTCATAACATCGGTGGATCAATAAAGACAAGGGCGCAGCCTCATGCTCTTAGTATGAAAAAGGAAATGTTGGTTTATTTAAGGTTGATCCATTTGCTCGTTTTTGGTAATGGAGAAATCAGTGGGTACCACCCCTCACTACATGGTCAGCTCCGATCTCCAGTGTGGGATGAGCTGATGTCAGGTGACTCTGATGTAACACAGGTGAGAATACTTGGTGTCACCTCTGTGGGCTCTGGTCAGAGGTGTTTAACTGAAATCTAATTATGAGGAGGTGACCAGACCTGCAAAACATAACATGTCATAAAAGAAGAAGAAGAAATTTTTTTTTCTCAAATAAGATTAAAAAGACACAGCAGATGTGTCGAGCAGTGTGTGACCATGCCACTCTGAAGGAGCAGCTCATTGGCCACCTTTACATGTGAGCTGTTGACAGTCAGTGAGCTGTGCTGGTAATGTGCGTGGTGATGGTGCCGCGGCTATGTACCATTCTTAGACTGTTTGTCACGAAGTACTTAGTGACGTTGGACTGTGTACTTCCAAGTGTACTTTCAGAAATTATAGCAGTTATTTCTAGGGGAAACACTTAAAAATGTATGCACGGTCAGCTGTAACTCTGACATCTGACATGTAGGATCATATGTAATTCGCTTCTGCACAGCAAAAAATGTGCAGAGTGAAGGGGCAGTGGCAGAATAAGGGAGAAGGGGTGTATTTGCCAGCTATCCACCAGACAGGAGATTAGTACCTAGAATTGCCATCAAACCCCCAGAACTCCAATCAGTAAATGGGCCAGTGAAACTGAACACATAGTTCTTAAAAGAAGAAACACAAGTGGCTAATAAACACATTTAAGCACCTTCAGCACTGTTACAGAAATGTGAATTAGAACTACTGTGAGATTTCATCTTATCCTAGTCAGGATGGCTAAAGCCAAGAAAATAAATGACAACAAATGCTGGAGACGATACAAGGGGAAAGGAACCGTATGCTGGTGAGAGTATAAACCACTGTAACTACTATGGAAATCAGGGTAGAGATTTCCCAAGAAATTAAAAATAGAACTGCTATATGATTCAGATATATTGCCCCTGAGCATATATCAAACTACTCTTAAGTCCCATTGCAGTTATGTTCACACATTCTTGCTTATTGCTGCTCTATTCACAGTGGCTGGGAAATGGGGCCAGTCTAGAGTGCACCAGTAGATGAATGGATATAGGACACGTGGAGCATATGTGTGGTAGAATTTTTATTCAACAGTAGAAAGAAAGAAGTCTGCAGACCTGGATAGATGGAAATGACTTTAAATGAAGTAACTGATTCAGAAAAATCAATTCTGCGTGTTTTCTCTCACATGATGCTAGACTTGTGTGTGTGTGTGTGTGTGTGTGTGTGTGTGTGTTTGTTATGATTGTTGTTGTTGTAAGTATAGTCAACATTATAAAGGAAACTATGGGGGGGGTTGGAGAGGGAAAGAGACTGGCATTGGTGGGATTGGATACAAGAGGGGAGATGACATCAT
The DNA here is from genome assembly GCF_021556685.1 of Rattus norvegicus. Classification (NCBI taxonomy): domain Eukaryota; kingdom Metazoa; phylum Chordata; class Mammalia; order Rodentia; family Muridae; genus Rattus; species Rattus norvegicus. Next base: position 149,973,887 of record NC_141537.1, on the reverse strand, counting down.
TGAATAGGATTCCCAAGAGATTCTGGGGTCCCAAAGTCCCTTCCAAAGGCATGTTCTCTACTGATCTGCAGAGGCCCTTTTAGGCTTGCTTGTCAATGTCCTACCTCTCAACATTATGCTACTGGGGGACAATCTTTCAACCTTGAACCTTTGGAGGCCAACCTCAGTTGATCTGTGTATTTCTGAACCTCTGGGTTTACACCACCCTTGTCTCAGATGTGAGGAATTCCCTACAAAGCCAGGTAGTTGACCCCAGGTCTGTTGCCCTAGTCTGACTGTACAGAATCACTTAGAGTACTCATTGTCCCCTTCTTCTGGTCACGGTGTCCCTGGCCTTTTCTGTTAGTTGGGAGAAGCAGCCCACAGAGCAGGAAGTGAGTGTAGTCAGTAGGCTCTTTGGTGACATACTCTTGTCCTCGAAGTGGCACTGTGTCAGCTGAGAGTACCATGGACTCCCTGCTCTGGCCAGGGAAGCTTTCTTCAAGTTCTCAGATTCTCATGGTAAATGAAGAAAGGGAGGCTCGAGGGATGACAGGACCGCTGTGAGCACACTTTCCATTTCAGAGCCTACTTTGTACATGTCCCTGTCACTGGGTTGGATGAATGAGAAGCCTAGTGCCTCCCAGAGGCAACCTGTCCACTCACTGGAGTGAAGCTCAGTTAGGTGCTATTTGGCGAGTCAGTGTCCCATCCCAGGACGCTGGAGGGAGGGCAGTTTGGTTTTCTAGTCTCTCCATTCCCACGATTCTCTGTTTTCCCCCAGTGGTCAGTGATGGACTTGAAGTTGCCACCCTCTCAGGACCTGCGAGCCTATCTTAGATGCTAGCCAGCGTGTTGCAGAGGCTGTGTGGCTGTGTGTGGCAGGGGCGTGTGCTGGTCAGCTTTGGGGCATTCCACGGAAACAATTAGAGAAGGCTATCATGTTTCCTTTACCTGACCCTTCTGTCTGAGCTTCATCCTGACCCTTAGAAGCTGGCCCTGGTGTGGAAGAGGTCCAAGCAAGGCCTTGCTGCTTACATTCACTCACTGTCACTTTCTAAACACTGGGAAATGGAGTCTGATTCCAGAACCTTCTGCAGATAGTTTTTTACATAGTTCCCTTCCTCTTCCTTCCCCTCCTCTTCTTCCTCCTCTTCCTTTTTCTCTTCCCCCTCCTTTTCCTCCTTTTCTCCCCTCCTTTTCTTCCTCCTCCTCCTCCTCAACAGTATGTTACCAGTTCGGATATGTAATCGGTTCTAGATAGTAAAGGTTCCTGATGAGCTCAGAGCCTCCTCCATTGAGGAGGGCTCAGTGTACTGATATCGATGGGGCCTGAGCCACCCTTGTCTTGTTGGCACTTGTGGGCCATGGCAGGACAAGTGACACATTGGACCTCTGCCAAATGTTCAAGTGGACACACCAAGCCCGTATGGCTTCTCGAGTACAGAGTAGGCTTGTTCACTCTACGGCACCATTCTCCTGAGGACTCTCTGAGAAGGGAGAGGAGAACCCAGGGGAGAGGATGCTAGCTAAGTGAGGGTCGGAGAGCAGGGTTGCCAGCACGTGTTGGGTATTTTGAATCCCAGTTAAGATTTATGAATCCCAGAGTCATGCTTTAGGGCTTGACGCCAGCTTTGTAAACTGTGGATTGTAACCCCGTATAGGGTTGACCCCATGAATGTGGAATTGAGGATGGGGGCAGGAAAACTTAGCAACCATTAAAGGTTTCTGCAAGCATGGTGAATCTGAGGTGTCTCTGGCCACGCCTACCTGCGTCTCACCGTTGACTTCACTGAGCCTTGTTCTGAGCATGAGTGGGTATTTCCCATAACACCTTGGCTCAGGTTGGAGATGACTTTGTTAGGATCTTCAGGTTTCTTACTGAATCAAGTTTTCTGCTCTTTTGGAAACTAATTGTGGAAAACAGAAAGTCTCAGTGTCTTCCCATCATCATTCCTCAGCATGAGTGACTCGGCTACAGAAATGGCTCCATGTTGGGGGTGTGTCCTGCTCTGTCCCCCAGAGGACCAGAGTTCGAGTCTCATCAGGAATATCAGGTGGCCCACAACCATCTAAAGGTCCAGTCACAGAGTGTTCAATAGCCTTTCTGGCCTCCATGGGCCTCCATGCACAGGTGCACAGACATACATGAAGGTAAAACACCTACACACACAAAATAAAAATAAATATTTCTAAAAGAATTCCTTGTCTCTTTGCTTTGCATTGTTTTGGTTTTGAAAACTGCTTGAATTACTGTCTTGAGTCAGTCTCTCTCTCTCTCTCTCTCTCTCTCTCTCTCTCTCTCTCTCTCTCTCTCTCTCTCGGTTTTTCGAGACAGGGTTTCTCTGTGTAGCCCCTGGCTGCCCTGAACTTGCTCTGTAGACCAGTCAGTCTTTGAACTCACAGACATATGCCTGCTTCTGCCCCTGGGGTGCTGGTATTAAAGACATGTGCCACCACACTCAGCTTTATTGATTCAAATCAAAACCCCTGATTTAAATTTCTTATAAAATAATTCAATAAAATTTGGCTTGGGATTAGGACAGAATTCCTAGCACTTTCATTAATGGCTCTAAACAAATGTACCCTTTTCCATCTTGTCCTGTGTATTAACAGCGTTAATCCTGAGACAGCGTTCTCAGCTCAGAAAGATTATAAAATGAAAATATTGATTAGTTCTCATAGGTGTCGAATATTTAGTCGAGGTTTATTAAATTTAAATGGGATGTATATCCATATCATTTGTACACAGTCTATTTTCATCTTTAATAAATGGTAGAATTATATGTATACCAAAGAATTGTTCTGTAACAGATTTCTTAATGATTATTAAGTATTTTATTTTTATACTTAACTTATACATGGTTATACTTGGCTAATACAGAAGTTTCTTGGGCCAAAAGGGTTTGCAAATGAAACGTTTTAAACTCTCTGATGCTGTAGAAGTGGTTACATCACTAACCACTCCTGTAGAGGCCGAGTTGTGTTCCCAGCACCCAGGCCAGGGACCTCATGACCCCCTGTACCTCCAGCTCCAGGGAATCTGATGGCCTTCTCTGGCCTCCACAGGCCTCTGCACACACTTGGCACTCACTCATGTTCACATGCACACATGCACACTCACACAAATCAAAATAGACCTTACAAAGCAGGCGAGCGCTGCCCTCGACAGCCTTTCCTGTTGGAGTTACGTGGGGCAGCTCCCTTTGTGGCACGGTGATGGCGTGACTGGGAGCCTCTTGGTGGCAGTTCACCCAAGCTGGGCATTGTGAACTTCTGTAGTCACTGGTACAAGCTGTAGTCTGAGGGAGAGGGAAGCGTTTTTGCTGTCACTTCTGGGGCTACAACTGCTTTTACACAGTATGGACTTGTGGCCCTGTCTCGTGGCAGTGTCTGGGTACGGTAGTAGCTTGGTAGTCAACATATTTTAGTGCCTTTTGATATTCAGATTAACCAACCCCCAGGGCTTCAAACCGGCATTCGCACAGTGGATGTTGATTAAGAATCATATGGATGGGGCTTTTTTTTTTTTTCTTTTACACTGCTGATGCTCTTTGTGTGTTTCTGACTGCGTACCATACCACGCAGTGTCTGCAGGAGGCAGAAGGGGACATCGCATCTCTTGGAGCTGGAGTTCTAAGGTGGGTGTGAGCCCCCCAACATGGGTGTTGGGAACTGAACTGTAGAAGCGTAGGAGGTGCTCCTAACCATCTCTTCTTCCCCTCGTTGAGAGTAAACAAAATCAGACACTGTTGTCCTTTAGCCTTTGTGGAATTATAGGTACTTAAAAGCAGGTAAGACTGTGGATGTTGTCTGGTCCTCGTGTACCAGGTGTGCACCGTGGGGCTAGGTCACACTTGGAGCTTCTCTATCATTGTCTTCTGAATGGAGTCTGAGTGTACCCCCACACCTGCAGACAGCCAGAGAGTCTGTTCTCAGCCACTGGCGTCCCCTGAGCCCTCGGGCCTCCATGCTTCCTGGGCTCTGTGCATCTGGGTTGAGTACAGTGGGTGTCTCTGTGCTTTGCCTGGTCTGCTGTCTTTTCAGCCACTCGTTCTGTTCCTCCTGGCTCTGGCAGTCTCAAAGTGGCCTCGGCTCAGCCAGGCCACCGGGTTTTCCAGGAGAGGCTCAGGAGATCTGCTTGAAGTTGTATTCAAATGCTGCCTGTGTCAGTCTCTCAGTTCCCCTGTGGCCTTGCTAATGGCCTTCCCCTGTTGCTATCTGAAGGCTATATAGGTAGTGGTTCTCCTGTCTCAACGGAGCACTGCAACCAAGCCCTGCCCAGGGCTGGACTCTGCATGGCCACACTGACCTTGCTGGCTAGACAGGCTCTGTTTGGCTGAGTTCATCCTCCTGGTTCTAAGACTTGGCTTTGAACACTGGACTGGTGGTCTGAACAGCAGGTGAAAGGTGCTTTTTGTTATAGCCAGAGGGCTGGTCACTGAGCAGTAGAAGTGTGGGCCAGACTTGTGCTGTGGCAGACAACGTTACATCTTTTATCTCTACGGGCTTGGTCCTGTTCACTGAGTTGCCCAACAGCCCTTCTTTAGAAAACAAAAAGTGACCCAGAACCGGACGGCCACAGCTGAACTGCTCAGAAGTGTCTGATTTCTTTGCACCTTCTCCCCAGCTATTCATCTCCGTGCTGGAGACCAATAATTTAAAAGAAAATAAACGTGCCTCAGCCGCCTGGGCCCCCACCCCACACAGCCCTGGGCCTATGAGAGGGTTGTGCAATGTCGCAGGGCAGATATCGTACTGGGGTGTCTTCCCTCCCACCGAGACAGTGACGTCAGCCTGGTCACCACGGCTGTGGTCAGACAGGAGACATTGCCAGTGCAGCCGAGTGGCTGGCGTAGGAAGCGGTGGTTTGATGTTTTGACTTTAGGTTCAAACATGGTGGAGGGCGCGTGGGTGACGGGAAGGAGAACAAGAAGCTGTGGGGCGGGTTGAACGTTTGTCGTTGAAGGCTAGCGTGGCAGGCTGCGGCGGCAAACTTCTGTAGTCCCAGCGTGCAGAGGCTATGGCAGGCAGAAGATGGGTTTGAGGCCATCCTGGGCCACACAGTGAGACCCCATCTCAACCAGCAAGCAAGGAGGCGAATACATGCTTCTATTTTGAAAGTTAAGTTCTGTGTTTTGTTGACTGTAAAAGGCGAGAAAGGAGCAGCTGGCTGGTAGCAAGTCTGGCTATCATCACTGTGTTTAGAAAGTGAAGTCTTAGAATCCTCCACGTGCAGGATTTCAGAGGCGGTGGTGTGCTGGTCTCCCCCATCCGCAAGTTCCAACGTGACTTTGGCATTGATTGCACACGTGTGACATCATAGCTTCATCGTCCCCCCCCCCCCCCCCCATGCCCTGCACATGTGCGTATGTGCATTTGGTGCTGGGGCTGGTGCCCAAGGCCCTCTGTGCCTGCCCTAGGGCAGTGTTTGGCCTCCAGCTTTTCCTTTCTATTAATTTTTTCCTTAAATATATGCTAATACTTCTGACATCCTAGGCCAAGAGAAAGTCTTGCTTATTTGTAATTGATGTTTACCAAGCGCTTCTGTCCTGCAATGCTGCTATGAGTGTAAGTAGCAGGTATAGAGCATGTGTCTGGAGTTTTCTTCAGTAACAGTGCTAGTGACAGAACTCAGGTATGTCCTAGGAAGGTGGATGCTGTGCCCCGAGACCCTGCTGAAATCATTCCAACCTTGCTCTGCCACATACAAGAGTGTAGCAAACAGGCTTTAAAGTATAAGCATTCGACGGCTTCCCTTGGGATGGGGATGAGTAGAGGGTATCAAGGACCAAACCTGGTCACCACTGAGGATTGTTGCCCGCCCTTTAGTCCTGTGTTAGGGAGGTGTTTGACTGGCAGAGGACATACTTCCTCTCTGCAGCTCACCTGAACAAGCCATTCCCTTCACCCTAGTCATGTGCGTAAGGAGACTTCAGGAGTGCTCAGAGGTGCCCTGTGCTACATGGGGCTCACACCCTCATCCACAAGCGACTCTGCAGGCCCTTCAGAGTCCTTTGTCCCCACTCCACTCCTGGAAAATCTCCTGTGGACTTTTCTTCCTCTGCGCTAGCCTCACCGAAGCTCGGCTACTCTTTGCATGTGAACTTCAAATGGAGGAAGCACCATCATTGTTGCTTTCTGCGATGGCCTGGGGGTATGGAGTGGAGGGTTTCCTCCGTCAAGCATGCGCAGTGTAGCCACTGAGTAACTGGCTTCTTTGTGGGTACCTTCCCAAGTAATGGGGCTTGTGGGTGGTTTCTGTTCTGGGGCTGAGCCGCCCCATAGCTGCTGTCCTGAATGACGGCTCCTATTTTGGACCCCTTGGAACTTGTTGCTGTGGTGATTGTTTCCATAGCAATGTCTGTTGCCCCAGCAGGCAGCTGATGAAATGGCTCCTGAAACTCTGGGGTCCATGCTGAGCCCGTGTCCTCCCAACTCCGTGACTCCTGCCAGGAGTGTTGGGAAACCCTGGGCACACAGTGTATGGTGTAGGCTGTTTTTACGTGGGTTGGTCTGCAGGGGTAGTGACTTCCTGACTTCCTCAGGCTTCATGGAGTTCTTCCTCTGCTCACAGAGTCTTAAAGAGGCATCTCTGCTCTGTAGAGGAGGAAGTCCAAGAAACAGGGCTGGGAGAGGAACAAGAGGCCAGGGAGGGAAGAAATCTTACACCTTCTCAAGGTCTGAGGATGAACACTGCTTAACCAAAGGTTAGCGGAAAGGAAGCCAAGCCCTATCCAAGTCAGCCAGCGGCTGTGACTGTGGCAGGCCAGTACAGGAGCCATGCTGAGCTACTCCATGCTGTATAGAAAGTTCCAGTGTGCCCTGTGGCCAGAAGCCGTACGAGAAATCCCGCTGGGGTGTATTACAGGTCGCTGTATATTTGCGAGTTTATATCTTGCTGTCTAAACTGGCAGGGTTTTTATTTTTCCTGGTGGATACCCAGAAGGTCTTTCCCTCCCTCCTTCCCACTAACAAAATCACATTTGTTGCCTGTATGTGAAGCTGACGCCTGTTTGACGGCCGCTGGGCATCAATGATGATCTGAAGGGAAGCAAGTGGTCACAAAGGTGGCTTTTCTTGGGTACCGCAGTGCCTCACATGGAATTGACTTCATGCTAATATGACTCTTAATTGTGACCGGTGGAAATGAGATTGGTCAGGCCCCAGAAGCCAGTGAGCAACTGCCCAACAGAGGTCTTTCTCTGTTTGAGTTAGCTCCCTTAGGACTTAGAATGTTGGGAGTTTTCACTCGAAGTAATTATAACTCCTGTTATAAGTTTTAGAAGATACAAACTCCTTAGTGTTTGAAAGGTCAGTACTGTCTTGACTTACAAGCAGGTACAAATTTGTCTCTCAGCTCAACACCCCTGACAACAGCCCAAAATGTCAGACTTGACTGTCCAAGCAGATCTGTGTCACAGCCCTTGCGAGCACCTAACTGTGAAACATTTTCAGAGTTGCAGCTTGGGACTGGAGAGGTGGCTCAGTGGTTAAGAGCACTTGCTGCTCTTCCAGAGAGCCTGGTTTCCGTTCGCAGCGTCCATGTTGGGTAGCTCACAACTGCCTGTAACTCCAGCTCCAGGGGATCCAACAATTCTTCTGGCCTCCATGGGCATTGTGTACACACACACACACACACACACACACACACACACACACACACTTCAAAAAATGTAATAAAAACAGCAACGTCAGCACGTCAGCAGTAGTTTCGTGCGCTTTCTTATAAAGGCATGGGGTTGAACTCCTGAGAATCGAAGCGTCCTCCGAGTTTTAACTTCCCTTTGGGGACTGCTCACGATCAGTTTTCCTCTCTCTGCTGTTTATAGCAACTTTTCGTTTTAAACTCTACCCTAAAGAGCTAGTGCTGGCAAACCTTGTTGATGTCAGATGTCCCCTGCTTGGCAGTGGCTGCATGCCCAGACCATGTTCTGAGAATGGCAGGCTGCCTGCTGTATTGCCAAAACTTTCCACAGAGAGTTTTGCAAGGGGCCGGGCGGAGTGCCAGGGAGCCAGGGGGACTGCAGAGACCACAATGGTGCCCTCCTCCCACCTGGTGATAACATTTTAATTCTCTTTGCATAGGTGAAGCTTCCCTCAGGGGAGAACCCAGAATGCAGACCCTCCCGGTGGCCTCAGCTCTTAGCAGCCACCGCACAGGTCCGCCTCCCATCAGCCCCAGCAAGAGGAAATTCAGCCTGGAACACGGGGACAAGGACTTGGACTGTGAAAATGACCACGTCTCCAAGATGAGCCGAATCTTCAGCCCCCATTTGTAAGTTCGACCCTCTTAGGGATTTTGCTTGCTCTGGGCTGGGCTGTGTTTTCACCTTTCACCTTTCACCTTTCACCTTTCTGCCTATCATCACATCATTATGATTTCGTGAGTTATTGATGGAAGACATTGTTTATAAAAGATAGGTGGTGTTTATATGCCAGAAAAGTGTCGAGCTGACTTTAATGACTGGTGCAGAGATGAAATCTTATTTCCTCCCAATTCCAACAACCTCTCACGCTGGAGGGCAGCAGCCCTTAAGGTGAGCTATGGGTACTGTTTGGAAAACTTGGCTTTTACTTGCCAGTTTCCTCTGCTGGCCATTATGCAAATTGATACTGGGTGTCTGAGTACCCGAGGGAAGGTTGTTGCATGGGTGCCCAGTATTGCACGGTGTTGTGACCTGCAACTGGAGGTAGCCTGGAGACGTGGTGAGAAGGCCCCCTGGGTAACAGAGAACCGGGCGGATCCTTGTAGATTGCATGCCCCAGTGTCTTCCTGTCTCTCGTTGTCTTCTTCTTTAAAAAACAAAACAAAAACCCCTCTTTTCTTTCTTTTACTTTTTTAAAAGGTTTTATTTATTTTTATGTGCGTTGGTGTGTTGCCTGCGTGTATGTCGATATGAGGGTCCCAGAGTCACTGGAACTGGGTTACAGGTAGTTGTGAGTCACCATGTGGGCGCTAGAGATCGAGCCCAGGTCTTCTGGAAGAGCAGTGCTCTTAACTGCCTAGCCTTCTCTCCAGCCTAGCCCTTAAACCCATTTTCAACATGAAGAGGCTCTAGCTGGAGTTCTCTGAATCTGTGACATGGTCTGGCTGGCTAAGGCAGTGAATGCAACATCGAGTTTTCAGGACTTGGTGTCTGGGCTGTGGCAGTTCTGTAGCCAGCCCATGTCCCCGTGTGTAAATGAATGGCGTGTAATCACTGGACTTGCTGCCCAGACAGGGCTCACTGGTGCCGGCAGCAGCAGGTGCAGTGCAGGGCCCCTCCTGCAGTCTGTGCTCTGCAGCTGGAGGCGGCCCTGGCCTCTGCTGCCTCAGCCCGCGTCCTCACATGCCAATCTGCCTGCTCCGTTGTGTTCAGTCATAAGACACTGACAGAGGTATTTATCCTCAAATAAATCACTGTAGTGTTAGTCAGAGGCTGAGCCTGCAGTCTGGTGCCTGGAATTTGCTATGCTCAGGAATCCAGCAGCGGAGGCTGCGCAGAACAGCACCCTCTCTCTCTCACTGCCTGGGAGGGACTCAGAGGGCGCTCCTCGCTGAGAGGTCTGGCGTCCATGCTTGTATTACTCTCCCAACTTTCCCAAACCCGAATAAGAGACTTTGACTCTTTGTTTTCTTTTTTACAAGGGAGGGGACGGGAAGACGAGGCAGCCTCGTGACTGTGTAGACTGGGATTGTGCTTTAGTTGAAGCCCTCCTTCTGTGGCTTACCAGCTGTGAGGGGTAGGCCTGGTGTCCTTCTGTCAGATGGCAGCGACTGGGCTAGCAGACTGAGAACCTCAGACTTAAAACAAGTAAATACTTAGGCGGCAGAAGCTACTGTTTTATCATTAATAACCTCGTTGTGCAGATATTGGCTGCGACGACCGCAGAAAACAAGAGTGTGTTGCGTGTTTGAGAATGTGTGTGTCTTAGGCTGGGTGCCCCGTCTCAGACGCCACCTTCTTCTGCCCACGGGGCAGTGCGTGTGTCTTCTGCTTAGACTGTTGTTAGGGTTTAGTGCAGTGCCTGGTATCCAGCTTTATTTGTCTTTTGGGGCTGGATCTTAGGTGACCCACACTGGCCTTGAACTTACTAGGTAGCCTTGGCTAGCCTTGAACTCTGATTCTCCTGCCTCTGCCTTCCCAACTTGGGGTTATAGAAGGTCACCACCACACCCGTCTGGGGTTAACAAAGTTAGAGTGTTAAAACAGCTGAAAAATAATTTTATAACTTCTTGGCGATTGCAGACAAGAGCTTGAAATACTGGTCTATGCTGACACTAAAGGTCTTTGAGCCTATAGGATGGTGAGAGGCACTTTCATGGCAGCGTCGTAGCCCCCAGCACTGTGGAAATGAGAGAAGAATGGTCAGATATGGTGTGCAGCTCCCAATTAGCATCATTGTGCAAAGTTTGAGGGAAAATAGAAAGTGTGCCCTCACTCTGCCAGACTCTCTGGGCTCCCAACGGGTAGGTGTCTTTCCCCATTTTTTTTTATCATAGTAAAAAAACACATATAAATTCTGTGTGCATGTTCATGTATGTGCATGAAGGTGCACATATGTGTAGGTATGTGTGTAGGTATGTCCAAAGATGGACACTAGGTGTTTTCTCAGTCTTGTTCACTCACTTGTTGGTCCTTGGCATGTATGTTGTTTGACTTGCAAATGTGTCTTGTTTGAGGTGTGGCGTGACTCTTCCTTTTCATTCCGAGGCTAAGAGAACAATAAGGTTACTATCTATGGGGTCAGAAGTGATCCTCGAGTATTTGTATCTCGAAAGAGAATTGGAGGTGATTTCGTACGTGTGTGTTTTGGCTTTCTAGAATTTGCTAATGGTGTGTAAACGAAATTCGTCTTGTCTGCTTTATTATTAAGAGGATTGCACTGGTGCTGAGGAGGGCATGTTGTTGAAATAAAGTTTGAGCCACTAGCAAAGAGTGTCTTGAAGATGTGGTTCTCTGCCCCTGTGGCTGTGGCGTGACGCTGTCCAGTGCAGGTCGAGCCAGTGAGTGGTTCTGAAGTACAGTGGGAGCTGCGGGGGAGAACGGGGGTGGGGGGCATCCCTCGGGATTCCTCTAGTGCTTGGTCCTGGTCACCCGACTCAGTTCAACCCAGCTAATTTTCTAGCCAGATTGGTGACAGGGGAAGATAATTACTTCTGAAGAAATGTGCTAAGAACGTGGATGTCGGGGAGTTGGGCTGGTTGGGGCAGGATTACTACCGCGGAGAGGTCAGTGAGTGGCTTTGGTGCAGGCTGTCCTGGGGTATGTGTGTCCACTTTTCTTTTTGCCTATTCACACAGCCCCATGAGTTCTATTTCATCCAGCCTCTCGGCTGTTCCACAGCCCCTCCTTTTTCTCCTAGCCTCATGGCCACTGTCACTGGAAGCCCTGCTTCCTTGGCAAGTGTCACATGGTGATTTACTCTTACTAGGGGTGGGGGATCTCTCCAGTCTTCTGATACAATGTACACTAGCCACAGCCTGGGCTACAAACTCCACAAGAGAGAAAATTTGGGGACTGGGGATGTGACTTAGTGGCAGAGCATTTGATACATTTGTTTCAGTCCCTAGCTCCAGGACTTTAAAGGTTAAATTAAGAAAAATTGAGAGTTGCACGTCCTCAGTGGCCCTAGCTACATTTTAAACTCAGGAGCCACCATGGCCAGCAGTGTTTATTGTGGCAGCCAGCACTAGAGCGCGGCCGTCCTCTTAGGGATCCCAGCCCAGCAGTGTATTTCTAGACACTTGCCATTAAAAGGCCCTGAGTTCCTGTCCATCCGGCACTGCCATTCTGTCCCTGCCCAGTCCTACAGTGTGCACTCCAGATGCTCTGCTCATAAGTGCCAGTCTGAGGAAAACCCTAAGAAGAGGTTTGGTGTGCTTGTGGGTCTCTCTTCATGCTCTTGTGACTCCATACATTCTTGCCCCTCCCCCATCAGTATGGTTTCAATTATCTGCTGTTGTTTGCATTGAATTCTAGATTTTTTTCCTCACCTTTGTTGACTTTATATTATCTTGTTTGTTTTGTATTTTGTATTTTGTGTTTTGAGATAGGGTTTCTCTGGGTAGCCCTGGCTATCCTAGAACTCATTCTATAGACCAGGCTGGCCTCAAACTGAGAGATCCACCTGCCTCTGCCTCCCAAGTGCTGGGATTAAAAGCGTGCGTTACTATCCCACCACCCCACTTTATCTCTAAGATGTTAACCTGCTTGCAGCAGAAACCCTCTTAGAAAGCATCTCTATCCTCTGTGAGCCACCGGCCTTTCAAAAGCAACTCACTTTCCTTTTCCCTACACTGAGCCACAGCTTTTCAGCTCATATGGGCATTGGCAGCAGGTCACCGTGGTGACCCTTCACACCAGCTCCATGTTTGTGTTCACAGCTGTATAGCAGTCCAGGCCCACACACTCCTGAGTTCACTGCTAGTCCTCCTGTGTATGACCCTTAAGGTAAGCCCCAGCAGTTACAGAGGAATGCCGCCTGGAAGGCTCTGTAGTAGTTCCTGTAGGCTTTGCAGTGGGGCTGTGCTAAGCCTCTGGCTTTGGGAAGGGTTTTGGCTGACCAGGCAGTGCTGAGCAGTAAGCAATGCTGGGTTCAGCTGTACCAGGATGTACAGGTGAACGTGGGCATTACCACCTGGGAGTTAGCCACCTGGGAGGGCAGGAGTGTTTATGGAGTGCTTACCCAGGGCTAGTTCTGTGTTAGACACCCAGAATATTCCACCTCAACAGTAGACATGACCTTTTTTCACCATAGGTTGACCCACTCTCCTGCCTTCCTGCCTGCCAGCTTATTTGAGTTGATTTTTGTTTGTTTTGTTTGTCTGTTTGTTTTAAAGAAGCATACATGGAGGGGACAGGAGAGATGGCTCAGTGGTTAAGAGCACTGACTGCTCTTCCAGAGGTCCTGAGTTCAAATCCCAGCACCCACATAGTGGCTCATGACTATTTGTAATGGGATACTGGTGTGCATGAAGACAGAATACACACACACACACACACACACACACACACACACACACCCATTCTGATGACTTGCACATGGCTGGCACACACTGACAGTGACTTCTGTGTTGGGTTCTGTGACACCTCTGTGCAAGTGTGCTTCAGTGGGATTCCCTTTTGATCACCAGGATATCTGTGAAATAGCCACCCTAGCCTCTGAGCAGGCAAACCCCAGGGGCTCCTACTGGAGTCAATGCCACGTTGAGCCCCTTGTCATTCCTACGAGCTGCTGTCCTGGTGTGCAGTCTGCCCTCCATGTTCTTATGACCAGCTGACCTTTCCCCACTTCTGACTTAGGCAGATCTGGTGGGGCACTTTGTACCGCGTGGGCCTTTTTTCTCTTTTTCTATCTTCTTCCCTTAGGGATCCACTGGGTGTTTACTCTTCTCTCCGTGGGGTGAGTGAACCCCAAACTGAGACTCTGTTGCTGTGTGAGAAGGTTGGAGAAAGTGTTTGAAGGGTCAGGCATTTGATGGGAGAAGTGGATCACTGGCTAGGATGGGGTTCATGGCTCCCTGTGGGTTTGTTCACTGGGGCAGGGGATCTAGCAGTGCCTACCCTCTGCTTCACAGAGCCTATAGTTCTGATTGTCCCACAAAGGCTCACTGTGCACCCTGACTTGTTCCCTGAGGCGACCCTGCTTCTTGTTCCCTGAGTCCCTTTGGTCCCAGTGTGTGCTACCAACAGGCTTTTCCCCAAGAGCCAAGGGAACAATCCTGTGTCTCATTAAAATCGAACTCAGAGGAGATCGAGCAGTTGGGTACATGTTGCTTCCTTAACTCAGCTGCTGAGACTGGAAGCCAAGGAGCCATCAGGGGGCAGCTGGTCTGCTGAGGTGCTCTGTAGAGGATGTGGATGTCCTGTCACTCAGCATGATGGCCACTGCTAGAGAAGGCTTCTTTCTCTGTGTCAGCAGCCATTGAGTGTATTGTACGCCAGCTGGGCATGCCCTTGTCCTGGTCTCTTATTCTGGGGTGTCGGCGTTCTTGTTCTCCCCCTTTCAAGACAGCAGCATGGGACCTCTGTGACTCTGGGGCCTCTGGCTGGTGACAGCTGGGACAGGCTTTCCTACCTTCCATCCCAGCAATGCCTTACAGTGGTACCTGTGGCGCACCTGAGTCTTAGTTCTGTCCCGAGACTTTATTGTTGCCCCTTTTGGACAGATTGAAGTTTCAGGACAATTAAAATGTAATTGCTGGTACTTTGAGAGGTGACAACTGCTTGTGATGGCCCCACCCACAATGGCCGGCCCCTCCCATATCAGTCACTAATTAAGAACATGTCCTACAGGCTTGCCTTATGGAGGCATTTTTCTCAATTAGAGTTCCCTCTTCTCAGATGGCTCTAGGTTGTGTCAAGTTGACATAAAGCTATCCAGCACACCCTCCTCCTCCCCCTCCTCCTCCCCCTTCTTCTTCTTTTCTTTTCTTTTCTTTTTTTTTTTTTTTTTTTTTTTTGAGGCAGAGTCTCTCCCTGAACCTGGAGCTCACCAGTAATACCAGTATCCCTGGTGTTTAAGGGACTATTTTACAGCTGAGATCTTAGTGTCCCCCGCCACACACACACACACACACACACACACACACACACACACACACACACACACCCGAAACTCAGAAGCCAAGATGCTAAGTTGGGATCTTTTCTTCTTTCTCACTTGCATGTGTGTGACTTGCAAAACAGAAATTAGAAGAGAGCCTGCGTCCTTAAAAAAAAAAAAATGCTTCTTGATAGAGAAGTGTGAGCTGGGGCTGGTTTGCCTGAGGTTAACTGTGCCTTAGTGAGAGCTGGGAACCGGCCTGAGCTGTGCTACTTACAGTTGAGTTTTCATAGAGACCTGAGTGGTTGTGACCACGCCCCTGTGGACGGCCTTTGCTAATGAAGTGCGGTACCTTTAAGTAAAGGTCACAGGCCTGACCTGGGCTGTGTGGGTTTCTTGTTTGTGAGGCTGGAGGCATTTTCTCATTTTCACAGTTGAGCTGAAAACAAAGGCCGCCTTATCCTAGCAGGGAGCTGCTCTCGGAGAGCTGACGTCAGCCTTTTCCCAGCAGGCATCGTCTCTGCCTTAAGAGTCTCTGCAGAGAGCTGCTCAGGCAGGTCACCATCTTGCTCCTGGCATTTTTCTGGCTGAATAACGAATAACACATGAAATGAAGAAATGCCAAGGGTGTCAGGAGCCAGGGGACAGAACAAAAGCACTGCCAACCAAGTCCATTCTAGGCTGTGTGGGGACTAGCCAGCTTTGAGGCTGTAGTCTGTCCTGGGGGTTACAGAAGTGGGCCAGCTCTTTGGGGAAGGGGGACTTACCAGGAGCTGCTGGAAGGCATGCAGGGTCATACTCTAAAGGGACGAAGTGAAATCAGAAAAGCAGGAGCGACACAAGTCAGAGGTATTTATTCAGAATTAGAAGTTCCCCTCCCCAGGCCCCAAGGCAGTCAGCTGGGGACACAGATCACGGCTGCTTGGAATACAGACGTTAATCTGGGCATGGCCTGGTTTATAGAACTCTCCTTACTGGGACACAACGCCAGCTTGTCCTGAAGTAAAGTGTTGTTCTCGTAGGTCCCTGAAAGATCCAACTGAGGCAAGAGGAGAGATAAAGAAACTGTGGAGGGCGTGGCCAGGGTGTGTGGAGAGGCAACTCCTCTCCTCTGAGATCTCCCCACTCGCTGGGCCTCACCAGGCAGGAGGAGGCTGGTGGCGCTCTGGTGTTGACCAGGGCACTTGTCTCCTGCTTTGCTGTATTGTTCGGTTGAAGCACTTTTTATTTTTATTATATTTCACGGTGTCTCCTGAGCATACTCATAGAGCTTAAAACGCCCCTGGGGTCCGGTGACAGAGAGGAACCTGCCCCAGGAGGACCTCAATTCCGGATCCTCAGCTCCTGGCTGGCTCAGCTTTTCGTTGCTCCCCTTGAAGAGACCCAAGATGGCACTAGGATGCCAGGCATAGTGGTGTGTGCCTGTCACCCCAGGACTTGGGAAGCTGAAGCAGGGAGTCGGAGAGTCCCTGGCCAACCTGGGCTACATAGCAATAGTCTCCAGCCAAAGAAGGGAGGGTGGGACGATAATGGATCACACAGGAACAATTTCAGCACTGGGTATTACGGGAGTCTATAGGCTCTCACTGGGTCACCTGAGGAGAAGCAAGTTCAGGGGTTCAATCATTGCTGAGGGTGTCTGTTATTGGGGCTACTGTATCGATACATGGAGGAATGCCAATGCACTTTTCCAGGTTCTGTGTCAGACACGGTTTTTGGCCCAGAGTTTCTCCAAGGGAAAGAACTTTGGGGGCTGTGGTAGTCTGACTTGTGATCCTTCAAAATTCACGTGTTGAAGCCCCTCTCCTCCAGTATGACGGTCTATGGGGCTGATGTGGTTAGATGAGGTCAGAAGGGTGAGCCCCGTTCAGGTGGGGTTAATGCCCTGGTAAGAAGAGACCATAGCACACTGTTCCTTCTTTCTGTATGAGGACTCAGAAGAGGACTTCGGGCTTCGATGAGTTGCTAACAATGCTGTTCACTGGTCCTCCAGGGACTGCCGTTAGATCTGTTGTTGATTGACCATGGAGCATAGCACCTCTCAGAGACATGGCCCGACATAATGAACAGCTGATTTCAGAATTCCATTGTAAACTTTCAGACCCTCAAAGCCTAACTTTCAAAGTGAAGTGACGGGGTTGGGGATTTAGCTCAGTGGTAGAGCGCTTGCCTAGGAAGCGCAAGGCCCTGGGTTTGGTCCCCAGCTCCGGGGGGGGGGGGGGGGGAGGGAAAAAAAAACAAAAAAAACAAAGTGAAGTGACTGGGTAATTCCCTGATATAAAGGCAGCAGAAGGGGAAACAGGAGATAACGACTCTTGAGAACTAATCCACTTCCCTGAGAACTACCACAGTCTCTGGAGAAGGAAATCAAATCTTCTTCAGGACCACCATGTCATAGCTAGTTTTGGAGTCTGGCGACAGATAGTGTCTACGTGTGGCATCTATTGTTATCTTTGTGCTTCCAGGCTCTCTCCTTCTTGTTGCATTGATCCTATAAGTGATGCCATGCAGACTGGGGCTCACATTGCCACTGTACATGGGAGAGTCTCATTGCTTAGGTATGGTGACAGCTGGCCAGTCACACAGATCTGCCTCCCTTTGTATGTGCACCCCATGTAGGAATTTCTCCATGTGACACTCCTCCATATTCAGCACTGACAGAGCTTTCTACTTACCTCAAAAGTCACCTCCTGTCTCCTGCCCCATCCCCACATTGTACTCACTGTGTGTGTTGTGCTGACATTGTCTGCTGATTCTTTGCCGTGTTGGCATTGGCCTGGGTCACCCTGTAGACCCCACCCCCATGTAAACCTCATTTCTGGGTCAGGTTTCTGAAGTATTTGTCTCTGTGGCTCTTGGTCAGCTATGGGAAATTACTGTGCAGATCCGAGTCCCCAGGCTATAGCCTGCCTCAGGGTCTCACTTGGCCTTACTTGAGGACTCCTGAGCTATTCAGAAGCCCCTCGTCCAGAGATGGCAAGTTAGCAGTCTTCACTGGACACTGTGAAACTTGAGGTAACTGTGCTTCTCTCTGCCCACTTCTGATTGTTCGCCTACACCAGGCTGGGCCTTGTTCAGTCAATAGCTGTGTACCTAGTGCATTGTCACATAATCCTTGGGCCTAGGTCATTCTTGGAATAAGAATGGGACAAGAAAAGAGACCTTGAAGCTCTCTTCCTTTTGGTGGAGTTGAATTTTAATCCCACCACTCAGAGGCAGAGGCAGGCAGATCTTTGTGAGTTCAAGGCCAGCCTGGTTTACATAGCTAGTTAGGTACTGTCTTAGGTAGCATTGCCTAGGGTCCCTCCTGTGTTCTGCAGCCATGATGCTCATTTCCATACCAGAACGGAGTCAATTACAACTCCCCTGTCTCCCCTCTTCCCTGTACCCCATCTTCCAGAACAGAAATCCCTGGGTCCCCTTGGACTTGTGACAGCCCCTCATTCAGCCTGCGTCATGGACCTGCTCGGTATCAAGCATCCTTATCCTGGAGTTGACTCTGGTTTCTGTGTGAATAAAATGCCTTTTTTTTGTCATCCTTCTGTTTATCTTTCTTTTTTTTCTGCTACTGGCACCAGGCCTGGTAGGTGTGAGGTGTGTGGGAACCAGGGATTGAGTATGGTGGAGTGAGGAGTGCTGGTGTGGTCCAGGAGTCACAGACCAGCAACACAATCAGACATCTGAGATAAAAAGAAGGGAAAGGCCTGTACATGTGGCTGGAGAGATGACTTGGTCATTAAGAGCTTTGACTATCTTTCTAGAGGACCGGGGTTCAATTCTCAGACCATGTGACACTCCCTTTCTGGCCTCTCTGCATGGTATACATACATGTGGTTTATATACATGCATGAATACTACATACATGCAGGCAAGCACTCATACACATTAATATTTTTTAATCTTAAAAAAAAAAAGTAGACACTCTCATCTTGGGAAAACCAGCAGGTCTGCACTCACAGGTCCTTCATACTCGACACCAACCCCTCCCTCAGGACTCCACTTTCCAGTAGATTCACTGTGTTCATTTATTTGAATGGCAGCTCAGGACCAGTGTCAGCCACTGCTTACCTTCCTACCCTCCTGCTTTGGGTCATGCTTGGTCATGTGTTTCTAGGCAGAGCTGCAAGTGATGAATACTGGACCCTCCGAGCCACCAGGAGCTGCCCCTTCACTCCTGCCCCTCGGTGAGCCAAGCTGAGCTTGGCCGATAGGTCTTCTCCAGAGCCTGTGTGTGCAATACCACTGGGTCTGTCCATGGGCTGTGTCTGTCCCCTTGACTTCAGAATAAAAGCCACACTCCTTCTATGACCTTCAAGGATGGAGGAGCCCATTTCGGCAAACTGCCTTCCCAGTAAGCACCTCCCTGGACTTTCATGGAAACGCTGTGGTTAAATTTTAAAAGAATTCACGGAAAGCTCCTTCGTCCCTCACTTCCAGGCCAGCTAAGCATGCGTGTGACAAGCAACTCTGACACAAGTCAGGGCCAGTACACAGGGTGGCTGTGATCCCCTTTGTGACCTCCACCCTTTGAACCCATTGTCTATGACATCTTAATGCGGTCATTTTCTGCTCTTACCTGGGCTGGCTCTGGTGGTGGTATCCTTGAGGACTCCTGGCAGAGAGATCTCCATACATTCCACAGCCTCAACTTAAAATCAGGTTGTTCTAGTCTGTCTGTCCAGCATTTACCCTTCCCACCCATCCCCATGTCCCCACCTGTGACACTCTATATTCTGAAGAGCGTTTACCCTGTGACTCGCCAAGGACTGAGCAGGCTGTGACACCTTCCTGTGCCTCTCAGCTGGTAACCGCCCCTCGACCCCAGCCCTTTTGTTTACTACCCACGCAGATGGTGGTCAGCCCTCAAGCAGCTGGGTGGGACTCGTGGCTTCTTTTCTCTTAGTGCTCTAAATATGCTTTTTCTTAAGTTTATTCATTTTTTGTAATTGAAGTTTTTGGGGAAGGATGCAGTCAGAAACATGTTGCTTCAGAGATTTTTATATAGGAGAGCTGGTCTAGAAAGGGTTTGGTGGTAGGTTTTGGTGCTAAGGGACCCAGGAATTGTCCTGGAGGGTCAGTGCCCATGAACTCTCCGACTGAACCAATAGCAGGCGCTGCTTGTTCATCAACACCAGGGTGATACTTTCTCCAGATCAACCCCTCATGAAGTAAGGATGTGGCTCTCAGTCCACAGAGCCACTAGGGCTGATCTGGGCACTTTGGTTTTAGGTGCCTGAGAAGACACTGCACAGTGCCAGGCCAGGGTGGGAGAACAAAATTCAACATCCAGAGTACAGTTTCTACCGAATGTACACTCCCTTTACATCACGGGGAAGTTGAGGACCCTCTGCATAATACAAAGGGATTTAGGGCTGGTGTGCGGTCACCGTATGGGGGAGGCTGAGCTCTCAAAGAGGGCACAAGGGAAAGCCAAAGAGAGAGGTCTTGAAGGAGGGAGTGGGTTTGGAGGTCACAGCAGTTGAGATGCCAGGGTAAATTCAGCAGCTCACCTCTGCCCTAGGGTGGCTCACCTGTGCTCCAAAGGCCACTCTCTCCAGCCAGCTAGTTAGACGACAGTTTAACTTAAACAGGCAAACAAACTCCCAAAACAGTGCTTTGATTTATTTGTGGCAAAGGTTTCTTTTCCTTCCTAACCCAACCAAAATAGATTGTTTTCCTGTAATGATAGTCAGTTGTTTACCTATTGATAACTCACTTGAAGCTCAGGTTAATGGCTTCCTCCCTCCTTCTTTGTCCCTGCCCTGCTGGAGATGAGACTTGGTTAGACAAGCTCTGAGCTCTAACCAACTCTCAGGTGGGGTCAGTAGACTGAAAGCAGGAAACGTGGGCATGCGTGTAGTAGGGGAAATGTGTGCATGTGTGTACTGGGGGAAATGTGTGCGTGTGTGTACTGGGGGAAATGTGTGCGTGTGTGTACCAGGGATCTTGAATTTCTAACAGCAGCAGCAACAGCACACTTGATAGGTAACTGATCTGGTGGTGGCTGCTGCTGCTGCTGCTTCTCCTTTCATCCTCCTCCTTCTCCTCCTCCTCCTCCTCCCTCCTCCTCCTCCTCCTTCTTCCTCCTCCTCCTCCTTCTTCTCCCTCTGCCCCCTTCTCCTCCTCCTCCCTCTCTTCCCCTCCCCCTCCTCTTCCTCTTCCTCCTCCTTCCTCTTCTCCCTCTTCTCCCTTCTTCCTCCTCCTCTTCCACCATCACTACCTCCTTCTCTGTCTCCTCCTCCTCCTCTTCTTCTCCCTCTTTCCCCTCTCCTCCTCTTCCCCTCCTCCTCCCCCTCTTCCTCCTCTTCCTCCTCCTCCACTTTTTTCCTCCTCTTCCTCCTCCTCCCCTCCCTCCATTACCACCTCCTTCTCTGTCTTTTCTTGTTGTTGAGAGAACAAACTGGCTTTAGATTCACTACGTCGTCAAGGGTGTTCCAGTCCGTCTGCCTTCACCTCCCTAGTACTGGGGTGACAGGCACACCATCACACCTTGTTTATCTGTTGAAAATTGAACACAAGTCTTCATTCATGCTGGGCAAGTGTCCTACCACCTAAGTTATAGCCCTTGGATGGTCTCAGGACTTTGGGCTTGTTTGCCACTGTTTTTTTCATGGGGCTGTAATCTGCTGCATGGGTGTGAGCATGCTCCCCAGTGCTGGGAGGGGGCAGGGACAAGGACATTTCTCCTGAGATTTCCTCCGTCTGCCTCAACTTTCCTTTCTTTAAAGATTGCAGACATTGGTGTGGTCAGGGTGTCTGGGGTTCGCAGGCCTCCTTGCATTCCCTACCCTCTTCATGTTGTGCTCCCATTTTTCTGAATATGGACTTTGTGGGTCGGAGGGGACCCATTTGGTGTCTGATAACCTAAGTGTGCCCACCCCTGCTCAGCATCTCCCCAGCAATGACTACATCTGTGAGAGTTGGCGTCCTCACTCAGAGCCCTGCAGCTCTCCTGGTGTGCCTGCTAGCCATGTGTAGTCTGTGACTGACTGTCCTGCACGCTCTGTCTTCTGAAGTCTTTCAAGTATTTACCTTTTAGGCTATGGCGATACTCAGTTGGTAGCATTCCCGGAAACATGTGAAAAAGCTGGTTGAGGGGGTGCACACTATAACCCCAGTGCTGGGGAGGTGGTTCCCTGGAGCTGCCTGGCTGGTCAGCATAGCCTACTACTCGAGTGAAAAAGACACTATCTTTAAAAAGAAAACAAAAAACAAAACCAAACCAAAACAAAAGCCAGCAGCAGCAGGAGCAGCAAAAACCAAATCCAAGGTTGATGGCCCAAGGTGAACTGAACTGCACTGGAGCCTGACCTCTGTGCCGGCATACACACGTGTCACACAACCCCCGCCCCCAACACATGGCTAGGACAGGGTGACAGTGACCGTGGTAGAACACTCTCATGATGGAATGAAGGAGCTGTATGTGTGGACCTCTGAGGTCTGTTCGCCTGTGCTCTTCCTGATTGCATTCACATTAGAGGGGGCGGGAGCTTGGGATTAGCCCTGGGTAGGGAGGTGGGGAGTGGAGCTGAGGGCTGAACAGGCTCCTCACCCCTTCGAGAAGGGGTGGATCTGCATCTCAAGGTCTCCTTGGCTGCCAATGCCTCTTTCCCATCCAGGACTGTCCTGCCGAGCTGAGCTGGGAGTGTGTCTCTTGTTGGGTATCCTTAGTAAACGCTGAAATCAAAAATGAAATTGTTTTTATTTAACCATTTTACCAGATGTTCCCTTGGGCTTGATAGATGCAGCCTTTACTAGAAAGTTGCACTCCTGAGACACGGTGTTATGGACACGGTTGCTATAGACAGTGACAGTTGGCAGGTTGGCCTTTGCATCTTTTTTTAAATGTGTTTTCCTCCCACAAGCAATGTTCTTTCATTGGTGCCCTTTCATCTTCTGGGCTACAGGTCTGGCTTATGAGAGCCTACCAGATATAAACGCTGTTCTGTTGAGGTGTGAAAGGGGCCAGCAGGCCCATGCATGTTGCAAGTAAGCCTCCTTAGGATCTGAAGGAAGCAGCAGCCAGGTGACTCCCCTAGAAACGGAGGCCGCTGTCCTGGTATAGGGTTCAGAAATCTACAGATCTTACCAGGGCTAGCTGGGTCTGAAATGCTGGCCTTCAGCACTTCTAATGGAACACCCCTCAGGTGGGGTTTGTGAGGAGGGCAAGAGGACCAGAGAACCCACAGAAGCTGAATTGCAGGCCTGTCCCCTCCCTCCTGCCTCGCCCCTTCCTGCCAGCATTTCCTTTGGCCAAGTTGTAGAGTTTGCTAAAAGCCTGATGTTACGGAAGGTAGGGAAACAAAGAAAGAGGAAGTGGCTAGCTGTAATTCTGACAGCAGATCTGTTTTCTCTGAAAATGGAACTGCAGCGATGCATGCAACGTTCTTGGCAGGCGGCACTCTGTAAATAACGCCTCCCAGGAGTTCCCAGCCTCTCCCAGGCCCGCAGGAAGCTTCCCCTGCAGCGCGGGGCAGGCAGCCCCGCACCTCACACCCTCCTCCCGGGGACTCTTATTCTGACGGGGTGCGCGCGCCTTGCCTGCCAAGTTTGTGAGGCCCCAGGCCTTCTTGTGGGAGGACGCTGGGCTGTCTTCATGCTCCTTGGCAATGATTAAAGTGAGGTTAGTACCAAAACCCCCTTTCATTTTATTCCCTTATCCTGCCGTTTTCAAAGCAGATGGCCCCGCTGTATTTTCAGCTGTAATTAATTTAAGCTGGGGGAGGCAGAACTGATGGGCGCAGCAGGGATGTTCCTTGGGTCCCTGTCTCCTGGCCACCCGCACCTTGTCCCAAGCTGAGCCCTGTAATCACCAGATCCCCCTGCTAGGGTGAGGGAGCTGTCACAGAATGGAGTGTGGAGGGAGCTGGCAGGATTAAGGAGCACCCAGGTTCAGGTGAGGCTGTCACATGACAGCGTCTAGTTGGAGGGGAGCAGATGCTGGGGTCCCCTGTTCCTTCTCAGCCCCGACACCGAGCTTCTGCTTCTGCTCTCAAGTTTATTCATAAGAGAAGATAATGAGAAAAGTACTTGGCAAAGTCTAGAGGCTCTGACCTCAGCCGCTTCCTCCTGGATACTCCACTCAGGTTCCCTTGTCGCTCAACATCAGCCAGCGACCTCTTACCCTCCCAGGGTCTGATAGAAAATGCTTTTGTCCCAACTCTGGGGAACTTGCACAATAGTTCTACCAAGCTCTACCCTCATCTACTCTGAGACTTGCGCCCTGCCCAGCTAAAGTGCATCACGACTGGCCTCTGGGAGCCTGGGGAAGGGACCTGCGGATTGGAGTGCCCTTGTTGTAGGAGTCGTGCAGACACACTGAGGACTTGGTCCCACCACATACTGCTGCCATACAAGTGGTAGCTATTACTGTTAACATTTAGCCACCCTCTGAAGACTTGAAGCAATTGTTCTGGGCTCATAGTGAGAAATGAGAACCACAGTTATGTGGCTGTGAGTCTCCCAGAAGCTCACAGCTGATCGCAGCCACTGTCCCCACTGTCTTGTGTCCTGGTGGCTGGGAGGAGGGTGTGCACTAACTTCTGTGGGGTCTGATCACAGTGTTCGTGAGTGTCATTCTTACAACCTAGGAAGGCCGTCTTATGAAGGCTTATCAGTTCTGTGCTCAAGGACCAGATCTGTGCTCCTGGCAACCTTCCTTTGGTTTCTCTGTAGTAAGGAGTGGCATGTGAGTGAGAGACACGTTCTAGAGACCCGACCTTCTGATGTTCTTTCTGCTGGTGATTTGTCAGAACTCCTAAGGACTGAGTGTTAGACTGAGAGCCACCCTGTGACCCAACAGCTCCTCTTCTGGGAATTTACCCAGAATAATTGAAAGTAGAGTGTACTGGGTTCGAACACCTAGACTCACGGTGGCTCTGTTCACATAGTCAAGAAGTGGGAACAGCACAGAAAAATGCCCATTAATGGGTGGGTGGCTAAAAGCGTGGGTCTCCACGTTACAGTGGAGTACATTCAGACGTAAAGAGGCAGAAAACTCTAACATAGACTCACACACATGGCTGAGCCATGAGAATTTGCTAAGCAAAATAAACCAGAGTCAAAACAATGATGGTACACTAACTGACTTATTACAAGGCCTCTAGCATGGAGACCGGTTGGCTCACCCTGAGGGAATGGGGCGTGGCTGTTCCCTGGACTGGCTGACCTGGGGTATTAGTGCGTAGTGGGGGCAGTGGAGAACTCACGGAGCTGGGTGGTGGGAAATGGTTTGTGGAGCTGTGCGAATGAATGCTACTGGACCACATCCTTAAATATGGTATTGCAGGGGCCGGAGAGACAGCTCAAGAGGCTGAAGCTCTTTCCGAGGACCAGAGCTCAGTTCCCAGCACGCACATGGTAGCTAACAACAGCCTGTAATGCCAGTTTTAGGGGATTCCATACCATCTCATGCAGGCAAACCCTTATACACGAAAATAAATCTAAGGAAAAAATTAATGGTATTATATCCCTTACCATTTGGTTCAACTGACAAACACTTATGAGTGTCCCGGGGAAGCAGCGTCTAGTGCTGAGGGATGGGAAGACAGCTCTGTCCACTGCTGGACCCCCTCGTGCACAGGTGAAGTCTAAGGACTCCAGGGGCAGTGACTTCAGTTGAACGGATTCTGAAGAGGAACCGTAGCCATCTGGCTTTTGGAAGCTCTTGGCAGAGTGGACAGGTTAGGGTTTGGAATCCTCTATATGGCTCTAGGGCAAATGCTACCCAACAGAGCAGGAAGTCAGGTTCCATGGTTGTCGCTTTCCCTAGTCAGAGCTCCAGGGTAGCTCGAAGGAAGATGTAACAGCTGGGGCAGTGCTTAGATGTGAGTAACCACCCAGGAAAGCAAAGTGCACAGCTCAGGGAGAGAGAATTCTAGATGCTGACGAAGGCCTACTGTCCTATCAGTAATGGGGTTGAGACAAGAAAACCTTAAATTGGAGGCCAGCTTCAGCTACATAGCAAGATCCTGAATGGCAGTCGGGAAGGGCAGTTTTGTGATTGAGAGAGAGATGAAGCAGGCCTTTAGTGATGGCCTCTGTGTTTATGAGGATCTTCTAAGATTGGGTGGTGGTGGCCATGACTTTAATCCCAGCACTCGGGAGGCAGAGGCAGGCAGATCTCTGAGTTCAAGGCCAGCCTTGGTCTACAGAGCGAGTTCCAGGACAGCCAGGGCTACACAGAGAAATCCTGTCTTGAAAAGAAGAACGGAAAAGTCTTGAGTCCTAACCAGCCTAACCAGTTGCTAGCATGCTGGGGTATTTCCAAGGACCAGGGTAATTCTCAAAACCCATCTTTCCTTACAGTAATTTAAAGCTCATTGCTAAATTCTATAGATGTATTAAAAGAAAGAAAGTCCTTCCCTTCTCCAGTTTTTGGAAAGATGGAGCTCAACAAGGACAAGCCAGGCACTTGGAGGCAACCATGGACCTTAAACATTGAGGGTCTGTGTGGTCCAGATGGAAGGCCTTTGGACCCTTCCTTTATTGGTAGTGCAATATGGAAACCATGGTAAATGTCGAACAATCTCCTCTCGGGGGGAAATCTCACTGCCCATAGTAGAATCTCAATAGCTAAGGTTCATGGAGCTCGCTCTACGGTAGGTTAACGGCTGATTTTTGTTGCTGTTATTCTTGGTTATAGTTTGTAATTTCTGAGGCCAATCAGGGTTATAGGTGACCTGAGAAGAAAACCTCCTTCATGTATGTGAGTACACTATTGCTGTCTTCAGACACACCAGAAGAACCCATTACAGATGGTTGTTGAGCCACCATGTAGTTGCTGGGACTTGAACTTGGGACCTCTGGAAGAGCAGTCAGTGCCCTTATCCACTGACCCATCTCTCCAGCCCTCCTTTCTGGTTTTTATTCAGTGTTGAATCAATGTGTGAAAGACCCCACAGAGTAATTCGGAACCTGTCACCACCAGCCACAGACGGTGTACAGGAGGTGGCCATGCGTAGTGGGTGTGCACTCGTGGGAACTCCACACGTGTACGGGAATGCAGAGGGTCTGCTCCAGAGCGAGTCACGGGTAGAGCTGAATTGAAAGGAAGGTTTCCATATGACCTCTCCTTTCTTCTCAGATTGTTATTTTTAATTTATGTGTGGGTGTTTGGTTTGTATAGTACCCACAGAGGCCAGAAGAAGGTGTCAGATTCTGGAACTGGAGTTAACATGGCTGTGGGCTGCCATGTTGGTGCTGGGAATTGAACCGCAGGCCTCCCCTTCTTATGGGACACAAGCATAGAGCACCACAGGCCTGGGCTAATCCTCATCTGTCATGCATTCTGGTCTGCAGTTCAGAGATTACCACTGTGCTGAGGGAGCCAGCCCTTCCCCAGGGGGTCCCCTGGCTCCCCTACAGTGATGTCCAGTACCAGGTACTGCTGTGGGACAACTAGTTATGGAGTGTGCGGTACTGCTGATGGGCTGGTGTCTGTTGCAGAGACCTGACAAGGCCGGCAGGGAAAGAAGGAATAAAGTTTCTCAGTTTTTCCAAAAGGAAGATGTGGCATAGAGACATGGCCTCTGGAAGCAACCTGTCACCCACTGGAAGGCAGGCTTTGTGCTGAAGCTTTTCTGTTCTGAGCGGCTTGCCTGAGGAAGGAAGTCACATCTCACCAGCCATCTGTGCAGCCCTCTTTGTGGCTGCTGCATGCGTGTGTGCCCACTACACACCTTGGATAGGGTGAAGCTTCTAAATAGCGATTTGCTGCAAACGTATGGAGGGAAAACTAGGAGTGAGCATTCCTAAGATTTAGCATGAAGCCCTGAAAGACCTTGTAGCAGCACAACAGTGGGGAGTGTGGCTGACGGTTTCCAGACCTTTCCTCTCTGGTGGAATTGTCATGGCAGGTTACCCTCCTAGAGTTTCTCCTGGAACCCTGATGGAGGTGCTACCCTGTCTGCCTGGCCTTATGGTGCTGATTCCTTCCAAGAATAGCTTTGCTTCTTGAAAGCCAGTTCATTTACAAAACTTCCTGGTGCTGTGCAAAACACTGGCTGGTCTGACTCTGGTTGTGTCCCTCCTGGTGGCTGGAGGGACTGTCTCTTCTCTCCTGGTCAGCCGTGACCTTCCTAAGTGCTGGGAGCTTTGGACCTGCATACTCTGCAGGAAGCTGAGGGTAGGAGATGGAGGCAGGGAAGGCGGGCTCCAGGTAGGTCTGGGTGAACTCCGGTGAACTGCGGTGAACTGGTGCTGGACGGTGAACTGGTGCTGGACGTCTGGCTCGTTCCCAGCCTCTTCCTCGCCCTATTCTTCAGCCTTCCTCTCAGTGGTCCCAAGTCCTCCCTAAAGGGTACCAGTGTAAAGCCAGCCCAGTGGTGCCTGTCACTGGGTGGAGAGGGAGTGCTCTAGAGGTTCTTTCTGCCCATGGCAGATGTGGCCGCTGCATTTCGGCAGGAAGAGCCTGATGCTTTCCATCCCTCTCTAGTTTGAGGACTGCTTAATGCCAAAAACATGATAGTGGTTGTACTTTTTAGTATCATTCATTGAGAGACTGCATAATGACGAAAACAGCTGTACACCCAGGAGCAGCAGGGATCTTAAATGAACATTTATTAATCTCAGCAGCATCCCCATTCATTAGCATCTGAGTGTGCATGTGCACAGCACATGGTCTGTGGGCTCTGTAAACCGTGCTTGG
This sequence comes from Rattus norvegicus, assembly GCF_021556685.1. Taxonomy (NCBI): domain Eukaryota; kingdom Metazoa; phylum Chordata; class Mammalia; order Rodentia; family Muridae; genus Rattus; species Rattus norvegicus. The sequence goes on along the minus strand of NC_141537.1, from coordinate 149,945,728 downwards.
CGTGCACATGGGTTCTTGGCCCATTTGTGTGTAGTCCCTCGGGGCTTGTGGCCACAGGCGGACCAGCTCTTGCTAACATGGGGACTGCATGGTGTTCCACCCCTAGTCTCATGGCAGACCTGATTCTCAGGCTTCCGTTTCTTTCTGTTGTCTCAGCTAATGATGTAAAGCACATGCAGGCAGTTCTGGTCTGGGGGAACTGGGGCTGGAGTCAGAGTGGAGCCCGAGTATGAGGCCCAGACCGGGTAGGCTGGGAGAGCTTGGTTTATGAGAGCCACCGTGGATTCACCTGGTTATTTCATATCTTTTTAGGAGATGGGGGTATGTGGCCTTCTGGACAACATGAGGGAAAGAAACTAACTTCTTGAACTGTCCCCATGGTTTGCATTGGGAGGAAGATGAGCAGGAGACTGCCTCAGTGGAGCAGTGCACTGTGCCTTCAGAGAGAAGTGCTTGTAAGAGCCCTGCTGTCACTGGGACAGGAGGAAGTGAAGTGTATGGTGACAAGTCTCTATACTCGTATGGAATTGCTTCTCTCCCTTAATTGAGGCTTGCACTTCAGCTTTCAGGAGCCTTTACCTGGGTGCTGTAACCCTGTGGCTGTTGGTCCCAGCTCCTAGGTGTCTTTGCCTGTTACCTTGCTCTTGTGGGATGCAAGTGGCCGCTGAGCTGCTGAAGGGGCCAGGAGAGCAAGGTGGTGGTGGAGGGGACATCACAACACAGTCAGGCTCCTTCCTGACTCCTGGGCTCAGTCATGTATTAAAGGGTCACAACATTAGGAAGGTTGACTCCAGTCCTCATCAGAAGAGTGGCAGGGGTATGTGGCTCAGGCTGTTCTACCTGGCTGCCTTTACCTCTGGCTACAGGAGGTGACTCTCCCAGGTCATTGGAACCCCTGCACTGTCACCTGCCTGCTCTGGGACTTAGGCAGATCACTGACTGGCCTTGGCCCCCTGGAGCAGGCCCTGGCTCAGCGCATAGCATGTGTTATCTGAGGGCCAGTGAGGCTTACACTGCCTGCTTTTCTAAGGCTCTAGAGAATGCTTCTCAACCTGTGGGTCACATATCATATGTTTGTCTACATTACACGTCATAACAGCAAAACTACAGCTATGAAGTAACAACATGGCAATTTTATGGTTGGGTCACCACACCATGAGGAACTGTATTAAAGGGTCACAATATTAGGAAGGTTGAGAACCTCTGCTCTAAAGCTTTAAAATGCTTTTGCATTAATTATGCAGTCAGTCAGCAGAAAGCCTCACTGTAGAGAATTTCTAGACATCTGTAAAGCAGCAGAGCTTCCAGGGGTGGAAAGACAGGACGGTGGGCCTGAGGGGCCAGCCTTTGTCCCGACAGCAGGTACACTCTGAGGAATGAGCCCTTAGGTGGTTTTCCTTGTTGTGCCTACTCAGGTCACTGGGCCTGCAGGGCAGGCAAGCTCTTACCCTCTGGGTCATCTTGCTGGCTCCAAAATTTTAACCTTTACATTTTTTGAGCTTTATGATAACAATTAGCACAAAATTATTATATAGCTAGACACAAAAAAAGTTTTCTTCATACCTTTATAAGCTTAAAAACTTGTATGACTTTTTTGTTAAAACTAAGGCACAAACATATTAGTAGAGGCTAGCCCACATCAAGCTCCCCAGAGCACTGGTTTCTAGCCCCTTTATCTGACATACTAGACTAAACAGAGGATCCATGCTTTTCTTGTAAATAGCATTATTGAAGACTGCCCATGGTGCCTGTATTGTCCCCACAGACCTATGACCTCCCAAGGTGACAGTGCCTTCTGGAGTCTTCCCTTGAGTACCTATCTGAGTCTGTTTTGCAGCATATACATTGGCATGCTCCAGAATAGTCAAGAGTATGCGCAGATCATAAGCACAGGAGTGTTCCTACTGTGACATCATGAAGGCCATTCAAGATGGGTTTCTTCAGCTGCCTTTAATCCCAGCACTGGGAAGGCAGAGGCGGGCTCATCTCTCGAGGTCAGGGCTAGCCTGTCTCCAGAGAGTGACTTCTTCTGAAGGAGACTTTCTTTTTTTTTTTTTTTTTTTTTTGTTCTTTTTTTCGGAGCTGGGGACCGAACCCAGGGCCTTGCGCTTCCTAGGTAAGCGCTCTACCACTGAGCTAAATCCCCAGCCCCTGAAGGAGACTTTCTTAATTGATGCCTCCTGGTCTCAGTATCATCTTCCCTTTGAGTGCCTGCTATCTTATTCATCCTCCAGTGGCACTGACTTGTGGTTCATCTTATTAGTTCTGGTCACATATAACATCTATCAGTGGGCCCCATTCAGTCTGTGACAGAAATTAAAGGCAGTTCTTGAGAGAAACAAATGCTGAGAGATGCACAGACAGTTCTCTACCCCATCAGGAAAGGGGAAGGTTTTAGAGATAGCGAGCTGTGCACTAGTGAGCTTGACTAAGCCAGCTTGGTAACTTCAGATAGTGCCTGGGCCCCTCTGAGTCTCTTTCCCACTTTGGAGTCTGTCATAGTAAGGTCCGAGCACTCAGCAAGGGATGAAAAGAGCTCTAGCATGAATGGTATGGGGGCCATCCTCCACCAGTGCTCTGCTCCAGCTGGAGCCTTTACCAGTCGGGACTTGGGCCTTCCTGTGGCAGAGAGAATGAGGCATGTGTTGGTTGTTTAGTGTCCTGGAGTTGAGTTTTAAGATTGTATTGAGCAGAAAATGAGACAGCATCTTTGTGGGCAGGGGACAGAAATGTCAGGCAATCTGGATGGTGCCCATGCTTTCTTGGCTTTGAGGTAGAGGTGGTGTAGTGATGTGGCCTTCTTCCTGGTTGTCAAGGGATGGGAAGCTAGGATTGGGGGCACAGAGGATATGGTCTGCACCATCATATCTCCACCGATGACACAATCCCTGATCAAAACAGGTGGCCTCTAGGTTGGTCGTGGCTTTGGGAGGGTCTAAAGGCTTAGCTTCTGTTCCCACAGCTATTAGTGCTAGACTGTGGGAAGGCTTGAGACTGTCATCCAGGTTCCCAGCGCAGTGACGACAGCACAGATAGCATCAGGAAGGCTCGCTCTGTCACCTCCAGGATATCCTGTGTGGGAAGCCTGAGGCTGGGTGGGTCCTTCCTTACTCTTCTACCCTGCCAATGTACCATGATTCCTGGGGCTGAGCAAGATGATGCATGAGGCTAGCCCTCCAGTCTGTACCTGGTGAAGGGCAGGACACTTGTTTTACCTCCATGTTTTCTTCAGAATTGTACTTCCTGGGATCTAGTCTATTCTCTCCAAATTCTGTTGATATTTTGTCTTTGGAGCTCAGAGAGTGATTGGAAGCACATGGTGACCATCCCTAGCAGACTCTGGATTGGATGAGTATGGTGGTCTCTCTTTGGCTACCCACCTTTTATTTCTCAGTAGAAATGCCCACCTATGGGCAAGGTTGCTTGTCCCAGGCAGTCCTGTGAGTCCTCTAGGCGCCAGCAGGGCCCATGTTGGTTTTCTGTCCACCAACTTGGTCTTTAAGGAGCTGCAGGATGTATGTGGTTTGGGTCAGCGTCCTGATGGCGCAGGACACTCTGGGCTGTGATTCACTCAAAGGGGGAGGGACATGGAAAACAATGTCTGTCTTTAGGCTCCAGGAACCAGGAAAATGAGCTGGAAACAAAGTGATGTGTAATTTTACTAAAATTAACCAGCGCATTCCCAGGCTTGCCCTGTGTTTCATGGTATTCTGTGTGATGTATGCTCAGTGCCAGTTGACTGATTTCCTAGGCATAGTCCTGGAAGCCCCTCTTGGTACCACCCAATTCTGTTCTCTCTATGCATCTCATCATTGAAGTTGGTGCTTGGCCATGTGAAAATGCTGTGGGAATCAAAGGTGGGAGGTGACAAGGACTGGTGGCCTTGTGGTCAAGGAGACAAGTGATGTTAGCCTGCCTGAGTCTTCTTGCCGTCTGTTGGCTGTCTTCCCCAGACCCTCAGCCCTCCTTCTGTTGGGTTCTTCTGTACCCATTGCCTGCCACAGGGTCTCCTGGGGATCATGGTCGTCCCTGGGATTTCCTGTCTGCGCTAGTGTCTGCTGCTTGAGCTCCTGTGAGTGAACCGTGTGAAGGATGCGGATGCAGCTCTGGTTCCCCATGAGTCTTCCCACCCCCAGTTCTGCACTCTGATGTCTTCTTTTCTCTGTGCATGGTCTGCAGCTCAGGGCAGGCAGATTTCCTCTCCCCAATGGTTTCAGTGCTAGTGTAGGACAGGCAGAGATGACCAACAGTGGTGTGGCTTCTGCCCTGAGGGTTGCACTAGAATTCAGGGCCACTACACATTCAAGGAAGCACAATATGGCTGTAGTCTCCCTGAGGATGGTTTGCAGCAAGAGCCAGCGGTGAGCATGGAAAGGCATCTGGAACAGCCGATGGAAGAGGTGTTGACTGCTGATATGTGTGTGTGTGGTGAGAGCTGTCTCTGTAAGGTCAGATTTGCTTAATAAGAAGATGGCTTTGAGATGAACGAAGGGAAGCCACGGAATAACGCCACTACAGAGTGGGCCGGTCAGTGTACGGCAGGAGAGTTTTATGGGAGACCACCAGAGGAAAAAGGAATACTAGGTACCCAGGATTTGCTGTGTCATTTCTTACAATTGAAAGTTAATTGGCCACTAATTAAAGGTATGGCTGTCACATTTGTGGTGTGTGTGTGACATTTGGTGGGGGGCAGGCATGGCTGCTTTTTGCTCACAGCTAGAGTGCACATGACCTGCTTCCCTGGTGGCAGAGAACAAACGGGCCACGCAGGGGCTCAGAGAATAACCTGAAATTTCCAAAAGTCTTGGGACTCATCTCCCATTTTCCTTTCAATTTTAAAGTTGAACAGGTTTGCTCTGAAGGTTGGTTAAAAAGGGACAGAGCCCCAGGGGCTCTAGAATCAGTGGGTGGAGGGAGGAACACCTTGTGTCAGCTGGGCCTTGTGGGTTCTCATGCCATAGTTGTACTGATGCTCTCTCCAGACCCGTGTAGAGGCAGCATTGAGCAGCTGGCCTGCAGTCCATGGGGCATCTCCCAAATGTGCAGGCACTCACAGCTCACGGGAGCTGCTGTCTCCTGCAGTGTCTGCTGCTCTGGTTTCTGGGTACAAGTGCTGGCCACTGGGAGCAGACACCACTGTGGTCCCACTGCAGAACTGGCGTATAGGATTGCACAATTTCTTTGGGTCAGCAGCATTCCCGTCTTCCTCAGTGACCAACTGTGCCCAAACTGACCATGAAATAGATCTTATATGTAGGCAGGCGACACTGCTAAGTAACATGTCTGCCAGTAGGAAACAAGGGAGGCCATGAAGTCAACTTCAGTCCAAAGGTGCCTCTCCTATACTCAAGGCCTGGTTCCACAACTCACCTGTTGGTCCTGCCCTTAGCATTAGCATAGGAATGTCATGGAGCCATCTGGGGGCTCCTCACCAGGGCCCTGTTTGCCAGTCATCCCACTCTGAGCATGGCCCTGTTTTGCAGGAATAAGACTGTCAACGGAGACTGCCGCAGAGATCCCCGGGAACGGAGCCGCAGTCCCATCGAACGGGCTGCAGCCCCCGCTGTAAGCTTGCATGGTGGCCACCTGTATGCATCCCTCCCCAGCCTCATGGAGCAGCCTCTTGCCCTGACTAAGAACAGCAGTGACACAGGAAGGTCAGCTGTGGAGCGGCAGCAGGTGTGTATGTCAGGCAGCTTGGCCAGTTCTCATCTAGAGGTGGCCACATCAGGCTGGAATGTTGGCGACCAAGAGCTCCATGGAGAACCCCCGAGCAGAAGTCCCAAAGTGAGGGGACCTTGGTAACCTCATTCCTTTGGCTTCGTCTCTGCACAGTGCAGGGTTGGTCCAGATGAGTGCCTGGCCCTGGCACTCTGTTCCTCAGGACTAGTGTAGCAATCCCCTTGAGAGGCCTGTCCTCACCCCATATGATTTCATAAGGCCTAAGTTAAATGTCAGTGGATTGCTTGGGGCTCAGATCCTACAACGTCAGTGGTCATAACCTGGAATAAACACAGGCTATTATTATATTATCATTATTATTATTAATATTACTACTACTACTACTACTAAAGGAAAATAAAATTATTGCTATTTACAAAATAGGCCAGACCTGATAGTATAGGCATATAATCTCAACTACTTGGAAGGCTGAGGCAGGAGGATTACAAGTTTGAGGCAACTTCAGAAGGCCTTGATTTACAAAGAGCAAGAGTGGTAGGGAGAGGTCATGGGCACTTGCCTAGTATGTACAAGGCTTTAGCCCCACACAGAAAGCCCCAGAGACAGCAAAAGGGCACAAAAACTGCAGTGAGAGACTTTAAAAGCAGAGGCAGCATGCGGGGTTAGGTCCGTGTGACCCTTGGTGGACTCTGAGCCTCTGGGCCTGTGATTCCTAGATTTGTACATACAGGGCCTGGTCATTAGGAGATGCTATGTATGTGTCGAGGAGCTCATCTGCAGGGCACCCCAGTCTAGTCTCCTCATATTGTGTAACACAGTTGACCCCAGGAGCAGCTGAATGCAGGGAAGGCCCCTGTCAAGAGGAGCTGGGCTTGCTGGAGGCGCCCGCTTAGTAGAGGAGCTGACCTGCCTGTCCTCCCTCCCTCCCTCCCTCTCTCCCTCCCTCCCTCCCTCCCTCCCTCCCTCCCTCTCTCCCACAGAACCGGCCCTCCGTCATCACCTGTGCATCTGCCGGCGCCCGCAACTGCAACCTCTCTCACTGTCCCATCGCACACAGTGGCTGTTCTGCGCCTGGGTCTGCCAGCTACCGGAGACCACCCAGTGGTGAGTTTCCCACCATTAGCCTGTGGCATGTGGGAACCCTGGATTAAGCTACGGGCTGTAACCTCTCTTCCTAAAATTCACTTAGTATTGAGTTTAAAAACAGTGTTTTAGGGCACGTGTGCACCTTGAGTTGGCCACGGTTCTGGTGGGATGGAGGAAAGAACCTTCTGTCCCTGCCCCCTCTGGGCTCCAGGATCCACAGAAGACCAGAGCCACCATCATTGCTTAGTGCCACAAAACTGTCTGGCTTTACACTTTAACAGTGTGGTCAGCTATCACTGACTGGGGTGCTGTCTGTCCTCTGACCCTCCTTTGCAGCGACTGCCACCTGTGACCCTGTGGTGGAAGAGCACTTCCGTCGGAGCCTGGGCAAGAACTACAAGGAACCAGAGCCAGCACCTAACTCCGTGTCCATCACTGGCTCTGTGGACGACCACTTTGCCAAAGCACTAGGTGACACATGGCTTCAGATCAAAGCGGCCAAGGACAGCGCATCCAGCAGCCCAGAGTCAGCCTCACGCAGGGGCCAGCCAGCCAGCCCCACTGCCCACATGGTCAGCCACAGTCACTCTCCCTCTGTGGTCTCCTGAAGGGGGGAGCCACCTTTCCACCACACAGGAATCTGCATGGTTTGCCTGAGCTTTGAACAGTCAGTGCTTAAAAAAAAAAAGCAAAAAGAAAAAAAACAAAAAAACAAAACAAAACAAAAAAAAAAAAAAAGAAAGAAAAAAATCCCGGGTTGGGGGGTGGGGGGATGGTTTATTCGCAAAACCATGTTGTCTGGACTTTTGTTCTGCTCTGTTTTATACTTGCTTGGTGTTCATACAAGGGGCCTCCATGTGGCAGCAGAACAGCACGGAGCATTATGTCCAGCAGAGCATCCTTGCTTCCTGCCCTGGCTACCAAAGAAACTTCTGCAGGTCTGCCGCCTGGCAGCCGGGACCCTGCGGCCCTTTCTCAGTCACAAGCCATGATGACATGGGGATCCGGACGCTTTGTGCTCTTAGCTTTTGAGGCTGGGCCTGCACAGCTTGGCTTCCACCTGGGGGCTGGCTCCGTCTGCATTTGCATGTGTCTGCCTGAAGAGAACTGTCCTGATTTGCACTAGGGAGGGCAGGGCTGCCTGCTGGGCAGTACTGAGGGCAAACTGCTAGGGAACACTTCTGACCTTGTGTGCTTGCATTTGTTGCTGAACTTGGAAGGTCTCTAGCAGGTTCTAGGTCTTTCTCTAGGCTTGAGGTGCTCACAGCTGGACTGCAGACTCCCCCGACCATGGGCATTTACCGTCTCTGAACACTGCAGTTTGCGAGGCTGGTGCCGAGGCTGGAGGACTCTGTAGTGCTTCTGACATGGTGCATGTCTCAAAGAAAAAAAAAAATAGCTGGTTTCTATTGACTAAGCCCAGACTGTAGCACTGACTGGCTTCTTGTCGGCATTAGCCTGTTTCGTCAGTCTCAGCCCTGGATACATTCACTGCTGGCACAGCTGTGCTTCTGAGATGAGTCAACGCTCGCTCTGCTCCAAAGAGGAGCGCACAGCCAGTGGGTGTGGCAGGCTGGGGAAGCCCGTTGCTGCTCATTTTCTGCATCCTGGGCTGGGGACTTGGAGTTCATGTCTTTAGACTCCTTGATACACAGACTGCTCCTTTCCAACTCCTGGCCAAACATCAGGTGCCTGACAGCCTGCAGCACGGAGCTGCGTGCTCGTCCTCCTATGCTGGGGCCAAGGCTGTACACATTCCTCTGACTATACAGTTATTCCTGCACCACTATTCCTGCACTATTAATAGCTACTAACTAGACATTAGAAGCCAGCAGGACAGACACGGCTGGGGATGCCTAACAGCTGCTGCTCCTCCCAGCCTTGAGCATTTCTGTCCCCTGGCCTGGCCCACCTAAGGGCGTCACTTGGCCAGGAGCTCCTTCCTCACAAAGCATTATGGACTCCTGCACGTGGGAGCCCATGGGGCTGACTTTCAGTAGGAGGAAACAGGTTAGCTGTTGAACTTGGGAAATGGGCACAGGTGGAAAGGTGGGGACTGATTCCCGTAGTCGCAGGGTGACTACTGGCCTTTACAAACATGGACAGCCCTCCTCCTGCCCCGCACAAGGTTCACTCCACTCTCCTGGGCTTCCAAGCTTGGCATTCAGGCCCTTATATTTTCTGTAGGAAAAAAAAGAATTGTTCAGAACACTTTTTTTATATAGGTAATTTTAAAGACCATCATTACGCTGTGCGTAAAGAATGTACAGAGAAATTTGTAGGTATTTTTTGAAGAACAATTAATTTGTTAATGATATGTAGCTATTTAATTTTCCCTTTCCCATCGTAATCATTCATTGTTGTTGTTGTTGGGAAAAGTTGACCTTTTTTGTCGTGTGTGTCTGTAATCGTGCAGGTACACAGTTACTCCACGGCGACACTGCGTCCGCATTAACAGCCACTAGTTTGCTATTCTACAGGCCACTGAGGTTGTCACAGGAAAACAACCATGCCTCGGACTGGCTCTGTGGGCAACGGGCCTCAGATACCCGTCGGTGAGCGGGTCATCGCTGTTGGGGGAGGGAGGAGATGGCCGTGCGGGTTGCTGGTCCCTGGTGCACTGACCTATCTGGAATAGGTCGTGCCCTGGAGCGGGATACCGCACACATCAGCTGAGGAGTGCGCCGTCCTGCCTGGGCAGGAGCTTGTGGCCTCCCCAGAACCAAGCCATCTATGTGCGTGCTGACCCCTCTCTGTGTTTGTAAATCTGTAAAATACCATTTTCTGTGGCCTGTTTTTTTTTTTTTTTTTTTTTTTCCCTGGAAGAAGAAAAGAAAAAGGTTTGGCAGGCCATCTTTTTTTTTTTTTTTTTTGTACTTAAAAGTAGCCTTAAGAACAGTAATAAAGTGCTCTTAAACCAAGGCTGTGTGTGGCTCTTGAATTCTAGGGTGGCTTGTGGGAGCCTTGTACAGATGGGTAGGGCCACTCCTAGCATCTTTGTTAGGCCAAGGTCCTCTGCAGTCCCCCTTCCTGCGATCTGCTGAAGGCAGCCGTGAATGGGCTTCTGTTCTGGACCTGAGACCTCAGGTGGGAGAGCACAGTGCCGGAGGGGAGCTGCTAGGAGCAGCACATCTACTTAGGACCGGTGACCACAGCTGCCAGGGGCCTGCCAGGAGCGACCCAATGAGGCACCTGACCATGGCCCAGCCGGACACACCCATCAAGCAGAGCTCTGCCCTGCCCTCCCAGCACAGGGCTGTGGCAGGAGCTTCTCCACCCCTGGAGCAGGGTGGCACCACAGCATGCCCACAGCTGGGGCAGGCATCTTGGTGTGCCACTTGAACACTCGAGGCTACAAGCTCAGCACTCACTGCTCCCCAGGGCCCACAGCAGGAGCCTTCCCCGTGGGGCTCCTAGCACGCCTTGTCTGATCTATGTTGGGTCAGAGACCACGATGAAAAGGTCCTGGGGAGTCCTTTGGCACAGTGGGGGTGTGGGGGAGGTGGCCAATGCACATGGAAGGGCCTGAGCCCCGGATCAGTGGCAATGCCGAAGTTATTATTGAGTTCAGAGCTGGTGAGATGACACAGGAAAGGGTGCAACTGGGCAGCAGAGGGCACACCCTAGTCCTCAGAGGTGTGGGGATCAGGACCAGGGACGTGGCAGGGCCCAGATCACCAGTCCTGGGGTTCAGTTCTGCGCTGAGGGCCAAGTACTCCTGAGCTGTGGTTGCTCAGACGGTCTCCTCGTCACTCATGTCCCAGATCTGTGTAGACAAAGGAAGATACTCAGCTGAGGGCTTCTGCTGCCCCACGATGCCCACATTTCCCAAGTACAGCTGCTATGACAACAGATATATACTCCCTACAGGCAAGTCGTAGGCCTCCCAACATGGGGGAGGGCTGATACCCTGTTTCTTGTACAATGGGTTAAATCTCAAGTTTCTTCCTTCCACACGGGCAAACTCAAATGTGTGCAAACTGAATGTGAACCGGGAGCAACAGCTGGGCTGCCCTCTCTCCATCCTCTTCCACATCCTTGCTGTACCCAGCCACCCCCGACTTTTGCAGCATGCACCACTGGCCCAGTCGACTTGTCTAGCTGTACCCTGTGCTTGAGAAGCTGATCTCGAGAGGGCAGAAGCTCTCAGGGACCTGGAAGGAGAACTCTTGTCATCCTGTATGTCCTACTGTCTACACTGAACTTTAGGCCAGGTGCCAACAACACTCTGGGGCAAGGGAGCTGGCTGTCACTTAGAACAGCCCTCCCCCAGCAACCCCAGGTCACCTAGGCAGGATACCAGACCAGAGACTACCAGATCCTCCTCAGTGTGTAAACTGAGGGAGCACAAGTGCCGGAGGGGAGCTGCTAGGAGCAGCACATCTACTTAGGACCGGTGACCACAGCTGCCAAGGGCTTGCCCAGGAGTGACCCAGCTGGACACACCCATCAAGCAGAGCTCTGCCCTGTCCTCCCCTGGGAAGCCCAGGGGTGCAAACTGAAGAGGGAACCCACTCTAGCAATATCCTGAGAAGGAGGTAGCCCCTTAGGCCAGTCCTCTGTCCCAGTAACTCCTGGCAAAAATCCTGCATCAAGGTGGCCTGAGGTCAATGCAGCAGGTCCCAAGACTCTGGTGCCCTAAGCAGCCTAGGGCCCCTAGAGAGCTATGCCTTCAGAGCCTTCCAAAATTCCTGGAATGGGTTGCACAAGGATACCTTAGCCCTTGCAGAGCTGAGAGAAGGAACAGCTTATTGGCAGGAGGCAGGAGGCCTGGCCAAGTTATGTTCATAGCAGGGCTGGCTGTCAAGGATGTGGCGAGCAACACAGAAAATGACTTCTCTCCTGCAAGGGTGGCAGGGCCCCTCATACTGTCCCTCTGTTTCTACATAGGCTCTTGCCTCAGAGATAAAGAATTTGCCACTGTCCTGTAGGGCACTGTCCCTCTGGTCCCAGATCCCCACCAGACTAGTACCTGTGCCCATGGGTGAGGTGGCTTTCCTGCCCATATTCAAGAGCCCCTTGACCTTGTCTTTTGGTCTGAAGTCTGAGTCGGGGAGACACAGAGCCATCTAAGTTGCCGCATGATTCAGCTACATTCAACGGCACGTTTGCACAGCCACCTGTGACGCAGGCTGTGTGCAGACCTGGGGCAATACTCAGTAAGGGGGAAAGTGAGAAGTAAAAGTTTCCCTGAGTTCACACAGCCAAGCTGGAGAGACTTATATAGGAAAGGCTGGCAGCTAGTGTGGAAAGGGACGCTGAGGAGGGGACTATCAGAACAAAAGGAAGAAAGGTGAGTTCTAGAATCTTCTGCCCTGCTTTCCTGGGCAGTGGCATTCCCTGGATGGCTAGGTAGAGTTTGTCATGTTAAGACTACTTGTTCCTGAACCAGGTGCTTAGCTCAAGGGTTGACCAAGTGGGACTGTGCTGCTGGCACTGCCTGGGCCACCCAAAGAGCTTACTGTGAAACCACTGGGATTTTCCAGACCCAACTTCGAGGGCCACTAAAGGGCTTTTCCACTAGTGCAGCCTGGCCATGCTCACCGTGGGGCTCACACGGTATGGTACCTAGGCCTGAACAGGGTCCAGCCATCTTCCGCATGAATGAAGACTAACTATGGTGACTTGGCAGAAGTTTGAACAAATGTTAATGTGTGGTGCTGGCATAGGACAGTTAACAAGTTTCACTCAATAGCCCAGATTAGCCTCGAACTCACAGTAATCCTCCTGCTTCAGCCTCCCAAATGCTGGAGTTATAATTATAATCCACTATGCCAAGTTTCCATGTTTTCTAAAACTTTTAAAATGTCTACGCTGCTTAGTTGTTTGTTGTCCTGACATGAGTTAGACCGATTTGGGAAGAAGAAACCTCAATTGAAAAAAAGTCCCTCCATTCAGAGGCAAGCCTCGGGGAGCATTTTTTGGATTAATGATTACTGTGGGAGGGCCCAGCCCACTGTGGACAGTACAGCCACGGGTACAAAGCTGGCTAAAGGGCTCTGAGTCTTCAGTAGGCCCTGCTTACAGCCAGAGAAGGCAAAGGTCTCTTCAGACACACAAAAAGAAAGAAAAATTGGACAGACACTTCACATTGGACACCCGTTGGTTTTCAGGGACATGCCAACCAAAACACAAGAGGACAGAGATGATGGTTTAATGGATAAAAAAAAAAAAAATTACTTGCCATGCAAGCATAGATACCCAAGTTCAAGTCCCTAAAAGCCATGTTGAGCTGGGCATGCTGGCATGTGTGTGACCCCAGAGCTCCCACAGAGAGACTCGAGGCAGAGACCAACATCTCCAGGAACTCTGGGCCTGCTAGCCTGCAGCAGAGTGTCAAACATCAGAACTTCCCACAAGTGAGGTGGAAGGCGAGGACCAACATGCCTTATCTCCTTCATATGTACATGGGTGTGCATGCACATGCACACACATACACATACACACATCATATGCATATAGTTAGTTAGGGTTTCTGTTGCTGAGATAAATACCATGTCTAAGAGCAACTTGGAGAGGAAAGAATGTATTTCACTTACACATCACAGTCTCCCTGAAGGAGGACAGGGCACGGATCACAGCTCTGCAAGGAAGACAGCAGGCCATGCCTCAACTCTGAGACGAGAGAAGGGCCCTTGTAACCAGACCTTATGGGAGGTGCCAGAGTAAGTCTGCCTATGGTGTGCACCATGAGTGGAGGGGCCTCTTCATACCCAGTCACAACCCGGGAATGACACAATTATATTTTGGGCTATGTTAAAAGTGTTCATTTGCTAATATAAACATCTGAAGCCACACTGCAGCTGTGAAAGCTGGGGCTGCCATTCCTCATGCCTTAATATAAAGACCTCTGTGAGCCTCTGCACAGCCCACTCCACACCTCCTACATCTCTCCTCTGGGAGGGACAGAATAGGAGCCGAGATGCACTGTGCTGGGACTGGGTAAGGACCCCCTGAGCCTCCTCCACAGACTCCCCAGGAGGAATCAGAACCCCTGAGAGAAGTCGAAAGGCCTGCCATACTCCCTTCTGAGGGATGTGTCATTATCCCTTACAGACCCTTCCCAAGGCAACTAGGTTTGGGGGCGGGGCTATTAGTGGTAACACTTAAGACCAGGAAGGGCTTCCTTGGATAAAAGACCTGAGGGAAGCGTGAGGGCCAGAAGTGGACGAGGCTTATGAGACGATGAGGCTGATGGATGTGGACTGGTGTCCGGGCCATAACATTCTAGGCTGACAGGCAGGCAGGAAGCAAGGTACTGGAGGGGGTAAGGGGTAGAGGGTGTAAGCAGAGAGGACAGTGGAGGTCACAGCCTGGGAAAGCTGGGAGCTGAGGGCAGGGCTGGCTGTGGGTACTGTGCAGGCACCTGGTGCCCATCGGAGAAGCAGGCAAGGGATTGTGCTGCTAGGTCTCCATGACCCCTCTGGGACAGTCTTACAGTGGTGTGGGGCAGACACAGGCCTGCTTGTCCTACCAGGGTAGGAGATTGGCAAGGCTTCCCATGTGGTGGGGTCAGTGAGGAGGAAAGGGAGCTCCTGCAACTACTCACCAGTGACGTGTCAGTTCTAACTGGGGTTGCTATGGCGCTGGGGACCGGGCCATCAGATCACAGACCCTCTGGTAGCCTTTCCTTGTCTTCTAAAACCCAGGCCACACACCCTGCAGTTTCTTTCCTGGTGGCTTCTTTCCTACCCCGTTTGGCTCTGAGCAAGCCTAGCCCTACCCCCTTGCAACTGCACTGTAAGGTTACAGCCCATGCTCCTTGGCAGGTAGACTATGGCATATGGAATCACATGGTATGCAACTTCCCTCCATCCCTCGAAAGCCTTTAAGCATCGGAAAACCCCCTTAGTTCTTTTGGCTTCCAAGCACAAACTAAAGGACCAGTCTCCTCTCCCTTCAGGACCTGTCTTGTCAGCTCACCTGGTTTTTGAAGGGAGGTGTTCTTCCTCCCCACCTCTCGAATCCCCCTCATGCCATCCCTGGTATGTTCTGTGCAACGCCCCTGCGCCCACCCCCCCCCAGCCTACTTCTAGGGTGAATTACCCTCATGGTGTAAATAAAGTTGTAGATAAAGTTGGCTCTGAGAGGAACCTTATGTAGCTCCTATCAAGTTTTATGTCAACTTGACACAAGCTAGGGTGGTCTTAAAGGAAGGAACCTCAATTAAGAAAATGACTCTCTAAGATCAGGCTGCAGGCAATCCTGTAAGAGCATGTCCTTAATAAGAAATTGATGTGGAAAGGCCCAGCCCATTGTGGGTGGTGCCCTTCCTGAGGAGATAGTCCTAGGCTCTATAAGAAAGCAGGCTGAGCAAGTCATGGAAAGCAAGTCAGTAAGCAGCACCCTTCCATGGCCTCTACATCAGCTCCTGCCTTCAGGTTCCTGCCTTATTTGAGTTCCTGTCCTGGCTTCCTTCAATGTGGAAATGTGGGGCAAATAAATGCTTTCCTACCCAACTTGCTTTTGGGTCATGGTGTTTCATCACAGCAGTAGAAACCCTAAGAGAGCTCCTCCTGGAACTTTCCGCTTGGACCTGTTTTCTGTTGTTGTTATTCTTGTTGTAATAGACATGTGGAGGAGGTGGAGAAGCAAAGGGAGGTGACAGCTCCCCACACCTAGAGACCTACCCACCTTCTAGCACATTCTCTGTGGCATGGAGGTCAAATGTCCCTCTGAGGAAGGGACATTGTCCCATGAAAGCCAGGGTGAGGTACATGTAAAAGAGGTAAGGCGGGTCCCACAAGCCTGGACTGGAGTCTTTGCCTCCCACCTCAGGGAGACCCAGAGCCTGCACCCCTGGCACAGGGAGGGCACAGGGCCTGTTTGCAGGCAGGATTTAAGGAATATGTTTACAAATGAATTAGAGGAGAAAATCAACCCTAAGCCTGTTACCAAGCAAGGAGATAAGGCCAAGAAGTGAGAACAAGATTCCTAATGTTGGGATCCCAGGTGTGAGTCATTCTTCTTTGCTCAGTGCTCTCAGACCAGAGGCACAATGGCAGCATGTGTGTGTGTGTGTGTGTGTGTGTGTGTGTGTGTGTGTGTGTGTGTGTGTGCGTGCCTGCGCACACAAGCGTGCATGCATGTGTGTACCTGTGTGTGCACACAAGTGTGTGTGCGCGCACTCATGTAGGGGGTTGCTCTGGGAACTGGGTTAGGGGCCTTGTCTGAAGGAAGGATTCACACATCTAACTGCTTTCTTCCATGTCCCAGGAACTGATGAGCAAAAATTCTCAGGGAAGTTTCAAGACAGGAGATCCTTGAACAACAGACCCAGCCCACTCCTGCTGCTTCATTTTAGTTTGGAAGATAGGCCTCCTCTAGGGGCAGATGTCTTTAGTCCCCTCCCCTGGCGTGTCAGTGAAGGGGCTCTGGAGAGTGTCACCTCAAATGGGAGTGGCTGAGGTAGGAGATACCTGACACAAGGGGGGCAAACCACCTGCAGGCTTTGCCTTCTCTGACCTTCACTGACCTTCAAAAGGGGCAGCCTAAGCACAGCCCACTAAGTGCTTCAGCCCCTCTGTGGATTGAAGGGGAGGTGGGATGGTGGGGAGACGGACAGGGGAGGCTGGGCTTGTTTGCACTCTCCTGAGCTTCAAAACACATTTTTTAAATTAGGTGGTAAGAATACAGGGTAATTTTTGTGGCACCAACACACTTTCTTTCAAGCTATGATTTATATATTTGGCCCACATCTTAAATGCACTGGTGATTGAGATAAATGGCCGTGCTGGAGGCTGCAAAGTGGTTTCCATTATGCAGCTCTGATTTTGGGTTCCTTAGAAAACCTTAAAGGGGCAGACGCATTCACGGCCTGTGCTCTACCTCACAGGGCTTTTAGGGTCACCATTGGAGAGGGAAGGAGAGGGGAGGAAGGCAGGATACCTCGGAGCTCTTAGAGTGTGCACAGGTTTCCTGGCAGCTTGTTTTAACACTTTATGTAGAGTAACAAAGGGGACCTTCAGGATAAGGGACCCATCCAGAGGGAAGTCTTGTGCTAACAGGTTTGTATCCTCTGTCAGAGTCCTGAGGGCTCTGCCTCTTGGGCTGACCATCGCCACCCAGGCACAGTACAAACACTGGTCTCCTAACCCTCTCTAAAGCTATGGCAAGCGCATCCAGGTAAGCACAGAAACCCAGAGGGGTGTAGTCTGCTGGGCCCAGCCCTGAACTCCTCCTGAGAAACTAGGACAAGGCCGGGAGACAAGGGGCAGCTAACCTTCATCAAAGGTGCCACAGGATTCAACAGGGCAAACAGCTTTCAACAGAGAGTGCCAGAAGGACAAGATGTGGCAGAGAAAGCAGCTGCCACACACTGCACACCACACATCAGAGTAGGGCTGGAGAGATGGCTCAGAGGTTAAGACTGCACCCAGACAAGCCCTAGTCAGGTGAAGGCCACCCACAACAAACAGGGAGTCAGCACCTGCATGCGCTAAAGACACGGCATTGGCTGTTTTAAGTCTGAGGCTTTTCTTAGTGTGCTTTCTGTTGCTGTAACCAAAGATCCCAAGATGAGTCATTTATAAAGCAGAGAGGTTTCTTTAGCCCCTAGGTTTGGAAGCTGGGAAGTCAGAGCAGTGAGGCAGTCACAGGGCTTCAGAGCATGTGGAGGTAGAACAAGGGCTTAAGAAGCTACTCAGGCTGCAGTGGGAGCATCTGAACTGAAAACAAGTCTTACAACCTGGGAAAACAATAGCTGTTGCTAGCATTTCTGCTTTCTGTGAGCTCTGGGAGTGGAAGGTGAGTAGCCTCACACAGCAGCTCTAAGGCTCCGGCCCTACACCAGCAGGGTGGTCCTGGCTGCCCCAGGCTAGCTCAGAGTGGCTGGGTCCATGCTTGCAGATACTGAGGCCAACGGGCCAGCTGTCTAAGGATGTACCCTATCCGAGGATGATCACAGCCAGCTGTCTAAGGATGTACCCTATCCGAGGATGATCACAGGGGTGCTCGCTCTGAAAGCAGCCGGCAAAGACCTCCCTGAACACAAACATCCTCCACCAGGTGTGCATCAAACTCTGCCCTCCGCTTGGGAAATGGAAAGTTTTGATTTCTTCCTCTCTATCTGGTCAAAGAGCCTGGGAGGGAGTAGACCTATCCCAGCTCCCGGCTCCCTCCCAGGACAACAAAGCAGACAACACAGCTGCCAGGCCTGGCTCTGAAGACTCCGAGTTCCCGGTTACCCTGCCTCACACTCCCTGATCCTGGACTGGCAGGGCCTGCAGAGACTTGGGCCCATGGGATGCTGCGCTCAGCTGCAGTCCTGAGAGACGGTGGGCTTTGTCCAACTTGCTCTAAGGGGCTATCTGTGACCCCTGGACCTTGACTCTCTGCCGTCCTGCTCCTCTGGCTTCAGGGGTCAAAGCTGACCTGCACACTTGTGGCCACTTAGAGCCCATAGGCATCCAGTCCCTGTGGAGGAGGAGCCTTAGACTGTGTTAGATGCCTGAGGACCTATAGTGGGCACAGGGACTCCCACATGCAATCGTCCTTTCCCTGCTGGGGAAGAATAGAAGACACTTTGGTTGTGAGTGTGTGTGTGTGTGTGTGTGTGTGTGTGTGTGTGTGTGTGTGTGTTAGGGTGGGGTAGGGTGTGTCTTTAATCATTAGAGTAAGAAGTGAGTCTAGTAGGATCCCAAGGACTAGAAGGTTCTTGGGAAGCCATTAATTGAGAAAATCTCAATCTCTCTCTCTCTCTCTCTCTCTCTCTCTCTCTCTCTCTCTCTCTCTCTCTCTCTCTCTCTCCCTTTCTACCTCCCTCCCTCCCTCCCTCCCTCCCTTCTCCCTGTTTCTCATTAAAGCCATAGCTTAAGGGCAACATTGTTTTGAGGGAATGAGTGTATCTGTTTTTATCTGGCCTTCTGATGTCCCTGCCCAAACAGAGACATGTCAGAGTGGGTACCCATGGCCATCACTGGACCTCATGGCCTATTGTAAAGAGTGGGGTCCTCAGGGAAGCTTTGCTTCCCCACTGGTTCCTGCCTAAGAAGTATAGACAGGAGTTGCTATACCGCAGTCACTCCCCCAAGTCTGACGGTAAGCTACTTGGAGACCTGTTTGGTCCCCATTCTTGCTTTGTGAGTGCATTTCCACCTGCTCCGGGGTGAGGAACTCAGGAGACTGAGGCAAAGATGTTGGGCTCAATCTTTCCCTTGGGAGGTCTTCAATCCAACCAGGGAATCACTCGGATGAGCCCAGCAGGGGTCTTTACATGGGTGCAGGGAGAAGCCTGAGCTAGAGGGAGCAGAAGGCTGAGTGCCCCGGGAAGGTTCTTAGGGGATGGGCTGGCCTAGGTCATGGAGGATGGAAAGTTCCAGCGGAAATGTCTACATCTTCTCCATGGATGTCCCCTAAGCAGGACATCCAAGAAATCTGACCTTTCATGAAGGCTTCCTGGAGGAGGGGGTCTACAAGGAGACAGAAGCACCAGGGAGCTGAAGGCTGGCGAGGAAGACTGCTGCAGGAGGAGCCAGCAAAGCAGCTTGTTCGTGGGTGTCTGGGCTGAGTCGAGAGAGGAGCAGAACTGATGTCCTAGGCACCGAGACTTTGAAGGCCCAAATAAGAAGACTTTGACTATGGCCAGAAGGCCACCAGGCCTCAGGGGATGGCAGTTTCCCATGTATGCTCTAGGACAGCAGATTTTGAGAGATAGAAGACAGTGGACAGGGCCACTCAGCGCTCTGGGTCATGCTCTGCTAACATGGAGTATGTGGTGTCCCTTCAGTAGAACAAATAGGAAGCCGCTGTGTGTGGTCCCTGCCCAGTGGCACGTACCCGCCCAGCATCAAGGATGGCTATTCAGAAGGGCTGACGTTGTCCAAGCTCTTGTGGTTTGGGGGTGCTGTCTTTACACCATGGCACACAGGGCCTGTGGTGAGTAGCAGATGCAAGGACAGACAGACACACAGCTATAGCTCCAAGGACAACAGTGTTCTGAGGTAACTTGGGGGTGTCTTTCTTTACCTTGGCTTCTTAGGCCCAGGCCTAAATATAGAGATGTCTCAGGACAGGCATCCATGGCTGTCAAGCCTCACACTGCCCAGGTGACAGTGGTGGGACACGGGGCTAACTCATGGCTTTCACCAGAGCTGTTTCACTCATAGATCTTGATCTATTTCAGACTGGTGCATCCTTGGCAGCAGGTGCCAAGGCCAAGACCTGGACCGAGAGGCACGACCATGCCAGCTGGCTTAGCGGTTTCTCCTTGAGACACAGGGTGCCCAGGTGCTGCTGGGCAGTACTTTTCCAGCCACTTGGGCTTGTTCAGGCTGGGTGTCCTCTGAGGTGCAGTGTCTCCCTGGTACACAAGGCCGGCCAGGTTCTGCTGGGCAGTACTTTTCCAGCCTCTAGGTTCGTGGATCCCAACTTGCCCTTCATGGCGGCTCATTCCCAGTGGTGGGAAGCATGCCCCGAGCAGAGTTCCAAGATTTGAAACTGGCTATAACATGAAAGCTTTTCTGTTTTGAAGAGTGAAAATGAAAGGGCAGTTGTTTCCCCTAATAAACACTCTTCTAACCCATTTACAAACAAACCAGCTTTCTGCTTCTAGTTTCTTTCCTGTTCCTCTTTTTCTTAGTTAATTTGATAAGCAACAGGCGCCAAGCTGCGGCGATGCTCTGGTTATGGAACTAAGAAAGAAAAACTGTGGCTTTGAGAAATGGCCTGTGTGTGGAACCCGCTCCACTGTCCTCTCCCATCCCCCCACCTTCCTAGACAACACACTTAAGCTTAATGACTGCCTTGCCTGCTTCAGAACAGAGACTGCAGGGGGGTCCAGAGGTGGCTTAGCAGTTGAACTGCATTCTGCTCTTCCACAGAACCCACATTTGGTTCCCAGAGCCATGTCAGGCGGCTCCCAGCTCCTGTAACCTGTGACTCCAAGGGATCTTATCTGGTGCCTCTAGTCCCTGTGGTCACCTGCACACGTGTGCAAAGCCCAAACATACATGTAACTAAAAAAAATCTTCAAGAAAAGAAAATAGAGATTCTGCTTTCATAAGTTTACAGAACAGAGGCTTTTGCCCTGAGAACAGGATAAAACAGCAGCACAGCATCCAGTTCCAACGAGAGGGACGGGAGAGCAAGCTCCTGGATGAGCCACTGATCAAACCCCGCTGGAAACTCACCCCCCTCTCTCTAAGCCATGACAAGCTGGACTGGAAAACATGCCACAGTGAAGGGGGTTTCTGCACAGCCCCCCGAGACTGCTTCTCTTGTTTTCGTTGGCTCAGGGTATACATGAAAACAAGGGGTGAACTGTTCTGATACCCCAAATAGCTCCCACCCACACCAGCCTTCTGGCCCTGGAGCAGCTTGCCGAGCAAAGCCAGGGTGAAGGTGCTCCCCACATCTGCTCTCTGCCGTGGGCCTTGCCTCCAATCCTCCCCTCACACTGGGGACTCTCCTCTTCCCCGCTGTCTGAAACCTGTGATGTTAGCATGTAACACTCAGAATAGAATAGGTTGGGTCACCACAAACCCTGGTGTTGGGGTATGGCACAAAGATGACTGACAGCCTCTGGTCCAACCCCATGCACACACAGTCAAAACTCCACCTGGTGTCCTTAGCCATTGGCTGCTATGCCTCCTGTTGCACCTCTGGCCCCCTCCACCCCATCTGTCTACTTTGCCCTCCTCTCTTTGGGCCCCAGTGCACACTGGTCCTCTCTGTGCAGGGGACATATCTGGCTCCTTCTCTAGTTCAGAGTCTGCATGACACTTAGCAATGACATACCCTCTGTGATTGTCAGTGGCACAGAAGTGCACACACACCGTGCTGAGGAAGTGGGTGGAGGAAGAAGCACTCTCAGCACAAACCCCACCAAGCCTTCTTCCCATCCATTTAAGCTGCAAGCACACACTGGGTCCTCAGCAGCTTGGCATCCTAGCGCAGTGAGGGGCTGGCTGGCTGGTATAAATGCAACGCTGTAGCTCTGGGTTAAACTGGGCACATTCTCAGGGGTGATTCTCAGGAAGGTTCCTTAAAGTGAGACCAACGTAGTATGGAAAACAGTGCCAGAGCTCTCTGTGGACATCAGTTGCTGCGACTTTCATGCTATGTTGTTAGGACAGACATTAGCAAACAAGGATACCCAGCTCACGGACCATGTGGCTGGCTGTGCTTTGACCTTGCAGCGAGTCCCTTCACTCAGGTTGGTAATGAATAGACTCACAGGAGGAAGGGGGCTTGTATTAGGGAGGCTTCATCAAACTGGGGTGAAGAGCTAGGCCATCCTAGGGCATACATCAAAAGGCTCCAAGGTCAGACAGGCATGAAGGAACAGATTGGCCTCACTCGTTCCAGGGTGCTCGACTCTTAGTCTAGTGGACAGGATGTCTCCCATGACCACACCCCTTACACCCTTTTACTCTGGAACCTGGCCTGGACTGAGTACTCTGCATCTAATCCAGCTTCTGTCTCCCAGAGCAACAGACCTGGGGCAGGACAAGCTGGGGTCTCAGCTCACTCTGTACCCATGAGCTGAGGCCTAGGTAGCTGGAGGGCTCAGCTGAGGTCTTGCAGTGCCCAGCTATTCACAGGTCTGGGGGACACACTTACCGAGACTAGGCACTGCTTTCTGTTTTTTTTTTTTTTTCCCCAATGCCTGGGATAAACCTTGGGCCTGTCTGCTAGAGAGAGGGCTCTCCCATGAGCCACACCCTACTCTATCATGTCACTGGTCATTCCCACCCACCCCCAAGACAAGATTTCTCTGTGTAGCCCTGGCTGTCCTGGAACTCACTCTGTAGACCAGGCTGGTCTCCAACTCAGCTTCATCTACCTCTGCCTCCTGAGTGCTGGGATGAAAGGTGTGCACCACTGGTCACTTTAAGGAATAAATAATTCTGGTGAAGGGGCAATGAGATGTTCAGAGGTGGGGACCCATTTTAGCATATGGTACTGTGGGTGCAAGTTAGAAGGATTTAGCGATTTTCTTGCATGTCTTTGTTCTGCTAATGCAGACCACTCCTAGCCCATTAAGTACTGAGGTTTCTCAGAAGCCCCAGGAAAGGGATTTGGGGACAGCTCTAGCATAGATGTATCTCAGGGTTCTTAGGGCTCCCTCATGTGAAGGCCACACTTCCTGGAATTTCCCAAAGGCGGTAGCACAAACCCCCACCCCACCCCCACCCCCAGCAGCAGGACAAGAGACACATGCAGCTCAGCTGGGGCTCTCGTGGTCAGGAACAGACCAGAGAGTGCAGCTGCCTGCAGGGCCTTGCTCCTGCTGCCTCTGACAAATGCACTGATTGTTCAAAGCAGACAGTTTGTGTAGTCATGTCTGCTGAGGTGGGAAGGGCATTATAACACATCTGTGCCCATTCCTTCTGCCCTGTCGCCCAGGTTTCCACCAGCCAGAGGCCTGTGCACAGAGACCCAAGGTATAGGGCACACCTGTCCCGGGGTATGCACTCTCTGAGCACCTGTCTGGACTACACAGGGACAGGGTAGGAAGGCAAGAGACCAATGGGGAAGGCAGTTAGATATGGATGGTTGAGCAGGTAGCTAATGGTTGCAGATCAATCTCTGCCTCCCTGGTGTACGAACTTTGGTCCTTACCTCTTCTGCTCTGTCCCCTCAGTCACCAAAATAATATGTGTGACCTGTGCCATTCATCATTTAAGGTCCCAGGCAAGAAAGAAAACAAAGGCAGTGGAGTCTAGGAGCCAGATGGTAGTGGGGGAGACCCCGCCCAACTTTATGCAGATGAGAGTGGAGACAGACCCCGCCCAGTTTCATGCAGCCGATAGAGGTGACAGACCCCTCCCAGTTGGCAGCAACCAGGTCACATTCCCGTGAGATTTGGGGACTCTCCCTTGCCTACACCTGACTATCTGGCCAGTAAGGATGGCAGGATATGTTTTATGTCTGTAATTCCTGGTTGATCGAGGTGGGAAACGATTCTGTCTTCTGGAAGCACAGACCTCCGGCTGGGTGCTGGCTCCGTGGCAGAGCCCTTGTCTGGCATGTGAGTGGCCCAGGGCTGAACACACTGTTTGCTGCTCTCTGTGCACTGGACAGAAGGGCAGTGTTTAGCTGCTTCCCTTTGCTGCTGTCCCTAAATTTAATTGCACTGACTTGCTTTTTCCTAATCAATGGCTTTAATTACTTTTAATGATCAAAGAGTATTTGTTTGTTTGCTTTTTTTTGTCTTAGATGTTGGGTATTGAGCCCAGGACCTTGTGGCTGCCAGACAAGGGCTCTACTATGGTGCTGAATACCCAGCCTAAATATACAGCTTAAATCCACCCCCTGCACCCCCGCCCCTCATAGGGTTTCTAGGTGTAGCCCTGGTTGTCTTAAAACTCACTCTGTAGATCAGGCTGGCCTGGAACTCAGAGATCTATTTGCCTCTGCCTCCCAAGTGCTGGGATTAAAGGTGTATACCACTAATGCCACCACTGCCCAGCTCTGAATTCTTTTTTTTTTTCCTTTTCTTTTTTTCGGAGCTGGGGACCGAACCCAGGACCTTGCGCTTGCTAGGCAAGCGCTCTACCACTGAGTTAAATCCCCAACCCCAGCTCTGAATTCTTAAGCAAAAGGGAAACAGTGCTCACCTAGGTGGGCTTCTGAGGTACACCAGAATGTAATGTCAAGTGTTGAGCTCCTACTCCCCCCTACCCCCTTTTACTAGGTGTGTTCTCATCCTCTACATCCGAGAGCTCACACTATCACCCGATTGACCGATCACATAGTTTCTTGCTCATTGCTATACCTCTGATACAGCTCTTCTCTTGGCTAAACTAGCCCCCAGGTCACTTCTGCATTCTGTGCATGGGAAGCTCCCCATACCTCTCTTCCCCATGGGCAGGCTGACTGGATGCAGAGTAGAGAACTCAATATTTTATGTATAAATTCTCTTCTGTGGGGCCCTTGAATTGTGTCTTATTCTTTTGTTGAGGGAGACAGTCTGACTGTAGCTCTGGCATTCACTATGTAGACCATTATGGCTTAGAACTTGCAGAGATCCACCTGCCTTTGTGCTTCTTGAATGTTAGGATTAAAGTCCTGTGCCACTATGCCTGGCCTTGCGGTTTAATTCTTTTAGATGCATTTTAACTTTTTTGCTCTGTTGATAAAACATATTCGGGTCTTGTATATGCATTGTGACTTTTTTGCTGTACTGTTTAGCATATGCAAGACCCAGATATACTAAGCAAGAGTTCTACCACTGAGCTGTGCATCTAGCCCTTGTAAACAAACTTCCTCAGCTCAGCAAGCCTCCAACAGACACCCCACTTAATGGTAAACTCTCAGCTCAGTCAGGACAAAGCAAGGGATCTACTGTGGTTGATCAGTATCAATCAGACAATGCAATAAGACAAGAAAACAAGCTCCAGTCTGTCCAGTGGGTAAGAACACTGACTGCTCTCCTAGAGGACCCAGGTTCAGTTCCCAGCACCCACATGATGCCTCACAACATTTTCTTCTGGCCTTGAGGGCACTGCATGTGAGTGGTGCACAGATATACATGCAGGCAAAACACCCATACGCATAAAGTAAAACTAAATTAAAATTAAGAAATAAAGCTTTGAAACTGTTATCTACAGAAGGAATGATTAATTTGGGAAACCTTAGAAAATTTTCAATTGACTAAAACAAGTAAGAAAGGTTAACAAGACTGCTGGGTAGGTGGCATATAGAAATCAAGGTTTCCTGTACACCAATAATAACTTGGAAAAAAATCAAAAGATCCAAAGGCATTACTAGCAATCCATTATTTATAGGACAGCAACTGAACAACAGTCAAAGGACTCCTCTAGGCAGAGCCCTAGGTAACAGGCATGAATCAAATTTACAAGCCACCATAGTTTTACCCATGAACTTGGCAGACAGAGTCAAAGTAATAACATTCTAATAAATGCACATTGTGCAATTCAGTAAGCTAAATCAATGGTCACCAGAGAATTCTTCAAGAGAATTTGGACAGAGCTAGAATCCTTATTTTATGTAGGATAGCTACAAGAATTTTTGGTATTTTCTGTTTTTTTTTTTTTTTAGACCACTAATGATTTTAAAGAGGTAATAATACTGGCTACTTAACTAGATGTTGTATGGCGTTAGGGGCATGCACACTGCTCTTGCAGAGAACTGGAGTTTGGCTTCCAGCACCCACAGTGGCTTATAATTCCAACTACCTACGGGGGATCTGGTGTCCTCTTTTGGGCAGCATAAATGCTGCACTTGCATATGCACATCTCTATACATAGACATGTATATAAAGAAAAATGTCTCTTTAAAGATGCTACATAAACCAACAAACAAGTGTGTCTAACATAGGACAGAGGCGAAGGGGAAACCCCAATGAATAATGTGCCATGAATCTCCCCTGAGTGACTCAGGCTAAAGAAAAAGGGTGCTTTTGGTTCCCCAGGAAATAACTAAGATGTGATGATGGGACTCTGCGAGCAGAAGGTGGGATGTAGGAGGTTTATTCCTGCGCACTCATTCAAACATCTGCTCACAGAGAAAGACTACTACTAGATGACAGGACCATGGTTGGCCTGCTAGATCTGGACTGCCTGGGATTTATTAAGTACATTGAAAACAGATAGTCCTCACTACAAGTCTTCTGCCTTTCTGAGAAATGTGGACTTCTGTATTTCTGTAATATACCACACTCCAAGGGAAATGCCATATTGGTTTCCCAGGGCCTGGCTGCTGGTGGCCAGAAGACAAAGCCTCCCTTCACCTGCTGTGTTTTGGATGCCTTTCTGCTAAGGCAAGGCTCAGCTAGCCAGGCGAAGTCTACCACGCAGCCAGTCAGCCACAGGAAGCTGAGCACAGAACAACAGAAAGGCTTGGGGAGAAAAGGGTGTCTCTTTTGAGAGAGACATGTCACGAGAGGAAAACAGAGAATGTTTGGAGCTGCTTTGGAACAGAGTTTTGAAAATGGCTTTGTCTGTTTTGGCCTAGGGCTACATACTTAAAATGATAAAGCTAGACTTTCTGCTCAGCTTGAAACCACAGTCAGTGTGAGCATGCAGGGTGCATGCTTCTGGAGAAGAAAGGGCCAGGGCACCCAAGAGGTTACTGCTAGTCAACATAGAAACTAAAGCCTGGTCCCGCCAGGCCCTCTCCAGCCCCTGTGCCTCGTGCAGGGCTCCGTTTCATTTCTTTCTTCCCTCCACAGGCTTCCCATGTGAGCTGTGTTTCACTACTGCTGTTTGGCTATAAGCAGGGATGGAGTGGGGTATAATTATTCTAACAGCATGAGGGGCAATTTTGCTTCCAGAGCGATACTTTAAAACCTTTGTTGCCTGCTGCGTGCCAGCATCACCAGAGTGTTTCCTTCAGAGTGTGAGCAGGAGCAGTGTTATAAATCAGGTATAGGGAAGCCAACTTCCAAGAGGCAAGTCCATGTTCAGGGATCCCTGAGAAATGGCAGCCTGGACTTGCTGAGACTCAATCAAGGAAGGTCACAATGTCCTGGTTCTGGTCTAGGCTTAGGGATGGGCAAATAGACAGTGGGTGCCTACCATGTTGTGGAGCATTGAGGTGCAAGAGAGGATACTAGGAGGGCTTGGAATTTTATGACGGCCATTTTACCGGAACTGAACATCCTTCCCCCTCCTCCTTTCAGGACAGGGAAGACAAAGAGAGAAGGACTGATTTTAATGGATGGCCCATCATTTTCAAAGCATGGCTTCTGAGTTTCCCCCTATAATCCAGGGGTGGGGAGGAATGAGAAATGACTGGGGTTGGAGCCATTATAAGTTTTGAGGCCCACATTAAGATGATCGCATCATCCTGTGGGAAGTATTTGACAAAACTGCATGCAACATCTTCCTAACCCTGCTAGAGCCCTCTGAGGAATCACTGTGTCCATTTCACAGAGGAATAGATGTCTGAGAACGGGAAGACATAGGCTTGGGACCTCAGCTGGCTGGGCCAGCAGAGAGCAGGCTGGAATTCCACACCTTAGAGCAAACTATGCAGGGATGGGGATCATCTGCAAAGGGCTTTCCCTCTGTGAGGTGCCAACACTTTTTATTGTGTCTGCAGCATGGGATCCTGCAGACCAGGTCTAGATTGGGTATGCCCTCAGTGGCGAGGAGTGTTTCATTATTCAGTCATATTTTTAAACTTGGCTATGCCACTCGGATATAAATGAACATTAGAAGCTGAGCCTAAATTCCGTGAATAATTAGGTCTGCAGCAGTGGGGCATGACGCCTGTTCCAAGCCCATCCCAGCTCTAATTCAGCTTCTCCTGGGAGGAGGTCTCAGTGATCTTTCCCAACCCTGTGGAGAGCTCCGCTACTCTGCACAAATGCGCACCTCGGCAGGCTCATCCCGGGACCCATGGCCCATGAACATCCCCAGGAATCCCCTGAGCATCTCCACCACTTTGCAGGAAAAAGGCAAGAACACGCCAGATGGTATTCAGTGCCAACCCAGTCCTCTACTGACTCCCCAACAAGGACATGCATGGTCTCTTTTGCAGTAGCTTTTGTCCTACAACAGAAGGGTCTCGGATGGAAGAAAGCAGATGGGCAGGGTGGGGAGATATCAAAACCTCTTCCAACCAAGAGTAACCCTGAGATACTTGGCCAGGTCTTGGGAAATGGAACCCTGGCTCTACCGGCCCTTAGCTGATAGACTTGGGACAAGTTATTTATGCTCTATTCCTCAGGCTTCCTTTCCCTAACCATCACAGAGTAGGAGTTGGGGAGGTGACAAATAGTTCTGTAGGGACCAGCATAGGCATCTCTGCTGTTTCTGTGCTATGCTCAGCAGCAGCAATGCAGAGCAGCTAAGTGGAGAATGGAGGCAGGTGGATTATCAACTTTACCAGACCTGCTTAAGTGCATGCAAGTTCACCCCATGCAAAGCTTTCTGGGATGGCCATGTAATACTGGTCCTCCTCAGGCCCCCACAGCAGACCAGGCAAGCACACAGGTGCAGAGCCCTGTGCTAGGAGTCCCAGTGGGGGATGGGAGGGAGAGCGCTCCCCTCACTTCTTCCCACAGTTGCTTTCCTACAGTGTTAGCACTTCTCTGCAACAGGTCTATAACTTCTGATCTATAACTTCTGAGCTGATGAGTCACCCTCGGTGACATTTTGCCACCCTTTCCCATTCTGTCCCAGTCACACCCTGTTTCCTCTGGTTTCTGGCACCATCTAGCTTGTCCAGCCTGTGGACTGAGCAGTCTTCCCCTGGAGGAAGGTGCAGTCAGCTAAGGCAGTTGGTTGCTGCTTCACACCCACAGATCTGACGTGAGTCACACCGGAGACAGCAGACCCCGTGGTTTGTAAAGACTGTCTTCCAGCAAGCATGTCAGGTGTTGACCATTATCCCCATGTTTCAGAAGGGAAGCTGGTAACCCAGCCGCCTCTAATGTCCATTCTGCCATTTCCTCTCCAGGCCTGTGTGTGGCTTGCAGCATCAGCTACCCCTGCTATGCCAAAGTGGCACCCTCCCATGCTGGAATGTGCCAATTTGCTTCCAGAATACAACCCCAAGGAAAGAACTTAAAACTGCCTATGTCTGTTATAGAGACACATGCCAGGAGCATGGAGAGGAAGAGAGCGTAACATAGGCTCTGCAAAACAACACTTTTTAAAACTTAATACTAAATGCTGGTGTTTTCAGTAGAGGAAAAAAATCACTTCCTGAATGCATGGTGCATTCTTGATGAGCCCAAGTCTGCAATGACATCCCTAGGTAGGTTTTCCAGGAAAGGACTGAGAGAGAGGGAGGGAGGCTCGGGGCAGAATGTGGCCAGAATGAGTCTTCCTCACTCTCTGGCACCAACATGCACTTTGTGAACAGCAAAGCCACACGGCCATGCTATAACACAAGCTCTGATAGATGGGTCTCCTTCACTGTTTACTGAATGGGTGAAGAAAGGAAGAGGGGGCACTTCCCATACCCTGCCCCTTTACTACAACAGGCTACAGAAGGCAGTCTAGTCAGGGGCTCTGCCAGACTCTGACATAGTTGCGTGCTGAGTGGCACTGACTGATCTGGGCTTCATGCTTTGCTTGGACAAGTTTTGTCATGTGACTCTAAGGAAGTTTACTAAGTTTCTTTAAGCCTCAGCCTCCCATTTGCAAGATCTCATGGAAGTTACAGGGCTGCAAGGGCAGAGGTCTCTGGTGCCTCGGCTGGCTTCTTTAACTTACTGGGGGGCCTAGCCAGCAGGGCTAGCTCCCCTCCAGGACAATGTGCCATAAGATGCCTTGTTATCTGTGAGCGAGGAATGGAAGGAGAAAGTGAAAATAATTTGTGTTGAAACAGAAAGTGGTTAAGGGAGCATTTGGATGCCTCTGCTCAACTGCCTTGCCAATGTCAAGTACTGCTGACTGGACCTAGCCAGTATGTCAGGCAGCTGGGACCCGTCCCTCAGCTGCCATGGCTCAAGGCCACTCTAAGAATAGCATCAGAGGCAAATTGGAGTCAGGTTCAAGCTCCAGAAATTTTCCACCCAGAAAGGACACACGTGTTTAAACCATCACCTTTCTTCATCCATCTCCTTACTCAGCACTTAAATGGGGTTATTAGCACCTGTGTTCCTTACACTACACATATGCTGGGGGATAAATAGATTTTCTTAATATGGTTTGAATGGGAATGGCCCCTACAGGCTCGTATATTTGAATGCTTAGTCCACAGCCGGTGGAGCTGTTTGGGAAGGATTAGGAGGCACGGTCTTGTTGGAGGAGGTGTGTCACTGGGGATGGGTTTGGAGGCTTCAAAAAGCTACTCCCAGTTAGCTCTCCCTCTGTCTGTGTTTGTGGATGAAGAGGTGAGCTCTCAGATATTGTTCTAGTGCCTGCCTGCCTGCTGCTATGTTTCCTGCCATGATGGTCATGGAACCTCTGAAACTGTAAGCGCCTTGGTCATGATGTCTTATTCAGGAAGAGAAAAGGAAGGAAGGAAGGCAGTGGTAAGTAGGGAACTCCATTGCTCTAGGCTTAAAGCAAAAAAGTTAGAGCTTCAGAGACCCCAGAAAATTTCAAACACACACACACACCACCACCACCACTACCACCACCATCACCACTACCACCATCACCACCACCACCATCACCACCACCACCATCACCACCACCACCACCACCACCACCACCATCAACAACAACAACAACAACAACAACAACAAAAACAACAACAACAACAGCCCCAAGCACACGAGTCAGAGTCTGCACTTTGGGAGCTGGCAAGATACAGTTTCAGAATCTGACTTGGGACTGAAGCTCTCTGAGCACTGCACCTGCCTGTGCTTATCCATGCAGGCGGGCTTCTCTGGGATGACAGCTTGAAAAGTTTGACCAGCTGAGTGCTCAGAGCATCAAGGGAAGCTGGGAATGAGTAAGTCCTTCATTTGTCATGTGGGAGACTTGGATTCTGTCATGAGCCTGGGTCATTTGGGAAGAGGAACCTCAGTAGAAAAACTGCCTTCGCCAGGTTGACTGTAGGCAAGCCTGATGGATGATTGATGTGGGTAGGCCTAGTCCTCTGTGGGCAGTGCTACCCTTAGGCAGGTGGTCCTGGATGGTGTAAGAAAGCAGGCTGAGCAAGCCATGGGGAACAAGCCAGAAAGCAGCAGTCCTTCAAGGGCTCTGCTTTCAGTTCCTGCCTCCAGTTCCTGTCCTACTTCCCTCAGTGATGGACTGTGACCTGAAGTATATGTCAAATAAAGTCTTTATTCCCCCATTTTTACCCTAGCAACAGAAACACAATCACGGCTTCTGAGGTCCACATGGTACAGATGATGCTATGGTCTGGGGTAGCTGCTCAGTATGCCACCATACTGGCTCTGCCAGGCGCTCTCTATGCTGAAACATGACTGCCACTCTGGGAAGCCTGTCCAATGTTTATTCTAGAATCTAACGACCCCCAGATGTCCCTCCACAGCTTTGGTTCTAGTCAACATTTGATGGGACAAAGCAAGGCGCAGCAATGAAGGGGATTTGCACAGCACTGCTCCTGTCTGTTTCCAGCTGCCTCCACATTAGCATCAGACAGCCTCATGCCCAGTTCTGTGACATCTCAGAGCTTCTGCTATTCCACCTCCACTTCTTTTTTTTTTTAATTAATTTATTTATTTTTATACGAGTACACTATAGCCATCCACAGACATACCAGAAGAGGGTGTTGGACCTCTTTACAGATGGTCATGAGCCACCATGTGGTTGCTGGGAATTGAACTCAGGACCTCTGGAAGAGCAGCCAGTGCTCTTAACCATTGAGCCATCTCTCCAGCCCCCACCTCCACTTCTAAAGACATTCTCCACCGTGACCTGGGCCAGACCCCTCAGAGTGTGACAGACCCTGTCCTCTCCCTGACCCAGCACTCAGCAGTCTCTGTCTCACCTGCACCTTCTCACAGACCCTCCTTCCTCCAGATGTCACCTCCAGCCCACTCCCACACTGCCATCTGTCTCCTCCAGACCAAGCCTGCTGCTTGCTATGCTTCTGGAGCAGGAACCCAACCATACCTCCTGGTTAAGAGGCTCATCCTTTCATGGATCCCCACAAAGGCTGTGTCCTTACAGGTGGGCCAAACCCTACAGGCTCTGTTGCATCTCAGCCTCATGACTGTGTCTCAGGTTCACGTTTGTCCCCTTCAACACTGCTTCTGGTCACGGCCAGGTTTCCCTCTCTCTTTCATCACTGGGCCCTGACACTTTGTCTCTTTTGAAGCTTACAAGCTTTCTCTCTCTTCCTGGCTCCTTCCTGTCTCAACACAGACTTGTTTCTTCCCCTTGAAAGCCTCCAGTGGACCACCCCCCTCCACCCCCAAGGCTTGTTAGTGACCTCTCTAGTTTCCTCAGGGCACAGACAAAGAATCTGGACTTCCTCAGCTCAGCAGGCCTCTGCTATAGTGCCTACTCCTACAGCTGGACCAGAGATCCCTGATGTCTAAGGACTTTTGAAAGATTTTAGTGCAATAAAAACAGCCTCTGTTGTGCCTGACCTGGGGAAGGGGGGCTATCCCCTGCAAACACTATCTTCCTCCAGGCTCTAGGATCAGCCCTCTCCAGGACATCCTGTGGCTATAGTTATGCAGCAGGTGGCTTCTTTGACCCAGTGAAACATGTCTACAGTTACTCTGTATCTTTTCATGGCTTAAGAGCCCTTCTTTCCGCCTTGAAAAATAGTCTATTGTTTGGGTATTCCATGATTTACCCATTCACTCGATGGGGGTGTTTGGCTACTCATTCATTTGTATGTATACATAGTTGCTTATTTACTGTGGTGGGATCAAATTCAAGGAAGGCTGTTCTAAGAACATAGGCTATATAGAGTTGTACCCCCACCCCCAGCTGCTTAGAACTTCTGGCAAATACAAAGAAGGCTGTGGGTTCTGTGTGGATGCAATTTTGTTTGATTGTTTGTGTTTAAATAAATACCAAGGAGTCGGGCCACTGGATTGTATGTCTAGTTATGTAGGAAACTGCCCAGCTGTCTTCGGAATGGCTGTGCTACCCTGAGTTCTCCCTAGCGATGGTTGTGAGGGTGCCGTCCCTTCATGTTCTTTCTAGCTTTGGATGGTATCCATCTTCTACCTGGGTCTTTCTCAGAGGTGCTTGGTGGTTCCTCACCGCTGCTTTGACTGGCTGGCCCATGCTGGCATCTGACGATGAGCACATTCTCCTGGGGTTTTTCCTCCTGAGCTGGCATGTGTGCCGTTCGTCTCTGGCCCCTCTAGCACAGTGCTTCTCAACCTTCCTCATGCTGTGACCCTTTAATACAGTTCCTCATGTTATAGTGACCCCTCAACCATAAAACTATTTTCATTGCTACTTCATAACTAATTTTGCTACTGCCGTGAACTGTAATTTGAAATCTGATATGCAGGATACCTGATACCTGACCCATGAAAGGGTTGTTCCACCCAAAGTTTGAGAACCTTCTAGCCTTACTCAACCCTGTTTAAAACAGAGTGAGACTGTGTGCTGCTCTAGGTGCTTTTACCCTGGCCATTCTATGTCCTGGCATCTCATTGCCTGCACTGCTCAGTTCAAGACAGGCTAGGTCTGACAGCTGCCATCTTTAACCATGCAAGTCATGTCTTATGCCTCATAAAGTCCAAGTTCTTTGTGGAAATGGGCTCGTCTCACGCATGGATTATTTTTCCTAAAATTCATGTGCCATAGTATAACTGGCTCTGTATACAAGAATATTTCTATCACATACACAGTTAAAAATAAATAAGCCCCTCCCTCTCATGGAAGCATCCCAACGGCCGAGTCCATCTCTCCTCCCATGCTCTATCCTGCCAGACACGTCAGCGCTAACCACAGTGCCTGGCCGTCTATTCAGCAGGATCATGGCTCTGCAAGGAACCAAACCTTCTATTTCCAATTTTCCTTGTGGCTAGCAGTGTGCTCTGCCAGGGCTCCATTAACTCACTGTGGGGAGACTTTCGAAAGTGGAACTCCCTACGCCCCCTACACTGGCTATTGACAGAGATGCAGCTGGCACTTTCTGAGTATCAGTCATCCCGGCAGCTAGAAGTCCATACAGCAGAGTCCCCAGGCTGACACACGGGAGCCCTGTGAATAACTAGAGTGGGTGGCATTTCCCTGAATACACAGCCCCTCGTGTCTCCCTCTCCCAGTGGGAAAATCCTAAGTCCCTTCTGCAAAGGGGACAGGGCCTGAGCACAGGACAGTGCTTGCTGATCTGAAAACCATCAGACTCAGGGAAAGAACTGCAGCCATCATCTCCCAGGCGACCCTGCCTCTCTCAAAGATCACTGCCCAGGGAGGAAAATCTGCCACCCTGGCACATGTGGCCTTCAGCTTTGTGTCACCCTAGCTGGGTCCAGAGCTTGACTCTACCACGTTCCCTAGTATTGGACCGACTGCTTCCTCTTTTGGAGCCCAGTTTTCCTTCCCCATAAACAGGCTACCAGGACTTCAAAGAGAAGTCATAGGGATTCAAGTGACTACATAAAGCCCTGACCACGGTACGCAGCAGATGCTCCTCAAATGGCAGCTGCTGTTTTTATCCTGAGCTCTCTGCCTCTCAGAAATCATGTCACTCCATCAATCTCTTCTCTCCTTTGAGTGGCACCCTTTCCCTCGGATGGAATACCAGCAAGGCAGAACAAAGCTCAGAGCTGGAGTGGGCATGATTGGTAACCTGGTTTGGGGGCTTAACAGGCTGGCACCAGGCTGGGGGCCCTGAGTGTATACAGCCATGCACTGGTAAAGGGTTCTTCTTACTTCTGGTGCTCTCTCCAGGAGGTAAAAGGATGTCTGCAGTCAGGCCTGACAAGAGGCAGGGCTGGGAACCTTGGGGAGCCAAGGAACTGTAAAGTAAGGGAGTTTTCCTCACCCTGAGTGAAGGCACAGATTGGGCAATTACCTAAGGGAGCTGGGGAATGCTGCAAACAGCATACACTGACTAACATAAACATTTACACTTTAAGCTATCAACTCTACCCCTAAGCCTACAAGTCTGATTGCCAAGAACAGCAAGGACACACACACACACACACACACACACACACACACACACACACACACACACAGAGTGAAAAAAGGCACAGCATCAGCCAGGGTTTCCTGTGAGAATGTGCTGTTTTCAGCAGGAAAACCTGGGAAGTTTGCAAAGGAAGGGTGGGCCTTCTGTGTAGCCTCTGTAGATGGATAACTAGTATATAGAGGAAGGAGTAGGGGAGGAGCCATGCAGGGGACTGAGATGGCCTGGGTGAGGGTCGAGTAAAACATCCTTCACTGGGGACCAAGGAAGCAAGGAGGCTTCCAGAGAGCTCTACTAGGGTCAGCGTCTGCCCAGCCAGTTTGGTTCCCCAGCAGTTACTCTACTATGTGAAGGTGGCTATGGTGTTTTTGTTGGGGAACAGGGTGGGGTTGGGGGTTGTTTTGGCTCTTATGCTTGGGGTAGCAGTGGAGCAGTGGAGCAGATGCAGTCTATTCTGAATGGGGGAAGGGTGATCTTGTGAACTGAGGGATATCTATTTTAGACAAGCAGCCGCCCCTGAGTTCTTGTGGCCTATTGGGCGGGGTTGGTGACATTCTGGGCAGGATGAGAGAAAGATGATCCTGAAAAGGGGTGAAGATATAGGATTTCAGGCAACTCTTTCAAGCACCTTCCTTCTTTCTGGCTCCTGAAGCTACCAGCTGGCTGGAGAAGCGGGAGAGAGGCAGGCCAGCAACACACACACAAAAGGCCCCACTCCGCAGTGAAGGAAAACAGTGGTAGCCAGAGGGAAGAAGCCCTTCTGGGTTCAAAGAAATCAACTTAGAAAGCTTTGCCTATAAAAATAGCCATCTGCAGATCCTGTTCCTATCTCGGGCAGAGAGCCCTATCGGGAGCCTAGGCTGTCACAGACTCTGGAGATCTCATTGGGTGGGCTTACTTTTGATGGATGGGAGATGTGGAAACAGCAAGCAGCCTCGGAGTCAAGGAAAATGTGACTGCTAGAACATGGGTGATTTCCACGGGGCTCTCACTTTACAGAGATATACACGCTCCCAAAAAATTGGCTCTCAAATCCACTCAATTAATAGAATCATATTTTCCTAGTGAATCACATTTTAAAAGTAGAAATGGGCTGGGGGAGGGTGGCAAGAAACATCACAAAACACTGAACAACTGTGACCCGGAGACTAAATGAAAATCACCCTTAATTGAACAAATGTCTAAAGGTCACATACTTGAAAGGCCATTATGAATGCTATGCCGCAGGGATTATTTGTCAGTAGACATGGTTATGCCTAGGATGTTCAAGGAGTTTTGGTGGGAAGGAACTGGAAGACTTGGGAGTTTGCTTCTTTGGGGTGTCCAACTCTGGTGCTTCAAAGATAAAACACAACACTCAAGTTACATCTGGGAAAAAAAGTCCGTCTGGATTTTGCTGACTATGTACAGGGTACACATGACCCTTTATGGGCTATCTGGGCTTCTGTAGCTGTTCTACTTCCCTCCTGCCAGCAGAAGTCAACCAGGCAGGCCTGCACTACTGCTGTTCAGACAAACCCTTTGTAAGCTGCAGGCCGTGGCTGTGAGGAGCTGTATTAACTAACTTGGGAAGGAAGAGATTGAGGAAGTGGCCTGACAGTTTTAACCAAATAAGGAGTGTGAAGGTATTTAAAGCCCCCTGGAAAGGTAAAGGCCTTTGGAAAAGCAACCCCCTTCTTAGGCCCTATGCTAATGACAACATCAACAACTGCAGGAACGGATACAGAACTGGGGACTGTTATATGCTACATGTGGCTTAAATACTGCATGCCTCAGGGTCTGGGGCCACTGTGGGGCTGTGCACATCTGTAAGGGGCAAAACTCTTCCTTTTGCTACCTCCCTACCTCAAACTTTAAGTTCTACACTATCAACAGCAGGTTTTGAAAAGAAAAATTTTTTGTTTTGATTCTGCAGTGATGAACCAAGCTGTGGCCCAGACTGCTCTTTATCTTATTAGCCATTTTCCTGACTAATAGAAGAGCCCCATTTTCCACCAGCCAGGTACGGGCTGTCTATGGACTACATTTCCCAGAAGGCTGTGTGCTCTAATGTGATCACACGACTCCCTGTTGGCCAATGAGGTATAAGCCTATTTTTAGGTCCAGCCTTTAAAGGAAAATCCTTCCCCTCTATTTCCTTTTTCCTCTCTCCAAAGAATTGGCTTGCATGTACAGTGTGTCAGCCCTCAACAAGGCCTCTTACCATTGAGGCCCCCAGCACTTCCAAGGGGCACACCCATAAATAGAATTCATTTGTCTGTATGTTTGGCTGGGGGTGGTGGTGGTGGTAAGGAAACACCAACAAACTATTTTTTACTAATCTCTGAGAAATGTAGCTCTTCTTTCACTTATGCCATAGGGAACTGAGCACAGTAGTCTGGGCAGTATCCATGGCTCTAATGCCAACAGAAATGACACTGGGCCTGTGATACTTGCCACAAATTACCATGAAATACTACAAATACTCATCACAAATTTAAAATCACGGGAGTCAAGTGGATGCCACTGGATTACTACTGGATTATTGAGAACACACAGGCCACAAACTTGTTTTTGGTTTGTTGTATTTTCTTTTTAATATGTTGGCCACTGTGTTTTAACCTAATTAACTTCCTTTATAACTCTATACATTTTTATTTTGCACTCACAAAACATTAGTCAGCTGAAGTGACCCTGCTGGCTACATGACACTGTCAAATGAACACGAAACCAAACACATTATGAATCTTTACCAGGGAGGCGCCATACAATGGTGCCGTGGGCTGACTGCCTTTTGAGCCATGGCATCAGGTTCCCATTGTGTCGCTAGACTTCCTGTGATGACTTAGGAGCCCTACTGTACTGCTCAATAAGGCTGCTGATAGCAGTGCTAACAGTTCTCCAAATGCATCTAGGACCATGGAAAAGATGACATTTATTTTTAACCCATTTGCGTGAGTATCAGTGGGTATTTAATGGCCGCCATGTTAGACAGTGCTGCTCCAGACTGCTCCACAAAGTAGAAACAGAGAAACACATTTCCAGCTTAGCCGTTTGGGACTCTTTGCCATCATGTGGGAGCTTAGGTAGTCTTACTTACAATAAAAAGAAGGCATATCTGCAGAGACGTACTCATTAAAAAGCTCACTAATTGGGTTGAGTGTGGTGGCTATGCCTGAAATCTCAGTAGACAGGAAGTACAAGCAGGAGGATCATGAGTTCAAGGCCAATCTCAGCTACATAGCTGAATTCATGAGTTCCTCCTACAGGACAAGACTAGAAAACCGCCTCAAACCCCACTAAGTATAACCAAGAGTTGCTTAGGAATTTCCCGTTGACAAAGCCTTCCCATGTATGCCATTTGTACCCTTCCCCTGTGATTAGGATGGCCCCCTATATTACTCTCAAAAGGGTTAGGTGACTTTAATGAAATTTCCAAAGTGGATTAGCCAAGATTCAACAGTCTTAAATATAGTAGAGGGGACCAGGATGCAGAAGAGCTTTGCCACACTATCGCCTCTAGAACACATATTTGGCAAGTCTTTTATGCTTGACCCTAGAATTTCTGGGTCCCCCAGATACCCAGATTTCCTAATTTTAGGCAAAGTTCCCTCTTTGAGGGCTGGGAATGGTGGTTAAAGCTTTTCCAGTCCAAGGTAAGCACAGGGAGAGACACTGTCTTTTGCAAACTTGACTGTGAGGGTCGTGTCAATGACAACCCGTTTTTCCTCTATGAAGTCAATCCAAAGGATGCTATTTAGAATAACTAAGCAGTGTAAAAGGTCAAAGCTTTAAATCAAGAAGGCCTGTGTCCTCATTAACAACATGGAGCCCACAGGGAGACAAGCCAGCACTTGGTTCAGAATCACACCTGCTTCTCCAGCTGCCTTAGGGTTCAACACCATACAGCTCTCCACTGTTCTCAACTGTCTGTCTGAGAACTCGCCCTTCCCTAGCTAGGCACAGCTGGTCTTATTTATTTTTTTTTTAAAGCACAGGCTGTCCATCCTGACATTCTCTGCTCCTACTCGGTCTCTTAAGGAACGCCTCATTTGATTAAAGCAATGGGATCACAAGGCTGGTCTCCCAGCTTCCATTCTTCATAGAGACCCTTCTTCATCCTTAATCTCCCTGTGTCACAATACCAGGAGACACTGTCTTGACTTTAGACATTGTATCACAGTCCTTTGGGTTTTGTGAGGATTTAACTCCCTTTCATTGCTATGCAAGCCCAGGATTGCAAAATCGTATCTTCTCATCTTCCTACTCTGCCAACTTAATAATTGCCCTTCAGTAAATCTCCTGCCTTGACATTATTATGATTGTCTAATTGCGGTGTCTAGGTGAGACCTATCATACCAAGACTATTTATTTATTTATTTATTTGGCAGCAAGGGATAGAACCCAGGCTTTACACAATCTCGACAAGGGATCCATTACTGAGGTTCCCCTATAGCCCCCAAGATTATTTTTTCCTTTCATGTAATATATTTTCCCAGAGCTAATAATTCTTTTATTTGTTATTATTTTGTTTTATTTCTGGGCTCTTTTTTCCCTCTCCTTTGGTTTTCAAGACAGGGTTTCTCTATGTATCCCTAGCTGTCCTAGAACTCACTCTGCAGACCAAACTGGCCTTGAACTCAGAGTTCCTGTCGGCTCTCTCTCCAGAGTGCTGGGATTAAAGGCACGCACCACCCCCACCTCCCAGCTTATTTCTGGACTTTGATGGATCACTTATTTCTTTCTTTCTTTTTTTTTTTTTGGAGCTGGGGACTGAACCCAGGGCTTTGCCACTGAGCTAAATCCCCAACCCCATGGATCACTTATTTCTAAACTTTCTGTCAGCTGTCTCAGTCTCCTGCAGTTGCATTTAGATATAACAGGCATTCAAGACTTGAACTCCCAGCATCTTAACAAAATCTTCTGGGAGGGCTGCAGAGATGGCTTGGCCATTAAGAGAACATATTGAGTTAGGTTCTGAGGATCTACACTGCGTAGCTTTCAACCACCTGCAAGTTCGGATTCAGGTTGGTTCCTAGCACCCACATGGAGGCTTACAACTATTTGTAACTTCAATCCAGGAGACCTAGTGCCCTTTTCTGGCATACATACATACATACATACATACATACAGACAAGCATTCATATACATCAGATAAATACATCCAAAAAACAAACAAAGAATAAAAAAAAAATCCAAAGGCAAATCCCCCAAACCAATGACCTTCTTGGACCAAGCTGCCCTGCCTCTGACTGGTTTCTTAGAGTACTGGGACCTCGGTCATCCCAGGCTGGTCTTTGCTGCTATGCTCGTCAGGTTTTGTTTTGCTTTTGTTTGTTTGATTTTGTTTTTGTTTTTTTTGCCAACTTTATTATTCAGATGTGTAATTCCTACCTTGATTGATAAATTCACTTCTCTCTGCAATTTTCCATTTCTCTGTCCTAATGCTGATTTCTGTGTGGGCAGAAAGTTGAGTGCAGACTGAACTTTGGTATTGTTATTTTTATGAGATCATCTCCTGCCTGGGTATTTTGTAAATATTTTCTCTCTCACCTTCTGATTGGTTTTTAATAAAAAGCCTACAGTGAGGCAGGAAGGGATAGGTAGGACTTCTGGGGAGAGACAGAACTCTTGGAAAGAAGAGTCAGGTGCAGGAGAATGCGCCAGAGGAAGAGGCAGGCCAGGACAGAAGGAGAGGCTCATTAGTTAGTGTGGTAGAACACAGGTTAATATATATGGGTTAATCAATTACAAGACCTACTTGGGAGCAAGAGTAGTGTGAGGCCTAAAGCAGCGTAATAAACAGAATTCTCTTGTGTCATTATTCAGCAGTGCTGGGGAAGGTATACAAAGACCCTCTGGCTGTGTGAGTGTGTGTGTGTGTGAGTGTGTGTGTGAGCGTGTGTGTGTGTGTGTGTGTGTGTGTGTGTGTGTGGTATGAGTGTGCATGCACATGAGAAATCACATCCGGTGTCTCCTTAATCAACACTCCATCTTCCTTTTGGAGACAGGTCTCCCACTGGACCTGGAGCTTGCTGATTTGCTGACCAGCGAGCCCCAGGCAGCCTTTGGTTTCTGCTTCCCCGCACTGGGATTACAGGTGCACGCCATCAGGCGTGAGTGCTGGGGATCTGAACTGAGTGAAGATGGCCATGTTAGGCAAATAACACACCACTGAGATGCACCCCCAGGCCTCCAGCTGCGATGTCCTCTATTTATGTCAGCCTGAAGGCCTCTGAATGCCTTGTAGTTTTCATTTTAGAAAGCCTTCTCTCTGATGTTACTGTGTATGGAATAGCTTTTCTTTCCCTTCATTTTTTGGTTGTTCATGGCAAAACTATAAAAAGTTGATGTTTATAGACTGATCTTGCATCTTGGGAGCTCAATGAATCCATTCACTTATTCTAGTATTTCTCTTGTGGGTCATTAGGGTTTTCTACATAGAAAAATGATGAATAGGAAGTTTCTCTTCTTCCTTTCCAACACTGGTATTTGCATTTTGTTTTTTATTCTGACCTGACTGATCTAATTCTATGTCTTTCTGGCACTACTCTTTGGTTTGGAGAAATATTTTTCTTCCTGTTCCCTCTACTTTACAGTTTGACATTGAACCACCCCCACACAGGCTTGTGTTTTGAATGCATGGTCTCCTGCTGGTGGCACTATTTTGAGAGGTTGTGGAGACTTTGGGAGATGGGGCTGAGCTGTCACTGTGGTATATCCTTGGCCACTTCCTTTCCCACTCTCTGTTTGCTGGTTGGCCACGTAATGAATAGCTCACCTCAGTCATACTT
Organism: Rattus norvegicus; assembly: GCF_021556685.1. Lineage (NCBI taxonomy): Eukaryota > Metazoa > Chordata > Mammalia > Rodentia > Muridae > Rattus > Rattus norvegicus. The sequence goes on along the minus strand of NC_141537.1, from coordinate 149,903,740 downwards.
TCCCATGGCCATTACTGCCCAATTGTATGAGGCCAACCAACTGTGGACAGAACCCTTGAAGCCAGTAGCCACAGCAAACCCTTTATCCCATACATTGTTTCTGTCAAGTGATTTGGTCAGAGATGAAAGCTGACTGGCTCCCTGTCTCTTTCTCCCTTTTCCTTTCTTCCTTCTTTTTATACCTCAGGCCTTACATACACCAGGCAAGCACTCTATCGCTGACCTATATGCCCAGCCCGGGATTGGTGTCTGTCATTAAAAAACACACTTAGGGTGCTAGAGGGATGGCTCAGCGGCTAAGAGCTCTCGTTGCCTTTGCAGAGGACCCAGGTTTGGTTTGCAGCACCCACATGGAACCTCATAACTATTTATAACTCCAGTTCCAGGGGGTCGGATGCCCTCTTCTGGTCTTCATGGGCACTGAACACATGAGGTGCACAGATACACATGTATGCAAAATGCTCATGCCCATAAAATAAAATAGTCCTTTAAAATTGCATTTGGATCTGCAAACAATCATTTATCCTAAGAATTTTGCTGACTAGATTTTGGGGACAATGTTGGTTCCTCTGGCTGTCATAACTTCACAACAGAAAGGGGCTGACGGCAGTTAAAACAATTCGGCTTGCCTGTTCTATAACCACCAAGGTACTAGTTTGTAGCCCATGGGAACTGAAAGGTGTGATGCAAAGAGCCCACCACAGTTCTGGTTCTTATACCATCTTTAGGGACCCTGACGAGCTAAGTGCCTGGGCCTTCAGTATCAGGAGTCTGACTTGGAAGTCTGCACACAGAACTGGACTGAGCAGCTGGTAAGTGGGAATTGTCTCTCAGTGTGCCTCTGCCACTGTCCTCTGCAAGGGCAGGCCAGTGTCTACAGCAAGCACACCCGCGAGGGCATCAAGATTGTTCTGCTCCATTTCCTCAGCTGAATGAACTGAACAGCCAATGAACAGCCAATGGAAGCAGAATCACTCCTGGAGAACTGCTGCCACTTCATGTTGAATCCTCAGCCACGGTCAACACTACATGGCTTCACAGACCCGGCGGCTTCCCCACATTAGAACCAAAGCACTCAGAGGTCTTTCTTAGACTCGAAAGGGATGAGACATGAAAATGGTTCCTTCCATGGGGAGGAATGGCATGCTCCAAGGGACAGGGTCAGCAGGAGTCAGCAGAACCTGTATGGAAGCCGGGTCTAGAAGGGGCCCTGTGGCTTACGGTGGCAGAGGACACTTTCTGGAAAGATCAAGCAGCTTGCATAGGACTCGTGGTACAGAGGCTAGATGTGGCAGGGGTGGGGTAGGCTGGAGATGTAGAGGAGTCCCCTCCTCTCCTGGTTAGAGCATGTGCCAAAATCAACATCCCCCAGTCCAGACCTAAGGGACCTAACTGAACCACTCTCACGTTTTTCCTGTTCTCAAGTACAAGTCTTGTTAGGTATGGATGCAAAGACTTGGCAGTAACTCTCCATCTGCTCACAGGCCGCCAGAATGAGGAGAAATGGAAGGGCTGCCTGTGCTTCCATTGACAGAGCAGGGCCCCTCTGACCCTTCCTTGCCCTTCCTTTTTAGATCACGTCTTTCCTGGCCACCAAAGTCATTTTTCCAACAGCGCTTCTGCATACCATCACCTTGTGGTTCCTCACTTCATGACTTCAAATCCATGTGAGCTGCTCCCCAGCTGCTCCCAAGTGACCCGCACTGCTAGCTTCTTCTCTTTTCATCTTTTGTGTATGCGCCCTGAAGCTAATCACCTGCAACAGGCAAAACCTGACCCTGGCCTGCAAGCTTCAAGCTTCCTCCTCTCTCTGCTCCTTGTCCGTTGTAACCTGGACACGAATCCAATGGCCCCTGTCATGTGATGTCTTCCTTACATGGGATGTGGAGCCCTCCTCTCTTTGGCATGTGTATCTGTGTCTGGTTCTAGTAGCCTTCACATAACTTCTTCTATTATAAATGTGGTGGCCTTTAGCATCGGGACATATCAAGTGAAGGCATGGCTGATATTGGGAGTAGTCACCTAGGCCTTGATTGTTCCCCAAGGGCCCATGAACTACAGGTCAAGTCTCCTATAGACCCTGAGGAGCCCAACAGGAACCCTCAGCAACTAAACTCAGTGCTCAGGTGAAAACTGGTTACTCGTAAGAACATGTTCACAGTTACTTTCTGAGAAAAAAGCAGTAGTTTTTCAAATGACTAATAAATTGTAAGGGAGCCTCCATGCACTAAGCAAATAGTTCAGTCCTAACTCTTGGGAAAGGGACTTCCCAGGGCTCTGTGGAATACCCTGAGACTCTAGGGAGATCCCTGTTCCCTAGGGACACACAGCTGAGTGGCAGAGAGGGGTTGGGAATCTTTAATCTGGGGGCTATGCAAGCTGTTTGTTCAGGAGTATGGAGTAATAAAAAAAGATCACCAGTTAAGGAAGAGCCATCCCAGGAGCACACTGGAGGGATGAGAGGAGAACGTCGCAGGAGGTGGATGGTTAGAGCCTGTGAATTCCACTGTCTGACAGACGACTCTACACAGCAAAGGCCTGAATGGCACAATGTCCCTCGGTCAACAGGGATGTTATAGGGTATGGTGCTGTGTAAGCGCCCCTGACAGACCTCTCAGGACAGGAATGGCATCGCTCAGCTACCCGGGGAGACCCCTGTGTTAGAATTCAAAGTTAGGCACACTGCAAGTGCCACGTGCACTGTCTGCTTGGAGACCACAGATCATGGATTCCAGCAAAGCATATGAAAGAGGCAGGGCTGAGGAGCAGGAAGGCGAAAGGACTGGACGGAGCCAGGAGAGCTGGGGTTGACTCCCAGCCAGGCCTCCAAGCTGGATCTGGCCTCAACTTCTTCCCTCTTGAAAGGAGGGCCCATTTCCTGAGAGGCAGAGTGGCCCCGTCTCCAAGGAGGCTTCACGCCCACCTGGGGTGTTAGGTCGAAGCTTTGTGTGCACTGATAAGCAAAGCCAAATTGTGCCAACATTTTCATTTATATCAACAAAGGGCTCTCTATTACAAAGCTACCATAATCTGGGCTCCTGTAAGCAATTCTCACTAGAATATCAGTGGCTCTGCAACAGCTGGGAACACTGGCAGAGCGTCACTGGCAGACCAGTGCTGCTCCACAGTGGCAGACAATGACTGGGGAATAACCTACTCACCTCCAGGGCCTGAGAACACACACATGATGGCCTGAAGCCTGGAAAAGCAGGAAAGCCACTAGAGTGAGCATGGCTACAGCTTGAAATAATGACCAGTACAAGATATACAGTGGAGCTTTATAATAAATGACATTAGCAAAGTCCTACAAAACACTTATTGACTGACTGAGGTGGTGTCTATGCTTCCCAGGCTGGTCCTGAAATTGTGGCCACAAGTGATTTTCCTGACTCACTTTACAAGTGGCTGGGGTGCTAGAGGTGCCACACTCCACATGTGGCTACTTCATCTTTTATTGTATTTATTTAATGTGCAGGGGAGCACGCATGTCACAGCACATGTGTGGGGGTCAGAGGATAATTTGTAGGAATCTGTTCTCTCCTTTCACTGTGAGGTTCTAGATGCTGAATTCAGGTTCTCAGGCTTGGTGGCCATCTCTCCATCCCCTCAGATAGTCACCAGTCTGTGAAATATTCATGATTCTTTACTCAAACTGGGTTTGAGCTTAATGAGATAGGATTTGGAGCTCCCCATTGTGACAGGACTGTGAGCCACAGGGTTTAATGGTCAGGAGTGTGTTTTCCAGTGTGTTTATTTATGCTGCACTTCTTTGTTATTTGTATCTCGCCACCCAGAGCTGAGGACTGAACCCAGGGTCTTGTACTTGCTAGGCAAGTAAGTGCTCTACCACTGAGATAAATCCCTCTGCTGCATTTCTTTTGTGGTTCTGGGGCTCAGCTTGGGATTCTGCACATGGTAGGCAGGTGCTACCACTGAGCTTACAGGTTCTCGGATGACAGGCCCTATGGCATTCTAGGCAACATCAGTCTAGAGAGGACACAGAGCTAAGACCTCAGGGAAGCCCAGGATACAAAGGACCCTGTGTAGGGCTACATCTCTGGCAGGTGGGTTGTAACTGGTTTACTTTGTGGAGAGGAGAACAGCATTCATCCTGTCTTTGAGAAACTTGCAGGGTCCTTTTCCTCAGTGAGTTCATGGAAACACGATCTCCACTGCCCACCCTCCCAGCAGGTCAGGGAGCTATTCAGAAAGAGGAAGTGACCCAGAGGTGGCTTGAGGAGAGGCTGACAGCACTGAGTAGCTCCTCCCTGCACAGTGGTGGAGAAGGAAGCATCCTGTTTGACTTGGCCTTGCCAGGGCCAAACCCTTTCTTTGTGACTTTTTTTTTAAGAGAGGAGAGCAATGCTGTGCTCATCCTAAGAGCTTGCCCTCCGTGCTGCTAGGTGCTCAGGGCCCTGCGTCCCCTGCATGAAGCTTCCATCCGTGGGTTGGGGATAAGACCCAAGGGCTGTTGCGTGGGAAACACCTGGAAATGAATGTATGTACTGGCAAAGCTACTTTGTGGGGTGATGTGGGGTAATGTGGGTGAGGCCTTAAGGCAAAAGGACTGGTCAACACTCACCATTAATTAACACAGAGTGCACTTCAGTTGGCAGTCAGTTAAGAGAAAATAAGCAGATAACATGGAAAGTTAAAGAAAAGCAAATGGAGTGAGTGTGCCGGTGGCTCGAGCTAAGCAAAGCATCCCAGAGCCATGTGTGAACAGAAAGGAAAATTGGCACTCACACCGTGGGAGCTACGGCCACCAGCCATGATGACGTAAACCTGGAGTTTAGAGGGGCGTCGGGAGAAATGGGAAACCGCAGACGGGCGGGAAGATAAGCAGGCATCCTTGCTGTGTATCTTCTAAAGAGGCGCCTCTCTCTTGCTCTTCAGGAAATTGTCCAGGCAGCAGAACTAAGCAACTGTAAAGCTTGGTTGACCCTTTGCTTTATCAGCAAGGACAGCTGGGGGCCAGCACTGGGGTTAAGGTGTTGAGACCTCTGAAGAGACTTCCTGCTCAGGGGTACCCCTCTGCAGTCCTCCCCAGTCTGCAGATTTTGCTTTTACTATCTCCCAACCCCCATCCTGCCTGCTCCCCCAGGCAGTCCACTTTTCTTCCCTTCAATTAGCTGTCTGAGCTCCCTCTGCCCACATTTTCTCAATTCATGGAGTCCTGGTCCTCAGAAGAGGCTCCAACTCTGACAAAGGCAGGGAAGGCTGGTGGATGCTGGGGGCTCACTTCATATGTCAGAAGGCTGGCACACCTGGAAACAGGACCAAAGTGTGCCGGTGCCTGTTTTCCTCTATACCATGAGTAAAAATGTTTTTAAAAGACAGTTTTGGCACCCAAATCCCGTGGGAGGGAGAGCTAGATGTTCAGAGGGGCAGACACGACTGGGAAACCAGAGGAGACTACTCTCTGTCTACATTTCTGACTCTAGAGGAAAACACCTAGTGCCATCACGGTCCCCTACCAACAGGGACCCAGAAATAGGGGCAGGCCCTTCTGGTTGTTGCCCTCATGGAGAGCTGAAACCTAGCCCCGAGGAGCGACTTCAGGCCCAAGACCAGAGGTAAGACCAATTTTTCTGCCCCAAGTGACTTGCCTGGTGGACTCAGGACACATAAAGGCAAAATTCCTCTGGGACCGGACGCTTCCGGTTTCTAGCCAGCGCCTGAACCTCACTGATCCCGGCTCACAGCTCCCTGCTCCCAAACCACTTGGAAGAGAGAGCTCATTGTCCAGACACGTAGACAATCCTGAAACTACAGGGCAGGAAAGACTGCCACTTCTACCCACCTCTGCCCACATCCCTGGCCCAAGAGGAAACTGTATAGGGCCTCTGGAACAGGAAGATAGGGACAGTCAAGCTGCAGGAGCCCTGCGGTCCAGACTGCGCCCAGATTTGAACGGACAGGTCAAACAGCTTCCTGCACCCAAATCCTGTGGGTGGGAAACCAGAGGAGACTACTCTCTGCCCACATTTCTAACTCTTGAGGAAAACACCTAGCGGCATCAAGGCCCCCTGCATGCAGGGACCCAGAAGTAGGGGCAGGTCCTTCTGGCTGCTGCCCTCATGGAGAGCTGAAACCCAGTCCCAAGGAGCGACTTCAGGCCCGAGACCAGAGGTAAGACCAACTTTTCTGCTCCAAGTGACCTGCCTGGTGGACTCAGGACAGACACGCACAGGAACAGCTGAAAGCCAGTGGATAGGAAGGACTACATGCCTGAAAGCAGAACGCTCTGCTCTCATAACTGGCTGAAAGAGAACAGGAAAACAGGTCTACAGCACTCCTGACACACAGGACGGTCAAGCCACTGTCAGAAATAGCAGAACAAGATAACATCAGAGACAACCTGATGGCAAGAGGCAAGCGCAGGAACCCAAGCAACAGAAACCAAGACTACATGGCATCATCAGAGGCCAATTCTCCCACCAAAGCAAACATTGAATATCCAAACACACCAGAAAAGCAAGATCTAGATTAAAAATCACATTTGATCATGATGATGGAGGACTTTAAGAAAGACATAAAGAACTCCCTTAGAGAAATGCAGGAAAATACAAGTAAACAAGTAGAAGCCCTTAGAAGGGAAACACAAAAAGCTGGTCTTCAATAACAATAATGAAAAAACACCCACATATACATAGAAGTTGAAACAGTGCTCTACTCAATGATAACCTGGTAAAGGAAGAAATAAAGAAAGAAATTAAAGACTTCTTAGAATTTAATGAAAATGAAGGAACAACATACCCAAACTTATGGGACACAATGAAAGCTGTGCTAAGAGGAAAACTCATAGTTCTGAGCGCCTGCAGAAAGAAACAGGAGAAAGCAGCAGCTTGACAGCACACCTAAAAGCTCTAGAACAAAAAGAAGCAAATACACCTAGGAGGAGTAGAAGGCAGGAAATAATCAAACTCAGAGCTGAAATCAACCAAGTAGAAACAAAAAGGACTACACAAAGAATCAACAGAACCAAAAGCTGGTTCTTTGAGAAAATCAACAAGATAGATAAGCCCTTAGCCAGACTAATGAGAGGATACAGAGAGTGTGTCCAAATTAACAAAATCAGAAATGAAAAGGGAGATATAACAACAGAATCAGAGGAAATTAAAAAAATCATCAGATCCTACTACAAAAGCCTATATTCAACAAAGCCTGAGAATCTGGAGGAAATGGACAATTTCCTAGACAGATACCAGGTACCGAAGTTAAATCAGGATCAGATAAACCATTTAAACAACCCCATAACTCCTAAAGAAATAGAAGCAGTCATTAAAAGTCTCCCAACCAAAAAGAGCCCAGGTCCAGATGGGTTCAGTACAGAATTCTATCAGACCTTCATAGAAGACCTCATACCAATACTATCCAAACTATTCCACAAAATTGAAACAGATGGAGCACTACCGAATTCCTTCTATGAAGCCACAATTACTCTTATACCCAAACCACACAAAGACCTAACAAAGAAAGAGAGCTTCAGACCAATTTCCCTTAAGAATATCGATGCAAAAATACTCAATAAAATTCTTGCAAACCGAATCCAAGAACACATCAAAACAATCATCCATCATGATCAAGTAGGCTTCATCCCAGGTATGTAGGGATGGTTTAATATATGGAAAACCATCAACGCAATCTACTATATAAACAAACTGAAAGATAAAAACCATATGATCATTTCATTAGATGCTGAGAAAGCATGTGACAAAATTCAACACCCCTTCATGATAAAAGTCCTGGAAAGAATAGGAATTCAAGGCCCATATGTAAACATAGTAAAAGCCATATACAGCAAATCAGTCGCTAACATTAAACTAAATGGAGAGAAACTTGAAACAATCCCACTAAAATCAGGGACTGGACAAGGCTGCCCACTCTCTCCCTACGTATTCAATATAGTTCTCGAAGTCCTAGCCAGAGCAATCAGACAACAAAAGGAGATCAAAGGCATACAGACTGGAAAGGAAGAAGTCAAAATATCACTATTTGCAGATGATATGATAGTATATTTAAGTGATCCCAAAAGTTCCACTAGAGAACTACTAAACTTGATAAATACCTTCAGCAAAGTGGCTGGGTATAAAATTAACTCAAATAAATCAGTAGCCTTCCTCTACACAAAAGAGAAACAAGCTGAAAAAGAAATTAGGGAAATGACACCCTTCATAATAGTCCCAAATAATATAAAATACCTCAGCGTGACTTTAACCAAGCACGCGAAAGATCTGTATGATAAGAACTTCAGCCTCTGAAGAAAGAAACTGAAGAAGACCTCAGAAGATGGAAAGATCTCTCATGCTCATGGATTGGCAGGATTAATATAGTAAAAATGGCCATTTTACCAAAAGCGATCTACAGATTCAATGCAATCCCCATCAAATTCCAATCCAATTCTCCAGAGAGTTAGACAGAACAATTTGCAAATTCACCTGGAATAACAAAAAACCCAGGATAGCTAAAACTATCCTCAACAATAAAAGGACTTCCAGGGGAATCACTATCCCTGAACTCAAGTAGTATTACAGAGCAATAGTGATAAAAACTGTATGGTGTTGGTACAGAGACAGGCAGATAGACCAGTGGAATAGAATTGAAGACCCAGAAATGAACCCACACACCTATGGTCACTTGATTTTTGACAAAGGAGCCAAAACCATCAAATGGAAAAAAGATAGCATTTTTAGCAAATGGTGCTGGTTCAACTGGAGGTCAGCATGTAGAAGGATATAGATCGATCCATTCTTTTTTTGGGGGGTTTTTTTTTTTTTTGGTTCTTTTTTTTCGGAGCTGGGGACCGAACCCAGGGCCTTGCGCTTGTTAGGCAAGCGCTCTATCACTGAGCTAAATCCCCAACCCCCCGATCGATCCATTCTTATCACCCTGTAAAAAGCTTAAGTCCAAGTGGATCAAGGAACTCCACATCAGGGGTTGGGGATTTAGCTCAGCGGTAGAGCGCTTGCCTAGCACGCGCAAGGCCCTGGGTTCAGTCCCCAGCTCTGAAAAAAAGAAAAATAAAAAAATAAAAAAAAAAAAAAGGAACTCCACATCAAACCAGATACACTCAAACTAATAGAAGAAAAAGTGGGGAAGAATCTCAAACACATGGGCACTGGAGAAAATTTCCTTAACAAAACACCAATGGCTTATGCTCTAAGATCAAGAATCAACAAATGGGATCTCATAAAATTACAAAGCTTCTGTAAGGCAAAGGACACTGTGGTTAGAACAAAACGGCAACCAACAGATTGGGAAAAGATCTTTACCAATCCTACAACTGATAGAGGGCTTATATCCAAAATATACAAAGAACTCACAAAGTTAGACTGCAGGGAAACAAATAACCCTATTAAAAAATGGGGTTCAGAGCAAAACAAAGATTTCATAGCTGAGGAATGCTGAATGGTGAGAAGCACCTAAAGAAATGTTCAACATCTTTAGTCATAAGGGAAATACAAATCAAAACAACCCTGAGATTTCACCTCACACCAGTGTGAATGGCTAAGATCAAAAACTCAGGTGACAGCAAATGCTGGCGAGGATGGAGAAAGAGGAACACTCCTCCATTGTTGGTGGGATTGCAGACTGGTACAACCATTCTGGAAATCAGTCTGGAGGTTCCTCAGAAAATTGGACATTGCACTACCTGAGGACCCAACTATACCTCTCTTGGGCATATACCCAAAAGATGCCCCAACATATAACAAAGACACATGCTCTACTATGTTCATAGCAGCCTTATTTATAATAGCCAGAAGCTGGAAAGAACCCAGATGCCCTTCAACAGAGGAATGGATACAGAAAATGTGGTACATCTACACAATGGAATACTACTAAGCTATCAAAAACAATGACTTTATGAAATTCATAGGCAAATGGATGGAACTGGAAAATATCATCCTGAGTGAGGTAACCCAATCACAGAAAAACACACATGGTATGCACTCGTTGATAAGTGGCTATTAATTAGCCCAAATCCTTGAATTGCCCTAGATGCATAGAACACATGAAACTCAAGAAGGATGACCAAAATGTGGATCTTCACTCCTTCTTTAAAAGGGGAACAAGAATACCCTTGGGAGGGGATAGGGAGACAAAGTTTAGAACAGAGGCTGAAGGAACGCCCATGCAGAGCCTGCCCCACATGTAGCCCATACATATACAGTCACTAAACTAGGTAAGATGGATGAAGCTAAGAAGTGCAGGCTCTCAGGAACTGGATATAGATCTCTCCTGAGAGACACAGCCAGAATATGGCAAATACATAGGCGAATGCCAGCAGCAAACCACTGAACTGAGAACGGGACCCCCGTTGAAGGAATCAGAGAAAGGACTGAAAGAGCTGCAGGGGCTCGAGACCCCATATGTACAACAATGCCAAGCAACCAGAGCTTCTAGGGACTAAGCCACTACCCAAAGACTATACATGGACTGACCCTGGACTCTGACCTCATAGGTAGCAATGAATATCCTAGTAAAAGCACCAGTGGAAGGGGAAGCCCTGGGTCCTGCCAAGGCTGGACCCCCAGTGAATGGGATTCTTGGGGAGGGTTGTAATGGGGGGAGGATGGGGAGGGAACACCCATAAAGAAGGGGAGGGGGAGGGGCTAGGGGGATGTTGGCCTGGAAACCGGGAAAGGGAATAACATTTGAAATGTAAATAAGAAATACCCAATTTAATAAAGATGAAAAAAAGAGACAGTTTTGAAGATTTAACCTTTTTGGCACATCTGCTTTCCGGCAGGGCATAGATTACCCTTATGCAATACCATACATATAATAAATGCTTATGCAAAATTATTGAATTGAATACAATTCTACTCTTTATTAAAGAGTGCTGGATCTTTATGGTGATGCAGAAATTTGTCTCAGCCCTTTCCTGTGTTCATTTCTCTCTGTCACTCCCTGTCTCCTCTCTCTAGCCCTCAGAACTCTGCAAACCTGCAAAGTCCGGGAATAACTGCATCAAAAATGTGTTTCCTTAGTACTATCATAGCGCCTGTCCTGATGGGCTGTAAAAGACCCTCTGTGTTAGAGATAAGGTCTGTAAATCCTGATTTCCTGTTTGTTTCCCACGCCAACAGAATAATAGCTCCTTGTAGCTATCTCTACTGTCTGATAAGCAGACTGAGTACCTTGTCTAAATAAAAGGATTTGAGCAGGGCTGTGTAAGCCAGGGTGGGGACTGGGGGAAGGACAGTGAGGTGACTCTGCAGATGGAGTCCCACTCCTCAAAAGAGCTTCTAACTCTGGTAAGGCAGGAAGGGCAGTAGATGCTGGGGTCACACTGGACATGTTAGGAGTTACAGACATAAATATCTATCTCCGGGGAAGCACTCAACTGAGCCTGGCACACCTGGAAACAGGATCCAAGTGCCTGGTGCCTGCTTCTCTAGATTCCGAGACAGAGCTGACAGAGCAGAGAGGGCGAGGATGCCATCCTCTCTCCCTATGACCTGGTTTCAGGAGCAGGAGGAGAAACTGACATACTGAGTATTGGGGGAGGTGGAGAAAGAACAGGTCCGAGTTTAGCACTGTGGTTTTGTCATGCCAGCCATGAACTGGGTTTGTGCTTTGGTGTGTTTTTGTTGTTGTTTTTGTTTCTTCCAGTGCCAGAATTTGATCCCAGGGCCTTACATGCACTAGGCAAGCGTTATTTTACTTCAGACCTCCCTAAGTCTAAGTTTTGATTCCTAAATACCATTACCTAGGTGAGGTATGTCTTTGGGCTGGGCACCGAAAGGAAAGATTTTACAAGTATTTTGTACCCAGGAAAGATGCAAGTTAGAAGGGTGGAGATTTAGGGGTACTGACTAGAAGGAGGTTTGAGAGAGGCTGCAGATGGTGCCTGTACCACATCGTGCTGTGGTTACTACTGACACAGCTGCACAGGTACAGCTCAGCAGCTGTGTAGTTCAGATTTTAATGCTGAAGCACTTACAAACGTAAAGTCCTCCCAAAGGTTCAAGAGAAGGGTAGAACAGCCCTGATGAGCTCCTCCTACCTTAAGACCTGGGGCTAGTGGGTGAATTTCAGTTCCCTAGTATTCTATAAGGGACCAAAACACCGTCAGCTTAGGGACACAAAGTAATTTTACCAACCCAAGTCCTTTCCTCAGCCTCCACCCTCAGTTCTAGCTCTTGGTGAGGCCTAAAGTCGACCAGTCTGACTGTCCGTTTGGGCTGGGGGAGGCACAGGGATGTAAGGAAGCCAGGCCCAAGATGGTGGTTTCTCATAGCACTGCAAGAAAAGCTGCTGGGGGTTGGGGTATAAGACTAGGTCTATGCTAAGTGTCTTTCTTCCTGGGGGCTTAAGCAAAAGGCCAGAGGAAGACATTCAAGTCCTCAAGAAACTGGAGGGCTGGAGATGAGATAGTGAGGCCTTTACACAAACAGCAGAGACACAGAGCAGGCTGCCCCACAGTTGCCCTCGTGGAGTACCAGAGTCTGCTCCCTTCTCCATTGTCTAGCATCAATATATCCCCCTGAGGAACTTCCCAGCTCAAAGGTAGGTGAGGGTGTGTGTGTGTGTGTGTGGTGTGGGGGGTGTGTGTTATCCTCAGGAGGAAGAGATCAGCAGCCATCCCACCATGCAGTCCTTTGTGAGAAAAGGCTTAGAGGCAAGGGAGGTAACAGGGACTTAACTACCTATGACGTCCTCAGTGTAGTGGACTGAAGTCTGACCATTCTGAAAGGTAGGGCCCCCTCATTTCCACAGACAAAGATGCTGCAGCTTGCAAGGATGATGGAAACTTGTGCTCCTGGACAAAGGTAGGTGGCATGGTCCAGGGCCCCAGAGCTCTTACCGACCACTGACTGGGCTGGGCTGGTTCTCACAAATTGCATGCGCAGCTCACTAAAGCTCTGGCCAAGTCTGGCACTGTGGGAAGCAGGACTGGACACTCTGCCATTCCTTGTGCTGCGAAGGGCCAACACTTGCAACTAAGACCATGATAATATGAGAAATCTAAAGTGATAACTTGTGTAATGAAGCCAGGAAACCTGGAGTTCCAAATCCTGTGGTAGTCATGCAAGCTTCCATTTCCCTAAGAGACAGACATAGGACCTAAGAGGCACAGTACATACACAGCTGGAGAGATGGCTTGGTGGTTAAGAACTCTGGCTACTCTTCCAGAGGACCTGCCTCACAACTGTCTGTAATGAGTCCCAGAATATCCCATGCCCTCTGGTGGCCTGTTTGAGTAGTGCATGCACATGGTGTACACATATACATGCAGGCAAAACATACACAAAACTTAAAAAAAAAGTACAGCAAATACATGATGAACTTTGACTTATAAAAAAGGTAGAAGGATCCTGATTTTTTTTCACTCTGGTAAAACATACCACTGTGATGCATACATGGCATTTAAATTATTTTTGAAGTGTGCAGTTCAGTGGCATTAAAAACATTCACAATGCTGTGCCAGTGTGACACCATTCCCCTCCAGAATTTTCTCTTCCTCAGCTGTCAGTCCCCACCTGCTGAACACAAGACTCCTGTCTCCAACAGTAAATAGCACAGGGCTCTGTACAGAGAACTCCAAGAACTGGTCAAAAATACTCAGTGAGAAAACCTGATCTTATAATTATACAAGATGACAGCATTGCCAGAAAGAAAAAAGGTCAACTCTCATCTAGCATAAATAAGACAGATTAAAAGGAGTCCATTTCCCCATAACTAACGAGCAGTGGCTGCACTGCTGAGAACAGAGTGTAATTTATGGCTTGTTTGCAGTTTTGGCTTCAAATCCAATCATCTGCTATGACCGAGGCCTCTAGCTCTCTTCAGACATGTTAGCAGGTGGCAGCTGGGCCCGATGCCTCAGGGGAGGGGAGAGGAAAGGAGGGGAGAGGCCAGTCAGTCAGTGCTCAGCTGCTAGCTGAGCTCTCAAGTGGATAGGGCCCTCCTGCACTGGCCACAATTCCCCAGCATGGAAAGCTGGCCTTGACAGGGCTGTCAACCCTGCAGTGACCTTGGGATAGAAATCTACTGAGGTGGCTCGGGTAAGCAAAGACTTCTCAAGTCCACCACATGCAGTTATAGTTTGGAGAGGAGACAAAGGACTCCCCAGCATCTTTAGGAGATGTGGGGAATCATGAATAAGAAGACGACTGATGAATTCCAGGGCACACAAAAGCCTGATAATCTTGGGCAAGTGGTAACTTTACTGTAGTGTTTTGTCATTTGGAAGGATATATAGTTCCGCTGTAAATGGTAACATGAAAGTGATCTGTCTAAGTGAAGGGAGCTGAGGTTTTAAAAACCAAAGAAAATCTCATGCATGTGCACGTGCACACATGCGCGCGTGCGCGCACGCACACACACACACACACACACACACACACACACACACACACGCACATGCACAAGCATGGGCAAGCAAAATGGTGACAAATGGGATAGGCCTCCAGCATTGGTGTCTTTAGCTTTTGATCAGTCTACCAGGGCTGGTTGAAGTGTACCCTCCCTGTTAGGGGACATGCATCACTAGGTTGAGAAAGCATGCTGAGCTAGCTGGCACCAGTAGGGAGGTGCCATGCTTCAAAAGTGGGGCCCAAAGGCTTGCTGGGCTTTAGATGTGACTTTATGGTATTTGGATTTGGTGCTGGCACTGGGCACTCTGCTGTCATATGGTCTATGGCCTTTCCAAGGACAACTCTATAAAACAAAAATACTTTATTGCTGTGACCTTTGACATCTGCAGTTGCACAGACCAGCAGTCTCTAACAACATTTAATTCCCACCCAGTTTACCTGAAGAGAATTAATTCTGAATACGTTCCCTTTGCTTTCTGAAAAACTCCAGTCTTTGCTGAGGCGTTGGTGTGTTTGCTGGGTGCCAAACTGTTACTTCACATATGTGAAAAGAAAATTGGCACCAGGTCCACATGAACTAAACTCCTGGCAAGGGCAACGCTGGAGCTTGCCATTGAGAAGATTAGATTCCCAAGAAACTTCTCGGGACGTGGCCAAAATCCACAAATTCAAAAAGAGCCTGTGTGTGTGCAAATATCCACACACGAGGAGATGCTGGCTTCTCCCTGTGTGTTCAGCTTGGAGGTCTATTAGTCACTCAAGTTACCTGAAGCTTAAACGGCTCAGCTGTACACATTAAATACTTAGCAAACAATAAACATGCATTAATAAGAGAAATGGGAAATTGAGAATGACTGTTTTTATTCAAGCCTGAGCTTGTACATTCCTTATTAGCCCAGTAAATAGGGCACTTCATATCCTCCCTGTAAGCAAGACTGGTTAAATCACGTTTGGAGAGTGTGTGTGTGTGTGTGTGTGTGTGTGTGCGCGCGCGCGCACGCGCGCGCACGCGCGCGCATGCATGTGACTTTCAACTGCCGTTCTGTGTTTTCAAGCCTCTTGCACTTTAAAAAGTCTTTTACAGGTTCTTTGCCTTTGTAGCCACAGTGTCATAGGAGGAAGCAAAGCAACAGAGGCAGAGCTTTATCACTCAGACTCTGAGAGGAGAGAACTTTATCACTCAGCCTCTGAGAGGAGACCCAAGTGCTGAGGTGGCTGAAGACAGCACTTCCTCGAACCCCACACTCCACACGGCCCAGTGGTAGCACAGCTGAGGCAGCCATGGTAGACTGCATCTCTAATTCTTCCTGGTTTGTCTCTTTGTGATCCTCTCCCTAGACCATGATGTAGAGGGGCTTGGAGACCAATTCAGATGAGACGAGAGCATCATTTGGAATGCACGTGGGAACTTCTTGGCTTTTAAACTTGGGTTTTACCAGGTGGAATGTTTCTAAGTGAAATGTCAAGATTCGCTTTGGGATACATCCAGAGAGTTTTTGGGATTACAGTTTGACATTCTCAGGTTAATTTTTGTTTTCTTACTAATAATCATGGACTTTTCTCAGTCACTGGGATACCACTTGTAGGAAGAAATCAGTGTTTCTGACTAATAGGCCTGTCAACCCAGGACTCCATCTTCCATGTTCTACCCACAAGAAAAACATGTGGTCTAGTCCTGACCCATAGCATGTACTGTTTCCATGGGGATTAATTAAGAGGTAGATATACAGCTGGATGGGGCCAATCAAGGTCCTTTTCTGACTCTTTTCCTTCTCTCATTTTCTTTTCTTTTCCTTCCCTCCCTCCCTTCCTCCCTCCTTCCCTTCCTACCTCCCTTCCTCCTTTAGAAGTATTAGGGATGGAACTTGGGGCCTTATGTAAGCCAGGTGAGCTTTCTACCATGGAGCTCTATCCCTAGCCTCCTGAGTTAGCTTCTGGACACTGACAAACAGAAGGGAAAGTCAGCTGCTCTCCACCAAGGAACCTGTGGCTGCTGATGGCTAAATTCTCTGGCACAGAGAAAAGGCTGGGTGATTCTCTTCAGAATGAAGCCCCACACATCCAGGCTCAGCTGAGATCCACAGAGAACCAAGTCAAGATCCTGGTGCCCTGGTTTCTGCTGCTTTTTTAATCCTTGAAGAGATCCAGCACATGAAAGCTACAGCAGTAAAGACATTTTACTCAGGTTGGTTAAAATGTGTCACAACTAGAAGGGGCTGAGTTCAGCGGGCCCTTTGAATGGCAGGAGCACACTGTTCTGTATAATGAGTACCACTGATCACTAACACCCACTACAGGGTTAGTAGGATCTCCAGGACAGTCCAAAATCAATGCTGAGGCTCGGGACATAGATCAGTGGACAAAGTACTTGTCTCACACATGTGAGGAACTGAATTTGAATCCCTACGACCCATGCAAAGCCCAAGTGGTAAGTAGCAAATGTCTGTAATCCCAGCACTTGCTGTGAGAGGGAAGGTAGAGACAGGAGAGTTCCATAACTCATGGGCCAGTTAGTCTCTAGTATGCAGCAGTCAATAAGAGCCCATCTCACACTAGGTAGCAGGTAAGGGCTGATGCCCAAGATATACCACTGACCTCCATACTTGTGTGTGCACATGAAAAATTTCTCATGCTAGCAAGTATAAAAACATTTATATAGTTATTTTATCTAAATATACTACTAACCTGAAATGTGTTTATTGATTCAGGAGTTTGGAGCACAAGCACTCTTGCCTAGGTCTTACTTTATCCCCTTTGTTCATGTATCTGGTGGAACAAGAAAGGCTAGGAGCCACATTAGAACATGAAAGCATCCACTCAGAGGAAGCTTGGGCCTCTCTGCCTAAGTGTTTATATCAGCTTCCTCTCCACCTCACTGGGGCCAAAGCTAGAAGATGCTGGCAGGTACCAGCACGCCCCCTTTGAATCCCACCGCTGAACTGCTTCAATAACTGATTGCCAGATGAATAATTATAATCAAGTGATCATTGTGCTAACAATCATTTAATGACTGCCGTCCGAAAACACAGTAATAAACAGAGCTTTAATGAAGAAAACTGGAGAGGGGCCAGGGTTTTATGGCGGTTTGCTTAAAGGGAAAGAGAGCCATAATCTGTATTTAAGATTCAAAGAGGCCTTTAATCCACATGCTCCACGTTAAATGAGGGAGTGGAGTCATGTTTTGATCAAAAGTTACTGCATGCATAAAAGAAAGGCACATAAATGTCCCTTTAGGAAAAAGCTCCAGCAAATTACATTAAGTGAGTGTTTGTACCATTTGCTGGGGGCTGAAGTGGTGGGAGAAAGAGAAAAGCATCTGATTTTAATTTTGGATAAGAATACTTGGCTAAAATAAAATAAATGGGAAGAGGATTTGATTTGTCTTATATCACTGAGAATACAGCGAGTTCCTTCACCTCACAGCAGGCATCCTTCCACTCACCCTACTTCCCTTCCTGTTCTTCCTTTGCTAGGCCAGGACTACATCTCTGGGAAGCCTGACTATGTTCTGACAAGAATTCTTCATGGAATGACTGAGCAGCTCTCAGGTCTGGTGAGCACTACAGTGCTTGGCTAAGGCTGGGTGGGGGAGTAAAGCCCACCATGCTGTCATGGGGCAGCAGGCAGCTCCAGTCCTTGCTGAAGTGGGAGTGGGATGGAGGGGACTAGCTGACACAGGCTCCTGGAAATGTAGACATTTTCCACAAGCTGATATGTAGCCTGACCAGGGCCAAACACCACAGGCTCGAAACACTTGGCCATTCCAAGTTCTTTCAAGGCCCAGGAGGAGGCAAAGAAAACCCTAAACCAGGAACTCTGTCTACAGCTGAAGCCATTGCTACAGCTGAAGCAGACCCCATTGCTGCCTGAGCTTTAGTGTACTGAGGCATGGAGCTGACCCACAGATGCACATGGCAGTGGGGCTTTTGAGCCTGCCAGTCCTTGGGAAGTCACAATGGAGAGTGACCCTGAGCATCTGGAGAGAATTCAACCCACTGAAGCTTTGGATTGTCACAGAGTGGACATTCAAGACCAAATAGGCTTCTGTGGCACTCCTGAAATAGCCCAGAATGTCGGGACCCAGGATGGGTATGTGTATATGACACAAAGGAACAAAAATAAGCTGAGGTCAGAGAAAAAATAATCACTTGGTAGCCTGGGGTGGGCACCACACACAGACCCAGCCAGAGCCTCCAAGAACATGCCATCTGTGTGCTGACCTAGGAAAGGATGAAGGAATGCATTTCTGACACAGGGACATTTTTGGGACATTCTGTTGTTGCCAAGGTGCAACCAAAACATACCAATGACTCTCTAACAAGGGACGTTTATTTGGAAACAGAGACTATGACTGCAGTCCAGACACCAACCCAAAGTGAGGAAATCTTAGACTTCATCAGGATAGTGGAAGCATGGAGTTAGTGGCACTCTGGGTACTTTAAGGAGGTCTGACTGGCACGTGGTGGCAATGGCTATGTAAAGCTGGTGGCCTATGGAGCTCAGTGGCAGAGCAGTCCAGCCTGTGTGTCCCTAGGTTCTATTCCCAGCACTGGAAGATGTAGGTATTTGTCTTAAGGTCACTATGGTTTTGTCACCAATTGCTAACTACGATGTCTTAAAAGTAGGCTACTGGCCTCCCTGACAGGCATTTGGGGGACTCCCTGAAGTAGTTGTCCCTTGACCATTTCCCTTTTCTTCATAGCTTGGAAACTTCACTTGGTTGAAATCTTGGAGGGACAATTTTGTTCTGGATAATTAATTATCACAGAGTATCTATCTCTCTACTCTCCTTCGGGTATTTGACCATTCCTATGTTGGGTTAAGGATGGAATCTTGGTGTACAGGGGCAGGACTCTGACTCACCAAGTGTCCACCAACCCTGGGTGGAGAACGTGTTTCATGGCTGCCTATTGCAGAAGAAAAGAATGCTGAGCCCACTGACACTGTGCACACTGGACGCTGAGGACGCTGGATGATGCTCAGTCCATTGATGTTAATTTGGTTCTTGAATATTCCTGAAGGCCAATGGTACTCCTGAAAGTGGGCCTGATGGGTGATGTTAGGTTAGTAGGTGTTCCCCTGCAGGGACCCCCACCTCATTTCTCTCTTTCACTTTTCACTACAGTCATGGTGTGGTGCCCCGCACCCCAAGGCCAACTGAGAAAAGCCTCCAAAGTTGAACTGAAGGAAATGTCCCTCCCTCTCTTTATGTTAAATGTCTTAGGTATTTTACTGCAGGAGAAAGAAAGCTAAGGTACTGAAACCAGCACAAACCACAGACTACCTACAGTAAGGAAGAAAACAGGGCTCAAAGGGCACCATTGTCACATTGTCACTCCCGGTGTGAAGTAGGGTTGAAAACACTGGGATTTTATGGTTTGATCAGAGTGAAAAGCACCTGCAAGGGAGAGAACAGAACCTGGGACTGCAGCTCAGCGGCTCCTCGGAGGAAGAATGTTAAGAGGAAACATGGTCTTGCAAGTGGTATCTGCTGTAAATCTACGTAGAATGTGAAAATTCACTCGCGTGCCTTTTAATTTTTTACTACACAGAGTTCAGCTTTAAAGACCCCTGGATGTATATACATATATATTCCTTGAGGAAGCAAGGTGTTGGTCATTACAACAAACTGCCACATGCAAATCACTTCCCTTGACATTCCAAGGCTCTAACACAGGGCTATCCTGCTAATGCCAAAGGTTGGGGTAATTTGCCAGTCAAATATCCTGGAGTCCCCATTATGGACGAGGATCATAGCCACCTGTGGAGAGTGCACGACTCCATCTGGTTTTAGAGAACAAAAGACACAGGAAATACAGCTGTGTTGGGCATAAGTCGTTCTGCTTGCTTGGCCCTTCGATAAGCACAACGATTTTGAAAAATTTCGCCAATCTTTTCTTGACTCTTGGGTCATGTGACACGAATGTGGCTGCTGCTCCTGGCTATTACCACTGTCAGAATAATTCCTAGACGTGACCAATGACGGCCACATTGACTGGGTCACTGGAGGACCAGGCCAGCAGGCCATTACAGACAGCCCTCTCTGCTGGCCCTGTTGAGCATGAAGAGGTACCCCAGAAGTGTGGCTGCCATGTTACCAGGCAACAGTTTGGATGCAGTCGTGGTCCACCCTAGCTCTCAGTGAGCTAAGGATTTATTAACAAGCACATTAGCATGTTTGTTTAAACCCTAGTCAGTGATTCATTTCAACCAAGGTTGATTAGCATAGTAATCTTGGAAACTTGACTTCTAGAGGAGTTATTTTTAAGAGAACTCATTATCTGTGCTAGATTTTGTCAGCTTTCACACACTAGGGTCACCAATAAGAGACAACCTTAGCTGAGGAGTTGCCTCTGTCACACTGACCTCTACGTCTGTGTGAGGCATTTTCTTGATCAATGACTGGCATGGGAGGGTGCAGCCCACTGTGGGACTGTCACCCTAGGGCAGGTGGCCCTGAAGTGTATAAGGACGCAGGTCAGGCAAGCCATGCAGAGCAAGCTAGTAAGCATTCCCCATGGCCTCTGGTTCAGTTCCGACTCTGACGTCTTTCCATGACAGACTGTAACCTATAAACTGAAATGAGCCCTTTCTTCTGAGTCGGTTTTGGACTAGTGGTTGTGTTATAGAAACAGAAACACAACCTAGGATGGCACTTTTCTGAATTCTTCAAAGCGAAACAAACATTGGACACATTATGGGCCCAGACCGCTTTAACATGACTGTGATAACCACTGAGAAACCCCTGAGTGTGAAGAGCCCTGATCTCTCATCTTCAGTTTGCTGCCAAGTCAAACATGCATCCACCTACCTACTTATCCATCTGCTCATCCATGTACCCGTCTGTCCACCCACGCCTCTACCCACTCACCCATCCATACATCCACCCACTCACCCATCCATACATCCACCCACTCACCCATCCATGCCTCCACCCACTCACCCATCTATGCCTCCACCCACTCACCCATCCATACGTCCACCCACTCACCCATCCATACATCCACCCACTCACCCATCCATACGTCCACCCACTCACCCATCCATACATCCACCCACTCACCCATCCATACATCCACCCACTCACCCATCTATGCCTCCACCCACTCACCCATCCATACGTCCACCCACTCACCCATCCATACATCCACCCACTCACCCATCCATACGTCCACCCACTCACCCATCCATGCCTCCACCCACTCACCCATCCATACATCCACCCACTCACCCATCCATGCCTCCACCCACTCACCCTTCCACGCCTCCACCCACTTACCCTTCCACACCTCCACTCACTCACCCATCCATACATCCACCCACTCACCCACCCACGCCTCCACCCATTCACCCATCCATGCCTCCACCCACTCACCCTTCCATGCCTCCACCCACTCACCCTTCCATGCCTCCACCCACTCATTCATCTACACACCCATCTTCCCACCCACTCAGCCAGCAATGGATGTTTTCATTGGGTTCAAGGATAGCCTCAGCCACTAAGCAAGACCTTGTCTCAAAGTTAAAAAAAAAAAAGAACACACACACACACCCCACACACCCCACATATACACTCACACACACATCCCACATACACACACACAAATTGGTGGACTAAAAAATAGTGTCCTTCATTTGTCCTTAAAGGCAGATATGCAAGGACATTTTGTTAGTGGCTTTTCTGCATCTTCCTACCTTCTACCTAGCCACCCTCTGCTAACAAGTCAGGGCTTGGTTACCAATATGCAATAAGCATATTCACTGAGAGACGAGAGGGGCCATGATGCAAAGTCCAACAAGACAGGGCAGCGGCGTGCTGCTCTAGCACCCACCAGTGGCTACCCACTCATATGAGAATGTCACCAGCACAGCTCAGCTCAGCTCAGCTCAGCCCAGCACAGCCCAGCCCAGCCCAGCCCAGCCCAGCCCAGCCCAGCCCAGCCCAGCCCAGCCCAGCCCAGCACAGCACAGCACAGCTCATTTCAGCTCAGCACAGCACAGCACAGCACAGCACAGCTCAGCACAGCACAGCACAGCTCAGCTCAGCACAGCTCAGCACAGCACAGCACAGCACAGCACAGCTCAGCACAGCACAGCACAGCACAGCTCAGCACAGCACAGCACAGCACAGCACAGCTCAGCTCAGCACAGCTCAGCACAGCACAGCACAGCACAGCTCAGCACAGCACAGCACAGCACAGCACAGCACAGCTCAGCACAGCACAGCACAGCACAGCTCAGCACAGCACAGCACAGCACAGCACAGCACAGCACAGCACAGCTCAGCACAGCACAGCACAGCACAGCTCAGCACAGCACAGCACAGCACAGCACAGCACAGCACAGCACAGCACAGCTCAGCTCAGCTCAGCACAGCTCAGCTCAGCTCAGCACAGCTGCCTACAGACATTGAAAGCACACACATCCACTCAGGGGACTGTGCTAAACATATCAGATCAAGATGACATCTGGTGAGCCTCTGGAGACCCCAAGACCCTCCCCACCCTCCTCATCCATGTGCCTAGAGTCCCAGAGGAATTGTGAGGAACAGGTCTCAGGGTTTAAGAGAGCGAGGTAGGTAGGCTGTGAGCTCTTTCTGCTGTGGCTCAGCTTTTTCCATTACGTAGTTCACTGCCAAGAATGCCACTTCTCCACAAGGAGAAGACTAATGATTGACAGGAGCTCACTTGAGGGACCAGACCTTCAGATACCCACTTTTCTTGAGCAGTCCAGCCCTAACTCTAAGTGGCTGTGGAAGCTTTTGGAATTTTAGTGAAAAAAAGAGCCCACTAGGGGATAGGGAGATGATTCAGTGGGTAAATGCTTGTTGTGAGGGCATGACGGACTGAGTTCAAACCCCAGCATCTACAACGAACCTAGAAGTAGTGGTCTGGGTCTCCAAAATAAAACAAAACAAAACAAAACAAAACAAAACAAAAATAGGTGGAGAATAATACAAGACAACACTAAATGTTGGCCCCTGGCCTCCACAAGTGCATGCACACAGAGCTTGTGCAAATATACATCTACACACTCACACATGGAGAGGGAGAGGGAGAGGGAGAGGGAGAGGGAGAGGGAGAGGGAGAGGGAGAGGGAGAGGGAGAGGGAGAGGGAGAGGGAGAGGGAGATCCTGCAGGGAGCGGGAGAGCAGCAAATGCTGGGAAGTAGGACAGCAAGCTGAGAAGGAGTCGCCCTCTCAGGAAGTGCAGGTGGCTCCACTAGCCTCCACTTTCCTCTGAACTCACTCAGTCTGCAGAATCCTCTGGTGTTTTGCACCAACTCCAAATGGTTTAAAAATAATTTGCTAAGTGTCTTCCTAGAGACATGGAAACCTGAGGCCATTCTGAGCTCTATCCAGCCATACCACAAAGGGTGAGCAGGGTGGAAAGTCATGCTCCCCGCTGACTGAATTAGCAAGTCAGACCTCTAGAGGCCTGGTCTTGGGACATCACAGGACTCACGGTGCCATCAAAGACTGAGCAAGCATCTTCAGAAAACCAGCTGCACTGTAGAATCCTGGTGTTTCCAAACAGATTGTCTCTACCCAGTCTCTTAGTCAGCTACTGAATGGAAACTTAGCTGTGACATTAGGAGAGGAAATCTTTTAAAACTCTCTATTATTTTGGAATAAAAGAAGTCAAAATGGAAGGAAAAATATCAATGCATTAGTCACTATATGAGGCATGTAAGGTGGGAAAATAAAATCGTTGCTGTCTTGAGAATTGCTGATATTTGAATGGGTGAATGATTTCCAAGAGTGATGAGATCCACATACAAAACAAAGAAGTGAAGAGTTGTCTGGCAGGGCTGCAGCTCACAGGTGGAACCCAGGCAAAGCACATGTGAAAGCCTGGGCTTGACCCCCAGCAAGAACTAAACCGAAACCAGAACGGAGAGCATTTGGCGCCTGTCTGTTTTGAGGGTTGACTGGGTGGGACGCTCAAGCACATCCAAATCCGAGAAGTGAATTTAACCTGGAGCTGCCCATTTTCTGCCTGCTCCTAAGAATTCCCCAGCTCCTCTCCAGTTTCCTGAGAAACTAAAGAGTGCAGAACAGAGCTCCTTTGTTCGAAAGCCCTCCCTGTGGGACGACAGCAGAATCCTGAGTCTCTGAATTCAAAGGAGTGTGGTCTAAGCCATGATGCTGATGGTGATGCCAGGAGACACTGTTAATCCCTACAGATGAAGCTTCACACACTCGTCCTTAGCACAGCCCTCTGAGAGGCGAATCACCATCCCCACGCCACAAAAGGGCACTGGCAAGGCCTCGAACAGGCCAGTACTCACAAGCACCGTACAGGCAGGCCTTGTACCTCTCTCTCTGCTTTTTCCATTACACCACACAGCCTTCCAGAAGACTCCCCAAGGAGCTTCATTTGTCTCTAACCAGGTATCAAGGCCATAACGACCTTGGCTGTGCACATGGGCATGAGTGACTGCTTTATGCAACTGCCAAGTGAGTCTACTGTGCCTATGACTCGGACACAGAGCTGGCTTCCAGCAGCTCTGCATTCTAAAATATATGGAAGAATTTTTTCACCTCTCTTTCTGGGATCCCCACTTATGTCTTCATAAGTGAATTTATGTGAATTAACAAAATCACAAATCCATGGCTACTGTCGAGCACCACTAACCCACGTAATCCCGATGCCTAGCCTGGTGATGTCCGTAGCACTCTTCAGTACAATGACAGTAGTCGCTGGTGGAGCCCTTCCTCTTGTTCCTGCAGGACCAGTCCATTTCCACATCAGGAATAAACCACAGACTTCAGATTCTAAAACAGACCCAGAGATGCCCCCTGAATATAATTACAGCTAAATTTTACTGCCAGCTATGGAAGATACAAATAAGGAATATTGTAGCAATTTCACGAATATGCTCCAGAGAGCACAGCTCTGGATGGACCTAGGCTTGGATGCCTAGAGGACCTTGCAGCTTACAGAAGGTTGTCAATCATCTCTCTCTCTCTCTCTCTCTCTCTCTCTCTCTCTCTCTCTCTCTCTCCCTCCCTCCCTCCCTCCCTCCCACCCAACGGGAAAAAAAAGTAAAAAAACAAAACAAAACAAAAAAACAAAACAAAAAACACAGGTCTCTACGAAGTTCTAGCTAGAACTTTCTGAGGGATCACACACACACACACACACACACACACGCGCGCGCGCGCACACACACACACACACACACACACACACACACAGAGCGGGAGAGAGGAGAGAGGGAGGGAGAAGGGAGAGAAACAATTTAATTTTCCGAGGTTTTATGAAGACAGGATCTCACTGTGTTCCCAGGCTAACCTTAAACTGGTGATCCTCCTGCCTCTGCATCCTAAGTGCTAGGATTATTGGTGTGCACCATCATGCCCAGCTTCAGAGATTGACTTGATAAGCAAAAATATCATCTATCATCTTTATGCATTGTTAGCTGCCCTCTGAACTGTTAAAAGAAACGATAATTAAACTCTGACAGAAATAGCAATCTTATCTAGGACAAGTGCAAAGCAGTGTGCACACATGCTGTTAGGTAAGATGTGACTGTGATGGCGGTGATGACGGATGTCGCTTTGCTGTGGTAGAGGCTTAATCTACCCTATTTTACTCAGTCCTCACAGTGCCTAGACCATGTTGTCACCTCCATTTCACAGAAGAGGGACTGTCTCTAAGGATGGACCTGCAACTATCCGGAGGTTGCATAGGTAGTAAGTTTTGAAGTTAGAATTCTGTGTGTTTTGTATGTATGCACATTTGCCTGTATATACGCAAGTGGAAGTCAGAGGCTAATTCTGAGTTTTTTTCAGGGTCTGACTGTGTAGTTCTGGCCTCATGTATGTTGGCCTGGGACTTGCTTTATAAATCAGGCTGGTCTCATACTCACTGAGATCTTGCCTGATTCTGTCTCCCAAGTTCTGGGATTAAGGTGTGCACTACCAACCAACCACTTTATATTTTGAGGCTGGGTCTCTTGTTGAATCATAAGTGTACTGTTTTGGTTAGCCTGGCTGGCCAGCAAGACCCATGAAATTTTCCTGTCTCTGCCTCCCAGACAGGCACGCACGCACGCACCACTACCACCACCGCCCCTCTACCCCCAACACACAGTGGGCTTTTACATGGGTGTCAGAAATCTGAACTCAGGTCTTCATGCTTGTGTAGCAACACTTTACCCACTGAACTATTACTCCAGCCCTCACAGAACTAAAACTTGAGTGTAGGGAGGCAGTTTTAGAACCTTCCTTGTAGGAAAGCCTTGCTCCCACTGCAGACAGCAGTGATCCCAGACACTCACTGCCATCAAATTTTTCCAAACTCAGTTTGGGTTTCATAAAAATGGCTTCCAGCATTCATTTTTCACTTAGGTACTTAGTTACATTGTACAATGACGTGTCCACCTGGCATTCTCAGGTTTGGCAGGAAACCTGAAGGATTCTTGGTAAGTATCTGCCTCAGCTGGTAGCCACAGAAATGGGAGGTATTCTAGAAAGCTATTTGCTGGCTGAGAGCACCTGCATCCCTTGGGCACTGGGACCCACAGGAGTGGATCACCTTTAGGCAATCATAGCTTAAATCATAGCATCAGGAGGGCTGGATAAGGGAGACCAGTTAGGAAAGATTTACTGACTATATGCACAGTGCAAACAGAGTCTAGTCTTTGTTTTTTAGCTTGGTCCTGACACTCTGGTGGCCACAGATCTGTCTTTTCCTTAACTTTTGCCACACCAAGTCATAGGCCTCATCCTGTGATATGGGGCCTGAGAAGGTGTGGACCATGCCTGGATACTGAATTTTCTACTGTTTCAGGCAGCCATATTGATCTGCAGGAAAGATGCCGTCCCTGCTCTCCTGACCTGAGTTTTCCTACTGTGAACATGAGGAATTTGATGTGTATGCTGTCTACATTTGTCAGTGACAATTCAAGGTGACTTTGTATCACTTGAAATGACAATCTGGGAATAATTTAGAAATGGCACCAGAGGGAGAGCTGAAAGCAACCTTGTATAAATGCAGAAAAAGATGAGTCAAGGTGGAGATAGGAGGCCATGAAAAGATCCCCATCCAGGGTAGAGAAATGACCAAAATGCTGTCTGAAGCTCTGAGCAACCAACTGCATAGGACAGAGGACAGTGTCAGATCACCATGGAGAATCACCTCGCATTCAGAAGGGCAAGAAGCCCAGGGAGGCTCACCTCTTGCAATTCTCCCCCTCCCCCTCAGCATCGCTTCTGTCCACCTGTCTTATTCCTTTATCCCAGCTTCCCCATCCCAGCCCCAGCCCTCATCTTCCCTCAAGGTCTTCCAGTTCAAAGTGCAGCAGGCTCAGAGCATGACCTGCTGATGGAGGCACTGTTTGTGCTTCAGATAGGACAGCCTCAGGGAAATGGGGATATAGTATGCAGGGCGACTATCAAAGCACGCCCCACAGGCTTATGTACAAAGTTAAGCCACCTCCCTATGAATTGACCTGTGTGGTTCCTACAAATAATTACGAGAGCTTCCTTTTGTGTTCCAAGGGGTATGAATGGGATTTTAGCATCTTACAGAAGGGACTTGTGGGTGAAACTGCTTGCTGTGCAAGCATAAGGACTTGAGCTTAAACCCCCAGAAGCCATGGGAAAATCTGAACTATGAAAAAGGATGCTCAGGTTATATACACTGGGATGGGTGTGTGTGTGTGGTGGAGACAGGGGGATTACTGTGGTTTGCTGGTTGCCATCCTCTGTCTAGGTTCTGTGAGAGTCATAGAGAATAGAGTGGTAAAATAGAGTACCCAATGTCTTCCTCTGCCACACGCACATGGAACGCGCACACATGCACATATGTCCCTACCACCACGTGCAATGGGTAGCCACTAATTTTAATTTTTTTTGAATGACTGAAGGAATTCTGTTACTCACTACATTCTGCTTTATTCTTAATGAATGTCAACGATAAGAGGAAATTATCTCAGAAGCCATCAGTTTAGCGGAAGGCCCTGCTCTATACAAGGCCGTGGCTAGTAAAAGCAGGCTTTGGGGCTCTACGCTTCCGGGCAGAAATCAGTGTGCAGCCTTGATGTGCATCTTACAGCACAGTACTTGGGCAGCAGAAGTGTTAGCTGCAAGCTGGCAAATGAGAGAAACTGACTGAGCTGTGTAGCTTCCCTGAGGGAGACCAGAGATATCAGGGCACAAGGGACACGAGGTTGCGTGATGATTTTTAAGCCACCACTGAACTATGAAAAAGGATGCTCAGAGCTCCTACTGTTCCTCTAAATTCGAGATACCCCTTCTCACAGCATCAGAAAAACCATCAACTCAGCAAGCACACAGCTCATCTGCTTAGGATATGGGTACTGTGGCCATTGCATATCATGATTGTGGCTATAAATGGAATATTTTGTCCTGAAGTGGCTCAGGGCTGGATGCTGTAAGCTAATTTCTGAATTAATTTCCCACAGCTTACCTGTGGTAGTATGGTGTAGGCGTGAGATCCTCTGCCCTCCCCAACCCCTGCACTGTTCCTAAGTCATGAGCCAGTTGAAGGCCTGCAAATATCAATAATTACAAAGTAGTTAGCAGAGCACCGGGGAAAGGGGCATCAACCACTCCAACAGTCCCACCTTATCGGGGAGGGGAATGTTCCAAGACTCCCATGGACATTTGAGGCCAGAGAGTGCGGAACACTGCAGATGCTGGCTTCTTCTACATGCCAACATTCACGATAAGGCTCGCTTTGTGAGTCAGACACAGCCAGGGGAAGATAAGAGTAATTGAAAGTCAATCAGACAATCTTAACAAAGGAGTGAGACGAAACTGCCAGCCTCAGCAACCTGGCAGGTTGAGGCCATTTAAAAACACTAGCACCCTGATACTGTGGCAGGCAGCATGACAGCTGAGCTGGGTGCTAAGTGACTGAGGGGTGGGTAGCATATACACCACGGCTGTGTAGGACAAAGAGACTATTCATGTCCCAGGGAGGGATTCATCACGCTACTGGCTATACTACAGTGCTCATGACGTAGGAACGGAGTTTTCCCTGTACTGCCTATGGAACACAGTAAACCATTGGTAGCCAAAGTCACTCAATGTAAAAGGGTGAATAAGAGGGCCACTGAGCTCCCTGTGGCCTGGCTAAAATGTCCCAAACAATGCACTCAACAGCCATCACCAGCCACAAGGTGTCTGGGTAGGGTGGCAGTCTCATTTGCAACTGGATGGCTTGCTTACTGTCTTAGGACGGCCCTGATAAAAGGCTGTCAGCCACCCAGGTGGGGTGACTAAATGTGCTCCCAGAGCAGTCACTCTGTCTGCTATCAGACAGTCAGCAGTGTGGCCTCTGGTTTTTGGCTGGGATTTGTCTGAAGGGTTTACAGAGTTACAGTGCATACTGCACTTCGAAGCCTTCTGTAACTTAAATGTTTTCTACCTTTTATTTATGACACACACTGTAGCCATCTACAAATACAGGACAAGTTTCAGGGAATGATCTCAAAGAAAGCAAAAGGACTTTTAGTATGTTAAATGGTACCGTAAAGATCTCTGCTTAAACCACACACGAACATACAAAAATTCATGCCCCACTTAGAAATTAAGGGTTAAATCTGAGACTTGATAGGCGGACACAGGGCAGAACCCAGGTTGCTTCCTCCTCATCCACCCCAGGTCTCACAGGAGTCAGACTGTTTGGTTACATTCTGGCACTCTGGAGGAAAATGGACAATGGCCTAGGCAAGTGTAAGGGTGGTGAGCAGGCTGGCAGTCAAACCCAGCTCTGAGTCCAGGCCGGGGGCTCTTTGTGAAGGCCAAGAGGCCACTTGAACCCCGCCCCCAATCGTGTACAAAATCAGGACACTAGTTTTGAGTAGGCAAATTAACTTAGCGACTCTTGAAGTGTCTGTGTGCATGTGCATGTGTGTGCAAACATGTGTGCCTGTATGTCTTCAAAATGAAGAGCTGTTTTGAAAATGAGGACCCAGATTTATAGAAATCCAAGTTCTCCAGGACATGTTTCTGCCACAGGTCCCGTCTATTAAGATGTGCTGGGTCATTCAGAGTCACAGGCCTATTCCAGAGAAGAACATCCATCCAGTTACCCATTCAGCTAACATGGGCAAGGTCTGGGACTCATGTCACATAAGAATCAGTCTTATGACCTTCAAGGGGCTGAAGGTATAGGGAGGCCATCAACAAGAACTCTTTACTGTTGTGTACACATTCACGCTGCTGTTCTCGCTGGAGCTGGCGAAGTTAACTCATGACCACCTTCTTGGCTTTTTAGTCTCAAAAATCCACCCCAAAGCAAGCCGCCACCACGCAGCCAGGAGCAATTAACTGGCACCCTGAAATCACCTGCCCTCTCTGGACTGGCAGTTACCTGGGGCCTATTATGTCCTGTGCAATTGGAACTTTACTTTTTGTTTGCTTTGAGATGGAGTCTCACTCTATGGCCCAGGTTGGGCATAAACCTCTAGGCTTAAATGATTCTCCTCCCTCAGCATCCTCAGTAGCTGGGACCAGAGGTGTGTACTGTTGTGCTTGGCTGAAATTATAATTGTTATTCTCAAATAATTTTTCTCACCAAGAAGGGAAGAATGTAAATTCTTTGATATCATTTAGGGTAACTCAACTCCCTGAAGAACAATTCTTCTAGTATACTGCCCTTTCAGCTGGCCATGGCTCTCTCTATCTGGGGTCTGTCACCACTTACAACTGCCATCTGTTGCCGGAGAATCAAAAGCTGGAGTCACTCTTGACTTCAAAGCAACTTCCTGCTATGTCCTGGGCTTCATTATCTGAGAAAGAACCTTTTACCATCAGTGCTGGCTGGGATGGCCCTTTCTGCTGGGAAGATTTTGAAATGTAACACTTTGGCCTGGCATCTGAGTAGATCCCAAGACAGCTGCCAACCACCATTTTACTAGGCTGCCATCCCTTTTGCATGCATGAAGCTGGCTAATTAGGGTCTTGTTGAGGGAGAAAAAAACCAGGCTGGCCCCACTTCCTCTCAATAGTTTTATTGCATCTGTAGCTATTGTCTATAGAAGCACAGACCCTGTGGCCCTCTTTGCCAAGCCTGTTTTCCTTCAACACCCATCCTTTGGTGACAGTACCACATAGTGTGCACTGGAAGGAGACTAGAGGAAGCTGCCCCTTCCTTATGGTCTAACATGCACCCCCATTCCTCCCTGCTCATCGTGCTACAGTGCAAACCAGCAGGTGCTGGATGCTAGTCACAGCATTTGTACTAACATGTCCAACTTCATGTAGTTGGTGATACTCAGTTGAACCTCCAGGCCTAACACCTTTATAAAGAACACAGACGGACAGAAGATGCTTTCAGTGGCATGTACCTATAAGTGCAGTGTTAAGGAGAAGCAGGAGAACCCTGAGGGGCTTGCTGGCCAAGCAAAGCAGTTCTAAGTTCAGTGAGAGAGTCTATCTAAAAAGAAATAAGAGCCACTGACCTACTATCAACAAACTCTATGTTCAACATGAATATGCCACATTCATAAAGATTAGTACTAAAGAGAGTCATCACGTGACTTAGCAATCTCACTTCCAGGCAGACACCCCAAACAACTGAAAACATCTCAACAACCACCTGCCCATGAGCATTTACAGCAGCACTGCTCTTGTGATTCGAAAGGGCAACAACCCGAATGCCCACCACTGGATGAAACACAACGTGCTCTGTCCGCACAATGGAATAGTATTTATCAGAAAAAAGGAACTAAGTTCTGATGCATGCTCCAGTGAGGATGAGCCTTGAAAACCTTATGCCAAAAGACAGAAGCCAGAAAAGACCACATACTGTGGGCTACCATGTCCTCAAAATGTCCAGATGGGGCAATCCATAGAGAGACAAAAGTGGTTACTGGTTTCTCAGTGCAATGAGAAACTGCTCTACCAGACTGGGAGCGCAGTGCAGGGCAAATGAAGGTAATTGCTGCAGGCTGGGTTTTTCGGGGACAGTGAAAATGCTCTAAACAAACAGTGGTGGTGAGCACACAACTTAGTGATTATATTTTAAATGATCAGATTAAACCATTTGACTTTCTGGGATGAACTCACTGATCCCAGACAGAAAATAAATGTGAACTCAAGATTCCCCTGCCTCCATCCCCCTGAGTGCTCGGATTATAGGTGTGTACCACTCACCATGCCTGATTTTATGAGGTACTAGGGGTCAAACCCAGGACCAAATGCATACTAGGCAAACACTGTACAAACTGAGCTACATGCCCAGGCCCTAAGAATGCACATTTAAAAAGGGAAATTCATAAGGTGTATGTTTTATATCTTAGTTAAGTGATCACCCCTCCCCCAAGTGAAAATGACAAGCCTTTAGAAGCTCATCGATGGTAAAATATCCGGGCTTGAAAAGGATCCCTAAGATATGCTATGTACCTGAAGGTGTATGGTGTGTGTGTGTGTGTGTGTGTGTGTGTGTGTGCGCGTGCACACGTGTGTGTAACACATTTGTCTAACTCAGTGAGAATGTTCTCTGATAATCTACAGAGCTTCTTCAGGTTAGATATAGGTGCTGTGCCACAGGGCAGGCAGGTGTGAATGATGGCCTCAGAAAGTCACCGTTTAGAGTTCCAAGAGACAGAAAACGCTTCTTGTGGGCTTACAAGCCCAGGCAGGAAGAGCAGAAGTGCAGGTCTGGCTTTCCGTCTCACCTGAGCTGGGGCTCACATTCCTGAGTGGGCTCCACACTCAGTCAGCACAAGGCTGCTGCCCTGGTTCAGGCATCACCGTTGAAACTCGTGTCCTAATTCTGGCTCCTAGAGCTGGCTGCATAGCCCAGTGGTAAGGTGCTTGCCTAGCATGGCTGATACCCTAAGCCTGATTGACAGTCAGCACTGTAGCCTTCACACAATGTGGTCTATATCTTGGGCTTCAATGCCAGGTTCCAACCTTCCTTGAGTGAAGGATGGGGCGACGCCACTAGAAAATCACAGGCGAGGGGAATGAGGTTGTGGGAGAGGTGTTCTCTTGGGGTAAATTTAGAGTGCTTGTTTGAAAAAGAGCAAATGTGGGGTTGGGGATTTAGCTCAGTGGTAGAGCGCTTGCCTAGGAAGCGCAAGGCCCTGGGTTCGGTCCCCAGCTCCGAAAAAAAGAACCAAAAAAAAAAAAAAAAAAAAAAGAAAAAAGAAAAAGAGCAAATGTGAAGGAAATCAATTGGTAGCCATTTGATAGCAGCAAAGTTGCAGGGTTTTGTTTTGGTTGCTTTTTTTTTTTTTTTTTTGCCCCTTTTCTTTTTTCTTTTTCTTTTGATTTTTTCACTGCTAGGCCTGAAAACTCAGTGTCATTGCAGGGAAGCCTGAATAAAATGGCTTGTCACCTGAGTTAGAGTAAAGGTTAAGAGACTATTACATGAATGGAAAAAGCTCACTTCAGTGGCAGCATGCTAACATTTATCCACACCAACTTCCTCTAACGCAGGCTACTTTTTCTCCTGCCCATTTCCCATAAGCCCTTGGTAGAGAGGTTACATCGGTGAAACTTAGAAGCCATCCAGATGGAGGGGTCAGCTGACTGGGGCCAGCTGTCGGGGAACTTCAGTGAAGGGGTGAAGGACATGCGGCCCCAACACACAGTGGCAAACAGATGGTTTCTGGCAGAAGGTGTCCTAGAGCGGCAGCCTCAGAGATGGTGACCTCAGTGCCCCTTTCCTTATGTGTAACAAGCCATAAAATTCTTGTGAGGAAGATGCTACTCCTGTGCCAAGACAAGGAAATTGGCCTTCATTATCAGGACCTGCATCCATTGTGGATAGATCTGCAGAAGTCAGCACCATGGAGTACCTCGCAGAGAATGCTTAGCTTCTGCCAGTGACTTCATTGACTGCCCTCGGCCCTAGCCTGGTTTTATCTTCCACAAACCTACTGTTTCTTTTCAAAAGGTCCAAAGCTTCTCTCTCCTTCCCCTTTCTTTTAAAGGCTACTTACTTATTTAATTTTGAGATAGCCCTGTTCCTGGTTAGTCTGGACCTTGCTATGTAGACCAGGCTGGTCTCAAACTCACAAAGATATACCTGTTTCTGTCCCGAGTGCTGGAATCAAAGATGTGCATTTCCATGCCCAGAAAAATTTGGTTTTTATTTATGTGTCTTTGAGTATATGTACAAGCAAATACATGCATACAGGTGCCTGTAGGGGGCAGAAAAGTACTCAGATCCCCTGGAGCCAGAATTACAGATGGTTTGTGAGCCACAACATGGATGCTGGGAACTGAAACCAGGTCCTTGGAAAGCAGCCAGTGCTCTTACTTTCAGGCCTATTAACTTTCTCCTTTATCTTTCTTTTGACACAGGATCTTGCTGTGTGGCCCAGGCCAGCACTGAACTTGGACAGTCTGCCACACCATCACAGTTGCATCCACATTCAGCTTTGGGCATTTCATGGTTCTTTTCTGTTGTGAGGGTCCCATGCATATGTAAAGCCCCCTAACAACAGGCACGCTTCTGTCCCGTTGATCTGCCTCATGCAGGCCTGTTCCAGATCCAGCTCAGATTAGAGGTTAAGAAACAAGCTGGGCAGATGTGGTCCTTGAACTTTGCTTTACGTCTGCCTCCACTGAATATTCTAGTTGTCCTCTCTTGGAACTCTCTTGTCACAAAAAATGAGCTTGGACCTTGGGAATCCTGACATGTGGACACAGCAAACTGATCCCAGGCCACCCTGGGGAGGTATAAACACCACTGCCAACTCATACAATGCAACTCGAAGTGTATATTTTCCTGAGGGTTCCTCCAGAGAGATGGTCTGTGGGCACGATGACTCATGAGAGAGCTAAATGAATTTACCCCACAGAGAAGACAAAGGATTTGGAACATCACTGAAATGAGAAAAATTGGCCACAACAGCTGCAGTACTTCTAAACAGATGCCCCTCCTGCTGACTTCTCTACCCACTGCTGGCAGTGTATGCATATTCTCTCTGTCTCTGCCTGTCTGTGTCTGTGTGTCTGTCTCTCTGTCTCCCCCCCCCCCCCGTCTCATTACATGCTAACTAAGGTTCTGCTATTGTTGGCAAAAAGGGACCGCAGAGGCTGGGACATATACCCCTTAGTGATTGTCTTTTAACCTTCTGAATTTTCCAGAATTACCTTTCTCAAAGACAGCTCTGGGTTACTCAGAATGACCCTGAAACATCTTGGCTTCTTCCTAGGTGGAAAAAGTGTTAACAATGCTGTGAATGGGCTTTTCCATGCTTAAGAACA
Organism: Rattus norvegicus; assembly: GCF_021556685.1. Taxonomy (NCBI): domain Eukaryota; kingdom Metazoa; phylum Chordata; class Mammalia; order Rodentia; family Muridae; genus Rattus; species Rattus norvegicus. The sequence continues at coordinate 149,868,211 of NC_141537.1, read as the reverse complement.
CCCAGTGCCAGACCACATGGGAAGAAGCCTTATGGTCCTGCCTGTCCTCATTTTGGGTATCTAGAAAACTCTTGGCCACTTTAGCTTTTCATAGTCCAGGGAGGGGACCTTCTGGCTTCAGGGTAGTACCTCAAAGTGTGCTTGTCAAAAACTATAGATACCCCATGTTTGCTAAAACAGGATTATTTGTCTCTTTCACACTTTGGGGGTTTTAACATATAGTAGGATCAGTAGGAACACGGCCTGGTTCCCAGTGGATTGTTGCTGGGCCCACTGTGGCCATAGGTATACACTGCCTGCAGATAGAAGCTGGTCCTGGCTTGGGGTCATAGCAATGATAAATGCTGGCCAACTAGACATCATTGTTGGTGCCCTGTAGATGCTGTTCTGCGTTGAAGAATGCTGAAGAGAACCGGTCTCAACACCAAAACCTCTCTCCTCCCCAGAAAAAACAAATGCTGATCTATTTACATCTATAAGCTGGAGTTAGGAGTCCTTAGATTCATGGTCTTACTGAGGCTTTGAAGATGGCCTATTTAAGTAAGCTGTGTTAACTAGTCCCGGTCTGGATAGGGATAATGGGGAGTGAGGGGGACACAGGACTCTACAAGTTTAGATCAGCAGAGGGAATCTGCTTTGCAGATTAACCCTGACATGGCTAAGTGTTCAGTGAGCTTTCCTATAGGTTTCACTGTCTCATATTTAACACACATAGGTCATAAATCCACCCATGTGAGGTGCTGTTAGTGGACTTAGTGTGTCAGAGTCATGTAACCATTAATACTATCTAATTCAACACCATTTTCCTTATCCCCTAGGTAAGCCAGTACCCATCACAGCCACTCTCCCCCAACCATTCCTCTTAGACTCCCTGGTAATGGCTCTTCTGTGTCTCTGGGACTTGACTCTGCCTGCTCAATTTCTAACAGCAGCACCTATCATTCTTTGCAGGGGTTACCATGCTTTCCAGGGGTGGTGGTTCTTATGAGGTGCTCTGGCCATGGAAGGGACCCAACTCTGGGGCCTGCCTACAGTGCCCTAAACATTCCTATGTGTGTAAATTCCAGGACTTCTTTGTGGACACATGATCCCCAAGCTCCACCTATATGAGCTGGCAGAGGCCCTTTTGTCCCACAGGTCAACTGCTTCCTTGGGTGAAATCTGTCAGCTGATATCAATCAGCAAGCCCCTTCGTGCACAAGCTGATGGGGACTACACCTCCCTTCTCATCCATTACTGGGACTGACCCAACCGCTCCAATGCCGCCCCTCCCCCAACATCTTGATAAATAACCAGATGTTCTAGGTTGATTTAAATCCGCCTTCGGTCCTTTCTTACCCTTTCTCCAGCAACATATCAAATGTTATCCTGGGTTGCACTGATCAAATATCCAAGGAGGACATGCTGAAGTCTTTCTACCACTGAAAATAAGGTCAGGCTTGGGCAACTGTGAATTATCTACTGAGAGACACTGTAGAGATACCAATTGCAGACACTTGAGGATTTCCAACTTCAGTCAAAGTGACAAAGGGAAATTCAGTCTTAACTCAGAAAGTCAGAGCCTATCTAACACCAGAAGGTATGTAGAGCTTGGAAAGAGGGAGCTCACTGAGCAAAAGTAGGAAGTCTCGGGGCTGAGAGGGCTCAGTGATTTAAGAGCGCTGGCTGAAATTGTGTGCAGCCACCCATGCACAGCCGAAGGAGAAGAGGGGTAAGTGAGGAGGTGCCCATTCCACGGATCATAGAAAGCAGACTCCCCATAAATCCACCAGTGATGAAGGACTCAGAAAACAACAGGCTACAAAAGCGGCTCACAAGAGTGCACCCTTTACTACAGAGGTGAAGAGACCTCTGGCGCTCTGTGAAATTAGGCGCTATCAGAAGTCCACTTCTGATTGGCAAGCTCCCCTCCCCCTCTTCAAGCCTCTGGTAGGAGATAATGTTCAGGACTTCAAAACAGATCAGTACTTCTGGAGCAAAGTGAACGATGCTTTGAAGGCCAGTGAGGCCTGTCTGGTTGGCATTTTTGAAGACACCAACCTATGTGCTACCTATGCCAACATGTAACACTTATGCCAAAAGAATTCCAGCTAGCACTGGGAAAACGTGCTTAAGAGTTCACTATGAAGAGAAACATTTCATTAATTTTTTCCTTTTTTTTTTCTTTCTTATTAGTGGGTCTAGATGTTAGACATTTTTGCCAAAGGGTCAAAAGGTACCTAAGTACATAACTGCAAATGGAAAAATAGGGGACAGAAATCAGGTATTAGCAGTTTTTCCATTTCTTTGTGTGTGAATTTTTAATATTAATACAAGGTGTATAAAGTATTAATGTAAGTCAAAATGTTTTGGTGTACACATATCAACATTATAACAACTGTAAATAATTATGTTAAAATTTTCTGGACAATGAAGCATTTGGGTTTTTAAAGAATAAATAAATTTCTTACTGATGGGGACTAAATGGCATTTGCATAATTTTTATCATCCAGGAGATTCTTTTCATTCACTGTACTTTACTGAGTTGTCCTACATGCAAGTACATGCTTTTAATATGTCTGCTTTCAGTGTGGTTCTGGTGAGTGTAATTAAAACTCACACACACACACACACACACACACACACACACACACACACACACACACACACACAGAGGCATATGTGTACTGGCTTCTCTTCTAGAGGACCCAGGTTTGATTCCTAGCTTCCAAAATTGACTCACAATGTCTGTAACTCCAGTTCTGGGGGATGCGATGCCCTCTTTTGGCCTCTGTGGGTATCAGGCAGGCATGTGGTGCTTAGACATACACATAGTTAAAACCTAATATATACATAAAAATAATTTTAAAAATGGGAGGTCTCTGTTACCATTGAGAAACAAACAAGATGGTCTGACAAGATCTCTGTATAGATGAGTTACTGCTGCCCCATGAACTGAACAGCAAACCTTCCAATTACCAGCTGTCTCCTGTGTGTGGAACAGTGGGAGGACCACCCTTCACAATCTCCAGCAGTCTCATCAAGGTGTGTGGAGCAACGGGAGGACCATACTGTCTAGTTCCCACCTCACTCTCTTGTGAGTTTGGTTTGTGGAAATAAGTCCTCAGGAGTCTTTAGACTCATTGAGAAACATTGAATTCTGACTTGAACAGTTAGGGATCATGGGGCATGAGAGTAACCATGAAAGAAAGAAGAGAGATTTGGAAAGGTGAGACTCTGTGGCCTTCCGTTCAGAAAGGCAGACCTATCCAATATGTAAGAGAGGCAATACAAAAGGGGGAAGAACATGGGCTTTACAGCCAAATTTCATGGCTCTGATATGGTAGCTCTTTGACCATAGTAACTTAAGTGTCCACTTTGTGCCTCGTCTGTGTCATGAATTGTGAAGACTGAGATAACTCGTACACACACCTAATACAACACAAGGGACAGGGCAAGCTCTCGGGCTGGCCATTACAGTATCACCATCTAGATGAGCAACAGACCACTCTGGTGCACAAGTTCCCTAGAGTCACAGCCAGGCACAGCCAAGCACAGTCAAATGCAGTATACGTGCTGCTAGGTTCACAACCATCCCAAGGTAACCTGTCAAGGCTCTTGACACAGAATAATGGACATGGGGTCTCAGAAGCTAAGGTGTCTTTCCTGAAGACCACTGCACAAGGTTCTGAGGGTCAGCAGTCTCTGAGGGTGGTGATAGAGGAAAGATGGGGTCTATGCCCCCTCCCCCCCAGTAACATATGATTGTGAAGAGGAGATGTGAAAACTACATAGCTGCGGCATTGAGCCTGGCCAGCCAGCCAGTGCTTCATTAGGGTCTTGCTTTTGATTAATGGGAGAGCCATAACCAAAAGAATAGGCAGGAAACACTAATGCAGGATCTCTTCCTTCTAGGTTCACGAAAGTTGCCAGTGTTCTATTAAAACTGACTACATTGTATCCCCTCCCTCCCCTCCTCATTCCCTTTAGCCCTCCAAACCCCCCAAACCCCAACCCTAATATATCTAGCCACTCATCCCAGGGTCTGTAAGGGTGCTCTAACACAGAGCATCTCAGAGCCTGTCCCTTAATCTCTAACACCACTTCCTCCCTATGGACAGTAGGCTGGTGCTTCTTGGTCACAGGGCATAAGACAAGCTCCCAAACATTTTCTGATTGTCCTCCATCCCTGATCCCTCTGACAACTCCCTTTTGAAATGTTGAGGTTCCATGGGGGCTGTTTGCTACACTTGTATGCTTATTATGCTGATATAAAAAAAACAAGAGGAAGGGGAGACAGGCTCTTAGGCCTTGTCATGCAGGCACAGGGGACATCTTGAAGCTCCATCATATTGAAACTGGCTCAGGTTTACAGATTGCTCCATGGCCTCAAGAAATTCCTGCACCTTAAGGCAGGGGAACGGCGAAGTGTTTATTGAAATCTACATCTGGTAACAGTTTGTTCAGCAGCAACAGCTTCCCCGGCTGTCTCCTGCAGCAAATGCTCTGCAGGGGCCCGTAACCCCACACTGTTCATGTGTGTGAGGCCCAGCTTGTCACTCATGACATTTTCTTCACACTGGTCTGGAGGCAGAGACATTGTTCTCACTCACGGCCATCTGAGCAGATATGAGACCACATGTTGACCTTCTCTGAAGTCTACAGTGGAGCAACACAAGGGCACGGTATGGTCTTTTCTGTCCAAGAGGTCCTGTCCCATGATGCTGGTAAGACCAGTACAAGGGACTCAATCCAGAGTGACACTTCCAGGACTGTGGAGATAGGAAGGCACACAGTACTATAACCCCAGGGAAAGTTCTTTGAGGAGTCTCGAAGCAAATTCTGAGAGACTGGCTGAATGAAGAGTTTGTTTTTGGTGTCTGTGGTTAGATAACAAGATGGAGTAAGTCCATAGAGTAAAGGCCAGTTTGGTGGCAGCTTGGGGACTGGCTCCTCAATTTTAAGTGTTCCTTAACAAAGTGGGAAGCAGGGGCAGATGTGGGAGTCAAATTAAGAGTATACGGACTTATGACCAACTTGTGGAGTGGGTGCTAACACTGACACGAGCTCCTCCCTTGTTGGGAATTCCCCATTGCTCACAGCATTCATACACTTATGAGAGGCTGTCAATTACAATCATTGCACTACCTTAGCCTTACATCTCAAACTGACCAATCAAAGTAGCCCTTCCTTGCCCATTGCAAGTTCCTGAGAAGTCATATCACTCAGTCCTCACTGATGATAGCTTTTTTAAAAGAGCTATTGGCAAAAAATGCTATTGCAGAAAAATAATGTTTTTTAATTGTCTAAACCCATGTTTCTTGCTATTTGGAAACAAGAATCCACTGTCAAAGAGAGTAAAAATCAACACCAGTAGAGAACAGAGATAAGCCATAAAGAGAGACAGCCTTGACATAAGATGCCCCAGTCTCAACGCCTCCGACTTGACTCCACGTGGAATTAAATACCTTCCAGAGTGTAGGTGTAACAGAGCAAATTTACTTGGTGAATGTTGAGAGTAATAATCACCCAAAAAGAGACCAGACAGAAAAGGTGTCCTCAGCCATCCAGGGCCATATGGAAGGAATCTCCATGGTTAATACAAGTGCTGTTGTCCTCATGCTCTGCCACCAGTGTCTTCATGACTTTCTGCGAATTCCTCACCCAGTGTAAAAAGGACATGATGAAGCTCGGCTCCCAGGATGGTACATTCTCTTCCTTGTCAAATACCTAAAGGCTTTACCATAATATCATGGCTTCCCAGGCCCTTGTTCATGTCCAATATACAGTATGGGCAGGAAGTGCTCAGAATTGAATACTTCCCCATCCATCTCCTCAGGGTTCTCCAACCCTTGGCACTCATCATGTCCTGCACATTGGAGTCAAAGGCCTCCTTGAGATCTGTTCCACATGAAGTCACACATCTCAATCACTGGGCTCTGTGGGACCTTTTCCTGAAGTGATGCTTGCAATAAGTTACTTTTTACACTAAATATAGGTTGAGCTTTTGACTTCTGTCACTCATAACCAAGGTAAAGAAGCTTGTCACTGAATAAGAGTGCTATGGTGACCACATGCACAAATGCAGAAAACACTCTGATAAATACCAGGTATGACACAAGTGTTGGAGACTGATCACAGGTGACATGGTTATGACTGGCAGAGGGCGCTGGAGGAGCTGAGTGGCTGCACCAATGGATTCTGGAGCACGCTACTATGGAGGACTTTGTGACTGTGGAGCATCAAGCTGCTCTCCCATAGCCTCCACCTGAATAACTTCCCCCAGCCCCAAAGGCCCCAGGCAGGATGGCTGTGCTCTTTACCGACCCACCTAGCAGAGATGGCTCATCTAGACCATGGTATGTGCAGGGGACTGAGCAGCTCCGTTACTGTTTGGTTTCAACCAAAGCAGACCTGGCCTTTAGATTTTCCCAGCAGCCCTCAGTCCCTACCTGCCATACCTAACCTTGAACTTTCCAGCCCAGATGCCCCACCCCACCCAACCCCGTGCTCTCTCTCCTTTCTCCTTCTTCCTCCCTCCCTCTCCTCCTTCCCCTCTCTCTTTCTCTTTCTCTCCCCTTTCAGCACATGCATCCTTTCTCTCTTTCTCCCCACCCCACATAGTGACTTACCTGGCCTCTAATCTTGGGGCCAGTAAACTCACCCAAGAGCAGCTTCCTAATAAACCTGCCTTGAACACATTCTATTCTGGCTTAAATTGACTCATTCCACCCAGCAGAGAAATAACCTATCACTGACCAACTAGTCTTACAGAATCTTACAAAAGGAAGTCAAATGTCAGTCATTCATGAATGAATCTAGGGCAAAGCATAAGGCCATTCCTTTCAAGGCTCACTCATGGCTTCCTGGCAGTGCACTTGGATGTGTATTTTGCCATCTATGAAGCAGTGCTTGGAATGCTGGCACCAGTGTTCTCTATGGACATAGTAAAAGGGTTTCCCCCTTGTTCTTCTTTCATCATGAGAGTACCACAGAGTTCCACAGAGAAGTTAATCTTGATTCAGAGTGTAGATGAGGAGGGCAATCAAAACTATTCAGCCTGGGTGGTGAAGACTCATTGCTCTCGTCCTCAGAGAGAACGACAATGATTGAGACAAACTCATCTGTTTTTTCTGATGCAAGTGGCGCAGGTGTGCTCTGATCATTGTAAGTTTCCAGAAAGTCTCTCTGACAGTTCTGATGGGCACACAGATAGAGAGGATTTGGGATTCTGACTAAGGCACATGGCTCATCTGGGATTAGAATGCAGTCAGCAGGCCCCATCATATTTTTCAAGTGAATAACTAAGTCATGCTACTGTGCTTTCTTCTTAACACAGTAGAACTTGCCAGAAACTTCGGAGTTGAAATAGTGGGACAAGCCACTGGAGAGAGGAATCCAAACAATCACAATTGTAAGTCGCTAACCACACTGGTAATCAGGACAGTGGGAATCAAAATTCTAATGTGATAATGTTGCAAGTCTCACAGATAGGGGACAATTTCAAAATATGATGTGCCAAGAATTTGGCAAGGACATGGAGTTACAGAAGATTAAACTGGCCCAAATGCTGCTGGAAAACAATCTGTCGTGATCTGATGAAGTTGAAGATACACAGCTTCAATGACTCAAAATTGTGATCCCAGGTAAACAGAGTATCATTGGTATTCTAAGTTACATGGATAGGGAAGAGAGAGAGAGAGACTCTCAATGTAATCTGGCTTTGCAGCAGGGTGGGACAGCCTTGGAGGACTGAACCCAGATCAGTCTTGCAGGAGCCCTTTTATTGATTGTTATACAAAGGGCCTTTTAGCAAGTCAATTCCTACATAACAAAAAGTCTTATCTAGAAGTTGTCCGAAGGAACCATTACCTCAGCAATTCTCAGTCATTGCAATCATTCCTGGTTGGCCAGGAATGTCTTGCAACTGAGGTCAAGCAAAGGATCCGAAGTTCCGACAGGAAGAACAATCCCATAACTCCATAATCCAGAGAACAATACTGATTATTTATAAAAGGTTACTCCCAGGCTAAGTGGCCATCACTCCAGAGTAAATACCAGATAAAATGCCACTTCTAAAATTTCACTACAGTGTATGTTTCAGTGGGGATGGTATCTACCCCTAAAAGAGTAAAACCTGAGTTTGGGCAGCTAGAAAAAGTAGACATAGACATGACCTTGGTTGGTAGACCTATAAAGCTGACTCTATCCAACATTATTATTAAGCCTATGACACATTGACACAGTGAAGTGCAGTGCAGGACCCTGTGAGCTGTACCCAGCAGCACTCCAGTCAGCCTCATGTCCCCAACCAGAAGTGTGTTGGAGGAGAGAGACTAACTAAGGAAGGTGCATGGAGACCAGTGTTGAGCAAACTATAGCCACAGCACAGACCACAATTCTATTCATGAATGTTCAGGACAGAACTGAATTATTTGGGGATGTGTCCCCCAGGCTGACGATGAAGAAGCAGGGTGTGTAGAGTGGCTGCCACCAGGACTGCAGGCGGCAAACAGCACATGAGCTGGGAAGGGCGAATTTACATCACACTTCATTCATGAAGCCATGGAGAACCCATTATGGTTTTTCTGCATGTATGGTGGATGACTTTAAAATATTAAGACAAAAAAAGACAAGCAGGAGGGGATTTCCTTGATCATTGTCATTTAAATGTCTAGAAAGCAGTTTGGGCCTCGAGTTCTCCCCCCTCAGAGGCATGTGGGTCTGTCGGAAGCCTGTGCACCTGGGCCCAGCGAGTCAGAACTCATTCCTCAAAGGAGGTGAAGGCTTGAGTTAGAAGGCTCAGCAGGGGTCCCAGGCAGATCTCAGAGGGAAGTGAACAGGTTGAGACAAGATGGATGAACTGAACAAAGTCGGGGACCACACAGCAACAGAAGGATGGACCATGGGCCTCCATCTCTTCCGGTTCCACAGCCACAACTCAATAAAGTGCAGATGGAAAGACTTAAAACAGCATCTCTGTACTGAGCACGGACAGGATTTTGTTTTGTTTTATTTAACATAGGGTTTTGTTTAACCCAGGCTGGCCTTGAACTCCTTATGTGGCTGAAGGTGGCCTTGAACTGCAGATCCTTTGGCTTCCCCCTCTCAAGGGCTAGGATTAAAGACATGCAGTGTCACTGTGCTTATATATTATTTTGATTTTTAAGACCGGACTTGAAATGGCAATTCTGCTTCAGACTCCCGAGTGCTGAGTCTATAGCATGCTCCACCACACCTGGTCAGACCTTCTCCTTTTATTATTCCTTAAGAGGTACAGTGTGATAACTGGACATCACTGGCAGCATTTGAGGGATCATGGGTGATGGACAGATGACTCCAGGCATTAGAAAGGATGTGCACAGGATCCATGCAAACGCTCCTTTGCTTTATAGAGGGGTTGGCATGTCTGCAGATCAATTGTGAAATCAACATCCTTGATGCTGAAGGGAACACTTTGGGGACTCCCCAGAGGAAAAGTGCATCTGGCTAGCTAGCCTCCGAACAGCCAGTAAGAATGTGCCATTGGCTGTCTGTGTCGTGTTAAGACACCCCCCCCCACACACACACACAGTTCTTTCATATATTCTGACAATGTTGCTAATCTGACACTCTAAAACTCATTTAATACAAATTACTTCCAGGGCCCGGGTCTGGTGGCACATGCCTTTAATCCTAGTACTGAGGAGGAAGAGGCAAGTGGATCTCTATGAGTTCAAGGCCAGTCTGATTAATCTACAAAGCAAGTTCTAGGACACCAGGGCTACACAGAGAAAGCCAGTCTCAAAAAAAGCAAAAAACCAAACCGACCAAACAACCAACCAAACTTACTTCTAGGATGGTTAACGCTTGCTTAAAGTTCAAAGGTGTGTGGCATTACATATTAAGAATCGCTTTTAGTTTAAGAAAAAAAAAACTGAGAAAAAGTTGTATTTAGACTGCACTAACTAATTTTCTATCATTTTTTAAAGATTTCATTTTAAGTTTAAAAATTATTACTCCTCCCCACACAGTGTGTGTGTGTGTGTGTGTGTGTGTGTGTGTGTGTGTGTGTGTCCAGGCCTTTGAGTGCCACAGTACATGTGTGGGATCAAAGGACACTTTTGAGATAGTAACTTATTTCTACCTTATTGTTGCTGCTGACTATGTACCTCAGGCTAGCTGGTCAACATGCATTCTGGACAACTCCATGGCCTCCACCCTCCATCTTGTGTAGGAATACTAACACAGATTTGATCTCCTAGATCCAAGATGAGTTTCAGGGCTCAACTTCAGCGTGGCAGGCTTCCATGACAGCCATCTTCCTGGCTCTTTGTCTTCTAAAGATTTTAAAAGTATGCCGACACCTTTGTGGCTAGGTGTCATCTCAGATCCCAGATAGACTCAGGTAACAGGAAGTGATGTTGATAGTGGGAGGCCTGGGAGGAAATCCCGCCTCTACCTCCAACATGCAAATCCCAGGTCTTCTTGCAGACTGGCCTATCCTAGATCCTTAGGCCTACACTGCTCAGGCTGAAGTGGGCCCAGCTATCATGGAGCAGTATCTGTTCCCACAGGTCACTGACTAAAGAAAGGGGAGGGAATAAAGGGAGCACAGAGGGAAGAGTGTGCCAACAAGTATCTGGGCACAGAAACACAAACTAGGTTGGTTCTGAGCTCATGCTTTCAGAAATCAATGCTCGCAGCTCAAGTTTGACAGAAACAACACAGATGTTTTATGTGTGTGATCCTTTATGAAAATCAACTATTTTTGAAAACTTTTTATGAAGCCAAGTTTTTTTCCTTTTAATAAAATGCCATGCAGAATTAGGTGGTGTCTCTTCCAAGGAGGCTCAAGGTAGGAAACACACAAATACAGAAACAAAACAAGGGGTTGCAAATTGGGCTCAGGGCAGAGCATGGTGCTGAGCAGGCATGAGGTGTGGGTTCTATGCCCAGCACACAGACCAACAAGAAAAGCCTATCACCTCCTTCTAGCTTGTTAACATGTTTGTTAAAGCACACAGCTTTGTAACTGCAAGTGGTGACCAGCTCTTGATTGCCTTTCCAGTTTAGGGAAGATGGAAGCCAGAAAGAAAGCTCCTCAGACCTGCTCTTCTCCAGGTGAATTCCAGATGAGTCATGAATTCATTGGTGAAGAAAAAACCTCTCAGGGACCCTTGGATTTACTTAGAAGCCAGTGGAAGAGTAAGAAGGCAGAGTGATGTGGCAGATGCTGTAATAGCTATTCCCAGTTGTCAACTTGACTATATCTGGAATGAACTACAATCCAGAAATGGAGGGCAGACTTGTGATCCAGACCTTGAGGCAGAAAGACACAGGCTTTTGATCCGGATCTTGAAGCATAGTGGCCATGAAAAGCTTAGGCCCAGGCAAAGTGATACAGACCTTTAATCCCAGGAGACAGAGGCAAGCAGATCTTTGGGTTCAAGACCAGCCTGGGACAGAGCAAGTTCCAAGTAAAGAGCAGCTTAGGTCCAGACATGGTCACACCTTTAATCTGGGCCACACCTCCTGCTGGAGGCTTGGACAATAGAAGAGGAAGGTTTTCTTCTTTGCCTGTTTGCACGTCCGTTAGCCTAACACCTCGCTTCATGGTACTGAGCAACTACTAGATTTTTAGACTTCAGTACACTGCAGACTGTAAGGTATTCCAATAGTTTCCCTTAATATAAAGAGACATTCTCTAAGTTCTGTGACTCTAGAGAACCCTGACTAAGACACAAGACACCAGAGGATGTGTCTGTGAGAGATGGGCAAAGTGCTGTGTGTATGGAAACTCGTAGGCTCAGTACAAAAGCGGAGACTCCCTGTAAGGTAGATGCATTTCCGCACCTGCTCTTGATGTTCTCTCTGCTCCCAGGCTGCGACATGGACTTTAAACCTGACCATGTGCATGGAGGCTTTACACAGTGATGTTCAAAAGCATGTCATCAGTGGATTTGTTTGTTCCTTTGCCCTCTTCGGCTTCATCTGTAAAATGGGTACTTCTTCCTATAAGGTGGCTGTAGGCATATCCAGAAGAGAAATGTGCTGTTGGCTATAGTACAATCTCAGGGGCCCTGCTGCCACAGTCACATATGGAACTCCTGCTCTGCTTTTCCTGTCCTACACTGGGAGTTCCAACCTCTGAGAACCAGTTTGCTCTTGCCTGGAACCCCCTCTGGCATAAAAGCCTCCTGAGATTCCACAGAATCAAAAGAACCATGTGTCAGCTCTGCTCCTACAGCCGCAAGCTCTGTGTTGCTTACATCCTCCCTCCCCCAGCACCACAGCACTGCCCCACAGGACCAGACCCCTCTGCTTCCACCGCACCACAGCTGGGCAGGGCTGATGAACACTGGCTGAGACTTAACAATACTGGAGGAGTAGGCGCACACCTTCGCTGCTGTCCCTTCTACCTCTGAGCCCCCTGACCAACCGAGAAGCAGGAGATTCAGACCCAAAATCTCAGTGCAATCACAGAGCTAAAATGCATTTAATTTTACAGTCTTGAAATATGGAACCCCCCCAAATTCAACACGAGGCAGCTGTTTTGCTTGCAAATGAGAAGGATCAGCTGTGAAAATAGAGACCCCAGAAAACCAAGGCCAGGACAGGCTGCGAGGACACCTCCAGGGGCCTGCACCGCTGAGTCAGGAAGTCGGGTCAGCGGTGCCTGGCCTAGTGCTACCTAGCTCTAGGAATTCACTCAGTTCCCAGGCTCTGCCTCACAGACTCCATCTTGAAAAGCCCCTGCAATTCAAAATGCATCCACTTAGTTTAATGTTTTCATGACTTAAAGATATACACAAGTGCCAATCAAAGCTGAGGATCCAGGCAGGCAGGCCCAGACATAATTCCTGTCTGACAGGACTGATTCAGTTTGAAAAAATATTTTTTAGGTTAATGTAGTATCTTGAAACCTTTATGATTTTATGTCTTTTGGACTTGAGTCTCATGGTTTAGAGAGGACTCCACTCTCAGGATGTAAAAAGGATCGTGTTCCCATGGTTTAAGGAGGACGAGTGCCTCTCTTCTGTTGCTCAGCTGTCTTGTCTGCGTGTAGCATGTGACTCCCCCCTTTCTCTCTCCCATGGCCTCTAAGGAGATGGCACCATCCAGCCTCCTCTCTGGAAGGTGGGAGTCCACTTAGACTTTGCCATCCACTCTTCAACAGGACCATCCCTAATGCCCACATAGATAAACATCTCAAATTTCTGCAGATAACTCGGACAGCAAACAAGAGGGACACACTTTATACAGCGAGTTCTCAGTGAGATGCTGCCAAGCTGGATTTCAAAAGACAGGCTCCAGTTTCCAAGCTAAGCAGCAAATGGCTCTGTGCCTGCAGTTTCTGCCTCTCCTCCCCTCATTCAGGAGAGAGGGCCAAGGCTGACCTTGAGCGATTGCTTCATAAGGAAAAATCAGTGCAGGGCACCATCCCAGGACAGACTAGGGGTGATGGGCTAGCAGAGGACTCTGGGAAGACAGAGCTAGGTGCTTGAATAAGCTCATGAGTTCCCGTAGTGAAGCTTCTCCATTGCAAACAGGTCTGAGTGCTGACACGGGGGTTTCCCACTGCTTCCCCTGGCCTCCAAAGGCATATTTGTCATCAGAGGCTCTTGATGAAGCTGTACATAAATATCTGACTGTTGTTAAATACAAAACAAAACAAAAAACTATTCCACAGAAACCAAATCAAAACCAGCTGTGAGGGCGAAGGGCCAAAAACTTGGGGTAAGTGCAAAGGCCGGGCAGAAACACTTGTTAACAGCGTGGCTGACTGAGTAGAGCAGAGTGGAAGTCTTTCTGCCCATGAAGTCACACCATACGGCGGCCATGTTTCTCCTGTGACTTTGCTGTGAGGACAACAGACATCCCACCTTCTAGAATTCTGTAGCTCGATGAGTTAAGAGTTCTCCGGCTGGATCTGTCAGTGCAGCCCTCCTTGTGGCTGCCAGCCTGCAAGGGACTATACAGCCTGCCTGTGTTAGCAGGTGGTGCTCAACTTCCCTCCCCTGCTATCACTAATTAACTCCATGAATCTGCAAGAAGCATGCTGCTTCACCAAACCCTGAGGACATAAACACTGTGACCACAATGCTAAGAATGGACGAGGCTGGCATCACCCACAGTGCAACTGTCCTGTGTTGCCCAGAGGCCCGAGTAAGGGGCGGACAGCCTCAAGTTAATCCTGGAGGTGGGAGAATGGCTGGCTTCTGACTATGGGATCTGGGAATTTCAAGCTCTTAAGCATGGACCAAGATGGTTTGTTTCATCAGCTCTCTTAGGAGTCATCCTTTTCTCTTTAGTTGGACAGAGTAGAAAAATATATCTTGGCGTTTCTCAGAGCATGATGCTGAACCACAGTTGGAATAAAATAAAAACACAGAAACTGATATTTTGTCCCAGGATGAGAAATAACCCCAGAGGCTAACTTGAGCCAGTTTCATAAAATGAGGCTAACGCATCTGCATGCTTGAGTCAGACTGAGACTTTCCTTAGGAAATCTAGCAATTAAAGCAACACTCCAGGAACTCCTCAGCGGATCTGTGACTGAAACATAGAATGGTCCATCAACTTGCAACTTCCCTTCCCTTAGGTTACAAAGAGGCTAAAGGAAGGACCAGCGAGTCAAGGCCAGTGTCCGTGAACCAGTACCACTCTCAGCAAGCTGGGCCTGGAAGATAAAGCATGAAAGCAGCCCCCACACGGCCATGCTTTATATATGTAGGAAGCTAAGTGGGACCTTTCCTCTGTGGGGACTTCTAACATCCATGGGCAAAATGAAAGCACCATTTGACACCCGGATGGGGTTCAAAGAATGTGGGTGTCTGTCCAAGGCCCCAAGATAAAATACAAGCCAAGGCAAATGGCCTTTCCTAGGTTCTTTTAACTTTTTGGTGTGAAATAAAATTAACCGTCCATACACATTCCACAGAAGAGCATTTGGGTTGTCACTTGGGTGGCAGAGGCAGGGAGATCTCTGTGATGTTAGATGTACATAGACCAAGCCTTGGTTCCATGTAGTTCCAAGCCATCCAGGGTTACACAGTGAGACCCTGTATATAAAAACAAAACAAAACAAAAACTGCACCCCAGCCCTGCGGCCTCCTCTCACTGTGACAAACAGGGTAACTTTCTGTTCTCTGCCATGCTGGTTCACTGGTCCTGTTACTTTGCCTTCAAGTTTCATTCCTAATGGCATAAGTCCCTGTCCCTCATTGTTACCACAAAAACATTACTACCGAAACCAAAGCATCTTTCCAGGGCTGGCCCCCAGGGCCATCTGCACCATGTTCCTTAAGTACACCTTCCACATTGCCCGCTGATCTCTGCAGCAGGATAGAGCAACAGTGACCCTGAATGGACTCACTGCAGTCTGTTAGGATGAGGGGCAATGGCAGGAGCATGGTGGGTAACAAAGCTAAGGTGACCATGTTTGATCTCACTGAACACAGGATGACCCTGCTTGCCTGGATCTTTTGTTTGTCACTGTGGCTCTTTACATGTGGTTCAACTGAGTGCCCTTCCCTCTCAGGGAGCAGGAGGAGAGGAGATACAGGTGCTGAAAGAATTCGGAGCTTTCCAGAGATTAGTGCTAGAAGGGCAGGGAAAGCAGGGCAATAGTGAGGGCACTCAGGGAAAACTAAAAATGATGGATTATACAGGAGGACTGGGATGAGCTTTGTGGCTGCCATGTGCTCTGTAACTCAGGAAAGGCCAGGGCGTTGGTCCTCTCCTCCCCAGCTTTCCAATGACCAAATCCAGCTTTTATTTAGAAAGACAGTGTCTCATCCTTTAAAACTAAGGGACTGGGGCTGGAGAGATGGACTCTTCCAGAGGTCCTGAGTTCAATTCCCAGCAACCACACGGTGGCCTGCGACCATCTGTAATGGGATTCAATGCCTTCTTCTGGTGTGTCTGAAGACAGCCATAGTGTGTGTGTGTGTGTGTGTGTGTGTGTGTGTGTGTGTGTGTGTGTGTGCTTGGGCTTCCACATGCTAGGAAAGTGCTTCACTAGTAAGCTGTATCCCCAGCTATTCTCTGACGTACACATTTATTCTCTCACACACATGTTCTTTTTACTCTACTAAAACCACATACATGAAACAATGAATTTTGCTCTTATCAGGTCCCCTGGTGAGGGTACTATTTTTGCTTTTCTTTTGAAGCTTCTATTTAGAGCTTTGGCAAGTCAAGGGTTACAGATCCAAACTCTCAGAAAGGCCGTCAACTGCAGAGCATGAAATAAATCCAGAGCAGGCTGAAGGATGAAGAAAGAGCAGCTGTGTCTCCAGGAGAGGAAACGGGGCCACGTGACAGGCACGACTGCGTCCCTATAGGCTTTCCTAATGTGGTGCTGGCACTGCACCCAGGGCCTTTCGCGTGCTTGGAAGTGCTCTACATCCTCAGCACGTTACAGGCTTTATGCCGTCGAAACCTGCATCCAATGCTTCATTTGTTTGGCTCCCTTTAGTCAAGCATGTACCTGTAGTTGCCAGATCCAATTTTTCAAAGAAGTTGAAAACAAGGAAATTCAGACTTTAATGTAAAAAACATAATTTTAAAATTCTGGCTTTCTTCAAAATTTAATGTAGGGCAAGCTCCAAAACACTGTAAGCTGCAAGCCACGCCTGGGTCATAGGCTAACTGGCTTATTATCCTTCACCTCCAATGTTATGGGGCACTTAAGACCCGAGAGCTGACTTAGCGAAGAAACCTAAACAAAGAAGAACAAACACGGAACCCGCTCAGGCTCACAGGTGAGGCTGTCTCTCCACAGCCTGTTGTTACCGAGGCTCACTGGAACTTCTTTTTCTCTGGGTCTTTGAGAAGGACATGGCCATCTGAGCAACTAAAGACAGGATAACTAGATGTGATCAAAAGTTGAGTCCCCGCCCCTGACATCTTGTCTGTGTCTCTAGAGTGAGAGCAGAAGAAGTCTCTGCTCTTCTGGGTGACTGGGAAAAGCCCTTCCACCATCTTGTCAGTGACGTCACAGCTGCAAAGACCTGCAGGTTCCTCCCCATGCACTTCCCGCTGCCATCAGCATAACTTGAAACCTGCGTGGGACCCAGTCTCAGGTCTAGGGGTCAGCTTTGTCTCTCAGAGTTCTCCAGAGGTGCTATTTCCTTCCTAACCCCAGAAATGAGGGACTCTCCAGGTTTTAAGTACCAGAAAGTTCACATCTGTTTAATGACCCCCACATCGGAACAAGTTAGAGATAATTCATTTTCAGTACTAAGCAGTGCTAGAGGACAGCCTGGTTTCCTGGGTGTGCCAGTAAATCACCCCAGCCTGCTCACAAGTCCTAGCAGCTGTGCTCTGGTTTTTCCAAAGGTTTGCTGGCCAAGACTGGTCCAGCTCACCCACTCCTTGAGGCCTTCTATGTAGTATAGAGACAAAATCCCTGGATGATTATAAATGATCAAGACTCATGCTTCTGTAGCCAAGTCTGAACCAGGTGTTCAGAATGTGGGGTGGCAAGGGCTTCCCTGCACAGCCATGGAAGTGCCTTGAGGGTTCAATTCACCTCTTCAGGGGAAAGCAAGTTCACTGTGAGAACCTATTTTCACACTCAGCCTGTGGCTGTCTCTCATTCAGGGTGGAGACTTGCACAACTCCCAAGCTGACAGGGACATTTTACAGCAGGCCAATGTTGGCACCTAAGATTGACCAGACTTTTAACAAGTCAGCCATGTTTTCTCTGATGACACAGCCCAGAGTCCAGGATCCTCTCAGACTTGTGTTTGACAGACCCCTTATAAGGAAACTGTTTACCAACAGCTGTACTCAAGCACACTATCCAGAAATACAAGGGATGCTAGGAAATCAGTGGCTGGACTTGCTCTGCCCTGGCTTGGGGTTTTGGGCAGACACGTTAGCAAACCAGGGTGCTCCTTGCCCTCAGAAAGAAAAAAGTCCAAGTCAATCTGTCTATTCACTTTCACAAAGGGGAGAGTCAGGCAGGTTTTACCCTTAATCCTTAGGACAGAAACATGCTCTTACCTCAGCAGCTTGGGTCTCTTGGTGGAGCAGTGTAAGACCAGTCAAATCTTCTAAGAAGGAATGTGAAGAGTTAAACACCTTGGCCAGGAAGGTGAATCCTTCTTGCTCATATTGATCAAGAACCTGCAAAACATTGGGACTTTTAGAAAGGGGGGCTGTACTGCTGCTGTTAGATATGCATAATATTCTAATTTCTAACAAGCACTTGCTAAAAGCAGGGAGATAGTTCAGCAGGCAAAGGTGCCTACTGCCAACCCTATGACCCAATCCCCAGGGCCCACAGAGTAGAAGTAACTGACACCCACAAGTTGTCCTCTGATCTCCATATGCACTCCATGACATACGCACACATTTACACATGCTCATACACAGCACATACAACTATATGTAAATGAACCAATGTGATAAAAATTTTCTTAAAAGAAAAATAAAACATAGGGTAAATGTGCTATCTGACAGGCTGGAGAAAGCCCAGTGATTAAGGGACTGCTGCTCCTGCAGAGGACCTGGGTTCAGCTCCCAGTACCCACCATCAGGTGCTCAAAACTGGCTGTAACTCTAGCTTCAGACAACCTGATACCTCTGTGCTAACATAAAGATGTGACATTTGGAACAGACACATAAACACACATTCTCATCCCCCCTCTCTCTCTTAAAAACATCTGTAGGAAAAAATACAGGAGGACTGAGTATTTACTCCTCTGCTTGGGAGAGTCATGACATCTGTGTAGATGCCAACGTCTCCAATAAAGTAAGTTTCATGCAAGTTCATTGAATGTTCTACAAGACTCAAGCTACTAGGCCTAAGATTCACTTGGTACAAAATAAATAACAGATGAGAGAAGATTCAAGGAAAAATGGAAAGTAATCAAGGGAGTGGGCAGAACAGCATGATCTGTTAGAAATCATACCAGCTAGCAAAAAAGAATGTTAAAACACAACGGTTAGAAACAGGACTGTATTATGTCAACAGGGCTGCCACAAACAAGGACAATCGACACAAGAATGTGCTCAACATCCTGTGATCAGTGATCCACCAGAGGGGTTACAAAGTCAGGATAGGGGACACTTGAGACTCCCATAAAGTATCAGAGGAGACCATCTAGAAGTTTAGTACTTACTTATGTGCCCTATGACTCAGAGACCCATATATATGTGTATGTATACACACACACACACACACACACACACACACAAAGATGTGCACAATGCAGTATCAGCAGACAGACACAAGCGTTCCTGGCAACACTCTTCATGGTAACCAAACTAGAGTTACTTAAGTGACTATTCAGAATGGAATACTATATGACAATAGGAATTGAAAATATATGTGTCAAACATTACAGAAGGAAGAATCTATAGGTATGTCACAATTACCTTTACACAAAGTTAAAAATAAAAGCAGGTAAGATTAATCTAGGGTTTTATAATTCAAGATTGAGGTATACCTACGGAGAGACTGTACCTAGAAGAGAGATGCTCAGGGTGGCCCATGGTATTAACAATAACAATGTCTGGGTGCTGGGTACATAAACTACTTGTTGTGAGAGTCCATCTGAGCAGTTAAGCCGTAGACAGGATTCCCATAAGCATGTCATCCTTCACATAAAAGGCCAGAAGATGACAGGCCAGTCACCTTGACAGAACAAAAGCTCTTGGAGCAAAACATATGACTGTCCTACCCATGGATCAGTGTCACAGTAGCTGCCTGAAGGGCAGGAAGTGCAGCTGCAGGGTCCAGGACCCAGAAGAGACAGCAGAGTAGTGTGAAAAAGACAGCAGACAGAGGCACATCCAGGAGTCAGTGAACATGTGAACAGACACCCGAGAAGCAGTAAGTCAAGAAGTAGAATGTAAAAAATTCTCCTTTTGGAAAAGCATAAATACCACAATTTAGCAGTTTCACTTGTGAAAATTTAGGAGCAGCTGTCTGTAGCATGAACACAGATGTAAGATTGCTCACTGAACCACTGTAGTAAAAAACCTTGAAAACAGATATCTGACAGGGGACTGTGCAGCCTTATTATGCCGCATTTACAATCAGTGGCATATCCTGTAACTCATTATAAAACACACATGGCTCTGAACAACTGGTACAAATTGATTTCCAAGATATAGCAATACATTAAACAAAGCCAATATCCAGACTGTGTATGCAGTGGTGACTTTAAAGGAGGGAGGGAGGATAAAAAGGGGAAACCAGGCTCATACATTCTTTCGATGGTTTCAGTGTTCTGCACTTAGAAATCTCAAAATAGGCTGAGTGCTGGTCTTGTGTCACAGGCAGAGCTGTCCATATTGTCTGCTGTGGCTAGCTAGCCACGGGTCAGATTCAGGCATATGACAGAGACTGCATAAAGCTGCCCTCAGTTCATGAGTGTAACCTGCTTAAGAAGTACAAGTGGAAACAAAAGTACAGTGGGCTTAGTGTTCATGGCCAGCTCTCCTGACCCAGGCAGTATGGAAGTTAAGAAGGGGCAGACATGTGTGGGAAAGTCAGCATCTGAGACTGGGGGAGAGGGGAGAGAGGGAGGGGAGGTTTCTCAGCAGTCAGCCAGAGCCATCGGCTTGACAGCCCAATGTGTGGGTTTTAGAAATCATTTAAGAGCTGGGCTATGGTGGTGCCTGCCTTTGATTCTAGCACTGTAGGTGGATCTCTGAGCTTGAGGCCAGCCTGGTCTACAGTATGAGCAAGGCTTGTCTCAAAAAGCCAAAATAAACAACAACAAAAGGAAAGCATTTAATAAATATGGATTCCTTTACCCTCAATAATGAGATTCCTCACAAGTCAGAATGGCATCTCAGAAGAATAGTTATTCAAATTAAACGAAGGGCTTCCAAGTGCTAAGTCTGATCTATTTAATGACGACTTAGCACAAGTGGATATTTTGTTGGACTTTAAGCCCTTATTTCTCCAGATCACTGTGTAACCCTACAAATCTGTGTGCAGAAGAGGGACAGCAAGAACAAGTGAAGGACAGGCAGCCTGTATGCAGGGTGCACAGCTTAATTCGGAGGCTTTAACAGCACTGGCTAGAAAATATGTGGAAAGACGTAATCCTCTTGGGGGGTGTGGACTCAGGCACAGACCTCCAGTGCTGTGAGTTAAACCACTGAACCCAAGCAGCTTGGGAAAGGTTTAGTTCTCCTCCTTGATGGGGAGTCTTCTTAGAGGATGGAATGTATCTACAACTATAATAACAGACAAACAGACAAACAGACAAGAAGAGGAAGGAAGGAAGATAAAGTGCATCTAACTCCAACCTACGCGAGGCACAGCACTGCCCTTAAGCCACCAAGGGTGCTGCAGAGCAGAAACCCCTAAGGCAACGAGGAACGCTACAAGTTTACCACCACAGGTTGGGAAGATTTTCCTAAATAAAGCAGAGGTACATCCTGACTGCTTCTGCTCTCTCCACCCCCTTCTGCTCACACATCCTGGCCCAATCTGCTGCAAAGGTGTTCACTTACAGGGAAGAGGACAACCTGTGGGAGTCAGCTCTCTCCTTCCATCATCTGGGTCCTGGAGATTGAACTCTGGTTGCCAGGCTTGGCAGCAAGCACTTTTACTCCTGAGCCACCTCACCAGCCCAGCGTTCACTCTGGTCTAATCAGACCTGATCAGAGCCTTTGCATAACCATTTGTACAGTGGGTTTCTGTTATTTACGATGTATATGAAAACACATCTCCGGACTGAGATGGCAGTGGAACGTCTTTGTAGGGACGTTGCCAGGAACATCACATCTCCATCTGAGACTGTGCTAACTCTCTCTTCTCTATCAAATCGAGAGCCTACAGCGAAGCACTGACACTCACCAGAGCCTTCCAATTCCAGGCTACTCTAGAGAAGGCTTTCATAGGGACTCTGCTCTCCTGATGATAAGTAATATTTTTCTTTAAAAGGCATTTTTATTTCATTTATTTATTTGTTTGTTTAGTTGGTATATGGGTCATGTGTGGGTGTGTTTGTCAGAACACAGAGGAAAAACCTGTGGGAGTCAGTTTTCTTTTTCCACCATGTGGGGTAGGGCCCAGGGATCAAACTCAGGCCATCAGGCTTGACAGAAAGAACCATTTCACAACTGAGCCACTGTGCTGGCCCAATGTAATAGCTTTCACTTAATGAAAAGCCAGTGGAGGAGTTTTCCCTTCTTTCCTTCTTTCCTTCCTTCCTTCTTTCCTTCTTCCCTTCTTTCCTTCCTTCCTTCCTTCCCTTCTTTCCTTCCTTCCTTCCTTCCTTCCTTCCTTCCTTCCTTTCTTCCTTCCTCTCTTCCCTTCTTTCCGTCTTCCTTCTTCTTTCCTTCCTTCTATGTATGTGAGCTTGCATGAATGGGAGTTGTGAGTGGCTTGATGTGGTTTCTGGGAAACAGTCCAGGGTCCTCAGCTAAAACACTACACACTCTTACCAAGCCGTCTCTCCAGCCCCTTGTCTAATACTCTTACACAAGGGCAGCACAGACGCATACCCAGTCTAAACAGCAGCTTACATATTTTAGTGGGGATGTGAATGTAGTTTCTGGAAAGCTCCTGTTAAAAGTCACTTTGGGGCTGGAGAGATGGCTCAGAGGTTAAGAGCACTGTCTGCTCTTCCAGAGGTCCTGAGTTCAATTCCCAGCAACCACATGGTGGCTCACAACCATCTATAATCAGGTCTGGTGCCCTCTTCTGGCCTGCAGGCATACATGCAGGCAGAAAGCTGTATGACGTATAAATAAATAAATGTTTAAAAGTCACTTTGTCTAGGCATTTTACTTCCTTGCACATGATGATTCAAAACTACACACGGCGCCTATTTCTACAAGACTAACTTAGATGAGGTCTAAAATCTGTTTCCTACATTGAAGTGGCAGGCAGACTAAACAGGACTTTTAAGAAAGCAGGCAGTCAGAGGGAGCCTGCACCAGGCAGGGATACCTGCATTGTAACAGAGAGAGAGAGCCGCTGGAAGTCTGAGAGGGAAGACTTTCAGGAGGAAGAAGCCCCCATGCTTTTGTGAGTTTTACAGCCCAAGCTCAACTAGTTCTCAGAGACAATATTCAAGAAAACCTACTTTGCTTGCAGCAGGTGGGTTAGAGCAGCTTCTCTTATTAACACAGGTGAGGCAAAGAGCGGATCCTAACAGAGCCTGCAAAGTGGAATACCCACCTGCCCTGCCCACAGCCCACGGCCCACGGCAGGAGGGAATGAGACAGTCATCAAGTTCACAGTCCCAAGGTTCAGGGACTAGAGGGGGGCCCCTTTCCCCTTATCCTGCCTGCCCCTCCTTTGGCAAGGTCCATTCACATTTTTCTTTACAGGGCATCATTTCTAGCCGTACAAGGAAGGCTGACCAAAGGCAAAATCAGTTTGAACAGACAGTAAACACCCACACCAGTCATAGTAAAGATGCTGGGATTAGCAGACCAGAAGCTGAAACAACTTGAGTCAACACAATGAGAACACAAATGGAAAACAATATGAAGCAGGGAGGGGACTTAAAAAGACACAGCACAGGCTTTAAAATTTTTATTTTAAATGACAGGTATGTGCCTATATGGATATGTGCACGTGACTGCAGGTGCCTATGGAGGTCAGCGAGGGTGTCAGACCCCTTCCCACCCCCAGCTGGACTCAAAGGTGATGTGAGCCTCTGCCTTGAGTACTGGGGACTGAGCTCAGGTCCTCTGCTCAGCCGTATATGCTGAGCCATCTCTAGCCCCACGTCTGGCATTGTAGGTTACAGGAACTGAGTCCAGGTTGTCAGGATTACCTGCCTAATGCTTTTACCCACTGAGTCCTGCCCCATTTTCCCGATTCCTTATTAACTTAATGACCTATTCAGAACAACAATGTATATGATCAGGGATGCTTATGCACGTGTCACTCACACATGTACATGTGCTTACACACGTGTAACTGAAATGAGAGGCAGCAGTGACACAGGATGGGAAGGACGGATTAGGACACTGTGTTAACATAAGGTATCCTTCCCCCATGACTGGTACAACGTTGTAGAACGCAGCAGTGTAGCCTCTGGAAGGTATATTAAGCTCGAGGGCAGTGTAGTGGTTGGAATGTGAGTGACTCCCACAGACTCAAGTGTTTGAATGTTTCATCCCCTGTTAGAGGAGCTATTTGGGCAGAATTAGGAGATGTTGCCTTGTTGGAGTAGGCATGGCCTTGTGGGAGGAAGTGTGTCACTGGAGGTGGGCTTTGAGATTTCAAAAGCTCATGCCAGGTCCTGTTTCATGATTGCACTCTCTGCAACTTGCTGACTGATTAGATGTGAGCTCTCAGCTACTTCTCCAGCACCGTGCCTTCCTGCCTGAATGTTGCCACAGTCCCAGCCATGATCTCCATGGATCAACCTTTTGAGGCTGTAAGCAAGCCCCCAATTTGATGCTTTTTGCTATGAGTTGGCTTCGTCATGGTGTCTTCGCACAGCAATAAAACAGTGACTAATAGAGGCAGATATTAGAAAAGATAAAATTATAACATAATGCTAAGAAAGGAAAAAAACTGCAACAGCTGGTACCAGCTTTAGTTGGCCCTGAGCATCAATAGTTCTCCATCTGTAGACTCAACAATCATAGGTGGCAACTATTAAAGAAAAAACATCCCAGCTGCATCTGCACTAAACAATTGTGTGTGTGCGTGCGTGTGTGTGTGTGTGTGTGTGTGTGTGTGTGTGATGTCCACTACAGAGTCCATATATACACGGGTTATATGCAAATACTATGAATGCTATGTAAGAGATGTGTGTGCTTCTCACTGTGCTAGGAATGGAAGCCAGGGCTGTGTGCATAGTAAGCAACATCCATTCATTGGACTGCACCCTTGACCAGGTTATCCAGAGACTCACAGCTTAAAAGTAAATGTATAACAATATATTGTGTTAAAAGAATTCAGAGAAGAGTATATAAGTTTCCAAGAAGACTTCAAAACAAGTGAAGTTGCCAAAGACAATGAGTGGCTCTACAATGCAAAGCATAAGTCTCTAAGAAGGCGTGGCTCCTGCTTCATTAATTTTGATTTTACCCTGCTATTAATGGAATTCAGGACCTCAAACATGTAAGGCAAGTTCTCTATCACTTCTGAGTTCTGTTGCCAGCACCATAACATCCTCCCTTGTGTTTCTCTCTGCTTCCTAGTGCGTGTGTGCGTGTGTGTGTGTATGTGTACATATACATGTGTACAGGCGTGTATGAAGGTAGGATGTGGAGAGGTGTGTGTGTACACATGTGTACAGGTGCTTATGAAGGTAGGATGTGGAGGGGTGTGTGTGTGTGTACACATGTGTACAGGCATGTATGAAGGTAGATGTGGAGGAGCACACCCATAGTTTCAGCTGAGGCATGAAGATTCATTAAGTCTAGGAATTCTAGGCTGTGGTATACATGACAACCAGCTGTCTGTAAAAAGTTTATCACCAGTATGATGACGTTCTGGAGGCAGAGAATAACCGGGGTTGCCTAAGGTATAGTGGCACAGGTCAGAAAAGGAGAAGGTTTGGTATGCATGGGGACTCACAGACCACACCAGCTGGCTTTGCTTAATCAACCTCCACCTTTCTCTTCTCAGGCAGTGTTTCTCACTGACTGAGGGAGGCTGGCTAGCCAATGGGCATTTGGGATCCTCTAGTCTCTGTTCCTAAACAAGACAAGAGTTCAGGCTTGCACCCTCATACCCAGCTTTTTCGTGAGTGTTGGGGACTCAAACTCAAACTCTGGTCTTTCTTGTCAGAAGTCACTTTATTGACCTAAAGATTTCCCTAGTCCCACCAAAATATCAGAGTCTAGGGATAACTAGGGGAAAAACCAATAGGGCAACAGGGAGGAGGTAAAGCCACTGATAGAACTAGAGGTGTCAACCATGCTCAGAACTAGAGGTGTCAACCATGCTCCAGCATGAAGACATGCGGCAGTCAGGAAGCTAACGAGGGCATATCTGATTTCAAGATGCTAACTACCATTGGCTATAGCTGATATCATATAACTGATAATATTCACAGAATGCACCTTTATCCCAGCTATGAGTACTTACTGCTTTTGAAGAGGACCCATGTTTGTTCCCAGCACATGGGAGCTGCTCATAACTGCCTGCAATCCTAGCTCTAGGGAGCCTGATACTCTGTCTGGATAACTGCATGCACTCAGCACCCTCCCTCTTATATATAGGCATGATTAAAAATAAACAAAGTTCTTTTTAAAAATTGGTTACACAAGGACTCTGTCAGACACAAAAGAAAGCTGAGAGTAATAAATACTGTTGAACGCAAAACCCGAGATGGAGAAGCAGATCCATGTGACACAAGGGTCAAAGACAAGGTGCCAAGAGCAATTAAAACTATTTTGAACTAAGTGCAAAAACAGCCAGTGCATGTGAATTTCTACAATGTAAATAGTGCTTAGAAAGAAACACAGAACAGAAGGATGTGCCAGGGAAGAGGAAAGACAATGGCCAATCCTCTAAGACTTCATGCAAGGGTACCTTAAAAAGGAGAGACCTAAATAAGCTGAAAACAGTGGTTTTCAACCTGTGGGGTCAAAAAGCAGATATCCTGCATATCAGAGACTTACATTCATAACAGTAGCAAAATTATGTTTATGAAGTAGCAATGAGATAATATTATGGTTGGGGTCATCACGACATGAGGAACTGTACTAAGGATCACAACATTAGGAAGGTTGAGAACCACTGGCTTAAAAGAAATCAAAATCCTGACCTGGCTTCTTTCTATTAAACACAATTGAGTTCATAATTAAGATCCTTCCTCCCCTGAAAAGCAACAGGCCCAGAACTGTCATTCATTTAAAAATATAATAACCAGGTGTGGTGGCACCTGCCTGTCACCCCAGGACCTGGGAGGCAGAAGCAAGAGGATTACTTGAAGCTTGAAGCAAGCCTGGTCTCATAGAAATTCCAGATTAGCAAGGACCACACAGTGAGACCCTGTCTCAGATGGAGAAGTAAAAGCAGCCAGTTTCAAGGCTGGTTTAACAATCAAGTGTTTAATTTAAGGTCCACTCTTGCAGCAAGAGGCTAAAAAAGGTAAATGATCACATCAGTAGTTTTATAAAAATATTTGGCAAAGTAGAAAACATATTTATGACAAAAACTCTTACTAGACAAGAAAAAGAAAGTTTCTTCAATGTAATTTCTACAAATAATTTCTACCAGTATTCCTCCCCATCCCCTTCCTGCCTCCCTCTGTTCCTTCCTATTAAATAGATATTATTTTGCTACATGCCTGGGCTAGCCTGGAATTCATAATGCTCCTGCCTCAGTCGCCTCAGTTCTGGTACTATAGTATGCACAACCACACCCAGCGTCTCAGGTAACTCTGATGAGAGAAATGGAAGAGCTAAATAAACGGAGAGGGCTCTAGGCCTGCGGGTGGGAAGATGAGCTGCACCAAATTGCTGGTTCTCTCAGTGCAGTCTTCAGAACTGATGGGATCCCAAGAAACCCCCAGCAGGTGCCACTGATGGGAGTCCTGGGTCGTTATAGGGAAGCAGAAGGATCCAAGAAGAGCTAACACTGCACGGAGGGAGAAGAACTATTGGAGGCTGCCATAACCCAAGATTAAGATCTACTATATTACTACAGTCAAAAGACAGTAGAGTTGGCCAAAGAACACACAACTGGACCAGTGGGATGGACCAGAGGGCTCCAAAACAGACCCACAAAAATGTGGTCACCTGACAGAAACTCGAGTAAAGATGATACAGTGAAACAGTCCTTTCAACAAATGCCACTGGGACAGCTGGAGAGACACACATAAAAACCCTGCACACCACCAGCTCAAACTGGGTCACAGGCCTGGATGTAGAACACAGACCTATGAAGCTAGCAGGGGTAATGGGGAAATCCAGTCTTGGCGCCAAAGGTATGATCTACGGGAGGAGAAACTGGATAGCTCATTTCTGTTAAAGTGAAAATTTTCAGCCAAGAGGAAATAGGTATCACAAAAAGAGAGAGAAGCCATGCCACTGATGGGGAGAAAATGCCAAAGACTTAGAGGAAGGACTGCTACCAAACATCCAGACAAATAAATAAATAAATAAATAAATAAATAAATAAATAAATCTTCAAGCCCATGCGTAAGATTACAAGTCATGAGGTCTAAGAATGGGCCAAAGACCACAACACACACCAAACTGAAGAAGATTCATGGAAGTAAACAAGTGTGTGACGGATCCTTCACACCACCTGTCACCAGAAGAATGCAAGCTACAATAGTAGTGGACCTCACTGCACAGCTATGAGGATGGCTGACATGGCTGACAGATGCCATAAGGATTCGGACTGGCAGAAACGTCACACTGCTGCCAGAGACCCACGGCCCTTTGGAAGATATTAATGGTTTCATATAAAACCAAGGCTACTCTTCCATCTGACCCAGTAATGCCTAGAAGACACGGCCACACTAAAACTTGCCCACAGATGCGAACAGAAACTGTTTGTTTCCAAGTGCTCTCCAGTAGATGAACGAGCGGCACAAAACAGGGCGGTAAATAACCAGCAGCATGTCTAGACAAGGAGTGATACCCAGCACCGCAGGAAAGAGAGCCATCGGGCCCTCGAGAGACACAGCAGGCTACAACTAACTGTTGTAGAAATTACACAGAGCAGATAAATGTGCATGAGCAAGACAAAGGGTATGTATGTGCTGTATCCTCGATGCAATGTTCGAGAAAGGGCAGAACTATGGAGTCTTAAGATGACTGGGACAGGGGCTGGGAAGTAGATTGTTCAACTATATTTACTGTACATAAATATACTCACAAACAAATGTTTAAAGAAAATATTTTAAAGGGCAGTGGCGGTTTGGTTGTGCACCTTCAGATATTATATATTTGCCCAAGACATGAAATATACAGCATTAAAAGTGAACCTTGAATGGCAACCAACAGATTGGGAAAAGATCTTTACCAATCCTACAACAGATAGAGGGCTTATATCCAAAATATACAAAGAACTCAAGAAATTAGACCGCAGGGAGACAAATAACCCTATTAAAAAATGGGGTTCAGAGCTAAACAAAGAATTCACAGCTGAGGAATGCCGAATGGCTGAGAAACACCTAAAGAAATGTTCAACATCTTTAGTCATAAGGGAAATGCAAATCAAAACAACCCTGAGATTTCACCTCACACCAGTGAGAATGGCTAAGATCAAAAACTCAGGTGACAACAGATGCTGGCGAGGATGTGGAGAAAGAGGAACACACTCCTCCATTGTTGGTGGAATTGCAGACTGGTAAAACCATTCTGGAAATCAGTCTGGAGGTTCCTCAGAAAATTGGACATTGAACACCTGAGGATCCAGCTATACCTCTCTTGGGCATATACCCAAAAGATGCCCCAACATATAAAAAAGACACGTGCTCCACTATGTTCATAGCAGCCTTATTTATAATAGCCAGAAGCTGGAAAGAACCCAGATGCCCTTCAACAGAGGAATGGATACAGAAAATGTGGTACATCTACACAATGGAATATTACTCAGCTATCAAAAACAATGCCTTAATGAAATTCATAGGCAAATGGTTGGAACTGGAAAATATCATCCTGAGTGAGGTAACCCAATCACAGAAAAACACACATGGTATTTACTCATTGATAAGTGGCTATTAGCCCAAATGCTTGAATTACCCTAGATGCCTAGAACACATGAAACTCAAGACAGATGATCAAAATGTGAATGCTTCACTCCTTCTTTAAAAGGGGAACAAGAACACCCTTGGCAGGGAATAGAGAGGCAAAGATTAAAACAGACACAGAAGGAACACCCATTCAGAGCCTGCCCCATATGTGGCCCATATATATACAGCCACCCAATTAGACAAGATGGATGAAGCAAAGAAGTGCAGGCCGACAGGAGCTGGATGTAGATCTCTCCTGAGAGACACAGCCAGAATACAGCAAATACAGAGGCGAATGCCAGCAGCAAACCACTGAACTAAGAATAGGACCCCCGTTGAAGGAATCAGAAAGAACTGGAAGAGCTTGAAGGGGCTCGAGACACCATATGTACAACAAGTCCAAGCAACCAGAGCTTCCAGGGACTAAGCCACTACCTAAAGACTATACATGGACTGACCCTGGACTCTGACCTCTAGGTAGCAATGAATATCCTAGTAAGATCACCAGTGGAAGGGGAAGCCCTTGGTCCTGCTAAGACTGAACCCCCAGTGAACATGATTGTTGGGGGGAGGGTGGCAATTCGGGGAGGATGGGGAGAGGAACACCCATAAAGAAGGGGAGGGGGAGGAGTTAGGGGGATGTTGGCCCGGAAACCGGGAAAGGGAATAACACTCGAAATGTAAATAAGAAATACTTAAGTTAATAAAAAAAAAGTAATAAAAAAAAAGTGAACCTTGATGTAATCTATGGGTTTTAAATGATAAGTATCCACGTGGGGTCATCAACCTGGATGGCCATACTCCGGGGAAGGGGCTGCAATAGTGAGGAAGTTGTGTTCACACGGGGCATAAGTAGAATATATCTCTGGATTCCCCTCTTGATTTTGCTATGAATCTAAAACTGCTAAGGAAAAAAAAATAGTCTCACGAACAATTTAGGAATGACTTGCCCAAAGCTGCAGTATGGTGACAGAAGGCTATGGCTGGACACACCAGTGCCTGCCATTCCCATTCTAAGAGAACACATGAGTAAGACTCTTTTCTCTCCTCTCCTAGGGACAACCAGCAGCTGGTTCTGTCTACAGAGGTCTTACTCCACAGCGGGGCAAGCCTGAAGTTTCTCAGAACTTTTATGGATGGAGTCACTGCACCGGGGAGCTCTCTGCTCTGAACTGGGCACACTGCTTGTAGAAACACAGCTATCAGCCCAGTCTGGTCTGTCTGTGTGTTCTGTTGAACACAGGTAAGATCTACTCATAAAGCCAGGCCTAGAAAGTAGAACAGATGTAAGGTCAAGGTGCAAAGAGTTGTTCTAAATTGGAGCACTGCCTGGGCTGCTGCCAGCATGTCAAGAATGTAGCCTAGGTGGCCCTAAAGTCACTGTAGAGTGCTCACTGCTGTCCAGTCCAGGTGGAAAC
The DNA here is from genome assembly GCF_021556685.1 of Rattus norvegicus. Classification (NCBI taxonomy): domain Eukaryota; kingdom Metazoa; phylum Chordata; class Mammalia; order Rodentia; family Muridae; genus Rattus; species Rattus norvegicus. The sequence goes on along the minus strand of NC_141537.1, from coordinate 149,837,193 downwards.
TGGACAACAGGTCATGTAGAGGACTCCAGAGGTTGTCACACCAAAACATCAGCTGCCTGTAAACATGAGATGACTGACTGTGTTAGAATATCAGATATCATTGTATTTTGTATTTTGATCATAATCAAAGACTTGATCAGAGTCCAGTCTAGATGCTGGTGTTTGAATGAGTTGTCAGTACATCATACAACTGTACTAAACAAAATAAAAGAGCCACTTTGCTGGGACCGCACAGAAAAAGTAAACCTTCTATTGAGGTCAATTGAGAAGGAAAGATGCTCAGTGTGGGGAGTTGGTACGCACCAAGACTCAGGACCATACACAGGGAACATTTCCCATCCTAGAGCTACCTCAAGCTCATCACCCCAGTTACTGAGAAGAGATTTCAGGCAGACATTGAGCAAGAATGAATCCCAGGAGTGTTATGCACATGCTCCTAAAATACATGACTGTCCCCAAATTAAGTTTACAGAAACAAAAATACATGATGGCACAGAAAGTACCCCCAGAACAGTGGAGTGAAATTCTCAAGAATATCCTCCCTCAAGGGAAACAGCTAGGCATTTGGGACTTTTGTTCAGGAAAAACAGAGATTGGGAGAAAGCAACAAGTTTGTGTTTTTGTTATTGTTGTTTGTTGGGTTTTTTTGTTTGTTTTATTGTTTTATTTTAACTTTCCTTGTGCAAATCTTTTCCACATCAAACCTCACAGGAGACTTGAAGACCACCGGTAATTATATCCATGGAGAAGCTTCTAGGAGTGGCAGCTTTGGGTGAGAGTCAACTTCCCAGTCTGAGCTAAATTCTCAGATAATTGCCACCCTTTAGGAACTCCTGGAAGCGTGAGCGCCTGCTCTTTAAGCGGTCCTTATTTGACCCAACTCAGAACTGACCTACTATGAAAGTCTCTTTCCTGGGGCCAGTGCCCATAGGCTTGTTTGTTTAAAATAAGCTCTTAAGGTGGTCGGCAGGTTAACAGTCTGAGCAAAAAGGAGCCCACCAGAATAGATGTGGGAACTGTCCCTGGCGGTTCCGACATGCTCAGTGTATTCTTGGCAATGCAGAAGAGCACGTATGAGCATGATGTTCAGTGCGTGCCCCAAACCACCTGTGAGCTCAGCCGAGCTCCGAGAGGGCCTGGGCGTTGGGTGGCTGACCTGAGCACCGTGCCAGCAGGGGATAAAGGCAGGGCAGGATTAACTGCCTGCCTGCTCATGGGAGCATGTCCCAGCGTGTACAGAACCCCCTGTTAGAGCCTAGAAGGGGCATTTAAGGAAATCTCTATTTACTCCTGACCACAAAGCTAACTGAGCAGAGACTCCAATACCACGTAGGACTAGATTGCAACCTAACAACATCCAATTCAAATAGTTTTAAAAAAAAGTCACTGAAAATAGCAAAGACTGAAAGAACAAGCCACAGAGCAGACTCTGATGGTCCGACTGGAGGCACCATTATTCAAAAGGCCCAGTTCTCTGTGGGAGGGTCATGGGGTGAGTATGTATAACCAAAATACATCATCTGTATGTGTGAAGTCATAGTAGACCCATTACAAGACACAGGAAGCCAGGCAGATATTCAAGAGAAGGGTTTGCTATTTTATAATAAACATCTCCTAAAAAAAATAAACCTCCCACATATTATTTGTTTACTTTATGTTTGAGATTGCCTGCATGGGTTGGCACTGAACAAGGGTCCTCTGCAGTCGCAGAAGTGCTCTTACTCACCACACCATCTCTCCAGCCTCAACAACTATTTCTTAAGAAGTGACCAGAATTTCACAGGCACAACTTAGTCCTGTCAGAGGGAGCAGCCCCCTGACCTCGTCACCAGGCTCACTGAGGAGTCTCCACAGGGACCCCTGGGAAGCGTCTCAGACTGCATACGAACTATATGTGACTTGCTCTTAGATGGACTCATAAGAAACTCTGACTGTGGGTTTGACAAGGGTTTCTTAGTTTAACTGACAATACAGGCAACTGGAGAAAACAGATGCGTTTTTACTTCACTGAACGTTAAAGCTTTTGTTTTCAAAGATTACAGGAGGGTGAAGAGAGGTCAGAGAATGGAAAATGTCAGCATACTCCACTATATATGATGGTACTTATGCAGTACTTGGTACCCAGAACCCATCAATCACCCTGACAACCCTCAGTAAAAACATGAACACAGCTGATACATGGCTTAGCTGAAGGTATAAAAATGGTTACAGAAAGACATCCAACATCATGGTCCCTGGGGAGGTGCTCTTTAGAACCTCAGGGAGAGGGGCACTGCCTCGTATGCACTATAGGACACCACCCACACCTGTAGGTGACCATCAGAAAACTAAAAAGGAGGGTCAGAGTCGCATACTGTATGGGGCTCACAGCACCTGTGTGTGCCTACACAAGATCAAACTAGTCAACAGGCTAGAGCACAGAGTGGGAAGGACTTCACGAGCTCCCACCCCCAACTGAGGTGCTCTGGTGACAGTTACTGACTTCTGGGAAGGGAGTCAATTTTCTTTAAGGGTGTGGCCTCTGGTAAGTCCACCGTGCTCCAGGACATGGCCCCACACCCAGACACGTATAGGCAGTTCAAATTGGACATGATAGATTGTTTTAAAAAACAAACAAAAGCAAGCAAGCAAAAAACCAGGACACAAAGCTGGAGGCGGATCTGGGGGAGGACTGGGGGAAGATCTAGGGGAGGACTGGGAGTGAACAGGATGAAAGCACATAGTGAGGTTATCAAAGAATAAAGATACTGAATGTCTCTCAAAACAGCAATGGTGTGGCAAGAGCTGGAGCCTTCCTACACTGCTGCTGAGGTAAAGTGGCCCAGCTGTCAACCCGTCAATAATTGCTCCTACGTATTAACTCAAGAGCTGTGAAAGCCTGTCTTCACACACATATTCCCAGTGATCCAAGGTGGACACAATCCCTGTGCCCATCAACTGACAAGCACGGGCTGGTTCTGGCCAATGGGGCATCATTCACCCCTGAACAGAGTAAGGCACTGGAATGCTGTGTGTGAAAAAGCCTTGAAAACATCGTACAGAGTTAAGAAGCCATTCTCAGAAGCCACATTACAACAACTGCCCACACTAGGAAAGCCCGGAGAGACTGGACCTAGACTGATGCTTGGCAGTGTCAGGGAAGAAGACAGGCTGAGAGGGATTACTGATGGGTAGAAAGCTTGTGGGGAGGATTGACAAAGGCATGATGGACTCAACATGATGGTTGTACAGCTTCAGGATGTACTGGAGAAGGCAACAGAACTGTACCTTTAAGACGTAAACATTTATCATAGTATGTGACTTCCATCTTAAACACATGCCTAGAGCTGGTGGAATTCAGGGTGAGGATGAGTGGAGCAGCTGAAACACACTTGGCAGATGAACACACCGATCCATGGGGCTGGGGACGGGTCCCAGGAAAGGCTTCTGTGCCACGAGTCATTTCTCATCAGCTAAGTCCCAAGGCCATTTTCCATTAGAATTGTTCAACCATGTGTCATTTCCTCTCAGCTAAGTAAGTATCAAGGCCGTTTTCTATTAGACTTTTTCAATTATGTGTCACTTCCTGTCAGCTAGGGCAGTACCAACTTAAATTGATCACTATAAGGACCACTGTAAGGATCTAAAGATCTGCGAGATGCAGAATGTCACAGGGAAGACAAACAGGGAACGTCTATCTGCAGCCTTCAAACACAGAAAGCCTGTGTGAAAGCTAATGTGGAAAGGATGGACGGATGGAGAGAAGGCGTTGAAGAGGGAGAGGAGGAGGCAAAGGAGGGATGAGGGGGAGGGAGGAAAGAGAGGGGAGGGGGACAGAAAAAAGTTAAGGAGATGCTCACCTGTCACCGGAATCATGCCGGCTTCTACGAGGTGGCTTGTCTTTTCAATTCCATCAGGAACTAAACTATGGCACCCTACCGAGCTGGTTAACCACTAGGTATTACAACAACCAGTCACTGGCCATTCCATGACCGGCCCTACTCTGGTTATCAATCTAGGGAGGGAGTCTTCCAACAAGGACAGGAGCCAACACAGGCAAACTGGAAACACAGAGCCACCCTAGGACCTCCATAGCCAAGAATGATCGTACAACTGGCAGCACCTGAGACTTGCTAGGGCTTCTTGGTTTCTTTCAGAAAACCAGGGTTAGGGGAACAGAAGTGCTCCACTCCTCATGGAGAGGTGAGCATCTGAAGACATGAACACAGTGTGCGCGAGCATCTGAGGACACATACACTGCTTTTGCCCTGTGACAGGCTTTGGCCTCAAGTGCACACAGCAAGATGCTAGTTTTTCTTTCTTTGCCAATGGTACCCTCATTACTGTTTATAACCATCTCAGGGAGAGAAAAGCCAAAGGCACCTCCATACCTGAGATTTAACTACATTTAAAAGAAAGAATACACCCATGAAACACAACTGATTCACAGGGGGAAAAGCCCTAAAACCCAATGAGTAAATTACAAGTTTACAGGTTGCATTCTTTAATTTTTTTAATCTCTCTCTCTCTCTCTCTCTCTCTCTCTCTCTCTCTCTCTCTGTATGTGTATGTGTATGTGTATGTGTATGTGTATGTGTATGTGTATGTGTATGTGTATACATATACAACCCATGTGCAGAAGCCCTTGGCGGTTAGAAGAGGACATCAGGTCCTCTGGAGAGTTCAAGTGGTTGCTTAGCAACCACAGGCACTGGGAATCAAGGCTGTGACCTCTATAAGAGTGGTCAGTTCTCTTAACCACTGAGCCATTGCCCTAGCCCTCTAAAGCTGTATTGATGATTAATTACACTTCAGTAAATAGTCATTAAAATTTATCAAAGTTCACACTTGCAATGGTAGGGGGGAGTTTACAGCACATACTTGTATTTCCAGGAAGTTGTTAAAGCATGACACTCCAAAATGCTGGGTTTGGTTTCAAGCCCAAAGTCTTTTGTTTTTAAGTTAGGTGTGATGGTATATGCTTATAAGTCAGAACTAGGGAGACAGACTGGTGGACTCATGGGGCTTGCTTGCCAACCAGGCAACCTATTATAGGGCAAGTTCCAGGCTAGTGAGTGACATACCCCCTATAGGCTCTGGTGTTTGAACACTTAGTCCCCCAGTTGGTGGTGCCATTTGGGGAGGGCTGGTAATACTAGAAGTATGACCCTGGGTATGAGCTTTGAGATTTAAAATACTTAGGTCATTTTGAGTATTCACTCTGCTCTGTGCTTGTGGTTCAAAATGTGAGCTCTCAGCATCTTGCTCTAGTTGCCATGCCTGCCTGTCTCTTTGGAACTATAAGACAAAATACACTCTTCTGTGAGTTGCTTTGGTCTTGGTGTTTTATATCAGCAACAGAAAAGCATCTAATACAAGGTAGATGGTACCTAAGAAACAAAGTATCTGAGGTTGTCCTCTGTCTCTGTTTCTCTGTCTGTCTGTCTGTCTGTCTGTCTGTCTGTCTCACACACACACACACACACACACACACACACAGAGAGAGAGAGAGAGAGAGAGAGAGAGAGAGAGAGAGAGAACACAAATATCAAGAATGTCAGCATTTCTATGATTGTTGTGGTATAGTACCCGCGCTCCCTGTGCTCTCTCTGGAGAAAGGGTGCCTGGAGGTTCTGTGTGGTGATGAGCTGGATGCACACAGGCTGCCCAGACACTTCCAGCAGACCTCAACCTTCATTATTATCTCATTTCCATTTAAATGACATAGCTACCAGGATTCCCACAGTTTACATAGAATCAATATGCTTGCATCCAGGAAGGACCACAAACAAGGAAAGACAACAGGTGGGCTGCTCTCCTGCAAGCCATCTGAACACTCCCTTTTGTTTTTGCTGCTGTGTGTCTGTGACCCACAGACCGGGTGGAGAAAGTGTCTATGAGTTAGGCTCCCCTAACCCCATCACTGTGTGCACTTCTGTCTCTGGTGCTCAGCCTGCACTTCGTTTTCCAGCTTGGCAGAATCAAATGGAAGATGGCCCCAACGTAATAGAAGTGGGTGACTTCTGAGCCCGGCCTGAGGGTTGAGTGTGGGAAGAGTAGGCCCTGCCACTCATCTGCTATGAAGTGGTATGGGTACACAAGTGATGCCCTTTGTACCCTTGCTCCTTGACACCTGCATCCATGCCTGCAGCACTTGGAAGAGTGGGTCCCCTGCCTCAACTGGACAGCACAGTGGAGCTGGCTTTGGTGGCATGGGTACAGGTGAGCTGGCCCCGAGGGAATGAGAGTGGGAGAGCAGAGCCTGCCCACTGCTGGTGGTGGCATTGGGTGGGCTACTCGGAGTAGTGCTGTTGCGCTCACCTTGGTGGTGCAGCTGCAGGAGAACCGAGAGGCTGACCAGCTCAGCCACCACCCAGGTCAAGATCCAGGGCTAGAGTTGGCCGGCCCCAACGTCTACGCCATCTGTGAACTACTGGGGCCCAGGAAAGGACCAGTCCTGCTGATCCAAAGCTGCAGGATCTCCATGACACAGGGTGACAGGATAACTGGGAGAAGTCCCAGTGAGGATCTAATATTGATGGTGTGGCAGAAGCCAGAGGCCTCAAACCAGACCAATGACTCATTGCAATGAACATTTACAAGATGTGTAGACAGAGGACGTACTGGACACAGAGAGACACACCGTGACACTACAGCTTCCATGAGGAGGTATCGTCTATGCTTTGCTTTATTTTGCTATTTTATTTTGTTATTTTATTTTATTTTGGGGGAAAGTTGCCAGGGTAAAGGGTGGATATGAGGAGAAGAGATGAGTAGACAGAGGTACCGGATATGAAACCCTCAAAGAATCAATGAAAAAAGTTGAAAAACTAAAGAGTAGGTGACTTTAATTCCCCAGTTTCAGCAATCCATAGCTCTCCCCAACAAAAGCCAAACAGGGATGCCCAAATTAATTGACATCATAGATCAAGCAGAGTGAGAATTCCATCTAAGCCCTGAAGAATACATATTTTTCTCAGCAGTCCATGGAACTAAACATGGATCTAAAACAGATCACATATTAGGACACAAAACAGATCAACAAATGTAGGGAAATTTAAATTCCTTGTATTGTCTTTGATCATAATGGAATAACGCTACAAATCAACAACAAAGGAAATCCCATCCATAACACAGACAGACTCACAGAGAGTAAACTACACACTATTAAAAAGTGAACATGTTCCTGAAATCAAGAAGAAAAATTCAGAAAATCTAGAATTGAATGAAAATGAAAATACATCATACCAAATTCTCTGGGCCACAAGGAAAGTTGTCCTAGAGGGAACTGTAAGGGTCTTCACCAAGTAACCAGAGAGATCTCAAATAAATAGCTTACAGCCAAAAAGGGGGTGGGGAAAGAAAGTCAAACCCTAAATTAGTACACAGGAAGAAAATTTTAAGATCAAGGCAGAAATTAATGAAATGGGAACACAGAGTTGATTCTTTGAAAAGATAAACAGAATGGATTCACCCTTAGCCCAACAAACCCAGAGAAAAAAAGACTCAAATTCATAAAATCGGCTATGGGAAGTGAGGCTTTAATGGTAGATCCCAAAGAAATTCAGAAAATCATCAGTTCTTACTTTAAAAACATGTTCTACTGCACTAGAGAATCTGAAATGCATTCATTTCTAGATGCATCTAACCTGCGAGGTTAAACCAAGGTGAAATAAATGACTTAACAGGTTGGTAACAGTGAGACAGAAGCGGATGTTGCAGACCTCCCAACTAAAAGAAGTCTAGGCCTAGATATGCACACTGGTGAAGTTTACCAGAGCCTCAAAGAAGACAACACCAATGCTTCTCCAACAGCTCCCTCCAGTAAGAAAGGAGGCACACCTCCAGGCTTGTTTTAAAGAGCTAGGATAACCTTGTGATCAAAAGCAGATAAAGACATAACATCAACAAACGAAATTCACAGACCAGTTTCCCTGATGAACATAAACATAAAAATACTTGCAAGCTATATTAAAAAATATACCAAAAAGTTCATTTACCATGATCAAGTCGACTTTATTTTATATTATGTGTTATATTATTTTATTTATTTTATAATATATATTATAAATTTTATGGATGGTTCAAGAATAGACATCAGAGTCATCTTGAAAGAAAAAAATGCTTTTGACAAAATTCTGTATTCCTTCATACTTAAAGTCTTGCAGAAATTTGGAATATAAGAAACACACCTCAATGTAATACAGGGCATATATGATAAACTTAAAGTCAACATTATATTAAATGAGAAAAATACAAAACATTACTGCTAAAATCAGGAAAGAGACAAAGCTGTCCACTTCTCCAACTTGCCTTCAATATAATACCAGGAATCACAGTTCCTCAGAGAAGGAAACACATAGGAAAGGAGGCGGCCAGAGCATCTTTGTTCGCAGCTGACATGATCCTGTACACTCAGACACACTGAAGACTCTGCCAGAAAACTCTCACGGCTGATAAAAAAAAATCAGCAAAGTAGCAGGATACAAAACTAACACACAAAAATCAGTAGCCTCAGACTCTGCTCGAGACCATCCCAACCTGGTGCTGAGCAGCATGGGTGGGTAGTGAGCCCAAGATGACCACCAGTCTGTAATTCCTGTAGGTGGCCAGCAGCCCTCTAGGTCATGTGCGGGACAAGGCTGGAGTGGAGCAGAAAGCTCAGAAAAGTCCTGTCAAGAAAAAGACTTCAGATACAATAGCTATTTCATAACGAAGGCCTTTCTGTAAAATGGGGTATTTGTAAGCTCCTTCACAAACAGTTATCATTGGTATATAGTCAGGGTATTTGCTATAAGCCTAAGGATAGAAGTGTAATGGAGTTATTATGAAGTCATATTTTTATGCCAGAAGTTAATAGTAGGGCGGAGAAAGTTCTAGTTAGGGTCATAGGCTTGGATTAACTATGTAATATAATGTGTTTGGTGGGTTACTATGTGTTATCATGTAACTAAAGGCTTACTAGGAGAGTAAACACATAAGCCTAAATAAGGACCATGCAAATTCTAGAATAATAAGTAAGAATAATAAATGTAATCATGGCAGTGGTGGACTAATATTTATAATACTAATGTAGCACTGCCAATTAGGTGTATTAAGAAGTATCCTTCAGTAACATGATGACTCCTGCCCAGTGCCACACTGCACAGGCAAGGCCCTCCTGAGACCACTCCTGAGATGACCCCGGACACTCAGGGACCCTGGGGTCACAAAGATAAGCAAGTAAGTAGAGGCCATGGTGGAATCCTGCCTTGTGTGCCACTGTGGGGCTATGTCTGGGTCTGTGGCTCTGCAGCAGCAGGGGTCTGCTACTACCATCAAAGGACAGGCAGACGTCCCTTTTATGGGCTGTCACCCAGGGCCATGTTGATATCTGAGGGCTCTGCAGAACTGGCCCCACCCTCATCTGGGCTTTGTGGAAGAGCAGACCTTTTAAAGTGTGAGAGCAGGACAGCTGGCCCACCTCTGGCCAGCTGCAGTACTCAGGAGACCAGCCCACCCCTCACCCAGGAAGCCTTAGTTGCAAGAGTTATGGGTGAGCCAGCCCTAAGGGTATGAGTATGGGAGAGCTGACCATGTCACTCATTAGCTGTGTGGTGGCATGGGTAAGGGAAAGATGCCCTCCTCACTCACTCCTTAACACTTGTAGCAGGCAGAAGGGCTAGCCTTGCCTATCACTGACTCCAACTGCAGTAGCGCTGACTCTGGTTGTAGGGGCATGGGTGAGCTAGCCTGAGAGCATGAGCATGGGAGAGATGGCCTGGCAATTTGTCAGCCTTATGGTAGCACGGACAAGGGAGAAATGCCCTTCTCATCCCTCTAGTCCTGTGTCACCTATGTCAGGTAGGAGAGCCAGTCTAGGGAGAACCAGCTACAACGCTCTAGAGAGTGGGTCCTGAATCTCACCTGGGCAGCAAAGTAGAGCTGGCCCTGGTTGCAGGGACTGCAGAGGAGCCGACTCCATGGGTGCAAGAGCTGAGAGTGGGAGAGTTGGCTCTACCCCTTGCTGGCTGCAGTTTGGGTTGCTGCAGCAGTGCTGGGGAGCTGTCCCTGGTGGTGTGGGTCCAGGAAAGCTGGTGGACTGAGCAGCTCACATATCTCCCAGGCCCAGATCCAGGGCTTTGAATTGACCCACCCCAACATCTACCCCTGTGATGAACTGCTGGGGCCGGTTCTACAGATCCAAAGTTCCAGGATCCGTATGACACAGGGCAACAACAGGATACCCGGCAGGAATCCAGTGACAATCCAGTATTGATAGCAAGCAAAGAAGTGTGGACAAAAGGGTATACTGTGGGGCACTCTGTGGCACACTGCAGCTTCTACAATGAGATTTTCTTTCTTTTTGTGGGAAGAGGTTGCAAGGGTGGAGGACAGGTATAAGGGGACAGGGAGGTATGAGATGGGATTGGGGTACATGATACGAAATTCACAAAGTTAAAAAAAAATCAGTAGCCTTCCTCTGTACCATTGACAAACATATTGAGAAAGAAACCAGGAAAATGACTCCATTCACAACAATCTTTCCCCCACCCCCTTGGAATAAACCTAACCGGCAATGTGAAAGGACTGTATGACAAAAACTTTAAAATACCAAAGAAAGAAACTAAGAAAGACTAGAAGATCGAAGGACCTCCCAAACAATCAATATTGTGAAAGCAGTCATCACACAAAAGGCAACCTGCAGACTCAGTGCAGTCCAATCAAAATCCCAGGAAACATCTTCACAAGAAATCGGAAAACAATCTTAAAATTCATAAAAAGCATGCATATAAAAACAAACAAACAAACAAAAACAAAGATGGAGCTGCCAAAGTAACTCTACGCAAAAGGGCCAGTGCCCTGATGAAAGTACACCACAGAGCCACAGTAATAGAAGCAGCTTGGTACTGGCACAAGACAAGGACACATAGGTCAATGGAACCGGATGGAACATCCAGACCTAAGTTCGTGCAACCAAAACTACATAATTGATTTTGATGCCAGAAATACACACTGGAGAAAGGACAGCATATTTAACAAAGAGGCCTTAAACTTAGATTTCTACTTGTGAATTAAACCGGATTCCAGTCTCTCACTTTGCACAAAAATCAACTCAGGGGCCTCAATGTAAGGCCTAGAAACTGAAACCCCTAGAGGAGTGAAGGTAGAGGCACAGGCCAGACCTTTCCGAACGGGGCTCTGTTCGCAGATAAAACACTGACAGAGCAATAAATAGAAAAGAACCGTGTAGCAAAGGAGTCCATCAGCTGAGTGGGAGCCTTGAATGGGAGAAAATCTGCTAATTATATGTCTGGCAGAGGGTTAGTATCTAGAATATGCAAAGAACTCACAACATCTCAGAAACAACCCAATTTTTAAAAATGTGCTACAGACCTGAGAAAGTTTTTTAAAAGAATATAAATGACTACCAAACATTTTAAAATGTATTTCACATTACCAGTCATCAAATTAAGAAAAAAAAACAACCCTCTGAGATTTTTACCTCATTCAGAATGGCTGTTATCACGGAGACAAAAGACAACACATGGTGAGGATGCGGGGGATGTGAACAGGTGCGGTCTCTGTGGAGAGCAGGTGGGGGTTTCTCAAAACACTAAAGGCAGAACCACTGCACCGCCCAGTGCCTCTCCTGCCCACACCCAAATACTGCAGACATACTCGCTTGTCCCAGTTCATAGCTGCTCTATCCAGTAGCCAGGTAGGGGAATCAGCTAGATGCCCATCAGTTGATGGTGAATGACTTCTAAACCGCGGAGAAGTCTCTCTCTGCACTGGGTAGGTTACTGACAGTAAGTGACTTGCGTGCTCAGCCCTAAATGGGACATCTGTATGAATACCTCCCCTCAAGACTCAGGGAACATCCTGGAACAGTGGCTGGTGGTGGTTTGAGTGATATATCCCCACAGGTTCGTTTATCTGAACACTTGGTCTCTGGATGGTGGTGCAGTGTGGGTTTAGGGTACAGCCATGTTGAAGGAGCTATGTAACTGGAAGTGGGCTGGGAATGTTTAAAGAGCCACACCTTTCCGATTACTCTGCTTTGTACCACAGTTGCGGTTCAAAGTGTGAGCCCTCATCATGCTGCTCCTGCCACACCTGCCTGCTGCCACACTTCCCACAGTGATGAGGAGGAACTCTAACCCTCTGGAATGGTAGGCCCCCAAACCCCTTCCTTCTGTAAGTTTCCTGGGTCATGGTGTTTCATTACAGCACTTACAGGGTAAGTAACATACAGGGTGGAAGGGTTTTAAGAGCAGGAGGACTGGAGGAGCTCTGTGAAATGCTGTCCTCTGCCATGACATGGCTACTGCACTCACTGTAGCCATGGTTTCCTGCACAAGATCAAGTCACTCAACATTCCAGCATGGATGGCAGAGGGGCTCATGAGGCTCCACCCTTGCCAAGAAGCTACTGGTAATTGACAGGGGGAGTCATTTTCCCCATTTGGGATTCAGCTGATGATGAGTTACCCATACTCCAGTGGGTCCTGGCTCTACATGCAGACAGCACCAATTGGACTCAGTGAGTCACAAGATGATGAAGGCAAAGACGACAGTGAGACAAAGAAGCAGCAGAAGAGGAGGAGTTAATATGTTAGTATTGGGGCTGGAGAGATGGCTCAGTGGTTAAGAGCACTGACTGCTCTTCCAGAGGTCCTGAGTTCAAATCCCAGCAACCACATGGTGACTTAAAATTATCTGTAATGGGATCTGATGCCCTCTTTTGGTGTGTTTGAAGACAGCTAGAGTGTACTCATATAAATAAAATAAATAAATCTTAAAAAAATGTAAGTATTGGGGCTGTCATAGTATTTGTCGGCTTGTCACAAATCGAGACCACACAAGCATATCGATTACAACTGTCTCAATCTACAGGAGAGAGCTCCCAAGGAAGGAACACAAAGGAAGGTGGCAATGATGTCTTTCCATCAGCCTTCCTTCTCACTCTTCCCCTTGCTCACTGTTTCCTCTCCCTCTCTTTCTATATGGTCTCTGGTATCTCAGGGTGACCTTAAACTTATGGTCCCCAGGCTCCTCCTCCTCCTGAATGCTAAGATTATAGGCGTGTGTCACCACAGCTGCTTTTGTGGTGCTAGGGATCCATCCCCAGGCTTCATGCACGCTAGGCCAGTGTTCTACTAACTGAGCCACACCACAACCTTGGAAATTATTTTTCTGTTGAAAACTCTATCATTCAAGATATACACAACTTGCTAGCCATACTAGACAAGGCCCCCTCACCTTGCATATACCTGCAGGATGTAAGAACGTGGCAAACCAGGCCAGTTTAAAACAGTACAAAAGCACTGGAAACTCCAGACACTCAACAGAAGATCCCACTACAAGCTACTGCAATGAGACTATCCCACACCTGATCCATCTACTGAGTTCTCCCTGTGAAATGTTTATTTATTCAAAGACCACAACCTGGGCCTCTCCTGGGCATACTGGATGACTTGGCCTTCATGCCTGCTTACTGAGCACTTGTATGTGTGGCAACCTTTGGACTGAGACATGACTTCATTGTTATGGGCCTGGTAGTGTGATGCCTCTAGTGCTGGAAGCTCCCCGTGTCTATCAAAACAACGGTGCCGTTTGGGAATTGAGCTTGCAGAGATGGTAGGGCAGGAGATTTCCCAAAGAAGCCTGTTGGGACACAGCCTTGTAGCAAGAGCAGCGAGATTCCCACCAAGCCGAGGCACAAACTTGCCATTCTAGACCTTCCAGGAGAAAGGCTGTTTCTCTTTAGTGGGGTAAACCACAGGAAGCTCCACAGACAGCCTTGGGGGTGTGGGCTCCCCAGGCCTGGGACTCTGCCAATCATACCCACACTGTGTTTTGGTCCTGATGGTGCAATGATACTTCAACTTTACTTTCTTTTAAGAAACTCTCCCAAATACCTGCCTCTAGACTCTACTCAAAATGACATCATTTAATCAATGCTAACATCAGAAGGGATGGGTGAGAGGCAGCTATGCCGTTTCAAGTCAGCGCAGACCAGAAGCACCTGTGTTTTCCAAGACTCGTCTTCTAGTCATACCAGCTGCATGTCCCTAAGCCTCCAAATGTTTGATTTAAGCTGGGAATGAACTAAAACAAAAGGGAACTAAGTTTGTTCTAGCTCAAGGCGAGGCTTTAGACTCTCGTGGGGCATCTAACAAGCTGCTCTGGCCCCACAGTTTCCCTGAGCTGATCTGGAATATGAGCAGACAGACCCAATCCCTTCAGACAGCAGAATGCCCTTCAAAGGCCAGGACACTAGAGACAGGAGACAGTTTCCCCACTCAACCTAGCCACTGACAGTTTCAAGGGGAATCTCCCCCCTTCCCCCCCAAAAAAACCAAACACAGTGGTAGCCTGACCACATTACTGTGGGTGTGGGAGGCATTCAGACTGCAAGCTAGGAATCTCAGACTTCTGTGCCATTTTCAAGCCTAATGTCCTTGATGTTGGACTGATGGGATAGCTTTCTTGCTAGCTGTCCCACAAGGCACTAAAAAAAGACAGAGATAGTATGCATCAGGGCACTGAAGGACCCATGGATGGAGACAGAAAACAGGGGCAACTCTCACCCTGTGGGCACGGACCAGTCGCACCAGTTCACAACCACAAGAGCAGCAGGAAGGAGCAAGGGCCCCCAGACTTCCAGGAAGGAGTGGAACACAGACAGCATGACCATGCAACTGCCACACTGTCTCCTGTCCCTGCTTCGCAGAGACCAGAGATTCAGCAGTCAGGTCACACGCTGAGTGACTCCCCCATGGTTTCTGTCGGGTCAGCTTAAGTCCAGGCACCTGCATAGACACTGTGGCCTGGGGACAGCAGACACAGCACCAGCCCCACCATCACTTTCTCAGGAGCACCAAACTGCAGCTGTATGGAGGTTAATAATTGAACTCCTAGCTGCAGACTCCCAAGAAATGGAAAGAAACAGGCTCAGGTACCCCAGGGGCTGCAATCTGCTCCCTCCTAAGCACCATTGTTTTGGCAGAGACTGGTTCACCCTTTATTTCTGTCCTCTTTTAAAGACCTCTAAAGATGAGACTTTATACTGCAAATGACAAAATGAGAATACTTATTAGAGAGAAGGGGGAGAAAGTCACCCAGTTTCTGTCCAGTGGAGCCATAAAGACTTTTCTAGCCCCACTGTAGGATGCCAGGCATGCAGGCTCTTACTTCATTGTCTTGGCCACTGAAAAAGTAGTTTAACTCTTTCATACCAGAGGAAGAATGTCTCAGGAAGTCTGAGCCGTGCCTCCAAGGTCATGAGGGGCAACACACATCTTGGCACCTTGGCTATAGTCATCTGGTGGCGTTTAATGGTCTATTATCCAGCGGGTCCAGCATGAATCTACCTAAGATGGTGTCTATGTGTCACCTGTGCATACATACCCTTCTGTAGACGGGAACCATATCAAGATTGTCTAGAATACTAACGTGAAGCACGTGCTTGGTACAGGGTGCTCGCAATTCTGTGTAAGCAGAGTAAGGGGGAAAAGCCTGTATACCTTTAGTACAGACCAATTCTTTTCCAAATAGTTGCAGTCTGTGATCAGTTGGCTTCACGGAAGTAGAATGCCATTCCCTTAAATGTAAAACTTTTTTGTTTTTTTTTTAGAAAATTGCTCCTCCTGTTTATTCACAAAGTACAGTCTCAAATTACTCAGAGGCACAGGATGGAGGTCCTGGAGGTTCAGGCAAACCTCGGCTAACAAAACCCTGTCTTATAACAAACGTTTTAGGAGCTGCAGATCAGGCTGAGTGATTACAAGCACCCTCTGCTTTTCCTAAGACCCAGACTCAGCCTCCATTGTGGTAGCTAAGAGCTGCTTGAGACTCCAGTGCAGGGGACCACCACACCCACTTCTGGCTATCACAGGCAACAGGCACACACTTGGTGCACATACATATGAGCTGACACTCATATATAATGTACACACACCACACACACACATGCGCGCGCACTTAAATTTTTTTTTTTGACAGGGTCTTAGTATGTAGCCCTAGCAGGCCTGGAACTTATGTGAGCCAAATTGGTCTCTACCTTGCAGAGATCCACCTGTCTCTGCCTCAGAGAGCTTAGATTAAGGTATGCACCATCACATCTAGCTAAAAAAAATAAAATAAAATAAAATAAAAAGCCCACCCTTGAATGTCAAGAATTCACTACTTTGTTACTTAGGTTACTTAGTAACCACTTAGGTTACTAAGAGGACACCATGAGCCCAGGGACATTTCCTCAAGTACTTGTCTGACTTGAGCTGGTCAGCCCAGCTGAAACATGCAGTCTCTCTCCAGCAGTGCCCTGCAAGGATCCCTGCATAGCCAACCCCTTACGGAGCTGGGCAGGATGGCACAGGTCTCATTTCCCATGTGCTCTTCTGCTGCCTACGGGGCGGGGGTTACAGGGCAGAAGGAGCAGGGGGTGCTGCTGTTAATGGGAACTCTTTCTGCTCCGCTGGACTACAAAACCATGTGTGTTTTACTTTCTCAAAGACACTACTTTCATAAGCATTCTTTTTCCTTTTTTTATTTTTATACCTGATTTATATTATACTGGGAATCCACGCCAGCCTGCTTTACCAGTCATTCACTTACTTATGTGTATGTGCAATATGTGTGTGTAAATGTGTGTGCACTGCTGCTCTGGCAGATGCATGTGGGGTCAGGAGACAACCTTGGGTATTGGGTCTTGTACCTTCCACCTTGAGACAGTGTCTTGTTTTTTTCCTTTTGTTTTTATACCTGGCTAGCTGCTTCTCATGCTTCCAAAAATTTATTTTGTCTCTACTTCCTACATTCTGGGAACACAAGCACACATCATGTCCTGGCTTTTCTGTGCCCTCTTGAGGATTCTCAGTCGGGTCCCCATGCTTACACTCAGCAAAGGCTTTTTTTACTGGGGTACTCTTTAGTCCTCTCTTATTATTAGCACCTCACTTATTTTTTTTAAAATATCTACTCAACCAATGATGGAATTGGTTCTCTGTGTCAGTCAGATCAAGTGAAACTAATGATTAAAGTTGGGCATATGTGCAGCTTTACAGGGGAAAGAATAAACACTGTTCTTTAAGGGACAGTGACGCTGTGTCAAGGTCCATGTTTGGGATGCACAGGAGTGTGTATGCAGAATGGGGCACTGCCCTCAAACCCCACTTTCATTATCCCTTCCTCCAAGTTCCTTTAGGAAGAAGCTGGTGTAAAAGGGATCAGGAGAAGCCCAGGCATACCTCTTGCTTCCACAAATCACACCAAGTTGGGAGTGCCAGCAAAGTCCTTAAAAATACCCAGAAGCCTCAGCAAATCTACAGCCAACTGTGCAGACAGGAGCTGTACAGAGGTGGGCTAATACTCCACAGGGAGCAAGCCTGGGCACATCCTCCCCAACAGCCAGTGTAGGGTGCTACCTGGGTGTCAGGACACCGAGTGCTCCTCAGACTCAAACACTGGTGGCACACCTGCAGCCCAAGGCCACATAGGAGAGATCCCTCGAGTCTAGTGAGGGCTGAAAATTGAAGATGTATTGTTCCATGTGTACTTTCACCAACTCTCTGAGTCTGGAAGCGGGGAACATGGAGGGCTTTCATTCTTTAGAATAAAACATAATGATGAGAACATTACTTAAAGCAGGAAAGACAGATACTCAGGGATATATGGTGGTCATTGTGTAACTTAAGTCATAAGGATGCTGATTTTGGGAACAACGTCTGCACTACAGTTCCTTTACCTTGTCTGTGGCAAAAGTCTGAGTACTCTTCGAAATCCCAAGGAGGATGACAAGATGGCTCAGTGGGTAGTAGCACCTGCTGCCAAGCCTCACTGACCCGAATTCAGTCCCCAGGAACCATATGGCAAGAGGCGGATCAACTCCAGCAAGCTCATCTCTGACTTCCACTCGTGCTCACACACAAGCAAAACAAAGCAAACAAGGATAATGAAAAGGAACATTCCTTAAAAAAAGAAAGAATTACCAGGGCAGCCAATGAGAGAACGTCTAGAATGGGCATTTCAGAACCTCGCAGGGCAGCAAGCAAAGCCTTTGGAGAGCTCACTGCTGGAATGCCCTTGAATCCAATGCTAAGCCAACTTTGGTAACTCCCAAAGGCAGCTTGTTTTGGTAAACTCTGGCTATGATCTTCCAAGAGAGGAACAGGTCATCAAAGACGTCACTAAAGCAGATGGAAAGGTAAAAGTTGAGCAGAATCTTCTGGACAAACAGAGAACACTGTAAAAGGCCATGCCCCAATTTGGCACCAACCAGCAAAGGGCATGGTGTTGTTAGATCTGGTGGTCAGCATTCCACTGGACAGAGGCCCCAAGAGCAAGTGGCCTGACTTTCTGCTGTTCATGAATTTACACATGAGTTATGGCTTGTTCTCTTGTCCTCACACTTGATGTCGGCTAGGACCTAGCCATCTCCTGCAGCAATGTTTGACTGCTGGTTAAGGATGGTCTAAGGACCTCATACATAAGTGCCACAATCTAGCATTACCGTCATGTCCAGAAGGACATCAACAGAAACTCAACACACTATCATCCAAAAATACTCCATAAATTATTATTATTATTATTATTATTATTATTATTATTATTATTATAGTATTTTGAAACAAGGTCTCGCTCTATAGCCTACTTGGGTGGCTTCAAACTCTTGCCTCAGCCTTCTGACTGCTGAGATAGTGTGACCCAACACTTCTGCCTTTATAAAATTATTTAACTGACTCACTTTAAAATAAATCCATGTAAATACCTTTTTGGATGTTACAAATATTCCATCCGAGTAGTTATATTGGGGCTAAAGACATGGTTTGGTGACTAAGGATGCTGACTGCTCTTGCAGATCCTTGTGTTCTGTTCCCAACACCTACACGGTTCTTCCCACCACCTCTAACTTCAGCTCCAGGGGATCTAATGCCCCTTCTGGCCTCTGCTGGCTCCTGCCTACACAACGTAGACAAGAACTCATCTAGGTGCACACTATACACATTAACCTAATAAATAAGCGGCTAGAGGGAAGGTTGAGCAGTTAAGAGCACCTGCTGCTCTTGCAAGGAAGTGGGTTCATAGCACCCACATGGAGGCTTACAACGGCCTCTCATTTCAGTTCTAAAGGATCTGATGTCCTATTCTGGTCTCCAAGGGCTCCTGTATGAATGTTGTGCATATAAACTCACACAGGCATAGACACATAAAAATAACTACATCTTTATATACCTACACACACATATTATGTAGCCTATTTAGGTATAAACATATATGTACTTAAAAGCGTCCAGTTCAAACATATCTGTCTCTCAGTTCAGTACTGAGACTGCAGCTCCCACCTGTCCCTTCCCTCTGTCCTTCCTCTGATCACTATATTACATAAATATCAAAGGACATGAGGGACATGAAAAGAGATGCCCGGGCTCCGTGCCGTCGAGGGGAAGAACTGACCCACAGAACTCTAAGCAGGGTTACTGTCTTCTCCTGTCCTCCAGTTGGCTGAAGCTTGTCACAAGATACACTCAGTGGCAGGTCAGTCCTTCACAGTTTCCTGTGATCACAGAAAATGAGTCCCCAGTGAGACCTGGTACCTCCCAAAGTCCTAAGTGTCATGGAAGGACTGGGGTGACTGCAGGGATTGCCTCCCTGTTACTTTCCAGGGGAGCCTGGGCATGGTACCATAGCAAGCCTCAGGGGGCCAGGTGTCCTATCAGCACAATAGCGGAAGCCACTGAAACACTGTTAAACTACAGTGGCTATACATTTTCCAAAGGAGTATGTCAATTCCTTTCATCAACATGAACATGGTCCCAAAGGACTTAGTAAGGGAACAGACATGGGACAGAGGCTAAAAATGAATTCTAAACTATAAAAGCCTAATATTTCCATGTCCTGAAGATGAGAACCACTGAAAAGATCATATCCCTATATATTCCGGTCTGCATAAGAGACAAGAGGACACCTGAAGTGAAAAGTACACTCAAGTGACCACAGGCATCAGGGAAGCAGGATAACCTTTGCGGCTGATCAGAGGCTTCAGAGGACCAGGTCAGCAGGGAGGAGCAAGGCTGCCTTGTCTGGAAGCATGAGGAAGGTTTTCAAAGAGGGCTGTCAGGGAACATGAGGAGAATCTTTCTGCAGTTTTTAAAAACCAGGGCAGCCTTGAGCCTTGCCTTCCAGACCCTGGACTCTGTCCTCCTGTATCTGTTGGTGGGGGAGCAGCAGCTTGAGGAGATGCCACACACTCAGGGATACTTCAGGCCACCACAGTGGTCTTTGTTTTCTTCCTGTTTCTGGTGTCAACACCAGTCCCAGGAGTGGGCAAAGGCCCTGGTGCCTGGCCTGAGAAACTGGATATGCGTCAGCCATTGCAATTTCCCTGGGAAACAGAAAATATTTTCCCCGCTCTATGGATGAGGAAATTGAAGCAAAGGGAGAAAACATCTGAGATTTTCCAAAGAGAGGAAGAGCCAAGAGCTGTGAGCTTAAGGCTTATAGCTGAGCACTGCTCCCTGGCTCTGGCGGGACATCCCAGTTCCTTTCGGGAGCCCAGCAGCTCTGGAGATGGGAGAAACACAAGTTGCTAAGGACAAGATGTGGGATACAGTTTACACCACACATATGGATCCCATCACCCGTTCAAACAGAAAGCATGAGTGAGGCCTTGCTGGGTAAATGAGATAGGAAAAGAGGACCAGGGTGGGGGTTACTCATCATTTTCCCAACTAGAGATTTATGTCCCTTTTGGAAAGGGGAAGAAAACCCTGGCTGCAGCTCTGTTTTGAGTAATACTTGCCACTAAGAAGCTGTATGCAGACACTCCTGGCATAAGCCCTTGGGAGCTCTTCCGATTGGGCACTGGCCAGTCCTTGTAAAGGGCCGGGGAGCAGCAGGACACTTGTCACAGTGCTCTGATCCCCTTACCTGAAGCTCATTTCAAACTGAGAGAAGGAATTGAAGACCAGCTACACATCACTACGTCCAGGGCACAACGCACAGTCAACAGCAGGTAGCCGCAGTGACTCTTGTCCTAAACTATGTTTTCACACTTTTCTGCAATTAAAATGGATTTCTGGGCTGGGAGGCTCTGGCTTCCATGCCCAGGATGGGACACAAAATAAAATTGTCTGTGAAACAAAGACTGAAAGAACCTCAACCCAAAGTGCAGAAGCAAGTAACTTGGAGAGGAGAGAGCCAGAACTTATCTCACTGAGCTGACTCACTGGCCAAAGGAAGGCACGGAGGCGGACAGAGGCAGAAGCACCGAACTTGGGGTCACTCAGCAGGCAAGGGAGTGAACAGAACCAGGACCCTGGGAATCCCCCATTGTGGCTGCTGAATGCCATAGGCTGGGAAAGTCCCTTCGTGTCAGGGAGGTGAGAGAGTTTTATGAGGAATTATAAGATTCAAAACAGAATCTTACATTCTGTCTTGCCTTGGGAACACATTCCATCTTGGGAAGTGCTGTTCACGGGGACAAGTGGCCATCCTCCTTAAGCCATTATTCCTCCTTAGACCACCACCGGGTATTCAACAGCTTCCTGTGCAGTGTTGTTTCTGGCCATTATGTAAGGAAGCTCGCATTCTCTCACCCACAGATGGGTTAAACTCCCATTTTACCTCAGCTCAGAAGTGACTCTCAACAAACCCTCCTCGGGGTAGCCTCATTTATCGAAAAGAAGTGGGTTGTGCAGACGGGCATGTACCCTAACACAGCAGGACCCAGGAGGCAGCACTGTTGTTGGATAGGTTGTCTCACCCTGCACGTCTCATTTCTTTCGCTTTTATTTATATTTATTTAATTTTTAATTGCGTGTGTGTGCACGCACGCGCACATGAGTGCAGGTGCCCATAGAAGTCAGAAGACAGTGCTAGATCCCCTGGGGCTGGAGTTTCTAGTGGTTCTGTGCTAGGAACCAAACTCAGGTCCTTTGGAAGGACATTGAGTCCTTTTAACTACTGAGCATCTCTCCGGCTCCAGCGAGCCGTTTTTCTAGAGGATATTGACTTTTTTTTTTGAGACAGGATATTTCTATGTAGCCCTTGGCTGGCCTCATAGAGTGCCTCCTGCTTCTATCCTCAGAATGTTGGGATTAAAAGCACAGCATAATATTTCTTTTGATGATTGTGATAGTCAGCTTCCAGCTACTGTCACAAAATACTTGAGCAATCAGTTTTAAAAAGAAAAAAAAATACTTTTTGTGACTCATGGTTTTGGAAGACTCAATTGATGGTCAGTTGGCCCATTGTTTCTGAGGGTGAGGTCAGGTTGTTACACCATGGTGGGAGTCCATGGTGGAAAAACCCTTATCTCATTGCCAAAAGAAAAAGGGAAGAAAGAGGAAGGGTCCAGGATCCCCTCCAAAGTACGTCCACAGTGATCTCACTTCCTCTCGATGGCTCCACTACGTCCTGATAGCACCAAGCTCTTCCGCACATGCCTTTGGGGGGGTCCTCTCAGAGGTGAATGGTAGCAATGGCTTTGCACACAGTGTGTGAATCTCTAGCACATACCATGCATTCATAGCAGCCCAATGATAAATGCCTGCTGCTGGCCACTGAGATGCTGACCCTTCCCTCCAAGTCTAAGCTGGTCCCTTTGTCTTCTAAGGTTATGTGTACAGAACTCTCAGGTGATAGGTTGCTCTTGTCTGAACTCCCAAAAGAATATTTCAATAAAGAGGTATAGTTCTGGTATTTCATGCTTCTTTAAAAATATTTTTGTGTGAATATGGTATGTGTGAGTGTCCATGATCACATAAATGCAGGCCCATACACAGCATTAGACCTTGGGGTCAGCTTCACCTTCTGCCTTGCTTGACCTTGTCTCATGTTGTCTGTTGCTGTATATTCCAGGTTTCCTTTTAGCTTTCAGAGATTTTCTTGTTCTGCTTTTCATTGTCCTAGAGGTAATGAGATTACAGATGTGCACTAACCAACCTACTTTACATGGGTTCTAGGGATTTGAACTCAGGTCCTTACCCTTGCATAGCAACTGAATTTCCAACTGAGCAACCCCCAACCCCTTATGCCTTTTCCATCACAGGTAATTGTACAATAGAAGAAAGGTGGGGCTGTATGAAGTGCATAGTCAGTTGGATGGTGTTTTGTTGGGGTAAACATGTGAAGGAATGTTTAGCTGAAGCAGACACAGGTGAAAGAATGTTCTACTAAAGCAAGCGTGTAAAAGGACAGATGATGGATTCTTCCCTAACGATAGGCATGTATTGGTTCGCCTTACATTGTGTAGTTGAATTCATTTGTCGGGACCCATAGAAAGAACCATTCCAAAAAACTTGTGGTGTGCTGCAGTTTCTTGCTGCTTCTGCAGACTTGAGCTGATTAGCAGGGTGATGTCAGCTGAGACAGGTGCATGTGCTGAGGCAAGACCCGAGGACACGTGCTGTTAGGAGGGTACAAATAGGACTCGATGGACAGTGACGGGGCTTAGCTAGACTTTCTAATAGAGCTAGCTGTGCAATGTTTTTGGGTCTCAAGTCTTCGCTGATTTTCATTTTACTGAGAAAGGCACAGCTGAGAACTTCTCCTGGTGTTTCCCTGGTCCCTCCTGCTGACTTGTACTAAGGCTGAGGCCTGGCTGTCTCTATTAGGTAGTGTCAATGGTGTTGCTAATCTGACTTTACTGAATTGGCATGCTGGTATATCTGTGAAGTGTTTGTGAGTAGATCGAGCTACTACTGCTAACCTGTGAACTGAACTGTCGATTTCCAGACAACACAGAAGGGAGTTGCCACAAAGAACCTTTCTAAACATGTCCACTTCCTCCGTATCCTTTCTTTCCCACTACCTCTGGTGAGTGGTGGGTTAAAAGGGAGGTTAAAGTGTTTAAAAACCATCATTAAAAATAGGTTTTGAAAAAAAATTAAAGTTACAGCTGTGTTATATCAACAGGCTGTGGTAAGAAAGGCAAGAAAACCGTGTGCCATCTGATGATACCAGCTGGTGGCCGTTACACTAATCCTCCTCCTTCTTCTCACTTCCCAGGACATTCAGTCCAACAGCTCAGAAGCTGTCTTACAACCCATCAGCAGAAGCCCTTCCACATGGTCATCACCAGAATGAGAATATTATTAGCCTTGCTCATCACTAATTAAAACCTCAAGATCAGGTTTCTGGGTACATCTTGGTACATCTGTGCAGGACACAGGCTCCAGATGGTAGGCAAGCCGGGCTTGCGACCTGCTGCCTCCCAAGAGGTGTTTCTGTGATGTCACAGATGCTGTGGGTGACAGAACCATTCAGCAAGAACACGCTTAGTCTTGCACATGCCACTCAGGTGACTATGCTCAGGAATTCTGCCCCCTTGGAAATAGCCCACACATCACTCTGTAGGTACCTCAGAAACAAAGCTACCACTATGAAAACATTAGAAGATGTCTTGACTCCTTAAAGAAAACTAGCATTCCCAGTAGATATCCTCCACTTTCCTGTGTTAGAAACTAGGGAAGTTCTAGGGTAATGAACCGCAGGTGACCAGCTAATGTCATCAGATGGCAGTGACGTTTCTCTCGCCTTTTTCACTGCAGCCTGTCTAGTCAATGTCACAGAATTGCTTTAGGGTGAAAGCATTCCTCTCTAGGAACCCAGCAAGAAAAAGAGCACTGTGATAAAGACTGAACTCTATGTTCTATGTTCATTTTCTTTTGGAATTGTGCATTGCGCGCGTGCGTGCTTGTGTGCGTGCTTGTGTGTGTGTGTGTGTGTGTGTGTGTGTGTGTGTGTGTGTGTGTGTGTGTATCAGCCTGTGGAGGATACCTGGACATAAATGTGCATATGAATGTGGTGGCTAGAGGTTTTCTTATCACACTCCACCTTTTGTGGCATTGAGTCTGAAGCTGTCCCTGCCCTATATCCTCAGCACTGGGGTCACAGATGCATGTCACCCACACCTGGCCGTTTACAGATACTGGACATCCCAATTTAGGCCTTCACACTTGCAAGGCAAGCACTTTAATGACTAAGTCCTCTGCCTAATATCACTTTCTGAAGTAGCAGGGACTGCAGTTTTGAAATGTCTATGTATTCTAGAGAGCAGGCAAGTCCATCTATTCAGGATGAGGGGAGCCAGGTTTCAGAAAAAAAGAAATGAACATTACCAGTGGTGACAAACATTTCACCTGCCTCCACTCCAGGGCACATTAGACAGATCCAAACCAAAGGAGATTCTATAAATTAACAGACAACGCCTCAAAAGGGCATGGACAGGAAAAAGGAGAGTTTAGAGACCTCTCCCAGAATGAGGGAGATCAGAAGAAACATAACTACATAGAGGTCTGGTCTGATCCTGAAGTAAGTCCTCATTCAGAAGGAGAAAGACGTAAAGTCTGTGAAGAACATTCCAGGACAGAGACAATGTCTGAAATAGAGCCTTTGGGTCAGGTACAGTGGCTGTTAACACTGAACGCCTGTTTCCTGTGTGCTGTGTTGGTGAGAGCAGGTCTTTGTTCTTAGGAAATTCACAGGGAAATGTTTAGTTGAGAAAGAACAGTTCCCTGTTGACTCTGGAAAACTCAACAAAGGAACCAGAAGGGGCGGAGCTGAGGAGGCGGGACAGCAGAGGGGAGGAAGGTAGAAACCTGGGAGTCTCTGCTAAAGGCCACATAGAGTAGACTCTGCAGTTTTCTGTATCTCTCTCTCTCTCTCTCTCTCTCTCTCTCTCTCTCTCTCTCTCTCTCTCTCTAAGATGTATGTATGTATGTATGTATGTATGTATGTATGTATGTATGTATGGGAGTATCGCCTGACTGTATATTGTGTCTGGTGCCCACAGAGGCCAGAGAGGGAACGGACTTACCAGCCACCGGAAGTGACAGACTCACTTCAGGATCAGACTGGACCTTTATGCAGTTATGAGGTTTCTATGGAATTTGACTTACAAGCCACCACATGGGTGCTGGGAATTGAACCCAGATCCTCTGCAAGAGCAACACTCTTAACTGCTGAGCCATCTCTCCGCCCCAGTGTCACCAAGTTTGAAAGTGTATCAGAAGGACTGGAGAGATGCTCAGTGGTTAAGGTCACTGCCTGTTCTTGCAGAGGACCCAAGTTCAGTTCCCAGCACACACATCAGGCTGCTCACAACTGCCTGAAGTTGAAGTTCCAGGGACCGATACTTCTGGTCCCTGTAGGCTCTACACTCTCCTATGTCCACACGTTTAATTTAAAATATAAATCTTTAAAAATTTGTACCAAAATACAAAGTTACTAAAAAGGAAAATCTTAATTAGAAATAAGAGATAAAGAAATTAAGAGACTGACTGCTGCTAATAAATTGCCTCAATGCATTCTGGGACAGCTTTTCTAGATTTCTGGTTCACAATCACACTTGTTGGCCTGACAGACGTTCACCACACTCTAGAACTGAACAGTAACTTGTACATGTATCAAAAAGGCCTCTTCAACTTCTGACAGCAGATGCTCTGTCAGGTGACGAAGTAGACGTTAAAATGAAAGCACCCCTCAGCACCCACACCTCCCTGCACATGTGTGAAGGCAACAGTTCACCAGCCCTGTCCCAGGCTCTGGCAACACAATGAGGGTTACACCATCAGCATCACTGTTTAATAAACAGAAGGCTCACTATCCCAGAGTGTCCTGCTCCTCCAGCCACTTCCTATACTGAAGCTAAACCAAGCAGGAGTAGAGTGAGCCTCTCTTCTGGGTGGGGGTGGAGGAGACAGATACTGGAAACCACCAAAGGAAAACATCACTTCACAGGAACAAGAGACAGAGGTTTAGTCCTCAGTGGGTCATGCTTCTAAACACCACTTCCACAATGGCTGGGGAAGATGGCAGGACAGGAGGCACAAAGGACTGGAGGATGAGGAGAGCCCTGAAATTCAAAGTTCTGGACTTGACATGGTGTCTCACTCATGAACTTGGAGAAATTATGGATACCTGCCGGAGTCCTGGGTGAAGACAAATCCAGTCAAAATCCCAGCACAGATAGGTGAGGCATGACCCAGGCCCCCAACTTTTACTGGGAAGCTACTGGCAGCTGGCAGCTGCTGGGGAAGGGAGAATTATTCTCTCTTGAATGTGTGGCCTCTGATTTCCCAAGTTCCTTCCCCACACCCATAGGAAGTGCTAATAGGAGTGAGTAGGTTACTATGGCTGAGGGCATGTAGTTGGGAAAGGTAGTGTTGGGGGATGGTTTAAGGGGAGTTGACGAGGGGTAACAGGAAGATATGATAATGTGTCATTCTACATGTATGAAATTCTTAAGACTGAGGAAAAATTTTTAAAAAATGACTTCATGAATATCAAAGGAAAAATGTGTAGAACTCACTCTTAGCTCCAAAGAATTTTGATTCAAACAGCAGCAACTCAGACATGACTCAGTATAAAAAACATCCTGCTGAGTAAGCAAGCGTTAAGCATAAGCCAGCACTCTCATAGAGCGATTCGGCGTAATTGGGATTGTCATATCGGAGGATCAACACTCGGTCTGCAGATGATGCAGATGACAGGGAAGGGGGCCAAGAAAGTAAATGAGGGGCTTCTCCTGGAAAGAGGTGCAACCTTCTCGGCACAAAGGAAACCCAATATCCAGACCACAAGAAAAGTGATCGCTATGGGAACAGCGCAGCTGTGAAAATCCACGTCAGTTTGTATTAACTCGCCTGGCAAGTTTGTGTAATGCAGGACTCTGAATGGCCACTGACAGGAAATAACTCTGGTAACAAAAACACCATACCTGTGTTTAATCTGAGACTTCCAAGGAGGGAGGACAAGGAAACAAAAAGCTATTCTCTCTTAAAGAAAAAGGAGGGGCAGCCTGAGGTACGCCTGGGTTTCTTTATGGACAGCATCTTATGGGCTGATTTAATTAGAAACAGAGCAGGAAAGCAAATGCTCACGTTTCTCGGAGAACACAATTATCTTCATTTCATTGATGAGCTAGACCTACATAAAGCCACAGACGCTGCTGGCATGGGCACCAAAGGATTTCAGTTTGAAAATAATCCTGCCAAGTTATTTGGAGACCAATTAGTTCAGCTGTACCATGGAAAGATGGACAGACAGAAGTCATTTCCACTGAGGAGCACACGGTCGTGAGACCCTGTCTCTGAGGACAGATGTGCGCATCACCACCTTCAGGGTCCTGCCAGAGAGGAATAGGATACCTTGAGAAACAGCAAGAAGAATAGGCTCAGAGGTCATTTACCCACAAATTATAAGGTTTAAATCTCCACCAGGCACTTGAGATGCCCAACAATAAAGCAGGCTTAGTTTACTCTCAGAGCAGAAAGGAAAACAAACCACTCTCCACTTGGGAGTGCCTAGATTTAACCAAATTCATCACTATGGCTTATCGATCCCAGATTCCACGGTTTAGGCAAACAGCTGAGGACAGAAGCTACTCTGAGTAGACTTTTCCTAGAATTCAATTCCCTCAGCTCCACCCATTGCAGGAGGCACAACAATGTGTTCTCAGAGAAATGCTTGCTTAGGATGAGTAAGCCCCACAAGCTACTCTGATAGCTCCCCAAGTAGGAATTGGAAAAGGGGAGCTTGAAGGCATAGAGTGGGGGTTCTCAACCAGAGGGTTGCGACCCCTTTTGGAGAGGACGAATGACCCTTTCACAGGGGTTGCATATCAAATATTTACATCACAATTCACAGCAGTAGAAAATTATAGTTATGAAGTAGTGACAAAAATAATTTTATGGTTGTGGTCATCATAACATGAGGAACTGTACTAAAGAGTTGCAGTATGAGGAGGTTAAGAACTACTGGCTTAAAGGGACATCCAAAGGGAATTGGCTGTCACGTACAGTGCACATGGAGAATAACTCAGAGCCTCTTAACACTGAGATGCCGTGTATTCGGAGATACATCAGCCGGTTCCCATTACAATGGACAGCAGCCCCACTCTATTTTTAGAGCTGCTGGAAAGATCAAAGAGGAAGGGACCTTGTTCCGGCCTCCCAATCCAGGCCCCTCATCTCTGCTTGCTGTTCCTTTGTGCTAGGAACACCTCCAACACCCAACCCAGACTGCCCAAAATCCCCACCTTCTGGGGAAAGCATAAACATTGCTCTGCTCAGTAGGTGCAAGGAAGGAAACCCTCAGGAGAGGAAGGGAGAGCCTCAGGCAAGCTTTACGATCAAATTGAAAGTACTGTACAGCAAGTACTGACTAGCACCTAACTCAGGCACTCTCTTCACACTAGAACCACACACACACACACACACACACACACACACACACACACACACACACACACACACCACCGCGCTGGCCGAGTGGGTTAGGTTGAGGTTAAATGGCTCAGAGGTAAAATGACTTACTTTGGATGAACAGGCTGTACATTTATCAAATGCCAGGCTGACAGGAAGGACATTATCGAACCGTGACAGAAAGCCCCGGATCTGAAAACGAACAGAACAATTACTCATTAGGCCAGGGGTGCATGTCTAGTGGGTGACAAAGAGGAGGAAATGGTTATTAGGGTCCTGACACAGGCGATTCTGTGACTGTAAGTTCTTCCCCCTACTGTAATAGTTTTGGAAGTAAACTATATTGGCTCTTTATCCCCATGATATACATGATTTTTAAATATTTGAGACCTAAAAGCAAATAATTTACTTAATAATATAAAGTCAGGTGAAAGACTGAAGCGCTGTCTCAGGGCTGGCTGTGGCGTGGTTGGTAGAATGCTTGGGTTGTATGCAGCAGGCTCTGTGTTCCATTACCAGCATGGCATGAAACCAGGTCTGGTGGTGCACATCTCAGATCCCAGAACTCAGGAGGTAGAGGCAGGAAGAGCAGGAATCCAAAGTCATCCTTGGCTACAGAGCAAGTCTAAGGGCAGCCTGGGCCACATGAGACCTTGTCTCAAAAACAAAACAAGCTAGGGTGTAGTCCAATGGCAGGTCGCTTGTCTAGCATGTAGGTGGCCGGGGTCCCACCCCTGCATCACAAAACAGAACAAAACTCAGTCATCTAAGTCGCTCTGACTCACTTCTCGTATAGAAATACAGAGGCCTGGGGTGAGCGTGCATTTTCACAACTAAACAGAGGCTTCTCAAGAGCAGACAACTGGGGAATGACAGAAGGCAAAGATAGACACACTGACTAGCTGCTGAACGCAGACCCCACGAAACTAAAGAACGTGCAGTCACACCATTGATGGCGAAACAGCACCACCTTGAGCAGAAACATCTGACTGCAACAATAAATCCACTCTCAGAGTGGCTCAGTGTTGGTGGTGAGCTCTTATAAGTATCAAGAAGATATAACTTATAAAACTTGTAATGGTAGAGCCTTGATCATTTCTACAGAAGCCAGCATATGCAGGAAGGAAGATAACACAAATCTTCTTGAAAGTTCATTTATATGATGCCAGAACTCCCAGTTTTAAAGTAATGAAATGTATGTTCAGGTGAAGCACAAGTGGGCAGGAGGAAATAAAACCTGGTTTCAAATGAGGCCTGTTTCAGGTTCATACTGCTGTCATGGTTACCATGACTACAGATGGCATCTCAGTTTCCTACTGTTGTGAGAAACACCATGACCAAAAGAATTTGGGGGAGGAAAGGGTTTATTTCAGTTTACAGTTCCACATCACAGACCAAAAATAGTCAGGGCGGGAACTGAAGCAGAGGCCATGGAGGAGTGCTGCTTACTGGCTTGTTCATCATGGCTTGCTCAGCCTGCTTTCTTATAGAATCTAGGATCACCAGCCCAGGGGATGGCACCACCCACAGTGGTCCATCACATCAATCACTAATCAAGAAAATACCTTACAGGCTTGCCCACAGGCTAATCTCATGGAGACTTTCCTCTCAACTGCCATTCTTTCTTACATACTTCTAGGCTGATGTCACATTGACAAAAACAATCAGCACATGGACCTTCACAGCCTGGCTCCCTGGCACTCTTCTTTTAGGTAATAGCTTTGTCTTTTATGTCTCCTCATAGTTTTTCTCTGTTTTCCTTTTTTAGTGCTAGAGATTGGATCTAGTGTCTCAGACTGAGCAGAGGCCTCTCCTGTTAACTTCGATCACCTCACTTAAGCAGTGCCCCTCCCAACCCCTGCAGGGTCCATGCCTATACACAGGCATGCAGATGCCAGAGGAGATCAGGTGTCTTCTATCACTCTCCACTCTATTACTTTACAACAGCAGGCTGGCTGGCCAGCACACTTGGACCCGCTTGTCCCTGTCACACTAGGGCTACAGGTACACACAGCCATGCTGTGGCTTTGTTCCATCATGTCAGGTGAATAGAAAAAAACCAAAACAACAACAACAACAACAAAAAAAAAAAAACCCAACCCCCTCAACTCTCCAAAGAACACCTAAGTCCAGATGCACACAATGCCTGATGATGTTCACAGCAGTCTTCGTTTGCTGTGCTGCAGCCTGCAGCCTGATGGGAGGTAGGTGCATTCTCACCTCCAGTACACCCAGTCTTGAGAAAGCCTACAGGCCATTTCCAGAGCCCCTTTCAATCCCAGAGCAAACACATACTGTCTTAGTTAGGGTGACTATCTCTGTGATGAACATCATGACCGAAAGCAAGTTGAGGAGGAAAGGGCTCATTTCCCTCACAGTTTCACATCACAGTTCATCATCCAAAGCAGTGAGGGCAGGAGTCTGGAGGCAGGGCTGATGCAGAGGCCACGGAGAGGTGCTGCTTACTGGCTTGCTCCTTATGGCTTGCTCAGCCACTTTCTTATAGACGCCATGACCACCAGCCCAGGGATGGCACCACCAACAATGGGCTGGGCCCTCTCTCATCAATCATAATTAAGAAAGTGTCCTACAGGTTTGTACCTAATCATACAGGGGCATTTTCTTAATTAAGGTTCCCTCTTAAATGACTTTAGCTTGTGACAGACAAATTTTCATAAAACTATCTAGCACATGTATTAAGTCACAACTGACTGATTCCTTGGGAACCTTTGAAAATGTGACTTTTAGTTTCCTGTCTCTATGGGATATAGTGGCCACTTCACAAACTAAAATAAGAGGGAATTTTGGGGCAGGGGGTGTCTGCTAGTCAGGAACCAGGAAAAGCCATCAAAACTGCTGAAAGGACCTCAAATACAAATCAGAAAGGACAATGTTGAGATCCTCATGAGTCCCGAGTGTTCCAGGTTTAAATGCAAGCACAGGAGCCAGTCAGATGGCTCAGCAGTAAAGGCACTGGCTGCCAAGCCTGATAACCTGGGTTGGGTCCCTGCTTAGAGGGATCCATGTATTAGAGGGAGAGAACGGACTCCTACAAACTTGTCTGACCATCACCTGTATGGCATGGCTCACACTTACACGCATGCACATATACCCAAGTAAATAAATAAAGTAAATAAATAGAATAAAAAGATAAGATGTGTGCATGCTCACAGTGTGCCTTATACACATAAGTTACTCTCATTCTGAGGTCTTTTAAAGCAACCAGATCCAACACATTTCCACTCAAATGCTGTTGAAAGCGGCCTACATATCTGTCTCCATTCTGTGGTAGCATATGAAGCTTCTGTTGTCATTTCTGTTCTGTAGGAATGGTCTCTGCTAAACTTAGAAACAGAGGTTGAGAGCAGAACTAGAGGGAAGGGAGAGAATAGACCTAGTTAGGGAACTGAAAAGGAGAGCAGGGGGTTGGGGGAGGGACGCATAGAGACTCAGAGACACAGAGACAGGGAAACAGACAGAGCATAAAGGCCAGCAGCAACACAGGTCAGGTGCACCCCAGGAGTCAAGCCATCTCACAGGCCCCATGTCCAATCTTTATTCATCGCATGAAGTAAGGGTTAAAATCCTTCTTTTGCATCTACAAATTCAGTCATGCCATAGATATTTATTTTTGAGAAAAGGATTCACTTGTAGCCCACCCAGGCGTCCCTTGTACTAAGGTAACCCTTCTCTCAGTGCTGGATGACAGGGGTGAGCCCACACCCAGCTGCAGAGTTACCTGCTAGAAAACACGTTCTCCACTATGTGCCATCAGTTGGCCATGTGTGTAAGAACTGATTTACGAAAAAGCTCTGCGATATTCCCACACAGCAAGGCTATAGACCATGAAGAACCGAGAGTCCAGAAATGAAGCCTTACGTGTATGGCCAACTCCAGTCCCTCAGTTTGACAGAAAATGAATGAAACGTATGGAGCAGAGGCTGCTGCCGATGGTTTAGCACTACCCTTAGTTATCCCAGCACTGAGAGCTGTTGCCTTAGTATAAGGCAAGCCTGGGCTACAGAATGAATCCCTGCCTCTGTATAACTCCCAGAGTGACCCAAGATCCAGGTTATGTGGAAGTCCTATGGGACATCTTTTCAGAGTGGCCAGGCCAAAGAAAGTAAATATCTACCCCATATCAGAATTCTTTCCACATTTTCTAGGAAGAATACTACTATTCCACCTTAAGGGCCAAAACAAATATTTAAATTAAAAAGTCTGTAAAGTGTTGTCAAAGCTTGTTTTAGGCCCTTTTCTGTTTTTCAAGACTTATTTAAAGTGTGTGTGTGTGTGCTCATGTGTGCAGTGCCCATGGAGAGAGGTATTAGGATCCCCCGGGGCTGACAGGTGTAAGGTTTCAGACTTGGATGCTGGGAACTAAACTTGGGTCCTCTGCAACAGCAGCATGTGCTCCTAACTACCAAGCCTCCCTTACGGTCTCCACTCTCCTCTTTCACAGATGAAAGCAGCCCACACAGAATCTGATCAGTAGCTGCTGGGGGCGAGGTTGGGACTACAGAGGACCAGCAAAAGGGAATGGCTGGGGTGACGAAGTCTCCTGTGTTTGGTGATGAGATGCCTCGCAGGTACTTGCCAACACTTACTAAAGTTGACATATTGTCAACTGTAAATTATGCCTCAGAAAGGCTAATTTAGAAACAGTTCATAAATTTGGAGTTTCAACAAGCTCAGAATGACAAGTCCCTGCACCTCCTCCAGCCCCAAATAATCACCAGCTTTTTAAAGTGTCCGGTGTAACTTTCTAGGGGAAACAGTTTTCATTTATTTATTTCTGGCTCTTGATGTTAATCCCAGGGGGCCTTGTGATCGCTACATTCTAGCACAGAGCTATGTGACTTCCTGACCAGAAGAAAAGATATACCAGAAATATGTTTCTTTGCTGCTACCTGCATTTGGAAGGGCCCTGGAAGAAAGGTACCTAAGCTTTCTTGGCTTCTGCCTTGTAAGTCACTGTCAGATTCTAAATAGGCAAAGCAGGTGAGGCGAGATCTCTCCTGCCAAGCATAAATCCTGGGTTATCCCTGAGTTTGGCCATCAGTGCTGTGAAGACAACAGATGCTGCCCTTGGTGTGAGGTGAGAGGCAGCAGACAGGACACACAGGCCATGAGCTCAGGGTTGTTAAAGGGGGGTTGGCAGCCCTGAAGCCTTCTCAGCACTCTGCCTGTGCAGTGTGGCCAGACATCATCAGGCTTACAGGGCCCTCCAGGAAAGGCACCTAGCAGCAGCAAATGTCAGAGGTTAGTCACCGAATGGGCCTGGCTTTGTGCCACCTAAGGAGTGTGACCATCACTGGAAGGAATGCCACCACAAAGCCTTTCTTTCTAGGGTGGTGCATCTCCAATGACCATGTCCTTGGAGGTTTCCACTGGTGGCCCTGAGCTGTGCTGGCAAAGGTATGCCCTGGAAGGGCTCAGAGTCAACTGATGGCAGGACAGGGATGGGAGTCCCTGGTTTGGGTTGTAATTTTAGCTAAAATGCCTCCAGTTTTATAAGGGCTCTTCATATGTCTAGTCTGCTCTCCATGTAGTGGCCAAGGCTTACCCTTGTCAGGCCAGGTGTACAGGCACACACATATGTCATGTCCTCTACAAGCACTGGTCCTATGGTGGCTCATTTGGGTATCGCTACATCCAATTACCTTCCACACTTTACAGATTAGATAATCAAGACTCAGAGAAATGGCGCGGCCTTAAAAGCACCAAAGAGAAAAGCCAGGAATCTCAGTTCTGGTTTATTTTGGCTCTAAAGCCTGGTGGAAAAGCACAGAGTACAAAGGGAGGGTGGGAAGGAGGGAGAAAAGGAGGAACTCAAACACTGTCAACAAAAAAACCCCACAGAAGGTGAATTCAATTATCTTCAGTGGATTTTACCCAGTTGGACACAAAAGAAATAGATCAGGAAAGGAGGGGACCTCCTCTCTGGACCACTGTCCTGGCCATGTTCCCACCTGTGCTCAGTGTAACTAACTTTGGTGCCAAACCCACCTCGCCTCAATGGGAAGCCGGGCTCCATTGCTCGGGAACGGCCACCCCAAAGGTGCCCTGAAGCCCCTTGGGACCCCACTGCCTGGGAGTCGCAGCAGATTCCTACAGGTTTGGCAAGGCTGCTAGAGCTTGAAGTTTGCATGCATAAAAATGTGCCTGAAACTCCAGATCGATTCTGGATGCTGAAAAGAGTCTTAGTCACATTCTGTGCCAACATGGAGTTTACCAACAGCGAGCCCCAGGCACACTATGGAGGTCTTTGTTTCAGATAACAGCTTCCGTTCCCTTCACTGGCTGCCTCTCATTATTGAACTGGAGCCATAGAGGGACCAAAGAGCTAAACTGGAAGCCAGCCAGCATCATCCTCAGAAAAATATTTCAGGATGCAGCTAACTCTCAAGATGGAGCGAGCATTGCTTCCTGAGTTTGATGACTCTTCCTAATTTCCTGTTTAGAAGGTGGACAACTTCCATTTTAATAAAAAGTGGAAAGAAAGAAAGCGAGCGTGGGCAAGCATCTCTTCGGAATTCTGCTAGTGCCCTAATGCATACAATCTATTCATGACTCTTGGGCCTGTATTAGGGTGTCCTCATTTATAGGCACAGGACAGGTTCACAGGAGATGAGATGCTTGCCTAGGAGCAGGTAAACAGCCGGAGAAGGTGATCAGATCAGATACCTAGGACCTTCCTCACTCTCAGGCACTTCTTCTGGACAGAGATCCTACCATGTTCTCATGGCCCGGGCTGTATCTATTATCTAAGACTGTACCAAGGGCAAGCATTCCTTGATGTCTCTAATCCCTGTATGCTCTGCAGTGTCTATGCTCAGGAAGCAGCTGCTTGGCTGGTTGTATGGAGAAGATGGACAGTATGACCAGGTCACAAACTACATCAGCCAACATAGTACAACTGTGGACCATCCCATCTTCCTGCCACCATCGAGCTGAAGGCCACAGAGCCTGAGGGGAGGGAGAGCAAGGAAGCTCTTTCCCAGGCTACACCCCAGGCAATGCCCTCTTGCTGGACCTCCTCTAAGCAGACAGGGCACAAGAGTTGAGAATCCTTGAACCCACTCACAGCCCCAAAAGAGACCTAATTAAAAATAGAAGGCCTGGAAGCAGAAAGATGGCTCAGTGGTTAAGAGCACATCCTTTCTTCCTGAGCACCTTCCTGAGTTTGATTCCCAGCACCCATATCAAGCTGCTTGCAACTGTCTGTAGCTCCAGCTCCAGGAGTTGGAGTCAAACACTCTGACCTCTGTGGGCATTTGTATTCATGTACATACATCACACACAGTCACTCGCACAAATATACATCATTAAAATAATAAAAAAAAATCTTAAAAGGAAAAACAGAAGGCTGAAGACTAGGAAGAGAGGTGTCAGAGCCTGGGCACAGGCAATGGGCAGACAGGAAATGGATAGCGGCTAGAGTTTCAGGCCCCCTTTCACTCAGAGGACTCTCAGGTCAGCCTTTCCTGGTGCCCTGCCCTAGTTTTGCTTTTCTGCAAAGAGTAAAGGGAAAGAGTTCAAGAGCCCCAGAGAAGCATGAGCTCACAAGTGTAGACCTAGGGTAAGGACGCACGTACACACACACACACACACACACACACACACACACACACCCCTAGGACACGTACTCTCAGGGACTTTTCCTTACCAATATTTCAGAGTTAGGAGTACATTCCTCAAAGGCAAAAATGCTAACTGCTTAGTCCACAAGATAAAGTGGGGCCTGGGTGTATGGACGTCTGCTGCAGGGTCCTTCTGAGGCATTCAGGCAAAGGTTGTCAGACTACAGGTGTCTGAGTTCTGTCAGTCAGGATCTCTCAGAGACCAGAAGGCCAACTTTCTTGAGTCAGGAAACGCTGTACATTCTATAACACCTGAATGGACCTCCATCAAAGCCTTGTAGAGCTCACCCATCACCCAGGAGCCAGGAAAAGACAACTACCATGGCCAATTGTCATGGTCAACTTGGCTGGACTTGGGGTCACCTAGGAGATGTACCTCTGGACATGTCTGTGTGGGAGTTTTCAAAGAGGGGAGACCCTTTTTGAATGTGGGCAGTGCCATCTTATGGGCTGGGGTCCTAGACCAGATAAAAACGGAAAAGAGGGAGTGAGCTCCGTACCAGCATTTTCTTTTGTAGGAGGCACAGCTTAAGAGAAGCGTCAGAGGAAGCAGACTTGTTGAGATGCTTGTCTCTCAGTGACATCAACAGAACTCATCCATATGTTTATTACAAATCCTTCCTCCCTAGGCCCTTACCCCAGCACTGTTTACTGGGCAAGAGAACTTGCTCTTATTGTAAAGGTCACAGGTGCTTTGCCATAAAGATGAACGTTGCAAGGGAGTTTCGATGTAGCTATCCCTGAAGCCTTGTTGCCATAATTGCCATGTGGAGACTTTCCCCCAAAGTTTTACTGTTTTTAAGAGAGAAATAAAATAAAATAAAATAAAATAAAATAAAATAAAATAAACAATGAAGTCAGACTCTGGAAGTTTCTGACCCATGGCCTGCTGAAGTGGTTGGTGCTGACCTGGGTTTCATTCTTCACCCAAGTGGCTGTTTCCTAGCTGGCTGTGAGGAACCTTCCCAATCTCTCCCTGCTTCCTGGCTGTGCACATGTGGCATGTGGTCTCATGCTCTGTGGCCACGCCCTCTTCTCTGTGATGCAGTGTGATCTAGGACAGATCCTTCTCCTAACTTGCCTCTGGCAGATGTCTTGTCCTCGAGATGAAAAAGAAACAAATCCAACAACCTGACGTCCTTTCTTGCCTCTCGATTTCCCCCTGCATGTGATGCACATGTATGCAGGTCGCATACATACATGTAACATGGAAAACTAAGTGGGGACCAGAGGTTGCTATTCTGTGTCTTCCTTATGTACATACGGAGGTAAAGCTTCTCACCAGATTCCAAGGCTCCATGGTGAGGCTCGTGTAACTGGCCAAATCCTCTAAGAGTCAGTCTCCTGTCTCTTCCTCCCAAGTGCTAGTGCCGAGGTCACAGTTGAGCTGCCATGCTCACCCTGCACTTATATGGAAGCTGGGAATATGAAGTATGGTCCTGGGGCTTGTGTGACAGTGCTTTATCCACTGAGTCACCCCCCCCACCCCCACATTTGAGTCAGGGTCTTACTATGTGCTCCAGAGAACCTGAACTCTCCACTCGCCTGTCCCCACCTCCAACTGTTAGGACTACAAGCTGTGCCATCATGTCTAGTTATCATTGTCTTCATAAAAGATCCAGGTTGGTGGGATATTAATTCATTGCTGAGAACTACAATGAAAAACTTGTCTGCCAAAGCCCCCCGACCAAAGGGCACACACTACAGAAATCCATTTTTCAAAGTGTGACAAAAGTTTCTGTGAGTCGGGAAAAAGCTCACTTTTCTGTTGGAAGGGGCATCTGGAGAAGCAGATGAACACACGTGTGTGTGTGTGTGTGTGTGTGTGTGTGTGTGTGTGTTCACTTTGTGAGTGCCTGGATCATTCACTTGGTGATTTGGATCATTATCTGTATGTGGTTTATGCATCAACATAATACTTTTTTTTTAAGAAAAAAACCCCACTCTCTTCATATACAAAGAGGTTTTACTTGTTGTCTGCCTGCAGCATCTATCCCTGTGGGTTGGGCCAGAGACTTAAAAAAAATAAATAAATGTAAGAAGAGACTGCTTCCTCACAGCTAGTGGTTTTTCACGGTTTTCACGTCTCGCGCCAGGTTTCTTCAGCTATAACATTCAGTTGATTTCAATTGGGGACTAATCACGGTTCTCACTGTCCCTAGACAATATGTGAACGGGGCCAATTTGCCTGTGCACTCATACAGAGGGACAGAGCAAGCCAGTGGCTTCCCAGGTCCCACTCACAGGACAGCAAAGAAGTCAAGGAATGTTTTCCGCCATTACACAGTGGTGTTGGGGGTGTTGGGGGTGGGGTGAGGGCTTTCAGGCATTGCACTCCTCAGGGACAGAGTAATAAGCACACTCCTTGGGGCACTGAGAAAATGAGCCAGAACTTTGCAGGTCATTTACAAGCAAAATACACAAAGGGACTTAGCCAGCCCCCCTCCAACAGGAAACCATTTGTCTCTGGAGGAGGGAGAGGAGAGGAAGAGAAGGAGGGGGTGGAGGAGGGAAAGGAGGGAAAAGAGGGGGAGGAGGAAGAAGGATGCTGAATCCGCCACAGGCCCAGCTCTGTGGAGATGACACTCCCTAATCAAAGCACAGTTGCATAAATAGTCCCCTCCACTTGAGAGAAAGAAAAAAAAATATTTGTTTAAATGGGGACCGAACAACTCTGATTAATTCTGAAGTTCTTTCTCTTCTTTCCTTTTTAGAATGTTGCTAAAAATAAAGGCTTAAAACTTGAAATAAGCAACACACACACACACACACACACACACACACACACACACACACACACACACACACACTTTTACCATATACGGTGGCATTATTCTTCAGCCTTTGAAAAGGTCAAATGAAGAGATGGCCAACAACCAAAAGAACCCTGCAGACACCTGCAGAAGACAGATAGCTGGAGAGCTTGGTGAGTGACAGCGATGGCCGCTGGCTGGGGATGAATGCCTATGGAGGGATGAGGTGGCACAGCACTGGGAAACCGGCATGTGCCTGACACAGCCACCTACAACCACCTGTCTAGGGAGGGTGTTTTGTCCCCTGGCCTCAGCACTAAGAAAGCAACAGTGGCCGCAATTTAACTTAAAGGAAGAAGCCAGTGCAGGGGCATGACGGAAATTTTAACTGAGGCCCTCCTCAGCATGAAGTCTGTGAGGGAGATGAGGAGAAGGAAGAACAGGGCAGGAGAAGAGGCAGGATGACCTGGAGAAGATGTGAGAGTAGCCCAGGTCAGCCTGAAGGTCAGCAGCCCTGTGTGGTGGGGGAGGGGTGGCTGCCACATTGCCAGGGTCTGCTGGGAGTGTGTCTGAGGACAAAGACTGACATGTTTAGGTCATACAAATGACACACTTGGGAGATACTGGGGGGAGCCACCTTTCCTGGGGTTCTGTAGTTTCCAAAGCTGAGGCAGAGTTACTCCTGGACCCAAGCACTTACTTTCCTGACATAAACAGGTTAAGAGGCAGCAGGTATAAGACAGGAGAGAGGTGCCACCATGCAACCTTGGGCTCTCCAGCCACAGAAGCTCTGGGAGAACACCAGTCATGGGGCAAAGCCTGGGCTTGGACCACAGCTTCACTAACTCCACGATGGCGGGCTAACCTTTTCTTCTGCAGATACCTCCTTGCTGGAAAGCCCCAGGCACAGGGGCTGGGTGACTACACAGTGGCTTGATATGCATGATGCCCTGGGTTTCATGCCAGCATCAAACAAATACACTGGTCAGGCGGGGTCTGCAGTGAAGGGACCCCTCCCAGCTGTGAAATGCATGGGACCATGGAGAACAAACAGCTCCCCAAATGTGACACTAAAGCTGCCTGTGTTTCCCCAAAAGGCAGCAAGCAGACTGAGAGACCAGGACCTGTGGGCCTCATCCCATCTTCCCAGCATCTTTCATTTCAGCCTCAGGCATGGATCCTGCAAGCTGTGGTGGGAAAAGGCCCTGCTTCTGGGTGACATGGCTAACGGTCTGCCCATGCTTGTCCAGAAAGGCTTCCTGCCCAGGTAGAGCACTGGACACTGAAGGCTAGTCAGCTTATTCATACTCTGGGCTGCTGGGCTGGCATTTACCATCCTGGTCTCCATGCCTACCAGGGAGCTCAGTGTGATTTGCAAACAGGAAAACAAGCCCTGAGAAGTTCTGAGACTGGGCCAGGGAAGGCCATAAATAGCAGGGCTGAGACTGAAGCTGGCTGAACCATGCATGGCAGTCCCAAGGCCTGACCCTTCCTTTTCTACTGCATGGCAGAGTCTAGTCAGCAGCTTCAATACTTCAAAGTGAGGTAGTGCCACTGGTTCATTTCTTCCCAGCAGTATCCCCAGAAAAGAACGCTCTGCAGGTCATTAAGGCCCCTCTGAGGTCCCCGTTGCAGGAGTTGTGCTGAAGGAAGAGTGTGGCGGTCTCACCTTCACCTCTACTAGAGGATGGGGCAGGACCACACTTCATTTCCAAATCACTCACCTGGTGAGGTACAAGCCCCAGCGAGGTGGGAGGCTCATTCATGCGGTCATCACTGCTGCTGGCGATGGCGTAGCTCCTGCAAGAGGGAAGGAAGCAGAAGGGCTCTTAGCTCCTTCATGCTCATGGTGATCACAGGAAAGAACATTTCAGGACACTGGAAAGAGTTAGGAGAGCCAATGCCCCTTTGCTGGCTTCATAAGCTCACAGGAAACTCATTTCCAGGGGAGAGAGGGAGGGAAGGGGTTAGTTTTTAAATGGGCACCATAGAGCGGGAAGGATGAGAGCGAGCTTGTGAACACTGCCAAGTGGCAAACTCTCCTCTGTGCTTTGGGTCCAGCAGCTGTGAAACCGGAGGGAGGAAGCTGCACGAGACATTAGGGGCATGTGAGAGGAACTGCCAAATGCAAGGCTCACCTGCCTCCCTCTCCCTCCCTCCCTCCCTCCCCCCTCCTCTCTCTTTCCAACTACTTCCTCTCACATGCTTCCACTACACTGTGAAGGGTAGCCTTAACTCCTGACTTGGGCTATCCTCCAGCTCAGCCTTCCAGCAGCTGGGAGTGGGTTGTGTATCCCCACACCCTCCTCTAACTTGCTAAACTTATCTAAATGCCATAAAAAAATGGAGGAAGGAGATATAAAAGGAACGAACTGGGTGGGAAGAGTATCGGCTCTTCCCCAGAGAGGGTCAATGTTCATTTATGTCCCAGAAGAACTGTTTTTAACCTGTTACAAAGACAAAGAAGGCAGGGATTTGGGATCAAGGTGTAGCTTTTACTTCCTACTAGAGATAATAAGAAACTTGGATGGCAGGGGAGGTGAAGGCCGGGGAGGACATAGCTGTTTATCCACTTTCATGCCTTCTCTACTAGCCACTGAGGCCCTCTGAGTCACATGACAAACAGATCACTGCTGTGGCTTTCTGCCAGTGCCTTTCTTGGAATTCAATTTGGATGAGAAATAAGTCTTTTCTAAATTTGATTCTCTGTCTCCACTACCAATGGCACATACAGCAGAGCTCTCCAGAGCAGGGGAGTGACACTGGGGGAGCCAAGCCTGGCTGCCATTCACCAGCCATGAGTCTTAGACACCACGCCCAGCTCCCCGCCAGAGATGGGACGAATGCGCCAGTGCATGAACTTGTAACGATGGCACTGGACAGATTAAGGACCACAGCGAGTGTGTGCTATGTGAGTCCATAGCAAGTCTATAATACATAGGCAGTCTCTGCCCAAAAAAACAATAAAATCACAAATGCCAGTTAAACAAGTCGACAGTTCTAACGGACTTGGAGCAGGGCCTTGCACAAACTTTTCAGAAATGAACCACAGTATCTACAGTCCAGTCAGGTGTGGGCATCTGTTTGCTCTCAGGCCAAATTCACAACTTCAGTGGAGAGCTCTGTGGAATAAGATTATATATGCAAAGTTTAAAGCTGAAATGTGACAGTGACACTGAAAACTGTGATGGATTTAACCTCTCCCAGGCACAAAGAAGAAAGAATCGACTTGATAAGGATGAGCCAACAGAAAGCAAGGGAAGACAGAGAGAACGACGAGGAGGCAGGGGACCCACACGAGGGACAGAGGGGACCAGACAGTACAGCTGTGGGCCTTAGAAAAAGCATGGAGGACAAGAGAATTGGGCAGAGTGACTGGCACTCTAGGGACAGGCAGAGAATGCGCACTGCAGATGGCACTCCCACACCAGAGATGCCAGTTGCTGCCAGACGATGCAGAAGGCTGAGCTAGAATGAAGTAGAGGAGGGAGATTGCCCCAAAGCCACTAGGGGAAGGAGGAGGGGAAGAGAAGGAGGAGGAGGAAGAGGAAAAAGAGGAGGAGGAGGAGGAAAGAATATGCTAGTATTGAATTCCACCAAACATGAGAAACCTTCTTAAACACAAAGACCTTTGCAGACAAACAAAACTAAAACGCTTAGGGAAATTCTGCAGGCAGAAGAAAATGCCTCAGGGCCACAGGTTTAGAGACACAGGAAGAAATGAAAAATGTTAGCAAAACGAAATGA
The DNA here is from genome assembly GCF_021556685.1 of Rattus norvegicus. Lineage (NCBI taxonomy): Eukaryota > Metazoa > Chordata > Mammalia > Rodentia > Muridae > Rattus > Rattus norvegicus. The sequence continues at coordinate 149,793,880 of NC_141537.1, read as the reverse complement.
ATACTAACTATGTAGCAATATCTTCTAGGGATTAAATGTGTAAAGAAATATTCCAAAACAAAAGTGAAGACCTTGCTGGTCTTCTAGCCAACATTAATCTCCTCTTCTGCCTCTCACGATTTTCTTTAGAGAGGCAACAGGCCCAGATGACAAAGGTAATATCTTAGCATTTTCTGAATCAAAGACTGCATTTTCTGACAAGGTTCTTTAAGAGGCAGCTCACGCTTCTGCAGCAGCAAGCCAGCTGTTGGCAAAAAGGAACCCATGAGGAAACTGGTTGACCCATTTTCCAAGGTTGCTGTGACAGGAAAACATGGTTGTACTCCATGTTAGAAGCACAGGAAACAGCTTTGGGACTAGGTAACCAAAATAGCACCTTGAAGCCTCCAAGGCTGTGTCCCGGATGTGAGCCTAGTGGGTTTGTGGAGTGGGGAAGCTGCACGTAAAATACAAGCTAATAACTGCGAGGGCCTGCTGTCAAGCAGCTTTGTATGTTTTCTGCTGTGTGTTGCCTTGACAGAAAACTGCACCAAGCAGGTAAGATCTACGCTCAGAAGCAACAAGGAAGGCACCAGCCTGCAAGATGGTGTGGGAAGGGAAGTTGTGACCTGAGATACAGTGACCTGAGAGGAGTTACTTAGTTCATCCCAGACAGCCCTGGGAGGACAGGGGAAAGGCTGTATTATCTTTCCCAGGGTATTACTAGCAAACGACCGTCCTGGAGAAGCTGGGCTAGAACTGGGAATAGTCACAGGCTCTGTGGTGAGGGCTGCTGTTCTGGAGAAGCAGCTGGTGTAAAGCAGGTGCTAAGGCTGAACAGGAGGATGGATGGGCACCAATCGAGAATTATTTAAAGTCAGACTTCAATAGTGACAAATATCTTATCTGTGACACTTGCCCCTGGACATTCCTTTACAACATGGCAGCCAGTGAGAGAGACACTGACTGGATGTGACCTGTGACCTTTCGTATGGATTTTGTCCATTCTGTGGTTAAAAGGTGTGGTTTCGTTTTAAGCTGAGGTCATCAGAAAATGCTTCCTGGAGAAAAGTGACAAAGAGGCCTTACTGCTCACTCCTGAGCTAACACCAAATGATAGATTCTGGGAGGAGGAAGGCACATACAGAGATGTGTATCGACTGCTGAGCCCAGCAGGCTCCAGTGATCCCCATCCTGGTCACACAGCTGGCCTGGTCACACTCACTGGGTCACAAAACAAAGCAAAAAGTCATGTATATGAGGAAGATACTTGTAGGGTGGAGGCAGGAGATAGGCAGTGGTGGGTGGGAGAATAACCATCGCTATAATCATGTTTCATGCATATATGAAATTATGCAGGAACAAATCTATTAATTAAAAAATAGGAAACTGATGAAAGGAATCCCTTTGTCTCAAGTCCCAATGGCTTTTAGATTGTGTTAAAATAAATGCTATTTTCCTGTGAGTAGGCACTGTCACACAGGTGTGACACTGGAGCACAGGATCTTGTTGTGCCCATAGGGGAGGGAGGCTGCATGGTACGTGTTGAGGCTCTGGATCTAGCCTGGACTGTGGACTTAGAACTTTCATTAGTCAAGTCCCTGGACACAGACTTCAGCCACAGGCAGTTCCTAATGCCAGTGACACATTCACAATGTCCAGGGCTAAGAACCACTACAGACTAACAGAAGAGAAGTGTAAAAGACCACATGCCCCTGCAAAAGTCTTCCTTCTTCCTTATCAACTACAATAATCAGAAGAATTCAAGAATGGCACAGGGGCATACCCCCAAGGAGGGCAGAGGGACATACCCCAAAGATCACATGCTGACTGGACCAGGTGTTCTTAGTCTTGTTTTGGTTAGAAAGGCCAAGAGAGTCCGGGGGAGACAGTGCCCAGTCATTACCAATAAGCACTCAGTTCACATGTTCATCTGTTGGCTCCAGACTCACCCCTCAGGATGCTGCAAGACAGAAACCATCAGCTCCACAGCCAGGGCTCCTGCAATCACGGCCAGCCCTGGGCGGCTCACTGTGCACTGCTGGTCCAGAGTCCGGTCTCTGGTGGACTAAAGAGAAACAACCACAGACATGTATAGAATATTCTAGTTCAGCCAGATTTAGGTGAACCTGAAACTCCCCATGATAAAGCTTTAAAATACAACCAGATTGGTGTACTTGATGAAGACCAGATGGTCTCACCCTGTCTTGTCCTGGGAGACTACATAATTAAACGAGGCACTACACTGAACAGGATGTGCACTGTAGAGACAGATGGGACAGTAGCCATCAGTATGGCATCATGGTGGCTCTGCACCCAGTGCCCCTCCACAAGACCCCATCACTCCCCTTGTACTTGGTAGACGAGAGGTGGAGTCACAGGGAGGAACGTTCTTGAGTATCCAGTAACTCTCCTGTCTGAGGTAGTGGCTCAGAGTGACCCTGACTGAGGCAGGAGCCACAATCTCTACCCTGCTTCCTCGGTTCCTGAGCTTCATCTTCCTGCCTAGGCTCTGAGGACTTAAGTGTGGAACTGCAAGCATCTGTTACTACCTGGCTATACGCACAAGCTGTTACTGGGTCAACCCCACAGATCCTACCTTCCAAATGGGCAAATCCCAGGGTTATTTAATGCTATAAAAATTTCAATGTAAAGAAAAGACCTGGCTGTCCTGCTTGGGGGTCAACCCTATTTGATAGCAACCACTGACCAATAGGGCAAGCTGCATGTTCTAGCACCTTATAAAGATCATTAAGCCTCCTTCCTCCCTCACACAAGAGGAGATAGCAGCTTTTCTCTGTCAGTCGTTCCAGAGAGAGCAGACTGGCTTATAACAGCAGAAGGGGAAACAGGGCAGTTCACAGAAGAGGTTTGCTGCTGACCCGAGAGACATCTGTTCCTGCAGGCTCACTAGGGCTGCAGAACCCAGCTAGAGGCACAGCAATGAGCATGCTCAGAGTGGGGGTGGGAGTTCCTTTTCTAGATTGTCAGATAAAAGTATACTAGATAAAGTTAAGAGGTCAATTTCAACAAACAAGAACTTTTTTTTTTATTCTAAGCAGCTTTTGACTACTATAAAGGGCAAACTTATTTACTTAAAAAAAAACAACGAACCAACCAAACAAACCAACCAACCAACCAAAAAAAAAAAAAAAAAAAAAAAAAAAAACCCAAAACTAAAATAACACTTGCTGTTTACCTGAAATTCACTTTCTAGACAGTGTGACAGGCCCATGTCCTGCCCTGTTCTCCAAAGTCACAGGGAACAAGAGGCATTCTGGATCATCGAACAGACAGCATAAGAATGAACCAGAGCCTGGGGCTCTTAGTCTCCTCGTATTTGGGGCTCTTTTTGGAGTGAATGCAGGGCTACAAGGGGGTAGGTTATGCAGGCCACATTTATGCAGTGACTGTGGCTCAGCCATTCAGGTAAGGGCGCCAACCTTGGCACATGGTGGGACAGTCCCCCTCCCTACAACTAGAGAGCCTGCTTTATTAGACAGTCTTTAAACAGCACTGGGAGGGCAGAAACACAGAGCGCTACTTACATCTCCTGGAGCCACCACATCATTGCAGAAGTAGCAGCCAAGCTTGTATCCAGGGATGTTGGCAAAAAGTGAGGAGCCCAGGTCAGCAGGTGCTACAAGATGGCTTGGGCACAGGTCCCCGGCTCCCTGCTGCTTGGGTTTCTTCAGGCCATGTCTCATGACAACAAAGGTGTCAAACCCCAAGGCAGCATTGATGACCAGCTGTTAGCATTGAAGGAAGAAAAGGGAGTCAGGACAAACACATTTCAGGCCAAGGCTAAGTTCTCATGTGGCTACCTTTAAATTGCTTTTTTCTTTCATGTGAGTGTAACTAGTCTTTAACAGCCAACTGAAACCTGCAAGAGAAGGATAAACCACTAACACAAACATCTCATTTGAGACGCTTTACAAATATTGCCTGAAGGTCAGAGTTCACCTCTGCCCCAGAGTTACAGAGCTGACAGGAGGAACTTTGAACAGCAGTTGGTGGTTGCCCACACCACCCTGCCACACCCTTTTAGTTCCTTGGAAAACTTGACTGGGACACAGTTTGTAAGTCACGATTTTCCCACCATGTGGATTTTCTTTGTTTTTTCTTTTCTTTCTTTCTTTTTTTTTTTTTCTTTTGTTTTTCGAGACAGGATTTCCTTCTGTAGTCCAGGCTGCCCTGAAATTTACTCTGTAGGCCAGGCTGGCCTCAAACTCAGAGATCTGCCTGCCTCTCCCCACTGAGTGCTGGGATGAAAGGCAGGCACTACCACCAGCACACAGATTTTACAGAGAAGCCTTCTTTGTACTTTTAGAGCTCCCTCTTGATTGGAATTAAGTTGTTTTCCAAAATTTTTGGTTACATACAAAGTTTGGAAGAGTAAGAAAAGGCACACTGGAGAAGATAAAATAAAACACAGCTCTGGGGTTCTCGAAACTCCGAGGCATTGCCTCTTGTACCTCCTCTCCCCTTCCCGGTTTGTCCTTTGCCTCACGCATGACAGACAGAGGGTGGATGATGAATGAATGACAGACAGATGAGGGGTGATGGCAGCAGAGGCAGACATGCATGTTTTTATATACAATTGTAACATAACATTCATATGATATTTTATCTTATAATATGGTATTTTCTTATTGTCATTCCTTGAAAACCTCCCTAAGAATGGCTGCATACTTAAGTGTCCTACATCACAGGTCCTTGGATTTCACATGCACCTGCAAGGATTGCTGGAATAGGAAGCACACCCATTGCAGATTGATGACGTGAGGTAACGAGCTGCAGGGCCACACAGGTCACCCTCCTTCCTGGGGAGGGCAGGCTCTAGATGCAGGGCCACACAGCTCACCCTCCACCATGGAGAAGGGCATGCTGTGGACATGTCTCTCTTGAGTGGCTCACTAAATTCTAGACAGAGGTAGCATAAGGCACACTCCACCTTTCGCTTGCTGGCTGCAATAACAGTAGGAAGCCATCGGCTCTCCCTGGTGTCCATTAGCAGGAAGATGACATCGTGGCTATCGATGAGTTCCTCCAGCTGCTCCACATCTCTGCGGGCCTGCTCCATCGTGACGTCAGAGAAGTTCACAGGGTGTCCGGGCATGGGGATGCTCATGTTGAACCCGCTGGCATTCTAGGGAAGCAATGACCACACTTACATCACTTACACTACAGGAATTCCTCTGCCCACAGTGCTACTGCTCTTCCCTCAAATACCTGGCTCTGCTCCATGCCTTCACTACTTCCTTGAGCCATTTGTGTGTGTGTGTGTGTGTGTGTGTGTGTGTGTGTGTGTGTGTGCATTTGGCTATGTATCTGTCTGTGAATGTGTGTGTACATGTGTCTGTGTGTCTGTCTATGCATGTGGCTATGTATCTGTGAATGTGTGAATACATGTGTCTCTGTGCGTTCATGTCTGTGTGTGTATGTGTGTCTGTGCATATGTGTGTGTGTATATATCTGACTCTCTCTGCGTACATGAGTCTCTCTGTGTGTACATGTGTGTGTGTGTGTGTGTGTGCGCATGTGGCTATGTATCTGTCTGTGAATGTGTGTGTACATGTGTCTGTGTGTATGTGTGTGTATATGTGTCTGTCTCTCTGTACATGAGTCTGTGTGTGTACACGTGTCTCTGTGTGTGTGTGTCTGTCTATGCATGTGTCTATGTATCCATCTGTGAATATGTGTATACATGTGTCTGTGTGTCTTTGTGTGTATATGTGTCTGTCTCTCTCTGTGTGTACATGAGTCTGTGTGTGTCTGTTGCTGAGGATGGAACTCAGAGTCACAGGAGCAGCACAGCCAGGGATTCACCTTCCACAGAAGGCAAGGGATCAAAACTGCATCTCAGTCCTCTGCATCCCACTGGCCACAGGCAAGTGTGAAAACATCAGCTTTCGCAGAGTTGTCAAAACACCGACTTTTCAGATGGCTGCAGGTGGGGTGCAGATTGGAAAATTCAGGAACTAAGTGGCAGGACTTAGACTCAAAGCAACACCTTCATGGGCCCATGGAGGGTCACAGTCCTCTCCAGTGACAGACCAGAATGTTCTCCCCGGTGGCCATGCTTGTCCACCCTGGGGTAGAATGACAGGGCTGCATCTTCTTCCACAGGACTTTCAGGCCTCCCACTGGGACTACAGCGTACACTGGTCAATGCCTGTGCTTGGCCCTGTGACTTGCTTAAGCAATGGAGAAGAAGGTGTCGTGCTGTGATGAGAATGACCTGAGACTCTCTGGCCTTCTAGTCTTCCTAGGAATCACAGGACCAGGAGACTGTGGCTCCTCAGGCCTCCATTTTGAAGCAATCACATACAAGGTGGACTGGAAGCTGAGTCCAGCCTTGCCTATCAGCTTACGTCCCCAGCTGGCACACCCGCAGTGCCGGCTTGTATCTAAGACTCGGAAATTGTGAGCTATGCCACAGTGCCAGCAGAGACCTAACTAACATCGCAGCGGTGACGCTTTGCCTACCCAACGCAGAGCTGGGAACAGTGGATCCTCAGGCAATGCTAGGAATTCCACTTGATAAATTCCACTTGATAAATGATGCTCCCCAGGGATGCTTGTGACATAAAACATCGACAACAGGAGGCTTCCGTAACACATGAATCAATATTGAAAGACTAAAAGAGGAAATTTCTGGAAGGCAGCTTTTCCACGTCTAGAGCTGAGGATGCCACTCTTACTAGCATTGTAGGAAGAAACCTTAAAGATTGTTCATGTGGTTCCTGTTACATAAAATGATCATGTATTCAATGGGCAGACTTGCTGAATGACTTTAAAAACATCTTAAAACTTACTTTTTAAGTGAGTTGAATATGCTGGTTAGTTTTTGTCAGTTTGACACAAACTTGAGTTGTCTGAGAGAAAGAGCCTCAGCTAAGGAATTACCTCAATCAATCAGACCAGCCTGTAGGCATGCCTCTAGGCCATTTTCTTGATTGACAACCGATGTGGGAGGGCCCATCCTGCTGTGGGTGATGCTATCCTGGGCTGCATGGTACAGGAGTGTATAAGGAAGCAGGCTGAGCAAACCATGGAGAGCATTCCTCCACAATTCTGCCTCTGCCCTGCTGGAGTTCCTGACTCCTCTCAGTGAGGGACTGTGATCCACAGAAGCCTGTTCCTCCTTCTCAGTGGTTCTGGTCAATGCTTTATCACAGCAACAGAGAGCAAAGAAGGAGGGCAGGGATTGTCTCTCATCCGTTATCTCTAAAGGATTACGAGTGTGACTCAAAAGTAGCAGGAGATACAGCAAAGGATTCAGCTTTCAGCCAGTCCTGCAGATGTAGTCAGTACAGTTTCATGAGTGGTCCTCTGAGCCAGTGGGTAGTCTGTGACAGACGAAAACTAATACCCTACATCTGCACCCACCAGAAATCCCTGGCAGGCAGTCTGAAAACACGACGCTCCAAATGACACTTCTTCACTCATTCTTCATTTGATTTCTACTGGGGTGTATGAGAGGCACTTGCTGGGCAGTGCTGGGGATGGCAGCCAGGGTGTCACACATACTAGGCAGACACTTTCCCATCTGGCTATGGGCCAGCTCTAGTTGTATTTTACTTGTCTGGTTGGTGGGTTTGAATGCATGTGCTTGTGTGTTGACATGGGTGTGGGACTGCTTTGTGTGTGTATGTATGACACATGAGTGTGCAGGTGCACATGCACCATGATGTGTACGGAGAGGTCAGAGGACAGCCTCAGATGGCAGGCCTCACCTCCCACCTTGTTAGAGCAGAAGCTTTTGGTTGTGATGGTTTGTTGCTGCACAGGCCAGATTAGCTGGCCAGCCAGCCAGTTTCCCAGCCCTCTCCTGTCTCTGCTTCCTTCCCACCATGGAAGCACCAGGATTACACACACACACACACACACACACACACACACACACACACTCACATACACTCACACACACTCACATACACACATACACTCACACACTCACATACACACATACACTCACACACACACTCACACATACACACACTCACACACACACACATACACTCACACACACTCACACACACATACACACACTCACACACACACTCACACACACACACATACACTCACACACACTCACACATACACACACTCACACACACACTCACACACACATACACTCACACACACTCACACCACACACACTCACACACACTCACACACACACATACACTCACACAATCACACACACTCACACACACACACACTCACACACACTCACACATACACACACTCACACACACACTCACACACACACATACACTCACACACACTCACACATACACACACTCACACACACACTCACACACATACACACATACACTCACACACACTCACACACACACATACACTCACACAATCACACACACACTCACACACACACACACACACACACACACACACACACACGAAGGCACGCACTTCCATGCCTGGCTTCATGTTTACATAGCAAGCATTTTATCCAATCACCCTTTCTTGGTAGTGTTTTAAAGAGGCTATCATGAGGTCAGGTGGCAGGCTTGGTCACATGATGACCTGGTAGGAAGTAACACATGTCAGTCACCAATACTACAGAGCCTTAATCCCCAGGATTCCCAGGACTTAAACATTTATAGAGTTTACAGGAAAGAAAACATGGACGTTCCCCCTGAATCATCAACATACCACTCCGGGAAATATTTTCTGGAGCCGCTCTGCTGCAGCCAGGGCCTTGGGCTTGCCACCCCCTAGACAATCTTCAAATTCATACAGAGGCTGCCTCACGGGATTGGAGTAGGAGATCTTGGCGTTGTCCACAAACGTGACGTGTCTGACGCCCCAGCCCTGCATGGAAACAGGAGACCATGGCACCCTCCCAATGGGCATGTGCCAGCACATATTTCTAGAAGTTTGCTTTTGAGCAGCAGGGACATTAAGATATTGGAAACTATAGAAATTTAACTGTACAAATTCAACTTTTGATCATTAGAATGTCAACTTCTTTTTAAAAGATGAAATAATTATATGCCGGGGCCTAGATCCCCATGGTCATTAGACCAGGAACTGTCACAGTAATTCTCACTTACAATGTGTTATTTCTGACAGTGTCACTAGAGGAAGATTGCCAGGGAATGCTAGAAGAATTCTACTTTGTTGTTTCAAGATTAACAAGAGCCTGCAGCGGTCTTTGGTTTCTCTTAATAAGTAATTAAGTATAAATATCAACTCCTCTGGAAATTCACTTTGAATCTCAATTAAGTCTTCAGAAAAATGACTTGTAAGTTGTCCCCATGTAAAAGAATGGAGAACTTTCTTGGAGTATTTCTCCATGCTGGAGAAATCTGGCTTATAATTGGGCCTTACAAAACGAGTCTGTATTTGCATGTGAGTTGTCCTGTTGTCATGGACATCACTTTCATAGACAAGACCATTTCTGAAAACCTTTTTAAAGATTTGTTTTGTGCATAATGTTTGCCTCCATGTGTGTAAGTACATACATAAAATGCCCAAGGGAGTCAGAAAGGGGCATCAGATCTCATGAATCTAGAGTTATGTGCTGTTGTGAACTGCTGTGTGGGTGCTGAGAACTGAACCTAGGTTCTCTCCAAAAGCAGCATTAATCCTAAGCTCTGAGACATCTCTCCAGCCCCTATATTTCCTCACAGTTTATGAAACCACATAGCTTTAAAGTTAAACTATTAGGTTACAGAGAAAACATTTTATAAATAGCAGGCCATGAGCCAGTTTTTATAAATATAAATGAATGGGCAAGTGACAAGGCCCTGGAAAGGCCACCGTTTCCTTCTGCCAGGACAATCCTGGAACAATGGTGATGTCTTTGTGTACGAATTCTATTTGTGGGATGGGAAGTGGGGCTGGGGCTGAGGCTGCGGCTGGGGTGGGGCTGGGCTGGAAGGCATTCTCTGCTTCTATCTCACAATGGCTGCAGACTGCTCTTAGAACTATAAGGATGCTGAGGAGAACAAAAGGGATGGGAAGGAGGCACAGCTTGATGGTGGCCATGAGGCCACCAAACTCACCATCAGTGTCCTAGCCACATTACACCCCAAGGTACCAGCTCCCAGCAGCAGGCACTTGACAGACACGACCTTGTCCAAGTCCAAGGTGGGGACCAACCGCCAGCACATCAGCTTGAGATTCAGATCCACGGATGACTCAGCCAGCCTGGAACACAAGATTAATGGGCGGCTGAGTCACTCACTTGGGCTCCAGACTTATTTCTAACAGAGAGACATGATCTATGGGAGGGACAAGATGGGGGTAGCTTGGCAGTCAGAATCACAGTAGAAATAAGATGAAGCTTATAGGCAACTGGGAGGAGAAAGGTCACCAAACAGAAAGCATGCCACCGGCCTCTAATTCTGGGGTGGGGGTGAAATTCCTGTAGGGAGCTTCACCAACAGCAAGGTGAAGGGAAGTCAGAGCGGTCATGAGCTGAGGTGTAGGTTTAAAAGAATGGCTCTTCCAAGTCCAGAAATTCTCCCAGTCTTAATAAAGGGTGAGCGGATTCTCATCCTTCAATATAAACTGGCTTCTCCACAAATGCAACATTCCTTGTAATATCCTTCTGTGGTGGCAAGTAGATCAGAGGTCCACAGCCAGGAATAAAGAACCAGGAAAGAAGGCAGAGGCAGATGGATTTCTGCAACTTCCAGGCAAGCCACGGCTGGCCTGCTCTATAAAGAACAACAATACAACAACAACAAAAACTCAAAGAAGCAGTGGTGAGGGGTCCAGGTGCCTCAGAGTCTGACCTAGAAACAACAGTCAAGAAGCCGTGCACGCCTCGGGACACCCAGCCCCCTAACCCTCACGATGCCATGGACAAGCAGTGGCTGGCTCAATACCAGCACCACTGAACTGCACAGCACAGCATTGCCACCACACCCACTGAGACAGGGGGCCCCCGGTCACATATACCTTTTGGGGTCCATACATCCGCTGAGGTTCACCATCCTCGGACCCATGCCTCCTTTCTGGTTCTTCTCCCAGCCAACTGCCTTAGGACAATCTTAAGTGCAAATAAGACATGAAGTTTACTAAGAGGGGAAAGAAAGACAGACTCAAACTCATGTCTTCTTGCTAATGTGGCAAGAATGTTACAGAAGGAACCCTCTCCTTCCCCCGACTTAGCTTTTGTCCTTTCCTTTTCACTGTGACTGCCTGCTTCTTAAACTTTTTTTAAAATTTTATGCGTATGAATGTTTTGTCTGCATGTAAGTGCACCACATGCATGCAGTGTCCTCAGAGGCCAGAAGAGGGCATCAGACCCACTAGAACTGGTTACAGTTTTGAGCCACCTGGGAGGTGGACCCAGGTTCTTTGCAAGGGTAGCCAGTGAGTGCTCTTTACCTCTGAGCCATCTCTCCAGCCCAACAGCTCTCCTTTAACTCCTGCTATAGGAGCCCCTGGAACTCCACTCCCACAACCTTTCCAAGTGCATCTTATTCTGTGCTACAAAGACCGAGGTGATATTTCCACTCTTGCAGTTCTGTTACTCGCCACATGCTGGAGTTAACAGAAACCCCTTCAGGCCACAAGACCACTCACAATTCCTTCAGTTGTGGGACTTCTGCCTGTTCTGTTTCTCAAAGACTTCCTTCTGCTCAGAATAAAGCTTCAGAGCAGAGAACTCAGCCTCCCGACACACTTCAGTATCACTTCCAATCCGCTTAAGTAAAGATCTGACTGTGGCTGACTATGACTGTGGCTGTAGCTGTGACTGTGGCTGTGACAGGGTGTGGCTATGATTGTGACTGTGGCTGTGATTTTGACTGTGACTGTGACTGTGGCTATGACTGTGGTTATGATTATGACTGTGGTTGTGACTGTGACTGTGTCTGTGGATGTAGCTGTGATTTTGACTGTGACTGTGACTGTGGCTATGACTGTGGCTGTGATTATGACTGTTGCTGTGTCTGTGACTGTGGCTGTAGCTGAGGCTGCGACTGTGGCTGTGATTATGACTGTGGCTATGACTGTGGCTGTGGCTGTGGCTATGGCTGTGGTTATGATTATGACTGTGGCTGTGACTGTGTCTGTGGATGTAGCTGTGATTTTGACTGTGACTGTGGCTATGACTGTGGCTGTGATTATGACTGTGACTGTGGTTGTGACTGTGGCTGTGTCTGTGGATGTAGCTATGGCTGTGATTTTGACTGTGACTGTGACTGTGACTGTGGCTATGACTATGGTTATGATTATGACTGTGACTGTGACTGTGGCTGTGGCTATGACTGTGGCTGTGATTTTGACTGTGACTGTGGTTGTGACTGTGACTGAGGTTTTGGCTGTGGCTATGGCTGGGGTCATGCCTACAGCTTGGAAGTAGAGCACGTGTGTGAAAGGTGCAATGACACCTGGGTTCCATCATTAGAAACTCACATGTTGCGGGATCGGGGATTTAGCTCAGTGGTAGAGTGCTTGCCTAGGAAGCGCAAGGCCCTGGGTTCGGTCCCCAGCTCCGAAAAAAAGAACCAAAAAAAAAAAAAAAAAAAAAAAAAGAAACTCACATGTCTACACACTCACACATGAACACCCCACATACATGCCAAAACACATGCATAGGCTTTAACACAAAGACACATACTATACATACACACACACACATACACACACACACACACTGATATACAAGCTCCTGCACACTCGCTCACCTGCACTAAGATACTCACAAATACACATTGACAAAATTCTTCCTGACAGTGTAACCTTTACATGTGTGTACACATGGATACACAGGCTCATTCACTTATACATTCATTTACACACTCAGAAATACACTAACACACAGGCATACACACATACGTTCATTTACACACACTTCCAAAAGTAAACCAACATGCAATAATCAAACATACAGTCTCATATATGCACATCAATACTTACATTACACATGTATACATACCAACATGGAAATGTGCACTCACGTATACACTTACAAGCTTGCCAAGTCACATACATATGCACAGACTCTCTCACACTAAGATAGAGCCCCCACACACATGACAACTCATACAGATAGATACTCAAATGCATATTCGCAAATAGTCATATTCATGGGGGCTCTCACACAGGTGTGCATTCATATACACATAAACACACATCCATGCAAATATACTTAAAGACCCCTACATTTTCACATGTGTATCCATTCAATTTCATATTCACACATTCATATGTACATGCTTGTACATGCTCACATGCATTACAGACTCACACAAATCCATATATACACATACATGTGTACATGCCCATAAACACTAATAATCCAAACCACACATATATAGTCTTAGAATCAGACACATGTGCACACACACAATTACACAAACCCTCATGAACTCATATGCTTGTACATTTACTCATACACACACCAACACTCACATGCTCACTTTTATTTAAGGACACACAAAACTCACACATGCACATAGCATGCACAGACTCACAAACTCATGCACTCAGATGAAGGCTTCAGGACTCCTTTACTAGGACAAAGGAACCAGAGCTCTTCACTCATTTTCTACTCTGATTCTAAATCACTCTTACATTAAATTTAAGAGCTGTTTCTCAGATAGTGGCCACCAGGATACCAGCCATGGTCTTCTTTTTACATGTGACACTTGAGACAACTCTAAGTTTCAATTACAACATCTGCATACGCAAGTCTGCCCTTCTGTTCTATTCATTTATTTCTTCATTTGCTTGTTTAGAGGCAGGAGCTCATGGTCCTCCTGCCTCCACTTCCCAAGTGCTTTATTGGCTATAGCCAATATGCACTGTAAGCTTATTAGTAATGAAAAATATTATGGGTGAAGACCAGGAATTCATACACTGCTTCTACATAAGCTGGCTTTATAACACACAGTCCAAATGAAGGAAGAACATGGTAGGAATAAGCACAGGGTCAGGGAAGGGAAGCTGGCATTCCAGCTCACCCCCAGGAGTGGCCACACCTGCTCATGCAGTGTCCAGAGCAGCTCTCTGCCAGCTATGGAGGCTTTAACACTTCTCACATCACTGAAGTTCCAACTATGGGATGCCTTGGATGGAGAACCATGTGTTGCTTAATCATGGGGGTGAGTTCTGAGAAATGACAGGCTGCTGACTGTCCTGCTCTGAGAACACCACAGAGTGTACTTATACCAATTAAGTGTCCCTGAGATCCCTAGGCAACAGACTCTTAAGGGAGCGTTGCGCTATGTGGTGTGATGTCGTTATGTCACATGTGGCTACGCTGAGGACTGTGGCTATGGGAACACTTTGGACTCACATCATGATGCTAAGTCTTTATGTTTATTATATAATGTTTATTATAGAGCTTTATCTGAAGCTAAGTAAAACACGAATTTATATGTAAAACAGGAAGAAACTGTCCCTTCTAGGATGAAGAACAACTCTTCATCATGGAGTACAAAGAAGACAGAAAGGTAGAAGCCTAGGCCTGGGATAAGAGGGGGATTAAGCAGGAGCCACACCAGAGAGGGGAGCAGAAAGGCTCAGTAAGGACAGAGGAAGACAGTGCATCCCCACAGGGTAAAATTAGGAGCATGGGAAAAGGGTCTGGCAACTGCATGCTCCTGGCTTCATTTTTTAGTGATACTCCACCTCCCCATTTTTGAGTTGCAACTTATGAACTCACTGCATCTTAAGTAAGCTTGCCAGGGGGAGCTATTTCAGGATGCACCAGAAGAGGGCGCCAAGTCAAAGTTAATCAGAAAGCCTCTGAATGGAATGGCTTCCACCCTTGACCACACAGAGGACTCTGCTCACCTCTGCTATTGTATTTACGATCTCCAGGCTGGAGCACAGAGACAACAACAAATAGGCAACCCTGAGTCCTTCTGACTTCAGCACTGTAGAAGACGTGAGGCATCCCTGCCACCTGATGCACACACTAAGGCACACCCGTGCACTAAGAGAACTGTCTAATCGAGAGGGGCTGCGGTCTACATGAAGGTGCTCTGCAGATGCATAGCTCATGGCTGTAGGGGACTCAGTGAGCTTATGGTGAGTAGCACCATAGGCTGGACACTGCTCAGCTCTCGCAGGACGCATGGAAAGCACTTTCCTCATTCCCTTAGACTTGGGCATGAATTCTACCTTGAGTGCATATGCACTGCATGTCCACACATATGCACTATACATACACATTTGCACACATACAGACACATTTAGCATGATCTATAAAATGCCTCCAAGACTATTTCCTAATCTATAAAACGTGCATAAAAGCTATGCAAGGCTGAGGGAAAATATTACAAGTGGAAGGAGAAAGCCTTTGTTGACTGACACTCTGTATGGAGAACAGGGTCACACACACCTTCAATTACTCAATGAACGAACATGTTAAGTAATCAATAACATCAGCCTTCCTTGAGGAAGAGGCATAAATAAAGAGTCCATGTCAATCAAGACTAAACAAATTAAATCAAGCTGGGGAAACACCCCCTAAACTGGAAAGGCTCACTAGAGAAGCTGCCAGAGCTCAGCCTCTGCTCAGGGCTGAGCATAGCCTGTGACAGGTAGGTGCTCACACTGCTGTCTGGTGGGAGCTGTGCCTTTTCTCCTGCCATTGTGAGGCTACAGGCAGAAAGCTGGGTCTCTGGTCACTCGTCATTCCATACACTCGCAAGGACCTGCCAATTACCTGGGCTAAACGCCATTTCTGGAAGTTTCACTTCAAAGATGATGCTGTGTGTCACATCTCTTGCTCCCTGCATGGTGCGGTCCCGAAAGCAGAGAACTTCAACAGACTGGAAACTGCCGCTCCTGTTGTCCACACGGGATTTGTGTTTATTTTGTATGATTCAGAAAGAAGAAGAAAAAGAGCAGGCATAAGTGCTTTCTAGACTGGCTGCTGAGAATTCAAGCCATGCGATCATTCCTGTCTGACCTCCTTAACCCTAGAGAGATCTTGAGTGCATTCGTGCAGACACCCTCTGTCTGTGCATTTAGAGTCTGGCTGCCAAGTTAGCTGGATCCCTCCCCCTGACCCCTGCCCAAGGTGAATTTTCTATAGCAATCACACAACAGACAGATAATTCTGGTGCAGGAATCTAAGGGTGGGATGCTCCCAAGATCTTAACAAGGGACCCCTAAGGCCCTTTACCAGCAGCCAGAAGCTGGCTTTACCAGGGCAGGAATGGCTGAGGGGCCACATAGTCTCTCTAGGGTCCGTCAATATTTGTCTATGTTCATATTCTGGAGTAAACATTTTTACTTAAGTAAAGAAAACACAAAGAAAATCACATAATCCCTCTATCTAAGCTTGGCCAGCCCCTGCTAGGTCCTCACAGTGGCTTTGCCTGTTTTGAACTACATAAATGGAAACATGTATTTTTCAGTCTGGCTTAATTTACTCAACACTGTGTTTGAAAACCTACGCTTAGCTGGTTGTGGTGGTGCACACCTTTAATTCCAGCATTCAGGAGGCAGAGGAAGGAAGATCTCTGTGAGCTCTAGGTCAAATACAGCTACACTCTAGGACTCTTTTAAAAGCAAAAGGGCAGAAATGCATTGCACATACATACAGGGAGGCAAAACTCATAAAATAAAAATAAACCTTTAAAAAAGAGAGAGAGAGAGAGAGACACCACTAGGGAAGACTTGCCCTGGGAAGTCATCTAAGGCTCTGTCATCCATTTGGAATGAATGGACATGAGGCTGGGGCTAGTAAGCACAGTACTGCGCGCTCTCTCTCTCTCTCTCTCTCTCTCTCTCTCTCTCTCTCTCTCTCTCTCTCTCTGTGTGTGTGTGTGTGTGTGTGTGTGTTGCTTATATCCAGCCTGCACCCTTGTGAGCAACAAGCTCTGAATACCACCACAGAGCCATGGGTGTTTTTAACTCTGGCAGACCCACCACAAGTGTGAATTCTGCTGTCTCCCATTTCAGAGAGCCTGGCATGGTCAGTTTCCTTGGGTGATTTTGGTGGGGATGGGAGCTGTTAATCTCTTACAGTTTTTAATGTTATTTCCTTGATACCCAATGGTGCTGAGTATCTTATCAAGTGTGAGTTGGCCCTTCCCAATACCACTTCTTATTTTTGGATTAGGGAAAAATTTAAAGGTGGGGTGGTAGCAATAGGAAATTCCTCTTGAAAACCAGGGAGGGAGGGCTGGAGAATGTTAGTGTCATGGCCCCTGGCTGTATGACCTCACCATAGTCTAAAGACCACAAGTCAGGCTGGGGCTCCCTAGCAGACCTGTTTGAGAGCACCAGAGATAGAAACTGGACCACAACTAATTTACTTGACTTATTTTCTATTTTTCATGACAGGAATGAAATCAATGCACTTAGGGAAACTTGCTGACATAGGCAGACCCATTGTGGGAAGCATTCAGACAAGACACACAGACATGGACACACATGTAAATACCATCTGTGGGCTGCCAGGACCAAAAAATTCCTCAAAGGCCATCCAGGGTGCTGGGTTAGGTTACAGGGATCGTACACACCGACTGTTAACTGTGAATAGAAAACACTTGCTGAGAGTCACACACCAGGTCAATTTGACAGTTCCACACACGGCTAACACTTTACAGAGTAAACACTTGGAAAAAGCTGAAGGGAAGACAAGAAAGGCTCAGGATCTCACCTTGACGAGAGGACACCTTGTTGGGCAAGAACTGGAACATCTCCCCCTGCACTCCCTGGCCTGGCATGGGCCATGGAGAGAGCAGGAACTAGAGAGTTCAGAAAGAAAAAAGACTGGGAAGGGACAGGGACAGATGGAGGAAGAGAAGGAGGGAGGGACAGAGGGACAGAGATAAAAGGCAGAGGACAGGCAACCTTCAGGACTTAGAGAGGAGAGTCCTCTTAGAGAATTGCAAGTTTTAAGAATGGCTCATCTGTATGTGATGAGAAAGAGAAAATCAGAACGCGGCCATTACCCTAAGTCTCCAGTCAGTTCAAATTAAAACAGATGCTTCGATATTGGGAACACGTATTCCTCCCACCTGTGTCCCAAGAACTCCTCTAACCCTGACTTCCATCTGGAAAGTTCTACTCAACTTTAAACCACTGCCCTTCAGGGAGGACTTTATTTGCTTTATTTGGAGAGGCACCAAGCTGCCCCCCTCCCAGGAGCCTTCACACACTGTGGGTGAGATGTTGAACCTTTTCCATCTCCTCTCTGTCAAAAGGCACTGGGCACCTAGCACCCAGATATTGATTTCTAAAAACCATTCTCCAACAAAACAAGTCAGGATACCTTGGACATATGGCTGATTTTAGGACTGGGACAGAGAAAACACAAGACATTCCTGGACCATCTTATATGACCAGAAAATAGGAAGTACATTTATGTCTGTGCACTGTGTGTGAAGTACCAGAAGAAGGCATCAGATTCCCTGAAACTAGATTTACATGCGTGTAAGCCACCATGTGTGTATTGGGAATTGAACACTGGTTCTCTAGAAAAGCAGTCTGTGCTCTTAACCACTGAGAAATCTCTCTAGTTCCCATAGCTATCTTCTATAAATCTGAAGTTTTTAAAAAATAAAGTTTAGGTTTTAATGATGAAGATGATGCCCAGTGTCTGGAGAGCACGGGGATCCTTTCATCCTTCTGTGATCTTAGATGTACAGCATCTGTCTAGAAAATGCTTATTAAATGATGTAAAGATGAATGGATGAAGGCTAGGGTAGGCACTGCCAATTGTCTAGCATGTGCAGGTCCATGTGGGTGGGAGGGAAGGAAGATGGAATGAGGGGAGGAGGAAGAAAGATAGCTGGGAGAGAACCATGAAGCCAAAGGCTTCCTTTATAAGCAAATGTAGAATAAAAACACAGTTGATATGCATTCATGTACACAAATATAAGTTCTGTGTGTGTTGAGGGGAGAGGAGGAGAGAGGTAAAGATGCATATACTATGGGGAGAAGGCCGTGTGCCACCATGCACATGAGAGGTCAGAGGACAACTGTGTGTAGTGAGTTCACCTTTATATGGGTTCAGGGGATTAAACCCGGGTTACCAGGCTTGCACAGTATGTCTTTTCCCACTAAGCCATGTTACCACCACCACCACAAGGCCTCACTCCTGGAACTCACTGTGTAGAGCAGGCTGGCCTCAATCTCACAGAGATCTGCCTGCCTCTGCCTCCCAAGTGCTAAGATTAAAGGTGTGTGCCAGTATACTCAGGTCTGTCCTACTTTTTGTTTAAATTATCCAGAACTTTATGCATTTATTTCACACAATGCTCAGTGTGGTCTAAGCCAAAAGCACAAGCTAAAACAACACTCTGACTGGGGAAAAGGAGGAGGGGAGGAGGAGGAGGGAGAGGAGGAGGAGGAGGAAGAGGAGGCAGAGAAGGAGGAGGAGGAGGAGAAAGAGGAGGAGGAGGAAGAAGGGGAGGAAGAAGAGGAGGACCCCACAACCATCCCACATCATGAACAGCTAAAGGAATCTCTGTCCACATCTTCATGCATAACTACTGCCACAGTTGGCTTTCCATTTTTTCCCTTGTCAACTTGACAGAAGCTAGAGTTACCTAGAAAGTGGAATTAAAACACCTCCAACCAGATTGCACCTAGGCAAGTCTGTGGTACATTTTCTTGATTAATGATTGATGTGGGTGAACTAGGGTGGGCCCAGTCCAGTGTTGGAGTGCTACTCCTGGGATGTGTAAGGAGCAAACCGAGCAAGCCAAAGAGAACAAGCCAGGAAGCAGCACTCCTTCATGGCCTCTGCTTCAGTTTCTGACTCCAGGCACCTGCCTTGATTTCCCTTCATGATAGACTACAGCTGTAAGATGAAATAAAGCCTTTCTTCCTCAAATTGCTTTGGTTATGGTCTTCACCACAGTGATAGAAACTCTAGCTAAGATAACTACTCCTGACTTTATTCTTCATATAGATATATTTGTACTACAACTTCTAAACAGGAATGAGATCAAGCTGTCTCCCATTGTATAAGCTCTTCCTAGCCTGTGACTGTTCTACAACCATCACTAGCAGTGCTGAGTGGCGTTCCATGGTAGAGACGCATAAAGCTCTGTCTGAGCAACTGAGACCAGAAGCTCACATACAGAACCACAGCACAGCTCGCCAAGCTCCACTTCCTTCACTGTCCATTCTTGGCATTCACTGGATGTCAGTCTTAACGCTGGCATTCTCTGGCTGAGGAGGAGATGGGGGTCTGGCAAGCAAGAGGGCTCTGAGATCTGAATTACAGGCGTCTCCTTGAGCTGTTCTGCTCTGGCTGCCTGCCACACTGCCACCTGCCCCTCCTTTGAATGTTTCCCTTTATGCAGCAAGGAAGGGGGAGGGGAGAGAAAGTAGCTTCCCTCATTTCATAATACCGGAATGGCTTACATTCAGGCAGTGGCTTACACAAGAGGAGAGCACTGGCCCTGTCAGCAGGTGTGTGCTCACTCTGCTGCAGCTAACTGATTTGAAGACTCAAAGAACATTTCTTCCTTGCCTCCAAAATAAAAGGGTCGAGGGGCTGGGGACAAGTATCAGAATGCTTGTCTAGCATACAAGAAGCCCTTGGTTCAATCCACAGCACCACATAATTCAGAGTGGTGGTGCCCACCTATAATCCTAGCATTCAGGAGGATCAGAGGCTCAAGGTCATAGTTGGCTACAGACAGACTCTAGCACCAAAACAGAAGGACGGAAGGAGAGGAAGGAGGGAACGAGGAAAGAAGTGGGGGCAAGGCGGGGTTGTGAGGAAAGGAGGAGGCAGAGAAAAGGCAGGTTGCTGACTTGTTTTGTTTCAAAGGCCCATTTCAGATGTGGAGAATTGTGGATGACACCACAGAGAAAAAAGGAATCACAGCTAGGGGACAGGACAGCACCCACTGAGGCTCAGCCCCACAGGATCTAAGAGCCATTCGAGAGGTATTTAGGAAGAGCCTCAGCATCTACCCAGGAAGTAGCATTCCTCTGGAGATCTGCGTTTCAACTGACAAGTGTGACTTCAAAAAAAGTGGGCCCATGTAGAGTGTCCTGCATTGCTCGCTCCTCTGTGCCTTTGGCAATCAACTTAACGGCCCTGAGCTTTAATTCTCCCATCTCTCAAGCGATTCTCGCCTGCATTCAGCACCAAATGAGAGTGGGGCTTCTTATTCACCCAATAAGAAGCAGTAACAACAGCAATGTCATGGACACCCTCAGCTGCAGTCATCTTCCCACAACTGGTCAGTTCCATAGACTGCCCACATCTTGAGGTCCAGTTCTGCTCGTCGCCACAAACTGCCCCTATCCTTAAGTCCCAGGCCCTTTTATAACCGACAAAGAAGAGTCAACTGATCAACACTCTCCGGGTCGTCCATGGAGGTAGAGCTGAAACCAATGCCTGGGGTACATTAGAGTGCTATGTGTATACCCCACGCTGCAGCAGATGCCCAGCTTCAGGGAAGAGGTGCATTTCTGGGTATGAAGGGGATAAGGAGTCAGTTTCTTAGAACACCCTGACCTAAGATGAGCTAGATAGAACAGGGGTAACTGGTTAAAGAGGAACATCTTCCATGTAACCACAAAGAGGGGGGGTAGTGTCAGCTTGAAAAATGCTGGAAAGGGCTTTCCTATGGAGATAGGCATGCAGGGGGCAGACATGCACCACACAGGAGATCACAGAACTCATCTGACATGGGGCTAAGTATTAAGTAGCATTTAATCTTTCTTTAAGGATTTGAAGGTGATTCTGGAGTCTCTTGGTGTTTCAGGAACTAAAACTTGGAACCTTAGTCACAGCAGAAATGACACCAGGCAGTGCTAGGTGAACCAGCTTAAGAATAGAAAACACTCTGACTAGGAGTCCTGGGTTCTAAACCTGGCTTTACCACAAAAGTAACTTGGCCAAATCACTTCCTTTTATGACAACGCAGCAAAACGCAATTTAAAAGCAAGACTGTCTTGAAGGTTTATAAATAAGTGTTCCTTTCTGCTTTGCTGAGAGCCTGCCGTTCAGTGGAGTGGCACAGCTCAGGCCTGGCAGCTGTCCATGAAGCAAACTGTTGAAAACTACAACAGAGAACGAAGAGGGCACAAGTCAAGCTGACCATCTTCAGCTGAAGGGTTTCCTGTGAGGACCCACACAAATGGCTGCCTCTAATTCTCAAACACTTGATACCCCAGGCAATGAACAGGAGGCTCACTCCTTCTAAAAGCACAGGGAAGAAAATGCAAGTCTTAAGTGCACTTCAAGGTCACAGGCAGTAACAAAGACACAAAGCTAACACTAAGTGCCGGCTGAGTGAAGAGCAGCCCGGCCAGCAGCGGAGAGAAGCCTGAGAACTACACGGGAAACTTGCTGAAATTGCAAAGCGCCTTCCACTCTTTGATAACTGTGTCGGAGGAAGAGGAGCAGAGCTTTCTCTGTGGACAGGTGGTGGGACACTGAGACTGGCTGCTCTCCACACCATCACAAGAACTGGCTGGAAGGCATGGCGTTCCATAGCAACACAGTTACTACAGATCAACTCCATCCAGTTGAAATCAACAGTTCTTTCTTATTTCTTGTAGGAAATAAGAACTTAAATGAAGGCAATTTCCAAACCTGATGCTGGAGAAGAGCATAGTGGGAGGGAAAGCAACAGTATGGGGCAGTGGTCACTAGCACTAGCAATAACGACATGGCTCCAACAGGCTTGTGAGAGACTGGCCCGACCACCTCTCTCCACTTGGGGTTCTATGCCTCCATATTTGTATTCTTTTTTTTTTAAAGATTTATTTATTTATTTATTTATTTATTTATTTATTATAAGTACACTGTAGCTGTCTTCAAACACACCAGAAGAGGGCATCAGATCTCATTACAGATGGTTGTGAGCCACCTCTGGAAGAGCAGTCAGTGCTCTTAGTCACTGAGCCATCTCTCCAGCCCCATCCATGTTTCTATCTTAAAATAATCCATGGTGGGAATCTCGATGTAGAGAAATTAAGCAAACACTACAAAATTTGGTGACTCCACCTCGAGGGCCAGCAGTTAACACCACTGATTACAAACCATAAAATGTCTGAGGGTGCCGAGATGGATCAGAGGATAAAAATGCTCTCTGGACAACTTCGTGTAGTTGGTTTGTTTCCCGGAATCCTCAGTGTGAGAAGAGAACTGACTCTTGCAAGATGTCTGCTGCCCTCCACAAGTGTGCCCTGCCCAATTATATCACACAGACACACACATACAGTGCTTCTATAAAATGTTTAATCTCAGGGCTGCAGATATGGCTCAATGGTTGAGAACACAAGCATAGACCAAAGTATGGTTCCCAGCACCCATGTTGGGCAGCTCACAAGTGCCTGTAACTTAGCAATTCCTTATTAAAGAGCTTTTCTTTAGAAATAACTCAAGATGCATAAGGTGAGTAGGGAAGGAAGAATTCATACATAAAAATAATCTAAACAGTAACGAAATATGAAGATAGCTGCCAAAAATAGTAAAGATAGTCTATTACACACTTTCTAAAGGGGATGCGGGGCAGGGTGGTATTGTTCTGTAGGGAGGTCCGGAGTTCAGCACGGATAAACAGCAGCTGGACAAAGTGGTGGGGTGCCATGGTGAGTTCAGGCTTAAGACAGTCAAGTGTGTCATGAGAAGGAAATGGTCACTGAGTCATGGGCATATGGATGTCCCCCCAGGACAGACATCTGGAGGATCGCAACACTTCTCCATCTTTCCCATGAACACAAGGAGGCTCACGAAGAGCCACTCTGGATTAAAATGCATCTGGAAAGGGGAGGTGGAGCTGGGGTGGAGCTCAGCCAGAGTGAGCTTGCCTAGAATGGGTAGTTGTTCTAGGTTCCATTGTGAGTATGAAGAAGGAGGAGGGGGAGGAGGAGGAGGAGGAAGAGGAGGAGGAGGAGGGAGAAGAAGAAGAAGAAGAAGAAGAAGAAGAAGAAGAAGAAGAAGAAGAAGAAGAAGAAGAAGAAGAAGAAGAAGAAGAAGAAGAAGAAGAAGAGAGTGAGAGAGAGCTCAAAGAGGAGAAGCTGGAGGCAGGTGTGATGTGCTGGTAGGGAACAGAGCACCACTGAAGGGAGATCACACCTCAGGAGCTCACACTGCAATAATGAATAGAATCTGTTCTTAGAATAGGTTCAATCTCTCATGGAAACACCATGCTACAAATAATACACAAGAAAAGCTGGAATTATCTAAACAGCAAACTACAGCTAAGGTAGTAAAAGCAAGAGTGCCTAATCTCATCTAGATTCTTCACAAATCATTTGGCGTGTGTACATGTGCAAGTGAGTGTGCATGTGTGTTTACGATAACCCCAGTTTCTTGGGAAGCCTGCTAGGATGGCACCAGGTCATGATGGCCTTTTCCCTTTTCCACCTTTACCAGGGGCTGCCTCTGGAGCACCCAGATTGCAGTAAATATGGAGTCCACAGGAGGGGAACAGCATGGCTGTTGTGCAGTGTTCGTGGGCTGACTGGGACCCGGGCCAGGGGATCGGCATTGAGTTAGTGCTCAAGGGGTAAGGAGGAGGCTGCAGCTGGACCCCAGATGAGGATAGGAAACAGCACACTGAGACAGCTAGCACTTTTGAATCAGGTGAGTAAGGCATCAGCCAGTGACAGGAGAAAGGCAAAGGGAAGGACCCTCCAAAGGACAGACCAAACCCATGGTGTTTAGGGGGCATGTTGTAGCCAGAGCATAGGTTTCACCTTGGGGGGCAATGGGAGATGAGGCACAGCTAGGGTAGGACATTTCAACTTTATCCTGAAGACAGCAGATCTGGAGGGGCTGCAGGAATGTGGCAGGGATGTGGCCACGGGTTGGAGAAAGCATATGGAGGTTGAATGGGTGCACTCAAGACCACAGGCTGGAGGACTCCAGTGTGCACAGCTGCTCTGACATTTTCTAGAATATGCACTAGCATAGGTAGCCAATCTGCATATCAATGTCTTATTTCTTTGGGCCTTCTGTTTGTGTCCTTCAGTTCCCATTAGCTTTTCATGCTGGTGCCTCTTCTGCCCTATAGGACTCTGAGTTCTGTGAGAACAGCATCTCTGAAGTTCTGGTCCACAAGGAGGCAGTGAGCACATGTGCTGAGTGATGCTGGCACTCCTGAGACCTGACCTTATCTAATGCTGGTACAGTTCTAAGCAAGTGGAGGCCAATGGTCCTGGCTACATATGTCCTTGGTCTTCTCCTGCAGAGAAGTTCAGAGACTCAAGATCTGTACACTCTTAGAATATGCTGGGGAATACGGGGAAGAAAACACAAGGAGGAAAAGAAGTGGGTATGTATCAAGTGCCTGGTATATACTGGGGGCCTGCTACATGATGAATGTCCCCTATGCACTGATCATTGTTGTTTGTTTGTTTGGGGGTTTTGTTTGTTTTTTGAGACAAGGTTTCTTTACATAGCTGTCGCTATCTTGATATTTACTCTGTAGACCAGGCTGGTCTTGAACTCACAGAGATGGACCTGTCTCTGCCTCTGAGTGCTGGGATTACAGGTGAGCGCTACCACACCTGACTTTTGTGCTGAACCTTTTATTCACATTAGCATGTATAGATGTCACCAAATCATAGAAAGAGCAGCCCTGTGGTATTTGACAGAAATACCAAAGCAAGGGAAGGCCACTCTGCTTCCTCAGGGTCACAGAGCTGGCATGTGCCAGCACTGAGGGAACATCAGAGCCAGGTCTATATAAAATACCAGGGTCAGGCAGAGGCGGGCTGACCCGAGCAATGTAGAGATGGGAAGGCAGAGGGTGCAGGGTTCTTGGAAGCTGCCATGGGCACAGAGTGACTGCAGTATCATTTCTTGCATAAGGGGTGCAATGAGCCACCATTTCACAGATTTATTATGAGATTTTGGGGTTCTGAAATCCCTGTGGAAGGTTGGTGGAGAGACCTATAAGGATGCTCTGCAGTGGGAGAGGAACTACTAAGGACTGAGTATTGTAGGATGCTGACAGGAAGATGATACTACACGTAAAAACAGACAAAAAGAGATCTTAGGTGTGTTTGATTGGGTAATGGTGTTGGGGAGGTAGAGTCTGGAGGATAGTAGGCAAGCTTAGTTAGAGCAATGGTTTATGGGAAGACTAGTGGAGGATAGGCAGAAAGGTACTGGGACCAGGAGGAAGAGCCCTCTAGGCTCTGCCTATTGGAGGACCAAGTGACCTGGGCAGTCTGAGGATGACTCTTTAGTTGATGGAAGCAAGAAGATTGCCCAGGAGGAAGGCAAGCTTCAGTGGTGGTGCTGGGTAGCTGAACATGGATGTGCAGCATATCCAGAGGGAGAGAAGATCTTTTCATCTACCTAACAGAATCAAGGAGTCCGAACCACCAACCTATGAGAGAACTAGGGGTGAGCTAGCTAGAGAGCAAGAAGGAACTGAAACAATGGGGGTAAGAGAGGACAGAGAAGGAAACATGCTAGAACATACTGTGGAAAGCTAAGGAAGTTTAAGTTTCAAATCGATGGTGGTCTATTATAACATGAACTTCAAATTTTATTAACTGTCTAGCAAAATCATACCCACAGGCTCTGACCTTTGTCCTTTGACCTTGGAAGAAATCACTGTAGTGTTTGAGCAAGGAGACCAGCACAGTGTCGTCATCGTACTTGAATAAGAAGTATGGCAGGGCTGTGACGCCTTCAGTTCGACACAGGTCATCGTAGGCATGCTCCAGGGCCTGGATCTGAAAACAGTGAAGGGGAAGGCACCTCTGGGAAATGCAGCTCTGAGCTGAAGACCAGACCAAGTGCCAGCTTGGAACACACGATTACTC
The DNA here is from genome assembly GCF_021556685.1 of Rattus norvegicus. NCBI lineage: Eukaryota > Metazoa > Chordata > Mammalia > Rodentia > Muridae > Rattus > Rattus norvegicus. Next base: position 149,767,186 of record NC_141537.1, on the reverse strand, counting down.
AAGTGCCGACTGACAGCACCTCTTAACCTTTCTACAACACTTCCCTGTGCTATGCCTTCATACAAAGGGGCACTTAATGGGAAAAACAATGGTTGTCTAAACGTCAGTCACAGAGGTTTATGGAGGTAACCAAGCATTCCTCTGCAATGTATTACCTCAAGTTAGCATGGTCCATCCAGGGAGAAAATTTATCTTCTTCTATAGTTTTTATGACATAATTCACATGCCCCACTTAGAGGGAAGAATCCATGAGGTCTTGAAATTTTCTTATTATTTATTTTTGCTTTATGTGTATGAGTGTTTTGCTTTTATGTATGTACCAGGTACCTGCAATGCCCATGGAGGCCTGAAGAGAGCATCAAATCCCCTGAAACTGGAGTAGGGATGGTCCTTAGCAAGAACAGTGCATTAACCACTGAGCCATCTCTCCGGTCCAAGACCTATGATTTTTTTTTTTCTTTGGTAGTATGTTTACAAGGTTGGGCCCTCCTCAGATGATCTGAGAACTTTAATCCTTCTTAAACATGAATGAAATCTCCAGCTAGAATGTATTACCTCAAATTAGGACATGTCTTAGTAAATTCTTTGCAGAAAACTACAACCGCGCATTTGTTATAAAATAAATTTTAAATCTTTTGTTTAAAAAAAGGCTTATTTTTCTTTTATGTGAGTATGTTTGTACATGTATGTCTGTATGTTACATGCATATAGTGTACCAGGTGGCCAGAAGAAGGGCACTGGACCTCCGGAGCTGGAGTTCTATATGGTTAGCTGCCATGTGGATGCTGGATAGGAACCTGGGTCCAAGGCCAGAGCACTAAGCACTCTTAACTGCTGAGTCCTTTCCCCACCCCCACCCTGCCTTTAAATCTCTGCTGATTCAGTTCTGCATGTTAATGACTGACAGACCTCTGGAACTCATAAACAATCAGAAATCTCCAGCTCGGTCTGCATTCTGCCAGCTTGACCTAATTGTTCTTGGGACTAATCTCTAACAGCCTCCTAGAAGGAAGGACTAGACCTGCAGGTCTGTTGGATTTGGTCTGAGGGGAGGGGAGGGAAGGGCCTGTGCTTGCTCCACAGACTCAAGGCTGTGGCTTTGTCTTCCCCAGACTGAAAAAAAAAAAACAAAAAAAAACACTCTCTGGTAAATTCTCAGTCTTCCAAATGTTCCTGTAATTCCTCCCAGTGGGCTTAGCATTTCCTCAAATTCTATGAGCCACCTGGAGGACAATGGCTCCCCCCCTTCATGATGACCTTATCTGCACTTAGTAAGCACCAGTCCCCAGCCATCTGGAGGGCTCCCCAGGTGCCTTTTCTCCATCTTCCGGATTAGTCACACACCTGCTCTCACAGTCAGACTCCACTTTATCTGTATTTGTTTGACTTGCTGATACCTGTTTTGGTGAAAGCCTTTGATCCAAGCCCACAGGTCCCCGGATTAGAGGGATGCTCTCAGGAAGACAGAGGGCAGGGCAGCAAAACCAGTAGTAGAAGTGGTACTTCTTTAGGTCCTAGGGTAAAAAAATCAGAACAAAGTTGTATAAAACATTGGTCCCATGAATTAAAGCACCACACATCTGTTAATGGAATATATTAAGCCAGGAGCAGTGGTGCATGCCTGTAATCCCAGCATCCTAGAAGTAAAGGGTGGACACATCCTTAGTTATATAGCAAGTTAGAGGTCCGCCTGGGTTATGTAAGATCCAGCTTCAAAAACCACCACTAGAAACAGATGCATTAAAAAGCTGATATGCACTAAGTATGCTCCGATTGTTTCCGACAGAGAGAGAGAGAGAGAGAGAGAGAGAGAGAGAGAGAGAGAAGAAGAAGAAGAAGAAGAAGAAGAAGAAGAAGAAGAAGGAGGAGGAGGAGGAGGGGGAGGAGGAGGAGGAGGAGGAAGAGGAGGAGGAGGAAGAGGAGGAGGAGGAGGAGGAGGAGGAGGAGGAGGAGGAGGAAGAAGAGGAGGAGGAGGCAGGCTGACTCACAATTTCTGTCTGGACCTCAGGCTTCCTGTCTGTGTCATCTCATAACAGACTGTTTCACTCAGAGGCTAAAGCTGAACCCTGGACTCCTGCATGCTTCAGGAAAGAGATACCCTTCTTCCTAAATGACGAGGAAGCATCTCACTCCATTGTACAGAAGGTTCCCATGGAGACCCCACCAAAAAGCACAGTCCTGAGAAAGGGGTGCTACCCAGTCTCCTCTACCCACCAGAGGGAACCTTTCCACCAAAGGCTTGGCATTCTCTTCATGGCTCAGATTTTGCAATTTTTTTCAGATTTCAGACTATTTGCATATATACCCTGAAATAACTTGTAAATGGGACCTAAGCCTAAACAGGAAATTCATTTGTGAGCGATATACATCCTATCTTTATGACCCGCATGAAATTTTGTGCAGAGTTTTTAGTACAGCAGCATTTTAAGTGTGGAATTTTCCATTTTGTTACCATGTCAATATTCACAGTCCTGATCTGGGAACATTTCTGACTTTCAGATAAGGATATTTCCGGCTTGATGCTGCTTTCCAAAATATCTTCCTGGTCAAGTGTAAATCAGCAACCATTAAATGCCTACTGTGGGTTGGGGATTTAGCTCAGTGGTAGAGCGCTTGCCTAGGAAGCTCAAGGCCCTGGGTTCGGTCCCCAGCTCCGAAAAAAAAGAACCAAAAAAAAAAATAAATAAATAAATAAATGCCTACTGTGCACATGACAAAACAAGGCACTCAACAATACAATGACTAAGTCTCTGTCCTAGCTATCAGCTGGCCTTCCACATAGCAGAGATAGTGAGTCTGTGGTTGTCAGTCTGAGTTAAAGGAGACTCCAAGTACTGACTTACGGTGGCATCATGCTGGGAGCAGCTGGCCTTTCCCTGCCTGCAGGGAAAGTTTCTGAGCTGTTCTAAACTGACCTCCCACTCAGCCCCAGGGCTCTGGCCTCAAATTCCGGAGGCATTAGGACCTGAGTCTCTCATAGAATCCAAGCTCTGTGGGTCCTGGACAGCCTCTTCACTCATCTGAAGAGGGCTTTGATGCAGCTCTTTAGCTAAGGAAACAGTTGCCTGAGTCTTGCTAAGTCTGAGAACTGCAGAGCTGTCCTGTGAAATTAATTTAGATTTTGGTTTTTGCTTTTGCATATGAATAAGTGTGCTACATATGCATATATGTGTGTATATTCTCATGCCTGTTGGCACATGTGTGTATGTACAAGGTGCAACACATGCACACATGTGGAGGCTGACTTTGCTATCAAGTTTCTTCTTTCTCCCTTAAATACTACAGCAGAATAGCAGGCAGGATCTCTCACTTAAACCAAAGCTCACTGAGGAGGCAAGCTGACTAGATAGCTTCTTTGCCCTCCATGTCTGGGATTATAGGTGGCTGCCACCCCCACTTGGCTTTTATGTGGTCCTGAGCTCTGAACTCAGGTCCGAGCCATTTCCCAGCTCCTAGAGGCCTCTTTTATCAAAACGTAATTCAAAATGCATAAATGTATCACATTTACATACACAATTTTGTGAGATTTTTCTTTTGTTTGTTTGACATGGCTGAACCCCTGACAATTCTTGAACATTTTAATTTTCCAAGAAGAAACTGTGTTCCTCAGAGCAGAATGGTCCAATTCCCCACTCTCCATGACCTTTGCACACACCAAGCCATCCTCTGTGGACATGCCTGGTGCAGAGTTTTCACAGAGAGGGAGTCACTGAACTGCTTTTAAAATATAAATATGTATGCAATGCAGTTCCAGACGAGAGCCTCATAATTACAGTGCCCGACTCGGCCCCTAACTGACAAACTAAAGAAAGAGACTCCCTTTTCCCAGTAGCAAAGCAAACTGTCAATTGAAGTTAATGATGGGCCTGGCCCGGTGAGGCCTGAGAACCACAGAAAGGAAAGCTGAAGGCCTGGGAGCCTGCTTTCCCCTGTGCTTAAGTGACTTGTCACAGCTGATCTTTAGCAAAAGGTTAAGCAATTCAAGATGAGGGCAGCACACAACCAGCCAGCTTATCGGACGCTCATCTCCAGAAGCTCGTCTCCAGAAGCTCATCTCCAGAAGCAGAAACTTGATTTCTTAGACTGTGCTTTTTTATTTTTTCATGATACAAAGGATCTTGGACGAATTAAACATAAAGCCTCTTGTGTCTGAATACTTTAAAGGACTTTTTATTGATTGATTGATTGATTGACTGATTGACTGATACAGTCTGGGTAAGGACACTTTGCAAAAAGGGACAGTAAGGCAGATATCCACTGACTCCAGGAAACTGCTTAAATGTTTAATGAGAATTGATGTTCTTTTCTCATTAAGCTGAAATTATCAATTAGAATTTTTGGTATAGAAAAATGGATTAATGTTTAATTAACAAGAACTCTTAGTATAAAAAGGTACTTGTGCTCAAGTAGCAAGCTCTGATACCTTTAGCAATATTTAAATCTATCCTACCAAGGAACTCATAAGCAGACAAATGATTGATATCCAAGCTGCACCTGGTAACCTGACAGAGCCCTGGAACCTCCTTCTCTCCCACCATAACTCACTAGATGCCCTCCATAGTTAATGACAGTCAGGTTCCCTGAAGTTTATGCCCTGTCAGCCTCACCTGCCTGGAAGGAAATGATGCAAAGGCATTCGGAGAAACAAAACTCAGTTAAAAGTAAGGAATGTGGTGCCTTTCTCCCAGTGTATATGCTTAAGTCTATATGAAAACATTTTCTTAACATACTCGACTTTACTCAGTAAATAAATAGATCAAATGTGTGGAAGGAGATTGATCTCCAGGGCTCTGTGGCTGTGGCAAAGTAACATACTTACCACACAGGGACCTTACTATGCCTAGAAGCACACACGCAAACCAGTAGGAACAAATGTCAACATGGCCACTGGTCATGGAAGTGATGTCTCACTAGGGACAGGAATCTGATCCTGATGGAAGCCAAAATCTACAGAATGTCCACTTGACAGAAACAGCATTGTTTTACAGAATCCACACACACGGACAACTTTCTCCACTCCGGGGTTGTATGTGAGCATACAGGGAAGGCAGGCCTTGGGATTTCAATTAGCTGGCAGCTGTGATTTCATCCCTATGTCCTATGCTGAATGGCAGGAGTTGTTGGGTCACCATATTTGAGAAATGCAGGGGTGTAGGGTGACCAAGAGGCACAGACTGGTCCTGCACTGCTCATAGGTACTGGCATGCACTAGTCAGAGAGCTTTTTTTTAGCACACCCTCCCAGGGAAGAAACAAGAGGAGAGCCTCCTGTAAGTCTGTGGGGCTGAGCCAGGGCTGTTCAGTTTCCAGTCATTTACTTACCGCGAAGGTCAAGAGCAGAAACTTGTTGAGGAGCATGGGGTTTTCGAGAGCAGCACCTGACTTTATGGCTTCCCAGATCTGCCAGAAGGATGAGAGGTGTTAGGTCAGGCTGCTGCTCTCTGTCCAGCCGCTTGCCGAGCTTCTCAGCTCAGCTCTTCTTCCCTCTAGCCTGCCACTGCTCTCAGATGCTGAAGTGGTTCATTAGCTCTTCCTACTACTTCACACTGCCTCTCTACCAGCCTTACTCCATCATTATCCATCCCTGAGAGGACCTCACCTTCCCTCGGGGCCCTCAGCACAGGGAGGCAAGTAGACACTCACACCTTCAAGATGCCCATCTGAAGGGATTTACTATTGTCTGCTGGGTATCATGCATGTCGTGTTACAGAAAAAAAAAGTACAGGTTCAGTTCCAGGCAGGACTCCTGTCACACAAGCACAGAGAGTTCCTGAGAGGACACCTGACCTGTCAAGAAATAGGAACTGAGGGGAGGAAGGGAGCCTGAAATGACTAATTTGAACTAAATACACAGCGTGTCTTTCTTTCTTCCTCCCCCACCTCCAGCCACGTTGCCCAGTCTGGTCTGAAATGCTCTAAACAGGCTGGCTTCAAACTCAACAGTTTCCCTCCCTGTGTGTGCCTGAGTGCTGGGACCAAAGGATTGTACCACCACACCCATCCCTACAGCACCACACCCATCCCTACAGCACCACACCCATCCCTACAGCACCACACCCATCCCTACAGCACCACACCCATCCCTACAGCACCACACCCATCCCTACAGCACCACACCCATCCCTACAGCACCACACCCATCCCTACAGCACCACACCCATCCCTACAGCACCACACCCATCCCTACAGCACCACACCCATCCCTACAGCACCACACCCATCCCTACAGCAAGGCTTTCCCAAAGCTTTACTTAGAGAACCTCTCACCTTGAGAGAAGAGGAAAGGAGCATGGTCTCTGTGTAAGGACACAAGGCTAGTCCTAAGTCTGTGGGTGAAACCTGGGCTGTCACCAGCTGGTCACAAGATGCTCAAAGGTCAGTTGCTAAACTGTATGTTGCTATGAAAGCCACAGAAAATGCTGGCAACAACAAGATGCCCCACATGCAGGTGTGAGAGGAAAATAAGCAGACTTTACCACCCTGGAGGTTCTGGACCATGGAAGAGAAGACCCCACTTCTGATGAGCTGGGGGTGGGGTGGGGACTCCAGAAGAAGTCTGAGCCTGGTCAGTGGTCAAAGTCAGGATTTTTTCCTTCATGCGGTGAGATGTAACTGTATTCACTGTGAATGGGATGACCACTTGGACTCATACAGAGAAGAATCGTCTCTCATGATTCCCTGTCTAGTATACTAACGGGTATTGTTAGTGTAGCTTGTGGAAGGTCCTTTACTAAACTGACTCATAGAATACAAATACAGTGGGGGAATTTTCTCTGGTTAAAAAGAAAAACAAAACATAAGAACCTCAAACTCACCAGCGCCTCTGTGTATCTCTTATAGGCTATTTGTGACACACCCTTGTGACTGAGAAGACACGGTGAACTTGCCTGGACCTTGGAAATACAACGAAGCCACTGTGGCTGTCAAGCTAACCTCATTGGCTGACTGCTCCAGAAGGAGCTTCTTGTCTGCAGTCTTAAAAGCCTCAAGTGTGTTGGTGTTGTGCAGGGTTCCCATGGCCGGGCAGCAGCGGGCAGGCGTGGGGGCGCTCCTAGACACAAGAGAAACACGGTGGTTACCCGGCACAGCTGGGGCTCTGAACAAAGCACAGGGTTACGATAAACCTGATGCCACTGACTGGGTCAAAAGTAGACCAGTGATTCACTGGCCCTTGCTCAAGCACAGCAAGCAGGCTCTGCCTGGATAGCCTCTGTGCCCTGAGCTCCCAGCGGCAGCTCCTAATTTTCTCAAAGAAAGTTCATCTTTAATCTTTTCCATAGTAAAAGTGGGGAGGAACTAGCTGGATCAGCAACTGCGAAGGGCCTGAGTTCTAGCAGTAACTCCCTCTTCGAGCTCATGAAAACTGCTGGGCATGATGGTTAGTTCATGTCCACGCCAAACAAGCCAGTTATCCAGAAAAAAAACCTCATCTGAAGATTTGCCTCCATCAGATTGGCCTGTAGGAATGTCTATGTGGCATTTTCTCCTTGCTGGATCATGTGGGAGGACTTAGTCCGTGGGCAGTACCACCCTTGGGCCATGGAGAACAAGGCAGTCAGCAGCATTCCCCCATGGCCTCTGCTTCTTTTCCTGCCTCCAGGTCTCTGCCTTGTCTTCCCTTCATGATGGGACTGCAGCTGTAAGACGAAACAAACCCTTTCTTTCCGCTGTCTCCAGGCATGCAGTTTAGGACCGTAATAGAAAGCAAACTTGGACACCTGGGGGGGGTCACACAATCACAGACAGAGCAGAGTGTGCTGTGGTGGACTCAAGCCATAGCCCCTGTGCTGGCTCCAGGCCACAAACTCTGGGTTGGCAGCAGTTCCCATGTTCCTGCTAGAGCTAGTACCTCAGCACATTTTCAAGAATGGCCACACATAATCTGGAAGCCAGGAATACATCTTTCCCCACGTGTCCCAGCACACCCATACTGCACAGCTCGGCACACAGCTGCTGCATCATCTGGATAAAATGCAGGATGCCCAGACTACGGTCAATCCAGGGTACCAGCACATGGTTCACCCAATACAGTTCCCCAAGGGACCCCAGCCCCAGGAATTCAAGGGATAAAAGTTGAAGATGGATCAATTCTTCTAAGTGGTCAGACTGAAATGTGGATAGTACTGATGTTAAAGAAAATATTCCTGCTGTTGGAGAGATGGCCCAGTGGTTAGGAACACTGGTTGCTCTCTACGGGACCGGAATTTATAACTTCAGTTGCAGGGAATCTGTGTCCTCTTTTGAGCTCCCTAGGTACCAAGCACGTATGTGGTACACATATACATTCAGTCAGGCAAAACACTCAAACATTTTTAAAAAGAAATATTCCTGCCATTAACCCTTTATGTTGTTGTTATGTGGAACTTGAAGAGAGAAGGGTTTATTACTCATCATTCTGAGGACAGCACATGTGTCAGACATCTCCAGTGTCCTTTCAAATCTTTCCATGTTGGGGCACACAGGGGGCCTGGTGGAAAGAGATATCAATCTAGGACAGGTGGAGGGGAGGGGCCCATGAGTAATGATGGCTCTGCTAAATGTCACCAGTAAGCCTTAAATGTCAAGCCTTGGTTGGCTGCGGGGGAGAGCAACAGTGGCCAGAGTCTTCCCTTGAGAGCCATGAGTCATCACATCATAGCCTGCCTATCATCATGCCTTTCTACTAAAAGAACATTCCTTATCGAGGCCAGATGAAGGCATTGAAGAAAGTCTTGAAGAGAGAGAAATCAGAAGCACAGTGCAAGATGGGGCTTTGTCCAATGTGTCCCAATATCTCAGGTGTGCACAAACCACCACAGAGCCTTGCTCTGAGGGACGGAAGCTATTTTCTGGCAACACCAGACAGAGACAAGCTACGCTTGACCACATGACTAGGCTCCCACCAGGAATGACTAGGATTTAATTTGTTTTTAGTAACTAGGAATAATGGGGAGAGAAAGCTGTGAAGGGTGGGGCTGGAGGGCAGGTAAGAGCATTGTCTGTTTTTGCAGAGGACACAATTTTGAGTCCCAGAGCCCACAGGGTGGCTCACAGACATCTGTCACTCCAATTTCAGGAGATCTGATGCCCTGTTATGTCCTCCGTGGGTACTGTATGCAGGTGTATGTATATATACACGCTGACAGACACATACACATTGTTCTAAAGAAAAGAAGGCTCTGAAAGAAAAAACCCACCAGCAGGTATTTTATAGATATAAATACTAACACTGTTCTGCACTTCTGTTGTGCTTTTTTAATCCGCAACTTGAAGGGGATAAAGTACATTAATATTTTGAGAGAGTTAATAAAAGGGTGGTGCAGTGAGATGGCCTAGAGGATAAAGGTACTTGCTGCCTGTACTAACCACCTACATTTAGTCACCAGGGCTAACATGGTGTGAACAGAGAGAACAGCCTCCTACAAGTTGTCCTTTGACCTTGACACATGTGTGTGGTACATGCATACACCCATGCTCACACACATACAATAATAAACAAAATGTAATTTGAAATGTTTTTTAAAGGGCTACAACAATGATTCAGCAGTTTAAGAGTGCCCGCTACACCCCTGTAGAGGGTCCACGTCTGATTCCCAGCGCCCATGTAGCATCTCACACTCATTTGTAACTCCAGTTCCAGGGGATTCAATGTCCTCTTCTGGCTTTTTTTTTTCTTTTTCTTTTTCTTTTTTTTACTGCATACATGTGGAGCACAAACATACATGCAGGCAAACACTTATATATAAAAAACAAATAAAAAGGAACAAATCTTTAGAACAAATAGGTGCTAAGAAAGAATCATGAAATATTCTATAATGATCTGGAGAACTGCTATCTGAGGACCAGTCAATCTAGACAGCACCAGGCACATGGCTGGTTCTTAAAAAGACTCATCTTTCCCCTAATAATCAACCGTAGCAGACAGACTTCAGCTGCAGCACTTCATGGGAGCTTCCTGGCTGCTTAGAGGCCCACCTGAAGAAAATGTTCATTCCTCGCCCAGAGTAAGCAGGATCCTTTGGACTCTACACAAATCGATACTCACATGTCAAAAGCACTGAACTCCAATGTCAAGCGGGTGGGGAGGCCGGCAGAGTCACCTGCATGGAAGCATTTTCACATCTCAGAGACAAGGCAGACTGGCAGTTATCATGGCAAAAACAGCTATGGCTAGTTATGTCTTTTTATTGGAAAGTTGAGCCCAAGGTGTCCTGTCTGAGACTGCTAACCCATGACATGAAGATGACAGTAGATCTTGAGAGAGAGTGGCAGGAAGGGACTTGTGACCAATAGAAAAAGGATGCCCTGGAAATTTCTACCCCCAACCCTGGAAGCTAGCTGAGCAGTGTTTGCTGTAACAACTTGAGTTCCACCACTCCTCTTTTTTCCCAAAAGATGGAAAAGAAAATTTTTAAAGTGATTTGAGGCAAAAGAAAGGTTCAAGAATCTAAAAGGCTGTGGCTGGAAAAGACAAGCATGGAGGAGGCTTGTCCACTGTTCAGGGGGCTCTGGGCTCCAACCCTGCACCCCAAAAGCAATAGCAACAACCTAATAAGGGGTGCTGCTTCCACAGAGGACAGACAGGAACATGCGGATGGGGATGAGGCGGGTGGGGACTGCCTACCATTGTAGTAATAGCCCTTGATGTCTTTGGGTGCCTCGTCCAGGCGATACTCGTTCAACTTCTTCTGGGTCAGTTCGTGCCAGAAGCCAACGTCCAGGGCACTATTAAAGGGGGCAAACTGCAGCTTGGACAGTCCAGGGTCCCCCATGGCCACTGCTCTTACCAGCCTACCAAAAGAAACAAAAAATAGAGCTTAATCCAAGTAAACCATCGGGGCGGGAGAAATGGCTCAATGGCTAAGAGCATTCATTACTCCTGCAGAGGACCTGGGTTTGGTTCCCAGAACCCACACAGTGCCTTACACCTACCTGCAGCAGCTCCAGTACCAGGAGATCCAATGCTCTCATCTGGCCTCCTTTGGCTACTGCATGAATGCAATGCACATAAACTCACAGAGGTATGCACAGATTTACTAAATAAATGGATAGGCAGATAGAAAGATAGATCTGTTTTCTCTAAACGGCTAACCGTATATCAGTGTATAGGGTCTCCATCAATCTTTAAGACTGCAGTCACACTCTGCTGACTGTTGATTCACCCAGTCCCAAAGTTTAAGGTTCAATCACAGACCTCTAGAGCCCTTGCAACTCCTGACAATGGAGTGCAACAACTTTTATTTTTAATTGGCATTATTATTATTATTGTTATTACTAATGTTTTTGAGACAGGGTCTCTCTATATACAGTCCTGACTGTCCTGGAACTCACTGTAGAACAAGATGGCCTTGAATTCAAAGATCCATGTGCCTCTGCCTCTGAAGTGCTGGGATTAAAGGTGTGTACCACCATGCTTATTATCTTTGCACCCTTATAGAGCAGCTCCCTGGGCTTCTCTCAGGCCTCCAGCACCAACCACTTTGTCACTGTGAGGCTGACACCATAGATTCCCTTAGAGAAGGGGACTCATGTGTGACTTACACTTCAGTGTTTGGCTTACTTCACCTAAGATGCAGCTTTGAAAATATCCTGCAGAATTGGTCAAGTTCAGCCTCTTTGTAGGAGTAATTTTATAAACAACCTTTCTAGACATTAATGTCTTTTGTCTTATGCTGGGTTGGGCACACACTCAGGTTTTCCCTGTTCAAGGCAAGCACTGGAGTCCTGAACTACACCCTCAGCTTTCTCCCAGAGTCAGCTGGGGAATGACTCTTGGAGACTGTTACAATCCTATGAATCCAAAATCTGAAGTCCTATCAGTCAGAACATGCCCATCTGAGCCTGGTGTGGTGAGGCATTCTGCCATCCCAACACTTGGAAGACTGAGGCAGGACATCAATAGTTCAATGTCATCTTTGGCTACCTAGTGAATTCAAGGCCAATCTGGAGTACATAAGACCCTGTTAGAAGGAAGGGAGAGAAGGAAAAGGAAAACAAAAAGAAACGGAAGTGAAGAAGGGAGGGATAGAGGAAGAGGAAAGCTATCTAGAAGACTAAGTGGAATCATGACTGAGGTGGTGCTGAGCACCCCAGCTAAGAGGGTAACACCCCCTGCCCATGAGCCTAAACTCCTTTAATTAATTAATTAATTTTATGTATGTGAGCACACTGTTGCTATCTTCAGACACACCAGAAGAGGGCATTGGATCCCATTACAGATGGTTATGAGCCACCATGTGGTCATTGGGAATTGAACTCAGGACCTTTGGAAGTCAGTGCTCTTAACCACTGAGCCATCTCTCCAGCCCCTGAGTCTGAACTTCTTTAAAACCCCACATTATACTTCATTTTCCCCCTCCCTATAGGATCTGTGCTAGTGTGGGGTTGTTGCATCTCTTAAGTACATGGAAATTTTGTACTCTGCATCATAATATATGTTTTAATGCTCCTATTTCTCCATTCAAGTCATCAAGTAAATGTGGTCTTGTAGGCAACCCTGCCTATACACCAGAACTGTGACACATGCATGTGCACACCTGTGAGCAACCCTATATATGCACCAGAATGGTAACACACCCATGTGCATACCTGTGAACTATGTATGTGCACCAGCAGGTTGTGAAGCACCCATTCATACCATGCTTGTGAACTCATATAGATATGCATGTGCACCACAGCAATGTACCACCCATGTGCACCGTACACGTGTACCTCACTTAGGTGTTCACATCCAGATGAGGAACACCTGGTGGGAAAGCAGTGTGGAGTCAGCCTCACCCCTGCGATCTTGGAATTTTCCAGAGGCCTATATGCATAGCTTCTAGTTGCCATCACACATTTAAAATCCTGTCTGTGCCAAAGGAAAAATGAAAATCAACTTAGCAACAATGTTGTTTGCCAAAGAGCTGCTTGTGCCTGTGCCTGGCTGCGTATCTATTTAAAGAACCAACTGGGCTCAGATTCATCTACTTCACTACCGCATGTGTGACCACCGATATGGGTTGACTTACCCAATATGGCCCAGGATTATTTAGGTTGGCTTGGTTATTTGCCGCTCACTCCAAATTAGGCAGTACATTTCCACTGATTCCTGACTTCTGGCCGAAAGCACATTCCTTTCCTAGTCTTTATTCTTAGCTATACAGGCATACATTCATATTGGTTTTTTATAGCCCAGAGCTGACAACCCCACTTTTACACAGCCTCTGCATTTCCTAGAAATAGAAAGAAATGCTATGCATTCTTAGAAATTAACTTGAATTTCTAGGATAGAAGCTATTCAAAAAGCTAAAAAATTAATTCTATGATGAGAGCTAAATCTGACATGTTTTATTTAAATTGTTATGAATTAACTATCTTTTAAAGGTTGATTTTATTTTACTTTATTTATTTTTGGGGGGACAGGGTTTCACCATGTATCCTTGACCTGGGACTCACTACGTAGACCAGGATGACTTCATTCACTCTTAGGGATCCACCTACAGTGCTGGGATTAATGTCCTGTGCCACCACACCCTGTCAAGGTTGATCATTTTATATGGACACTGGACATTTAAACAGGAAAACCACACACACACACACACACACACACACACACACACACACACACACACATATACCATGTAAAATGCCTGCAACACCAGCACTGAGGATGCTGACTGAGGTGGAAGTACTATGGGTTAGAAGTGAGCCTGGGTTACATGAGGAGTTCCAGGATGCAGGAGAAGCCCCTGAGGCCCCACTGCTTTCAGAGAAGCTTCTGGTGGCTGCTGAGAGAGGATGAATTCCCCTCCTTTGGGGATGTAGCCTCGGCAGGTTGCTTATGCCTCCGCAGGTATCCCCACCCCCAAGTGCACAAGGTGGCACGAACTAGAATCAAGTACTGATTATAAGAACGAAATGGGGACGTGAAGCCTGGAGGGAGATGAGGTGGGGGCTCATGGAGAAGCTAGAGGTGTAGTGGAGGCTGGGTAGACCAATAGGCCTTGTACAAATCTGTGAAACATCCAAAAATATAAAACACTATTAAGAAAAAGTAAAAGAATCGCTTCTGACTCAGAGGGTTAATCGTGCATCCATTGGTGTTTCAACTAGCCCCAGAAACAAGTGTTAAAGATTATTTTCTTAATGACCAAGCAAAACATGCATATTTCGGCTAGTTTACAGGTGATTAACCACACATTTTCGACAACTTGCTTTTCTGTTATCGTTAGTATTTATAACTGTCTTCAGTATCAGCAAACTGAGCTCATTTCTGATAATGTGATTTATTTAACTCTGTTCCAAATCTAGATTAAAACTCAAACTGAACTCAGTACTAAAACATTTTGCTTTTTATATGAAGTTTAGAAAATTTCTCTAAACCATGCTGGGAGAATTTTCAATTTACCAGAACTAAAAATAGTGTCTACTTTAAAGCCTTTATAAATCCCTTTAATGAGTGGCCTTTAATATTCTACACAGCAAGGATTCTTAAACATTTTCTGCTTGCAACTACTGTGCATTTTGGAGAATTTTACACAATTGGACACACGGGCAAAATGGATAATACTGCTTGTTAGATTGGGCTTCACACTCAAACTTGTCTTCCCATGGGTTGCTTTACTGGGTAAACTACTGCAAAGATGAGGAAAGTACTAATACAGAACACTGGTGCCCAAAGTGGGGCCTTTGCTGTGGCGATCCTGATTGTGTTGATCCTGGGCCTCTGAAGAGAGCTGTGGGATAAATGTGGAAGGATTTGGAACTTTGTGCTGGAAAAGCCCAAGATGGTTGTAGGCAGAACATAGTGGACATTTTGGTGGGAGTTTGGAAGACCAGAATGACAAGAGATAAATACACAGTGGAGGCCGAGTTTATGAGGTTTCAGGAGGGAAAAGCTCTAATTGAACTGTGCCACAGGTTGTTCTCTCTACTAAAGGATCCGACTTCATTCTGCCTGTGTCCTGGGAACTTGAGTGAAGCTGGATTCAAAAAGCAATGGACATGACAGCAACTCAGGCCACACTATGGTCTCCACTCACTGCTCTTATCCAGATCTACAGCAGGACAGAGAGACAAAAGGATTTTTTTTAAATGTTCTATGTGGTAGAGAGAGGAGGGAGGTTAAATTTGCCCACCAAGAGGGTACAGAGGGGCTGGAGAGATTGCTCAGTGGTTAGGAGCACTGACTGCCCTACCAGAGGTCCTGAGTTCAAATCCCAGCAACCACATGGTGGCTCATAACCATCTGTAATGAGATCTGGTGCCCTCTTCTGGTGTCTCTGAAGACAGCTACAGTGTACTTACAGATAGTAAATAAATAAGTAAATAAATAAATAGATAAATCTTTAAAAAAAAAAAAAAAGAGGGTACAGAGAATCAGTTAGTTGTATTACAAATATTTTTAAAGTATTAGCATTAAAGAGAAACCCTGTGCTCTGAACTAGGAGAACAGTAAAGACCCTGAAGGCATACACTCCTGAAGGCTCCAATCTGTGAAAATACAAACTCATGTGAGAGGTAAGGGAGTCCACTGCTCTCAGCAAGTGTTTCCTGAGGACATGGCTCTGAGGGAAGCAGCAACGGTGGTCATGGAGGCCAGTCAACAGCCTGAGCTTGCTTAAGAACTTGAAAGCTGGTTTTCCAAGCAAGAAAAATGAAATAGTTAAGGGATTCATGGAGCTTGTGCCAAAGTTCTAGAAGGTTACCGCAGCCTGGCAAGGTGAGACAGTGAAGGTGAGCCCTAATTTCAGTGGAGTCACCAGATGCCAGAATGGAGATGCTTGATCACCGTGAGACTGTGAATGAAGGATGAGAGCCAATCCACAAATGCAGGGCTACCTAAGCCTTCTGAGGCCCAGATGGTTCCATCGTGAGCAGACGCAGAGCTGCAGGAGCTCAGCCTGCTGGGCTTCAGCCTTGTTTCAGTCTGATCTTTTCCACTGTGCCTCTACTCCTCCCTTCTGGAACAGATGTTGACTCTGCACCATCGGCACTGGGAATATGTAACCTTTCCTTTTTAATTTTATAGATCCTCACAGTTAAGAGGCTGCCTTGAGACTCAGAAGAGATTTTGGACTTTGAACTTTTAAACCCAGTTAGGGCAGATGATGACTATGGGGACTCTTAAGTTGGACAGAGTGCATTTGCAGGATGATGGCCATAGGTTTATGAGGACAATGAAACCATCCACCTGGTGCTCCTGGTGCCAGGATGTCACTACCATAATCAACTACATCAGAATCCACCCTTCCTTTCTTCCTTCAGTTTTACTATCAGGTATTCTGTCACAGGGGACAGTGCATAATACAACAGATATGTAGTAGGCACAGAAATCAAACATTTACTGATAACAAATCATGAAGAAATTTATTTGAAAGTAATTCTTTGGTATACATTTAATTTTACCATTTATTAGATGAGAACAAATTAGAATACTAATTAAGATTTAGTTTTAATTATGCATATGTATCTGTGGTGGGGAGGGGATGACAGACAAATGAGTACAGGTGTCCACAGAGGCTAGAGGAGGGTGTTGGAGTTACAGTTGGTTCTAAGTGGCTGCTGAGAATCTAACCCAGGTCCTCTGCAAGATCAACACATGTTCTCAACCCCCAAGCCACATCTTCAACATCTAGGACATTTTTTTAAATTTATTTTTTATGATGAACTAGGTTTAATCTGTCAGGCACAAATGAAATCAATACCCATCATGCCTTGCTACCTTTGGGTTAGGGCTGACTGCATTAAAACAGAATCCTGAAGAAATTAACAATACAGAATGAAAAGTAGGCTTTTTTGGTCTTCCAGGTTAGTAAAAACTCAACTTTTGACCTACTAAGAAAATTTTGAACAACTGAGAGACATAAATAAAGCAGGCTTTTTATTGTACTCCAATGCTAGCCCATGTCCAACATTTCATATGAGATGTAAAATGCAGCATTTGGTATTCTCTATGCAATTCATAATGAAGATTCTGGTTTGGGAAGGTAACGCCGTGCCTTGACTATGAGATGAGATATAATTTACAGGAATTATCTAATATGTGGCATTTTAAATAACAAGGAGGCAACTGCCTCAGGAATTACTATAGTCATTTAGACTGTTAGGAAAGATACTGTTCGGAAAACTCACAAAAATGAGGTTGTTCATACAGGAATGAGCCCCCATATGAAATAAAAAGCCTCGGTGTTCATGTTTGCTAGTAACTCCCAGGCTCTGTGACCATAATAATTACCTCAAATAATTATATTTACTGTTTAAAGACAATTCACGACTCAGAGTTCAGATTCTAGCATCCATGTAATTATTGCCTAGAACTGCAGCTTCAGTATGCCTTCCTGGCCTCTACAGTCACCTGCATTTATGTGGCACAGACACCAACAGCACAAATATAGATAAATAATAAAACCTTTAAGAAGATACCTTTCCTACCATCCAGATGGGTTTTGCACAATTTTTCTGCCAAAGTTTTTGAGACATCAGTTTCCCCACCTTTTTAGAGTTTAGAAGCACAAGTAAGGAGTTCTGACGAGAGAGCTGCAGGAAAGCCTGGAGGAAGAGCGGGGTGCCAAAGAGCTTCAAAAGGCGGAATGCAGGGGATGATGGAGAGGGTCCAAGGCAAAGGGACAGATAATTGACTCCTGTAGGAGTGGGAGGTGACTGGCCATCCCAGAGTGAAGGTCTGAGCAAGTGCAGCAGGAGCAAAGCTGGTTGGTTAGAAATACCAGCACAGAAGAAGCCACGGGTAGGCTGAAACATCCTGGATGGAGCTACAGCAGGTACACACAAAGGACCACACACCTGCAGTAGCAAAGGTCTGCAAGTGGTGATGTTAGTTCAGAGGCTGGATGTGGACAGAGTTCAGTCAGTAGAAAACTTCTTGTCTAGCAAACATGAGGGAGGCCCTGGGCTCCATCACCACTGCAGACAAAAGAAAAGAGGTTGTGAACGGATGAAGAGCTGAGTAGGGCAGAGAAAGTGAGAACACAAAAGAGGGATTCTACCTGGGGTCACTTAGGAAGGGTGACCAAACATGGTCACTTGTGGAGTTTGAGGAATGGCAGAGCTGAGGTTGTATTGTAGTGAGCAGAATACATACTCAAAAGTGTGAGACCGGCATCCAGTACCAGCATAGTGAAAACAAACAGAAAAGCAATGACAGAAAGCCCTGTAACTGCCATGCATGCAGGCTAGGAAGGGCGGGGTTGGCGTCAAGCCAGGGATACAAACACAGGACAGACATTTCAACAGAGGGTGGTAATAGACAAGGAAACTGAGGTGAGCCCAGGAAGATGACCCAGAGGGATGAGCAGTATGGACTACTGGATTCATGGAGGGCATGACTACCTGTCAGATCTTGGGTGTTTTCCCTTCAAGTTCTTAAAAGCTTCAGGACTTTGACCTGAGTTGAATTTTTAAGAAAAGGCACTGAGGTGAGATAGAATGTGTGGGTTTTTTTTTTTTATTTGTTTTGTTCTATTTTTTTGATTTGCCTTTCCCTAATGGCCATCAATGTTGAATATATATTTTTATATATTTATTGTCTGTCATAGTGTGCCGAGAACTGTCTGTTCAGTTTGTTTGCCCATTCTGTGGTTGAATAACTTGTCCTTTTCTTGTTGATTTTTCTACAGTTGTCAGGTATTCTGCATAAGAAGCCCCTGTCAGATGTGTGGCCTGCAAAGTTCTCTTGTTCTATAGGTGTCTCTTCCGGTGTGGATGCTCTTTAAGTTGATGTAGCCCCATATGCTAGCTCCAAGTGTAGCATAACCAATTTAAGCTTATCTGACACACTTACAAGTAAATGAGACTCAGACTATGATTATTTCATTTGGCTTTGACAATTACTGGAGGGTAACCCCTAACTCACTTTTCTTACTGCTGGCCTGGCTGCCTCCCAGGTAGTGTTCTCAAATACGTGCTGTTTCTCCTGGCCCTGTACTCATGGTCCATCTCCTCTCATGGCACCTTCTCCTCTCTCCTCCTACTCTCTGCTTTCTCCTCCTTCCCTCTGCTCAACCACCTAACTCAAAAACCGGCTTACCTCTGATTCCCTCCAGTAATTGGCTGTAGCCATTTTTATTTAACCAGTAGTTTTAAATTAAGAAACAAAGTTTGCCCATCAAAAGCTGCTAAATTTGTAGACCTAGACCTTCAGGTACAGAATTTAACATTACAATGCATAGCAACAAACCAAACCTCAACGCCAAGGATAAAATCTGAATCATCTGCATCATACAATTGGTGCAGAAGATGACATGTATAAAATTCAGTATCTCCTGTCTTAGTTAGGGTTGTATTGCTGTGAAGAGACACTAACCAAGGCAACTCTTATAAGGTAAACATTTAATTGGGGCTGGCTTACAGTTTCAGAGGTTCAGTTCATTATCATCATGGAGAGAAATATGGCAGCATGCAAGTAGATATGGTACTGAAAGAGCAGAGAGCTTTACATGCTGATCTGAAGACAGCCAGGAGGAGACTTCTACTCTGCAGGCAGCCAGGAGGTGGGTCTCCTCCACACTGGGTAGAGTTTAAGCACTAAGAAACCTCAAAGTCCACCTACACAGTGACACACTTTCTCTAGCAAGGCCACACCTATTCCAACAAGGTAACATCCCCTAAAAGTGCCACTTCCCCAACTAGCTTACATTTGGGCCAAGCATGTACAAACCACCACACCTCCCAATCAAAAGCTATTGCACCACAGAACGATAAGGGTGAGACAGGACATCCCAGGACCTCTGTTTGGCCAAGAGCAGGAGCTGGCAGCTTCAGAGGACACAAAAGATGAGGGAGTCTGTACTCATGGTTCATTCAGTACTTGGAATTTTAGCTAGAACAGCAATACAGAAAAAGAAAGCGCTATCCAAAGGAAGGGAAAAGTCAAATTATCCTTGATTGCAGATGGCAGGAGTCTCTTCTTAGAAAATCCTCACAACTCCAAGACTCTTAGAATCAGCAAGGGAACAGGGTACAAAATTAATGTTGAAAACATTGGCTTTTCTATGTGCCAGCAATGAACTCACTGAGACAGAAAGAAAACAACCACTCACTGCTCAAAACAAATTAAAACCAGGAAGAAACCCAAGAGGTGAAAGGCTTCAGCAGTGAAACCTAGAACACGGACAGAACTGCCATCCAGCAATGAGACTTCTGTCTGAGTCAGGAGGATTAGTGCTGTTTTCAAATGACCTCTACTGGAGCAAGCTTTAGATTGGCTACAGCTCCCAGTAAAACACAAACAACATTTTTTATGTAGCTAGAGAAAAATCCTAAAGCACACATGAAGGAAGCTGGGAATGCTCTATGTGCCTGCAATATCAGCATGGGAAAGGAAGGTGCAGGAGGATGGAGAGGCCAAAGCCAGCCTGGGCTCACACAAAATTTATGTGAAAACACAAAAGACCCAGTAGAGTCAGAACAATCCTGAGCAAAAGGAGTGATGCTGGGGTCACTATAGTACCTAAATTCAAAATATACTACAGGGAAGCTGGGAGAGGCACACGCCTTTACTCCAGCACCTAGGAAGTAGAGGCAGGCAGATCTCTGTGAGAAAAAGGCTAGCCTGGTCTATATAGAGAGTTCCAGCCCAGTCTACACAATGAGACCCCTTCTATAATATTACACACGCACACGCACACGCACATGCGCACACACACATATGCACACACACACACACACACACACACACACACACACTATAGTACAGAGGCACAGCATAGTGCAATAGCATGTAGTAGTAAAAATAGTATGACGTATTGATGCAGCAGTCATGTAGACCAAGGAAATAAAATACAGGAACCCAGAAATGAATGCATGCAGCTGTAGGCAATGGATTCCTGAAAAAGGCACCAAGTAGCTGAGCTACACTGTCCCTTGGGCATGCACAAAGGCTCTTTGACCTAGTCTAGGAGACATCAGCATGTCTATACTTATCACTACACTGATCAGTCAATCTCTGGAATCAGCAGATGAATGGAGAGAGAAAACTGCTGCACATATACAATGGAGTGTGTGAGCCAGAGAGAAGAAATCAGAGGTTTGCAGAAAAATCGATGGAACTTAGAGAGCCATCTTGTTAAAGAAGACAGAGACAAATAGCACACATTTCCTCCTCCCTGTAGCAGCTGGGATTGAAAGAAAGAAGGCTACCAAGGAAAGGTAAGCGGTGGAAGGGATGCAGGGGAGGGTGAAAGAGCATCAGTGAATACCGAAGCTCAACATCTACTTGTACTGAGATGGCCCAGTACAGCTCATCACAGTGTGCAGTAAATACCCATGGATAAGTGTGCTTTGCAAAGGGGGCTGGGTGTGGTGGCACAAGTCTTTAATCCCATCACAGGATGAAGGAGGAGGAGGAGCTTGGTTAGTTCCAGGCCCTTAGAGAAGAGTAAGGACAAAGGACACCACAAAAAGACCTCTGTATACTGGATTTCAGTGCCTAAAACTCTCCAAACTGCAATTCAACAGAAAACTGTTCAGCGAACAGGCAGTGTACTCAGAGTCACCACAGCTGCCTGTGTACCCATGGCTGGGGCTAGGTCACTTTGCTGCTGGAAGTTTTAGGACAACTGCCTTCTACAGACTCAGTATCTTCTGCCCACTTCAAAGTACACTTAGGACCAGAGCCCCAGTGTGAATGGATGGTACATTCACGACAGGGCTTAGGAAATGGAGAAAATCAGCAGAAGACAGCAGGTAAGGATGAAATAATTAACCCCTTTCCTATAGAACTGGTGAACCTCACTGATCACCTAGAGCAGCATCATGCATCGGCCTCAAGAGTGCTGGGATTACAGGTGTGCACCACCCTACCTGCAAGCTTCAGAAAAATGAGGTGTATGAGGCTGCAGAGATGGCTCAGTGGTTAAAAGCTCATATTGCTCTTCCAGAGGACTGGAGTTTAGTTCTCCGCGCCCACACAGCAGCTCACAATGGTCTGTAACCCCAGCTCCAAATCGGATGCCTTCTTCTGACCCCACAAGGACACTACACTCACATACAAACCAGCACACCGACACACAGATAACAATAAATCCTTTCTAAAAATCGAGTTGCTTGAGTCCCATGTATTCTTCCTATGCAGGGGACAAAGGACATTGTTGGTGTCTAGGAGTCAGCAAGTCTGACCAGGAGTCCAGGTTATGCAGACAGATACCTGGTGCTATCTGGGAGCTGAGGGCCATGGCTGCTGTTTCTTGTATTCTTAGGAAATCTTTCCTCTCTTTGCAGGGAAAACTCCCTTCTCATGTCTTCGAGTCTTTTAGATAGCTCTCATTAATATCCACAGCTATTGAGGGGCAGTGGCTCCTTGTCCTACAGGTTCCATTACAGTATGGGATGTCTTTTAAGATGTGTGGGCATGTGTGGGCAGGTGTATGTGCATGTGGAGGAGAGGACAACCCTAGGGGCTGTCTTCAGGAGCAATGCCCACCTCGCTACCCTGGAGTTCATAGGCTAGAATGGCTGACCAGTCCCAGGCATCTTCTTGTCTTTGCCACCCAGTACTATGATTATACATGCTTGCCACTGAGTCAAGCATTTATTTTTACGTTATGTTTATAATTAGGGGAGATGGGGTATGCAAGTGTATCATGCCATACTCAAGGAGGTCAGAGGACAATTTGTAGGAATTGGTTCTTTTCTTCCACCTTGTAGATTCTGGGATTGAATGAGGTCATCAGGCTTGGTAGCAAGCACCTTCACACTGCTGAGCCACCTTGCTAGGCTATGTCCTGTATTTTCACTTGGGTTCTGGAGAGCAAACTCCGGTCCTCATGCCTTTTGCTACGTTATCTTCCAGATCCCTTTACAAAAACTCATAACGGCCAATGCCATGGCAAGTGTTCTCCCTAGATGTTCATTCTCCCCAGCATCAAGCATTACACTGTACATTGTATATAGCCTTCTCATGACAACCCAGAAACAGTTCATTTCCTTTACAATAAACGAGGTACTAAGAGATTAAGCAACGTGCCCTGAGTCACACAGTGAGGAAGTAGCATAAAGAACATGGGCCCACAAGTTTCAACATCCCTCTTCTCTCCCTGTGTTGTTGGGCCTTGATGGAAAGACCTTTTTTTCAGAATCATTATTCTCTCATCTCTTCAGCTAACCAACAACCAGTGTTTGGATACTCATTTGCTTGCTGATCTCCTTCGAACACAGGCTAAACACCTAGTGTAAGGGACAGGCCCAGGAGCGAGAGAAGTGCAAATGCATCTCACCCAGTTCTGCTGTCAGCTGTCCACAAATCCCCAAGATCAGGTCCAAGTCTTTCCCAAGTGCTCTCTGACGACCTGCTGAGGTGGAATTTTACTAGGGCCAACAGATTTCAAAGAAGCTCCTATAGCTTTGGGGACTGGGAAGGTCACCAGGAGTGACCACTTAGAAGAGATCATTTGTAATGTCATTTACACCTCCATAAAGCTATAGAGGTGTTAGGGAAAACGGAACAAAACAAAAGGAAGGCAATAAGAGGTGTGCTAAAGAGCATAAAAGGTGCAGCTTCAAACATTCTCTGGCTTACTTGGCTTTTGAGAAAATCTGGACAGAACACAAGATCCTATTGGCTTCACAGAGGGTATGGCTGGGCTTCACTGTGTGACAGGGGGGTGTAGCAGCCAGAGTAACACAACACAGGAATTTGCTGTAAGTAACAAGGACAGGATAGACCTCTGAGGAACCTAAAGGCAAGCATGTAACTCCATGCCTTCGCTGGAGGAAAGAACAAGGGACCTAGGGGAGCAAGTGCATCCAGGTGTGGAATCCATCTTGCCTATCTCTGGCTCTCATTCCTCCTGAAAAGCCAGGCTCTGCAGCTTTGAGTAGAGCAGAGGAGACCTCAGCCTCTTGTCATCTTAGAAGCTGAACACCTATACCACACCATTTCTACCTAGACACTGTGCTCAGAACAAGGGCCCCAATGCTGAGAGTGGGTCAAACTCAAGTCTCCAAGGTGGGACTGTGTGTTGTTTCTAGTGAAAGCAGACAGGCTTTGATGAGGGCTTGGCATGTAACAGACAAGAATCCCAGCAGCCAAACATCATCAAGATGAAAGAAAATGACAGTGTGGTTGGGCAACAACCCCCTCAGGGCTTCACCTGCCACAGAGTCCTGGTGCTAGCTGTAGACTTCTATCAACAGAGCCATACCCAGTGACTTAGATGTGGGAGCACAGATGTTAGAACATGACACTTATCCAAGGCTTATGACCAAACTGACCAAGAGAAAGAGGCTGGGGAGGTGGGATGGGAATAAGAAGCATGGTGGGAAAGGGTAAGACACAGCGGGTAGGAGGTAGGGGACAGGAAGAGGAGCCAATAAGTGGAAGGCAAGGAGTTAAGGGAAAAGGGACAGGGAGCAGGAAATAGGGGCCAGGGACTAGAGGTGAGGGCCTGGGCAGGAGGACTGTAAGCAGGAAACAGGATATAGGGAGGAAGTAGAGGGTGAGGGTAGGTGGCAGGGGTGGTGAGCTGAAAGCAGGAGGCAGGAGGCTGGGGAGTAGGAGGTGGAGGGTCGGGGTCAGCTACTGACAGAGTCAC
The DNA here is from genome assembly GCF_021556685.1 of Rattus norvegicus. Taxonomy (NCBI): domain Eukaryota; kingdom Metazoa; phylum Chordata; class Mammalia; order Rodentia; family Muridae; genus Rattus; species Rattus norvegicus. The sequence continues at coordinate 149,742,678 of NC_141537.1, read as the reverse complement.
TGTACCATCTCTGAATCTTTCTAACTTGGTGCTGTGTATCTGCAACAGCACTACAGAAATAGGGAAATAAGAGCAGTTCCCTTTCTGTCCAAGCTGAGTGGGTACACGGACAGGCTTGGTGCTGGATTGACAGGGTAGGGCTTACCCAGCACGGTCATCAGAGCCATCCCAGCTGGTTACACCAGCACCTCCTGGCCCTGTGCTCCACTGATAGGAGGAAAAAAGGGTTTTGGCAACAGTGTCAGATACCAGAATTGTGTACATATTTTAAAAGATGGAGACTATCTGTTGTGGTTGTTCTTGGTTATCAACTTCAATTAATTACAACCCACGCAGCTGGGTACACCTGTGAAAGACTGTTCTTAATGAAATCATTTGAAATAGGATGATCCACCTTAAATCTAGGCCACACCTTCTGGTGGCAGCCTATATAAAGGACACAGAAGGAGGAGGCCTTGCTCTTTGCATGCTTGCCCTGACTCACTGGCATGACAGCCTATTTCTTTGGGATTCCTGAGTATACAGAAATAGTATGCACAGTTGAAACATCATGGACTGAACCACTGAATTCTTAGGCTTTCCATTGCTACAGCCATTGTTGGACTAGATGGACGACAGTCTGTAAACCACTGTAAATTTCATATATATGATAGATTCATTCTATCAGTTCTGATTCTCTAGAGCAGTGGTCTTCGACCTTCCTAATGCTGCAACCCTTTAATACAGTTTCTCGCTGGTGACCCCCCCCCAGCCATAAAATTACTTTTGTTGCTTCTTCATAACTGTAGTTTTGCTACTGTTATGAACTGTACTGTAAATATGTCTGGAGATAGAGGTTTGTCAAAGGGGTCACAACCCACAGGTTGAGAACCACTGTTCTATAAAGAACGTAAAATCTAAAGCAAATACTGCCCCCCCCCAAATACTTTAAATACTGCTGATTTTAAAGACTTAAAACTGAATCTTTAAAATATTTTTAGTTTTTACTTATACACATGTGAGTCTGTGTGTTTGTCATGAGTATACAGTGTACTGGTATCCAGAAAGCCAAGAAGATGGCATCTCCTGGAACTGGAGTTCTAGATAGCTGTGGGTGTTGAACACCAAACCTGGGTTCACTGCAAGAGCGGCCAGAACTTGTAACCCCTGAACCATCTCTCCAGCCCTGAAAACTGAATCTTTTACCTGCCGTGTTTTAATTTTTTTAATGTTAGGGGAATAAATATAATAAGTACTTTTTAACAGTAAAGAACATTGTATCCTCCACCTTCCCTCAGCTGAGCACAATACCCAGAGTACAGAAGATGCCTGACAAATGCTCACGGGAAGTCCACACTCCAGTCTCCACTCCAGGCCAGTGTGCAGATGACACACAGTAAGATAAAGCCTGTCAGACTCCAAATGACTAATGTTGCCTGAGCTGTCCAGACAGGAAGTGGGCTGCTCATTCCTTCCACTAGTGAAAGCACCCGAGTTAGGCTCTGATGATCAGGTGTCAAATGATGCTGTGCCAGCCACACCAGGGTCTAGCAAGCTTTCACTGCAAGTGGCTAGAAGGTAACGATTTTAGAAACTGCAAGCCACAAATAGTTTGTCTATATTAATCTCCCTTTTTACAACCCTGTAAAAATGTCGAAACAGAGACTGGAGAAAGGGCTCGGGGGGTAGGAGCACTTGCTGAGTTGAAATCCCTAGATTCCACCTAAGAACCTGAGTGTGGTCACACACAGCTGTAACCCCAGCAGTGGGAGGCAGGCAGGCGGATCCTAGAAGCTCACTGGCGGGCCAGTCATCAACTCGTAAACTGAAGGTTCAGTGGAGACCCCATCTCAGGGACAGGAGGTGATACAGCCGGACACTCAGTGTCCTCCTCTGGCCTCTGAGAGTGAAAACAAATCTATTTTTTTATTATTATTATGTTTTGGTTTTATGCTTTAGAGAGGCTGAAATTTCTGCCAGAATATTTCACATGGCATCAGAAATCACCAAGGGCTCCTGAAGACCAAGCAGTTTCCAAGGCTGGAATCAAAGGCCACAATCGGTTGATCTAGGATGTGACCTTGTAATACAGGACATACTGGGCAGGGTAATGGAGCAAGGCTGTACATAGCCAAGGCTGACTGTGAGCTTCCTATGAAGACCAAGCTGTCCCTGAACTCACAACCCCCTGCCTTAGTCTTCTGAGTGCTTGGGAATATAGGCATGTACCATCATGCCCTGCTCTCTGTAAACATGTGTTTATGATCAGGTAAATACAGTCTATGCAGACCACTCGCCCAGCTCACAGCATGAGATGCAGCACCTTTAAAATTTATTGAGACTTGGGAACACCCTGGAAAGACTGAGTCAGCAGGACTCCAGATTCTCAGAAGCACAGTGCCATAACTCACTGCCACACTTGCACATCCTGGGGATTTCCTTCACACTTTCTCCTACTTCCTGTCACTGCCTTTCAAGTCCTTCACTCTCAGCTCCCAGCCCTGCCTCGATGCATCTCTGACTTGATGCTCTTGAGGCACAGGCAAGCCGACTATTGTGCCCCAGGGCCTACTTTCAGCTCTCCCTCAGTCAGAGACTGCTCAGACACTTCCTTATTGAGACAAGCAAGCATGGGGTAGTTTGGTAACATGGGGCTAAAGGTATGCACACCCCCACACACTTCTAACAATGCTCCTGGGAGCCCGAGACATTTGCCTGCCTATACTATGCACACATACACATACCTCTCCAAACAATGTGTTTGGCAACCTAGGATCCGCACCCGCACCAACCTACACATACCCACTACTCTTCTCCCAGCCATCAGATTGGTTTCTCTTTCCCTTGACAGTGATAAAAGTCAGACAGACTCCTGCTCTCTTTGTGTCCAGGTATAAGAACCAGTTTTGTTACAAAAGGGCAAAGCTGCATTCTCAAAGGAATTTCTAGGGACAATCCCCTATCTACCATCTACACCTGTACAGAACAGAAAGCGCATATAACTAAAATCAGATTCAGGAAGTGACCTGTGCAGCAGAAAAAGGATTACCTGACCTAACCTATCATTATAGAGAACCATCTAAGCCCCTTTAGCAACAGTCCCTGCTTCTTTAGACCCCATAAAGAGAGCCTGGGCAGTAACTTGGGGCCCTTGAGTATCTTCACTCATGTGACTCACCGCTTAATGCTCTCTTGCAGCGTGCTCTGACCTGTTCTATTACTTTGCTTTGAATAAAGTTACCTCACTACCTTGCCACCTGTATGGGCTTTATTCTGCAGAATGGATGACCAGGACTGGCTGACAACTGTCCAAGGTGTCATGGAGTTAGAAGTCCAACTGATGCTCTGCTGCAAACTGAGGGAGGAGAAGACGGCTGGCGGGCTGGGAAGCAGGCGCAGCCTCACTAAGGAGCATGCCTGCACAAAACCGCAATGGAAACCTCGTGTGCTGAGATGCTAGCTGTGGTCTGAGGCCAGCCTGAGCTACACAGAAAATTCAGGCTGTATGACAAGAGAGTGTACGAGAGTGTGTATCAAAAACAAACAAACAAACCACACACACACACACACACACACACACACACACACACACACACACACACACACCCCACTCCATGAATGGAGTTTCTAGAAGAGGGATAAACAGGATCTTCTAGCAACATTTCTGCTGGAAGATTAATTTTAACACCTGGGCACACAGCCTTACTCTACAGCAGGCAAACCCCATCCACAAGGTTCTTTGAGTTGAAGTCAATTACAGCAGGGGTTCAGGGAGGTGGCTGAGAATGAGCATAAAGAAGCCTCCCAACGAGCTGGAAGATCCTAAAGCATGAGCTGGGTTGCTCATGGGCCTTTGTAAAGACAGTCGTGATCACTCTGTGTGTGTGTGTGTGTGTGTGTGTGTGTGTGTGTGTGTGTGTGTGTGTTAAACCTGGATACAAATGAGGAAGAAAGCCTCCAATGTCAAGACAAAGTCAGCTCCACCAAGAGCCACATCTCCATCTCGGTTAGGAGGTAATGACTTACTCCCTTGTAGAACCTGCTTCAAATAACAATTGTCTTCAGAGACCTAGTACTTTTGAACTGCTCTTCTGGCATTTTGTTACCAAACAGCTGAAAAAGGAGGTATTTAGGCTTTGATGTTCGTGAAATGTTTAGAAGGTGGTGCTTGCTGGGGTGTGGTGCGGATGCCCAGCAGTTATCTCAGCATGGGTCTAATTGGATTGGACACAGCAAATTGCAGACCAGTAGTAGATTGTCAGAAACAAAGGAGGCACACTGGTAGAAAATTAGCAGCTAGAGAAGCAAAAAGCTCTCTTCATGGAAAGTGGAGCTGGAGAGGGGAGCAGAGAAACACGCCAGCCTACCCATCCCCCAAATGGCCTCCCAGTCATTTTTCTGTGTTTTTGGCTTTTTGTTTGCTTTCTCTCAGAGAGTTGGAAAGTTTTTAATTATTCAGAGAGAAAATGCCAGAAGCAGAGTTGGCAGGATGCAGTGAAAAACTAGGCTTGAAGCCCCCTAGGAGCCAGGTTCTGGGTCCTCTTGCTACTAGCTGAGGAACCTAGGGCCAATGTTACAAGCCAGGATGCCTCTGGAAAAGGAAGGGGGATGGGAATGTTTGCCCCAGGGCCTGGCATCCAAACAGCAGAGGCATAGCTGCAATCAATTTTCCAGTCCCTCTTTGTGCTAGCCACCAGCATTCCACAAATATGGCTCTGCCTAACTCTGGCTAAGAAGTGCCTGGCTGGTTTCTTCTCTCTCAGAGGAGCCCAACAGCCACTACAGCCACAGCAAGGGCTGTTTGGGAATGAAGCAGTCAGCTCCTGCTTAGAACCCTCACAGAGAAGGCAGAAATTCCAGGGCCCAGAGCTCTAGCAGGGAGATAGATAGGAAGTGGAGACAGGAGGATTCCTAGATGCTCCCTGTCTTTGTCAGGGTTTCTATTCCTGCACAAACATCATGACCAAGAAGCAAGGTGGGGAGGAAAGGGTTTATTCAGCTTACATTTCCACATTGCTGTTCATCACCAAAGGAAGTCAGGACTGGGACTCAAACCGGTCAGGAAGCAGGAGCTGATGCAGAGGCCATGGAGGGATGTTTCTTACTGGCTTGCTTCCCCTGGCTTGCTCAGCTTGCTTTCTTATAGAACCCAAGACTACCCATAATGGGCTGGGTCCTCCCCTCTCGATTGCTAGTTGAGAAAATGCATTACACCTGGGTCTCATGAGAACATTTCCACAACTGAGGCTCCTTTTCTGTGATAACCCCAGCTTGTGTCAAGTTGACACAAAACTAACCAGTACACTCTCCCACCAGCTAGCATGGTACAGTGGAAAACCAACAAAGAGATTGTCTCAAACAAGGTGGAAGGCACAGGCTGACATCTGAGATGGTCATCTGACCTCTACACCGGGACCCTTATTGACACACAAAGTGCGTACATATTTCTTTTGAAGTTTCAGGGCTGGCACAAACTTTGTGACCTACAATGGCATATTGCCTGCTAGGGCGATGGTAGCACAAAGCTTGTGAAAGTAACCTACCAATAAATGATTTGACTTAGGGCCCAGTCTACCAGATGGAACCCATACCTGACACTGTGTGAGTGACCAAGAACCAGAGACTAGATAGCCCAGGGACCTAGGGTAAAACCAAACGATCTTGGTCTAAAAAAATAAAAACAAGCAAAGAAAAACAGACCTGAAGCCTACAGGCAAAACCACAGTCCAGTTTGGTACACTGTAGGACGGATGGGAGGGAGGACACAGTTTCGCAGGCTGAGGACTGGAGTTCAGTCCTACTTCATCCCCTTCCCACCTGTCTTTCAACTTCTGGGACTTTTCTGCACGTGTACACGAGATGTGCTGACTACAGATGTACTGTGAGGATTCAATCAGAAAATGCATATAGTTGCTGTATAAGAGACATTAAAACAGATAGCAAAGGGGACTTAATGTGACTGTGAAGCTCTTGCTTTGCAAGCACAAGGCCCTGGGTTCAGTACCAATATGGGAACGATGAGCTAAAACTATCAAAACGTGTTATAGATGTACTGGTTTCCTATCTTGCAGCAAACACCTGCTCTCTTGCCCCCACCCACCCTGCATGCTATATTTCAGGGTTTGGTAGAAGAGAGCAATAGGCCCTTCTACAGCAGCACAACTTGGAAGGGAACCAAGCACAGTGTGTAGAGTGTGGCAAAGGTCTGCACAGGTGTGCTGGGAGGAAAGAGGAGGGATGTCTACATGCAACAACTAGGCCAGATTGTTTCCCATGGATACCCTTCAGCCGAGCTCTTACAAACCAGAAGAGGACTCTCAACAGGGGCCTAGGGCAAGCTGTGTGGAGTAACATTTTTCTTTTGACCCTCACCCTATAAAATGTTGAACTTGGCTGGTTCCCTCTCAATTAAAAGAAAAGGAAAAGAGATAGCCTATGATTACTGTTACAAAGTAAAACAGAGCAAAATAAAACAGTCCACACACTTTTAAATCCTGAGAATGGGGCAGGTGGTGTGTAAGTCATCAGGAAGCTACATTGGGACTGAGTGAATGCCTCAGTGGGTAACAGCACTTAATAAGCAACCATGAAGATCTGAGTTTGAATCCCCACCTCCTGTGTAAAAAGCAAGCAACAGCCATGCCTGCCTGTAACTCGAATGCTGTGACTTGGGAGTTTGCTGGCTCCCATCCTAGCTCCAAGATCAGTGAAAGGTCCTGATATGAAGGAATAAGGTAAAGATTGGCAAGACACCAGCTGTCTGCCTCCAGCCTCATGTGTGCAGTTGCATACATGTGTATACTCATACACAGACACACAAACACACACATTCACACACTATGGTAGGCCAAAGGGAGAAGTGTGAATTGGGGACTGCAGCACAAAACTGCAATCCCAGCCCTAAGGGCAGTAAAGAAAGAGGATTATGAAAAAAAAGAACCAAAAAAAAAAAAAAAAAAAAAAAAAGAAAAGAGGATTATGAGTTTGAGGCCAGCTTACACTAGAATAAGACACTATTTCAAAATTAAAAAACAGAAAAGAAGCTGGTTTGCTTCCACACCAATTCCAGAATGCCCCAATGGCTTTTGCACAGCTTGGGACATTCTTGTTCTACACACTGACCCAGTTATTTCCCTTCCCTGTCTTCATCTTAGCCCTGCCACCCTTTCTACAGACACTGCATGTTCCAAAAGCACTGCACCTCATCTTCACCATACAGTCAGTAATTTATGAATTTTTTTTTGAGACAGTCTCACTATATAGCTCAGGCAGGCTTCAAATTCCTCCCACCTTGGCCTTGTGAACGCTGGAATTCCAGGGAAGGGCCAGCATACCACCATGCCCATCATCTTATACATTATGAATATCTGTCTTTCCTGGAAGCAAAGTTCAAACAGAGCCATGCTGGTTTCCATGTTCCCACCACTGCTTTCCCAGCATCTGCCCGAGTCCCCAACCACTCACACGGTTCTACCAAGGACTTGCTGATGACAAGGCCTAGGAATGAACAGCCAGCAGGGTATGTTCAGGCAAACAGGAATGAGCCTAGGCAGAACAGAGAGGTATGAGGACAGAGCAGCTAAAACCTGCTGGACACCAGAGCAGGCAAAGCTATACCTGGAAGGGCCTGAGAGGAGGCCTTCCATTCCAGCAGAGCTCTGTACTCCAGAAAGGGATTGTACAGTAGCAAGGGTGGACTGCTAAGGTGGGCCAAGCAGCAGGAGGCAGGGCGGGAATGTAGACAAGGAAAGGAGGGAAGGCAGTGAGGAGGCCAGCAGGTACAATAGTGTCAGGAATAACTCAGGGTGGAGATCCTGCAAGGGAGGGAACACCCAAGAAGAAAGATTCTGCCTCCAGGACTGAGGAAGAAGACGATGGCAAATTAAAGAATGCAGCAAGAACAGCAGATTTACAGAAACAGGAACAAGCTTCCATCTGGACTCAGAGACCCCGAGTGCACTCTTGGGGTACCAAGACACACAGAAGGGGTCACATGTCTGTTAGCATAAAGTTGTATGTGAGAAGGTCAAAGAATTGTGGGTACAGCCTTGGAGAAAACTAGTACTCAGAGCAGAAGGGAGAGCGCCCATGGACGTAATCAAGGGGGAAATGTCAGGCTGGGAAGCACAGGACAACACCAGCAATGCACAAACACCAGCTATGTCAAGAAGTTCGAAGATGAAGCAGAAAAGCTGGGGAGCTCTGGCGGGGTGCTGTCAGCTGCTTGGGGGTGCAGTGTGGTGGGTGCTGAGTACAGAAAGCATGGCAACCAATGAGGGTGGGAGGAAGCAGAGTGTTCCACACTGCACTCACCAACACTGAGTGGAAAGGTAAGCAACAGTAAATAGAGACTGTGCTTCATTTTATACCAGAAAAGAGAAACTGAGGCTATTGAGGTGGGACTGGTTAGTAAAAGACCAAATAAAATGAACAGACAACGCAGCCAGGTCTCAAAGAAAGAAGACTGGATCTGTGGTGGTCTGAATCAAAACAGCACCTATAGGCTCATAGGGAGTGGCGCTATTAGGAAGCAAAGCTTTGTTGGATGAAATGCATCACTAGGGATGGGCTTTGAGGTCTCAGCAGCTCAAGCCAGTCCTACAGACTCACTGTCTCCTCCTGCGGCCTGTGGATGGAAGTGTAGCACTCTCAGCTGCTTCTCCAACACCCTGTCTTCTTGCCTGCTGCCATGCTTCCCATCACCACAACAACGGACTAAGCCTCTGGAACTGTAAGCCAGCCCCAACTAAATGTTTTCCTTTATAAGAGTCACCTTGCTCAGCCATGGTGTCTCTTTACAGCAATGAAACCCTAAGACTCAGCCTCATAGTGCATGAGTTCTTCCTGCCTTTCATGAGTCCCCCTTCCTCCTGTCCATCCTCCCTTTCAAGCAAAGACTCACTACGTAGCCTGGCCCCCAACCGTCATAATCCTCCTGCCTGTCTCCCAGTGTGGACTCACAAATGGGAATTAGCCACCAAGCCCCTGCCAACACAGTCTTTCCCCAGATTAGAATAAAGTGCAAGTGATGGACAAGGCTTAAAAAGACTGTGAGGAGCAACAGAGAAGGAAGAGCCTTGGCTGATGGGTGTAACGAGGTGAGGTAAGAGGCAGGGAGGGCAGCTGAGGACTGGGGGAAGTCATGGGAAATGGACAAGAGCAACCCATAGTCATGTAGGTAGCATTCAGAGTTTGCTGGAGACACCGAGTGTGATTGGAGGAAGAGCATAACGTATCTCTTAAGTCATTGGCGGGGCTTTAGGAAATGCCAAGGATGTGCACCCCTTTCCCACATGGCTGGATCCCCTGAGGAAAGAGACATCTTTCCACACATGCTCCAACCTAACGAGCAGACACCAGTTCAAAGGGTGGGGCCTAAGTAAAGAAGGCAGGGACACCTGGAATTCTGGGGTTGGACCCAGTAAACAGTAAACAGAACTTGTCTAGTCTGCTGTGTACATGGAAATTCATATTGTCTCATCTCACCCAGGACTACACAGTGAGCCTTCAGACTCTGGGAGAGGGAGGGGAAATCAGGAGGAGGAAGAGGAAGGTTTAATAGACTTCACTTCCCTGGGGAAGGGTGAAAAACTGAAGCCAACTGATTCCAAGTCTAACCTCAGAGGAGGCAGGTAGAATCAGAAACTTTAAGCAAAGAACTCAGCCCACAACACGAGTCTTGTCTTCTCCCTCTCCTGAGTCAATCCACAAAGCCTACCTCCCTTCTCAAAAATCTACTGCCTTCTCTGTAGCCAGTGATTCTGATTAGCTGTTGTCCTGTCACCTGGATCACTGCCACAGAATCCTGACAAGTCCTCAGGTTGACCTGCGCTGTGTAGTGACTTAGAGATGACAGCACAGGCACTCCTTGTTTACAATTCTTCAGTGCCCCGCTTCCCACTCCAACACTTGCAAAATAAAAGTCCACGATCCAGCAGGTAATGGTGTTTGTTCACAAGCTGACCACCTTTGCTTGATTCTCCCCAGGAGTCATGTGGTGGAAGGACAGACGTGATTCCTGCAAGTTTTCCCCTGAGCACTATGCTGCACCCCACCCCACAGGACATTGTAAAAGTCTCCAAACTTCCCAGCAGCAGTACATACAGGCAGGGCTAAGTGAGCAATGTTTACCTCATCTTCCCCTCGCACCGTTTTGTCATACTGGGGACAAAGCCCAGTGATATAGCATCCTTGACCCTAATCTTAAAACACATCTAATAATTTGCCTTTTTATTTATTTGCTTTATTTATATATTTGCTTTATTTTAATTAATTCACAACTGAAACCATCACACTGCTAGGTTAAAGCAGCATTCAGCTTGCGGTCAAGCAGTTGGCCATTCTCAAACTATGCATCTTAATGAATGCGGTTCACTTAGAGTGGCTGTTGCACGCATGCACGCATGTACACATATAATGCAGAAGAAAGAACTATGACAGAAACTAGAAAAAAATAGTGTTCTACCTTAACTTTTGTTTTCTGAGACAAGGTCTTATGGGGCCCCCGTTGGTCTGGAATGTGTAATCCTCATGCCTTAGCCTTCCAAGGAGAGGCAAACACCAACAAGCCCAACTGGGAAATGCCAACATTAAAAAAAAAAAACAATTGTTCTATAAATTCTGTATTTTTGTCATTTTAATTGTAGGAAGAAGTAAGCATGCCACAGTACACACGTGGGAATCAGAGGACATGTTGTCTCCTTCCACTGTGTGGATCCTGTGGGTCAGACTCAGGTCATTAGACTTGGCAGAAAGCACCTCTCACCACTGAGTCTTCTTGCTGACACAGTGCATTCTTTTAATTTATCCGAATTTGCTATAAAGATGGAACTCAGGGCTTCGTGCATGATGGGCAAGTGGCACAGCACACACCAGTCCTCTCCTCCATATTCTACAGAAGACCCTGAAACCCAGGAAGTAACTTCTAGGAGTGTGGCATGCAACCTCTGTGCTTAAAATGGCACTGCCCACAGGGCCATACATAATGTGGCTCCTACTTCCCAGACACCTTTCAGCCTGCAACTCTCCCATGGCTCTGCTTCCTTCAGGCCATGCAGTGTCACCGAGGCTCTGGTTCTTATCACCTGCAAACCCTCTTCATTTGGAGTACTCTGGGCATTGCTACAGGTGGGTCCAGCCTTTTGACACTAGAACAGTATACTGTCACATATAAAGTTTATGCTAACTGTGAAATCTAATGTTTTAAATAAATTTGCAATTTTGTGTTGGACTGCATTCATAGCTGTCTGAGCCAAGGCCACACACTGGACATATGTGCTAGGCCCAGGATAAAGTGCCAGCTGTGTATCCCCAGCCTGACTTGCCTGCATCCAAAGTCCTCCTCCCTCAATCCTTTGCAAGTTTCTTGCCAGATTGTCACAAGTCAGCTCCTGGAGGGCAAGGATACGTGCATCCCTCATTTTTGTATTCCCAGATTCTGGGCCATATAAGGCACTAAGCAGATCCATGCTTATTTCTTTAATGAGATACTGGCTAAGAACAGAAAAGGATTCCCCCTAACTCCCTGCCCCCCAAAAGCATTTCTCTGTGTGACTCAAGCTATCCTGTAACTCTCTGTAGATCAAACTGGCCTTGAACTCAGAGATCTGCTTACTTTTGCTTCCAGAATATTGGGACTAAAGGTATGTGCTATGATACTGACCTTCAGAAAATGAACCTTGATCCTGTGATTCTATAATAAAACCCTATCCTTAACTCTTTAAAGGGTTTCAAAAACCATGTCACATGAAGCCACACATGAGTTGGCCACAAAAACTGGAAGATAGACATTCCAGGCAAATGAAGGCAGAGCTCTATGCAAGACACAACTGTAAGAAGTGTGAGAAAATTGAGGGACAAGGCTGGGGTGAAGACAGTTTTCATTGTTTGGGTGAATTCATGGTATTGGGGCTCAAATACCATTTTCTCAGAGTTCATTCTTGCTCACCAAGTCCTCAAATAGCACCCTCAAATCCAAATAGCACCTCTCACTCCTTAGAAGTATTTTGTTACTAATTCAGTCATTTTTGAAGACTGGGCTGGCCTTGACCAAGGCATGCAGCTGAAGATGGCTTTGTTCCTTGTCCATTTCCATGTGTGTGTTGTCCATATACGTATATGCACGTTTGCATTATGTGAGGGTACACGTACATGGGGATGCACATATGTGCACATCCATGGGGAGGCCCAGGTCGAAGTTGGGAATCATCCTCCATCACATTCCACCTTGCTTCATTGAAGCAGTCTCTCAGTCAGATCCAGAACTCATCAATATTCTCTATCAGTAGTCTAGCTAGCCAGCTTGCTCTGCACGGCCAGCCTCCACCTTCCAAGGCTGAAATTGCAGAGAGGCCACCAAGCCTACCTGGTATTTATGAGGATTGTGTTTACATGGCATGGGTTAGCCACTGAAACATTGTCCCAGGCCTCGACTTTTAAGTTTTTGTTTGTCACATAGTGGACAAAGCTCCACTATGAAGACCAGGATGGTCTCAAGCTCATAAGGTATCTCTCTGCCTGCTTCTGGTACTGGGATTAAAGGATTGCACTGCTACCCCTACCAAAACCTTAAACTCTTTTCTCTTTCAAGACAAGGTCTCTCTGAATAGCACTGGCTGTCTCTGTAATTCCGTAGACCAGGCTGACCTTAAACTCAGAGATCCACCAGAGTGCTGGGACTAGAGATGTGCACCACCACACCTAGCACCTTGAACTCTTAAGCCTTCTCTACCTCAGCCTCCAGGTGCTGAGATTAAGACAACCACTACCACCTCATTTAAAGTGTACAATTTATTGACACTTTGGGGGATCCTATTTCATCTTTAGGACTTACAAATAAAGCCTGGTATATAATCAGCATTCACATATGCCTTTTATTTCGTCTATCTATGCATATTTGTTAGGCATATAGACCAGACACTGTTCTGTATGTTGCGATTTAATAATATAAAAGTCTTGTATCACAGTAGAGCTGCTATGGGTAAAGAACTAAACGCATTTAGCTACGGAAGGGAGAGGAAGGCAACCTAAAAACAAGTGTGACTCCAATAAGGCAATGAGCTGTGACTATAAGCCACAGTCCTTAGCTCCTCACATGACTTTTTGGGTAAGAACTGGGTGGAGGCAAGCTGGAAGCAACAGGAAGTCATGAGCTTTCACAAACCAAGGCCACAGTGGCTGAGGTGTCTGAAGACCAAAAAAAAAAAAAAAAAAAAAAAAAAAAAGTAAACAGTCTATGGGAAAGGAAAAACCTGAGGCAGCGACAGAGCTCTCAAGTCTACAGCCAGACAGGTCTGTTTACCAGTTACATGGGTTTTTTAAAAAAATAATAAAAAAGCCAAAATCGAACCAACATCAAAAGCCACCAAATTATCATGTTTGAAAGGGAAATCACGTTTGTGACCAGGATTTAAAAACAGGGTGCCTGGGATGGGAGTGAAGCTCTGAGTTGATGATTATTGCCCGGCATGCTAGCTTGTCTTCCAGCACCAGGAAAAACAAAAACAAAAACAAACAAACAGGAAACAAAAAATCTCAAAAGCTATCAGGCATAGTGGGACACATCTGTAATTCCAGAACCAAAGAAGGGGGAAGTAGAAGTATAAAAATGCAGGTTCAAAGGCAGCATGGGCTACATGGCATTCAGTCTTTAAAAAAATAAAAAGTTAATTTATACTGGAAAGTTGACTCGACTTAGTGCTTACAAGGACCTGGGTCAGGTTTCCACAACTGCCTGTAGCCCTCCTTCTGCCATGATCTGACATGTTTTGTCTCAGGAGGCTTCTATGGGTTCCTACACTCATTCGACTAAACACACATACATGCTCTCATAGTTACAAATATTTTTAAAGAATTAAATAAGATTGCATACGCAGGAGCAGGTTGAATTCGGTCTCACCTCAAATTCAATGTGGCGTGTGCAGGTAATTGAACCCAGGACACTGAATGCTGAGGAAATGCTCTGAGACTTAACTACACCCCATGTCCCTTTTCCAGTTTGCAAAAGGGTTTGTGTCAGATTGCCCGGGCTGGTTCTAAATAGCAATTCTCTTGGCTCAGTCTTCCTGCGGTTGGGATCACCTCCTCCGCGACCAAGCCTGGCTCAGAAACTTTCTGACAAGTACATTTACCTCACCAGTTTGATTTCCTGTAAAGTACTAATTTGTAATCTTTGGGTCCTTTAAGGGGGTGCAGAACCTCTATTAGAAAAGATTTAAAGGAAAAAGTATGTCCTCTTCATAAGTCACAAGATCAGAGTCCTTCACAGACCAGAGGGAACAAGCTCACTTGTGGCCCGTCCATACATTGCAACAAGGCAGCACTTCACAATGAACGACCAGAGGCGCCTCCAGACACAGAGACTAGAATACCCTCTGCGGAGGCACGAGGACACCGAGTATGGACAGATGAAGAATATTCCAGACCTGCCCAAAACTAGCCTTAGCTTTCCAAAGTAAACCCCGCCAGAGCCGGCGCCTGCTCCGCAACCACGACTTACTTACCGCCGCTCAACTTCCGGCAACCACAGCCCCAGACGCGCCGCGCGGCCCAATGACGTAATAACTCAGCTCACACAAACGCGGAAGCGCGGCGCGCATGCGCACGTTACAACAACAACAATAAAAAGGGTCCCTACCGCCTCGCTAATGGGGCTTAATGTTTGAAGGCTAATCTGTAAGCCTTCTTGGGCTTTTAAGGAATATTATATTTTCCTGCGAGTGACTCTAGAGTACTACGGAATTACTGTCATTATTATCAAATTCCCAGGGTACTTCTAGAGTGCAGGTGTTGAAACAAGGTTTGCTTTTATTCTTTGCATTTTAATTTAATTTTTTGAAAGATTAAACTACATAGCCAGCCATAGCTATTCTGGACCTGTATACATACATCTGTCTAGTCTGGAATTAACAGAGATTGCTTACGTTTGCTTGCCCCTAGGGTTAGGATTAAAAACTTTCCCAACCTTTCCTCACAAAAGGAGCTTATTTGCATATGGAAAGCCTATGACTCTGGAAAACCGAATAGAATAGAAAATAACCACCAACCTACTGCGGCCAGAAACTTTAGTGACTGTGAAACCAGTTCTTAAGAACCTATTACGGGGGTTGGGGATTTAGCTCAGTGGTAGAGCGCTTGCCTGGGAAGCGCAAGGCCCTGGGTTCGGTCCCCAGCTTCAAAAAAAAAAAAAAAAAAAAAAAAAAAAAAAAAAAAGAACCTATTACGGAAATTGGACACAGTACTACCTGAGGACCCAACTATTACCTTACCACACTGGGTATAAACCCTGCCGGGGTCCAGCCTCGACACAGGATCGGAGTTCTCAACTGGAAGCAGGGATATCTGGAAGGCACATAATAAATATACACAGACTACTCTTTGGGTACAAACCGACAGGCAATTTCAAGGCTTAATATCTCTCTCTCTCTCTCTCTCTCTCTCTCTCTCTCTCTCTCTCTCTCTCTCTCTCTCTCTCTCAGCTTAAGGCTGCACACACTGCATTCTCTTGCGCACTCTGCTTTTTTTTTTTATTGCAGTTTTCTTTTCTCAAACTTCCACACTCATGCATATTTCTGTTCATTACCCTTTCATTCTCACACACACTCTTCATACACACCTCACACATATCTCACACACACACTCTTCATACACACCTCACACATATCTCACACACACACTCTTCATACACACCTCACATTCTCTCTTCACTCAGTCCTTACATTCTCCTTTCATGCTCTCTCACTCGCTCTCATATTTGTTCTCAGACTTGCTCTCTCATTCGCTCCCTCATGTGCTCTCTCATTCACTCTTCACATTCTCTCTTTCATGCTCTCTTCATATGCTCTCTCTCATTCACTCTTCACATGTTCTGTCTCATTCTCTCTTCACATGTTCTCCAGCCTTTCTCTTGCCACAGTCTTTTATTGATAATTCAAAAGTAGGTAGAAAAAAAGACATTGTATAATCATCGCCAAATCAAAAAGAATAACCACATCCCACAAAGAACTAAGAAATACAATTGTTCCCCAAAGTTTCAAGCTTCCTCTATTCCCAGGTCTGCGGCCAAAATAGTAATAATTGTAAACTTATCATTATTTAAACTTTAACTTTTAACTTATTATACTTCAAAGCTAAAGCTCCGAGGTCAGCTATTTGCATTTTCCTGTGAAGCTCTAATGATAAATGACATGGGCAAAGCTGTCAGGCAGAAAGAATTAAGTTAACCCTTAATTCAGTGGTTCTGCTAGCTTTCTTTCCTTGCACACAATGACTCTCATAAGAGTCCCAGTATTTTGACTTAGTTTACTAGTATATAATTTTATATATTCTATACTTCCTTATCCAGGAACCACTCTCAGGTGTTTTATAAAACTTAATTCCCAATTTCAATAACTTTTTCTTTTCTTAGGGTCCCAATGTTGACTCTAATTCATTTTCTAATAATTTCTTTAAAGTTCCTTTGCAAGTCAAGCATTAATCTGGAGCTACTATTGTGCAGTTATTACATTGTTTCCAAGATGAGAACACACAGCATGCACCTGGGTCATTAGGGCTGTGCTGTGCCCCTGTGCCTCAATTTCCAATTGTTTAAGAATCATAACATCAAGGAACATCTAGTTTCACAGAATTCACCAGAGCAGAAGGAGAAAGAAGTAGGAAAGTCAGATATAATAGAATAATTATGCACACCAAGGCCAACTGAAAGGCAGTCACGCACAAATGAAATCTATGCAGCCGTTGTCCAGGGCTAAGGTTAGGAGAAATGGGAACAACCAGTTTTTACAAAGAGCTGCTGCGGGCTACTGAGATGTCTCCATCCTGGCCTTCTGCAGGCAGCCTCTTATTTCAGATGGCAGGTGCCCTGGAGGGGTGTGTGTCCTGCTTCTCAGAGTCCCAGATGCCACCCTACTTTATAAGGAGCTGCCGCGGGCTTCTGAGCTGTCTCCATCCCAGCCTACTGCTGACAGTCCCTGTCATCATATGTTGTCCCCAGCAATACCCAAAAGATGCTCCAACCTAAAACAAGGACACATGTGACTACGTCCATAGCAGCCTTATGTATAATAGCCAGAAGCTGGAAAGAACACAGATGTTCTTCAACAGAGGAATGGATACAGCAAATGTGGTACATCTACACAATGGAATATTACTCAGCTATTTAAAACAATGGCTTCATGAAATTCTTGGTAACTAGAAAATATCACCCTGAGTAAGGTAACTCAATTAAAAGAACACATATGATATGCAATTACTGATAAGTTGATATTAGCCCAAAAGCTCAGAATACTCAAGATACAATCCACAGACTACATGAAGCTCAATAAGAAGGAAGACCAAAATGTGGATGCTTCAGACCTTCTTAGAAGGGGGAACAAAATACAGAGGAAAAGAGTGAAGCAGGGACTGAAGGAAAGGTTATCCAGAGACTGCCCCACCTGGGGATCCAACCCATATGCAGCCACCAAACCCAGTCACTATTACTGATGCCAAGAAGTGCTTGCTGACAGGAACCTGATATGGATGTCTCCTGAGGGGCTCTGTCAGAGTCTTACTGATACAGATGACCATTGGAATGAGCACTGGGACCCCAATGGAGGGGAGAAAGGACTGAAGGAGCTGAAGGGGTTTGCCATCCCATAGGAAGAACAATAAAATCAACCAGCCAACACACTCCCCCACCCCCTGAGCTCCCAGGGACTAAACCACCAACCAAAGAGTACACATGGAGGTACTCATGGCTCTAGCCACATATGTAGCAGAGAATGGCATTGTCTGGCATCAATAGGAGGAGAAGCCCTTGGTCCTGTGAAGGCTGGTTTCCCCAGTGTAGGGGAATGCCAGGGCATTGAGGTGGGAGTGGGTGCATCTTTATAGAAGCAGGGGGAGGGGTATAGGAGAGGGGGGAAAAGGGGATAACATTCGAAATCTAAATACATAAAATATCCAATAAAAATAAACAAATTTAAAGAAAGAACTTATTACTAGTCTGGTGTGGCATATGTCTTTAATCCCAGTATTGGGAGGCAGAGGTAGGTAAATTCATGAGTCTTGAGTCCTGGGACAGGCAGAGCTACAAAAAGAAACACTGTCTCAAACAAAACAAAACAAAACACAAAACAAACTAACAAAAACTTATTACCGGCAAAGCATGAGAAAACCTTTTTTTTTTTTTTTTTTTTTTTTTTTGGAGCTGGGGACTGAACCCAGGGCCTTGCACTCGCTAGGCAAGCGCTCTACCACTGAGCTAAATCCCCAACCCGAGAAAACATTTTTGACAGGATAATGAACATGATGAAATGTTCTAGCTGAACCGGAGTGTACTTGACATGTTTTAGTTCTGTAGTCCAGGATGATCAGAGCGCAAAGCAAGCATCCCAATACTACATTGCCACTGCTGAGATGGCTGCCATGGACACCTTTCCTGGCACACAGTGCCTTTGGGGTGCCTCTAGGGACTCATCATAATAAGATGAACTATTTATTGATTTTCTACAACCAGGGTTTCCTGTTTCTAGTGGATATATAATGAGATGACTTTTGTGTGTGTGTGTCTTATAGCTCATATGGGGTGGGCGGGACAGGAGTAAACAAATGAAAAGTGGTTCCTGAAGAAAAGTTACTTTGGAGTCATATTGACAGTAAATAGTCTTAGACTCTGACAAATAAGAAAAAAATCCTGGTGTTAGGGAGGTGGCATGAGGCTAAGGAACAGGGGTTAACTACTGGAATTGGAGATTACCTGAACTACAGGTAGGCAGATGTCTTCAGGATGGCAGTTGGCTTCAAATCACAGTTGATCAACAAGTCTGCGACCATGTAATCATCCTGCTTCATGCATCACAGAGAGCAAGATGACAGGTGTGTGTTGCTGTTTCTGATCAGCTCCCTCTGCTTAAGAAGTAACACACAAGACCAGAGGGAAAAGGCAAAAGGGAGCTAGTATAATGCAAGGGGGATGGACCATCCTATGCTAGACTGTTTCTTCTCCTGGCCAGCCTATTCTCTGGTGGCTCTTTTGATGGCAGAACCTAAGCTTGGGACAAATGAAAGTGTATCTAGCCCCGCATGCTCGTCTCAGTATTTTCAGTGGTATGCACGGAGGAGGCTAAGTTGAAGTGACACTGTGATCATTTTTTTAGGATGGGATCTTGGAATGCTACACTGCCCTAAAACTATATAGAACAGGGATTGGGGATTTGGCTCAGTGGTAGAGCACTTGCCTAGCAAGCGCAAGGCCCTGGGTTCGGTGCCCCAGCTCCGAAAAAAAAAAAAAAACTGTATAGAACTAGCTAGCCTTATACTGAGATTCTGCATAGGAATCCGGAAGCCCTAGATCCTAGGCTCAAGATTGAAGGATAAGCTGGAGGGTGGTCCTTTGTGATTAAAGTGAACTTTTTGGATTGGGCATGTGCATACCTACTTGGGGAAAGAAGGTACCAAGAAGAAAGCAGTAAAGTGTGTAACGTAAGTAGCTTTAGAAATGAGCTGACACATCTCAGGAAGGCACTGACCTTCTACAAATGATTCCAGAGGACCCCAAGATGACTGACTTCATTGTAAAGGACTCAAAAAAAAAAAGCTATGGAATGTCAGGTGTAGACTTGGGAAGACATTGTGTACTTTAATTTGAATTCAATGGCATTTTATTGAGACAATGTCCCACTGAAAGGCAATGGTTGCTGAGACGTTAAACTATTTAACAGATTTCCCTGAAACAAGAAGATCCAACAGTCTGCATTCCCAGTGGTAGAACAAAAGACATGCACCACAAAAAGAGACGAAACAAAAACAAAAACAGGAGAATGATCACAGAATAGCCTATGACTTTTACAATGCAAGGAGTATGCAAAATGTACCCTTTCTACAACTGGACGTCCATGTTCACAATGAACTTTACAAAGCAGGGGATGTTGTTGGTGTGCCAACGGATAGAGCACAGAGCATTCCAGTGTGATATCAGATACCTGGACTCAGCACTTGAGCCTGAGAAGAAAATACATATGTAATTTGACCCTGGACCTACACAGGCAGGGGGGTGGCAGTATATTGGGGCCCACTAAGATCTACTACATCCTCGAAGGTAATGTGGAGTTGAATAGTCAGACCAAATCTACAAAAGAGAGAAAAAAACACCCTTAGAGTTTATGGTTTGAATATGATGGGCTTCAATTGAGAAACATAGAGAACGAAGAAAGGGAATGAGAAAAGATGCCTCAGTGAGTGACAGGAATTCAGATGAAAGCAGGAGACCAGAGAAAACACACTGGCATCCTTGCTGAAGACTGGGTGTGCTTCTGTAGAAGTCAGTGTGCTTTGGAGACACAGGAAATATGGATAGTCTCTATAGAGTAAGGGAATTTGTTTTATGACTTTCGATCTGTAGTTCAATACCCCAGTAATGGTCAGGTGTGAACAGGAAGTTCAAGGATCTCATAGTTACGCAGTCTCACAGGGCTAGTAGATTCCAAGAGATGTGCTGGCAAGTAAATGCAAGCAACCAAAAAGGAGTTTCTTCTTCCAATGTTCTTATGTAGGAATCCAGCAGAAGATCTGGCCCAGATTAAAGGTGTGTACCGGGCTGGAGAGATGGCTCAGCGGTTAAGAGCACTGACTGCTCTTCCAGAGGTCCCGAGTTCAAATCCCAGCAACCACATGGTCCCATTACGACCATCTGTAATGGGATGTGATGCCCTCTTCTGGTGTGTCTGAACACAGCTACAGTGTACTTATACATAATAAATATATCTTTAAAAAAAAATAAAGGTGTGTACCACCATGCCTGAATCTGGGACTTGTATTGTCCCAGGCTGACCTTGAATTCACAGATCTCCATGCCTTAGTCTCCTAGAATTCATAGACACTATGCATCAGGATCTACAAGTAAAGATCCAGGTGTCAAACTTGTACCTCCCAGCTTCAAGATCTGGATCACAGGTGAGCCTTCCAAACCTAGATTGTAGTTCATGACCGATATTGTCAAGATAACAAGCAGGACATTACGCCTTCCATGTATGGCTGTACACTAGCAATGGACAGATTAGGACTGGAGAAACAGAGAGATTTGTGACAGCCAAGCTCCAGAAGCAGGGGTTCCAAGGAACCAGGAAGGGAGTGATAGAGCAGGAAACACAACATGACATTCAGTAACTCTCATATTCAAGGACAGTAAACATCCACTGGGTACCTCAAACTCTACCAATCGCGGCGACCATTTGCACTACTGAGACTTTTTGGGCCCGAGCTGTAGAACGTCCACCTCGACCTCAATAGAAAAGCCAGGTCTGGGCATTCAGGACCACACTCCCTCAGATGACAGAAAGTAAAAGCTTGCCCAGGACCCCTGCCTCCGCAGCTGCCTCTCCACATTTCCAGCACTGGGGCTCGGACAGGCCTAACTTGAAGTGAGTCCATGCGAGAGGGACGCACTTGGCCACCCCGGGCCTAAAGGCACAGGGTGACCTCCACTGCCTTCATTTACCAGCGACCCCCATCGGCCTGGGTGCCTGCAGTGCCTAGATGCAAGGAGCTGGGCCCCTGGCTGAGCTGCAAGGCTCTCCTTTCTTTTTCAAATGTGGGCTCTTGGTGGTGCGCATGCGCACAGGCATCTGGGAAAAATGGGTCCCTAGCACCGAGCTGAGAGGGGTGTAACTCCAGCCTGCTGCAGCCTCTGGCTCAGGCTTCTCTGGAAGGTTCTGCAGTCCTGCCAGCGACCCCAGAGGACCCCAGCACGACTCTCGTCGGTGTCAACCCCGAACGATGGACTCTGCACTGTCCCGTGGACATTCTGGAAGACTTTGTACCCTCTCCTTGGCGAAGGTTCATTGTTCCTGGTGGTCTTCTTTCTCCTGTGACTAGTTGTCGCAGGAAATCCATGTTGACCTAGGCCTCTACAAGGTCTGCAACTCCCTGGGAATCACTTTCCTCAACCTCCCTGGGCCCCAACTCAAGCCACCCACCACCTGGTGGGTTCAACTCCTCCACGAGGCTCCCGGGAGACACTATAGAAGTGTCAAGGCCAGACGCTGTGCTGAATGCACTTTTGCTAGAGCCACGCGGCCGACTGTAGTCATGCTGAACCCTGTGGAAAATCCATTCTGAGAACCTACTGTGGGGTGATTATGGCCCACAGTGCACCTAGGAAATCATTGCCCTCTCCTGGGACGCTCCCGCTAGATGGTGCCTCCCATGGGAGCAAGAGCAATCCTGCCAGCGTCTAGTTCTCTGTCCCAGTGTGGCCTAGAAACACAGGGGGGGCATCTTTCTTGGGGCGACCCCAGTCTCCCTCTCCGGGGCTCTATGTTGCCAGAGGTGCCTTCTGTACACCCCCAGGGAGACACTGTCCCGAGAAAAAGGGACGTTCCCTGGACGTACTGAATCTTGCCTTTGGACACCTACAATCCAACCCAGAATTCTCAGAAGCCAGCGCCAGGCTCTGTCCAAAAGCTCGGAAAGGAAAGTGGGCCAGCTGCAAGAGAAAAGGCCTGGGAGTGGAAATGCAAGTGGAACCTCTGGCTGTGACAAAGGAGACAGAGTCCTACCCTGGAATGAGGCTTCAGCCTACAGAGGAGCAGCAGGAAATTACTGTCGGTCCAAAACACCAGAACCCCACTCAGAGACATTCTCAGGAAGAAAGCTGGCTACACAGCTTACAGGCAGCAGTCAACCTTCTGCACAAATGTCATCATCCCAAAGGAGACAGTGCAGAGGAACAGGGGGATGTGTGTATTAAGTCTGTGCCTCTAGGACTGTGTGTGTTTCTAGGGGAGAAGAGAGGAGTGCAAGTGCGTGGCAGCTTCCAGCGGTCTTTGCTTTAAGAGCCATGCAAACGAGTTTCATAGAAGGAGAGAGGCTATAGCTCGAGGAAGGAGAGGGTGGCAGTCTCCAAAGCTAGACAGTTTGCCTTTTGCCCTGGCATCTCGCATGGGGCTGATGGTTTGACAGCAGCTCGATTATGGACAGACCTAAAGATCAAGGGAATCTTGTGCTGGTAGGCCCCTATAGGTATCTGATATCTTCCACCACCCCCTCCCCAACACTCGCAACGCACAGATATACATGCACAATGGACAGAATATTGCCCTTCGCTAACACACCTGGATACCGGAGGCAGGCCGGGGGTTCAGACAGTGTCTTTTGCTCTTGCTAGGCAAGAGAAGGGAGACGTAATGCCCAAGGCAGCTGTCTCTTTTCAATCACAGCCAGAGAGCAGATGCCATCACACTTCGAACCCTGTCTTGCTATGTCATCAGGGCCTAGGTTCATCCTAGTCCTGCTTTTGTCAGAACCAGGACTCATGAAGACTTGGCAATCCTGCTCCTTGGAGGCTCCTGACACACCCAGATCACCGCCCTTTCTGCGTTGGTCTCTCTAAAGTCCGTTCCCGCTATGCACTGCAACTTCCATGGCCCTTGTTTGTAGACCCTCCACCTAAAAACTTATGAGCTAGCCAGGTCTGGGAGGTGAGGATCACTCTTCCTCCGAGGGAAGAGAGACAAAAGCACTGCCCAGGACCCGTGCCTCTGCAGCTGCCTCTCCAAATTTCTACCACTGCGGCTCGGACAGGCCTAAGTTGAAATGAGTCTATGCGAGAGTGACGCACTTGGCCACCCCGGGCCTAAAGGCACCAGGGAGCCCTCCACTGCCTTCATTGAAGAGCGACCCCATCGGCCTGGGTGCGTGTGGTGCCTAGATGCAAGGAGCTGGGCCCCTGGCTGAGCTGCAAGGCTCTCCTTTCTTTTTCAAAATGGGCTCTTGGTCGTGCACATGGGCACAGGCATTTGGGAAAAGTGGGTCCCTAGCACCGAGTTGAGAGGGGTGTAACTCCAGCCTGCTGCAGCCTCTGGCTCAGACTTCTCTGGAAGGTGCTGCAGTCCTGCCAGCGACCCCAGAGGACCCCAGCATGACCCTCTTCGGTGTCAACCCCGAACGATGGACTCTGCAGTGTCCCGTGGACATTCTGGAAGACTTTGTACCCTCTTCTTGGCGAAGATATACTGTTCCTGGTGGTCTTCTTTCTCCTGTGACTAGTTCTCGCGGGAAATCCATGTTGACCTAGGCCTCCACAAGGTCTGCAACTCCCTGGGAATCACTTTCTTCAACCTCCCTGGTCCCCAACTCAAGGCACACACCCCCTGGTGTGCTGGGCCTGCAGCAGAGATAATCGAGCTCCAGGGCAGACATGTCGCCTGAGTGGGAGCCAGTTCGAGGGTTCGCATCACACCTGGTTAAGCCCCCTGCTTTCGTGGGGCAGACTCCAAGAAGATGTGCACCTGGACTTGCCCCCTGCTGCAAACTTGGCTCTGGGCTGATGGGCATCTGGGTCATGGGAAAGATCGTTGTCAGCACCTATTTCTTTACTCTTTCTTTGTTTGATTCTGAGTATGATCTTAGCAAGACAGAGACTTCCTTTAATAATAGGATAGAAGGTCCTGATCTATTTTTGATTACTAATACCACAATCTTTCCTGCTTCCCCTTTACAGCAGACAGAGCCTCTGATGACAGGGACTCCAAGGTTGCAGATTATGTCTTCTCTTATAGATAAAGAAATCAAAGATTTAGCAAAGAATTATACTTATAAGGATAGTGATACTTCTTCTATTAGGGTGTTGGTAGAACTGTTGAGAAATGATTCCTTGAGCTTTGGGTCGGCTATGAATATTTTACAGAGTATAGAAACAGGTGGTGGCAACCAGGTACTTACAGGGGATCATATGTGTATCGACCAACGGATGCTCCATTACTATATACTGGAGAATATGATTTGAATTTTGATAGGTGGGTTACTAAGAATGGATATAGGGTCAGGTATTTGTCACTGCCTTGGTCAGAAAGATTGGCAAGAGCCCGTCCTCCTTGGTGTGTGCTCTCAGAAGAAGAGAAATGGGAGGTAAGGTCACAGATCATCAGATACTTTTAGACAGGGATCAGACATGCAATATTATTGCCCCAAGCCTTAGATGTGCATCTACAGGACTAGCGAAGATGGGATCAAAGGGTTAACTAGAGTGATAGAACTAGGTGCACAGAGCTGATGGCGTAAGATATGGTAGACTTGCGGTCCCCTGAAACTTCCTCCTTGGCGTGACAAACGGAAAACTAGACTAGGCTGGCTGACTGCGGCTCGTCTGTAAAAAATAACAAGCTGTACCTTTTTACAGAAAAACCAAATGTTCTTGGCCATGGTCCAAGATTGTTATACAATGAAAATAGTGTATAAATGTCTGATGCTCTCTCAGTAAAGTTGCAACAGCTGAAGACACTCTCTCTGTGTCTGTGTCTGTGTTTGACATCCCGTCTCCGCTCCACGCGTGTCCTCAACAGGGGTCCCTCCGCGCATCCTTGGAACCTCCAAGATTGCCGACCGCGGAAGCTGGCGCCCGAACAGGGACCCCCGACACGTGCATGCTGTTGTATTCTTGTGCTTTTCCTGTTTGTCTTATATCCTCTTGCTTTAGATCTGCAATCACTACAGGAGCGGAACGGATTCACCGAAGGGAACTGCAGTCCCGCCTACGGAGAAGAGGTAGGTGAGGGTGAGTCACTCATTATGGGAGGAACGGGCTCAAAAGGACAAAAAATGTTTGTCTCAGTATTACAGAGGCTCTTAGCAGGAAGAGGCCTCAAAGTCAAGGAAAGTACTGCTGTAGAATTTTATCAATTCCTCATGAAGGTTTCCCCCTGGTTCCCAGAAGAAGGAGGTTTAAATCTAGAAGATTGGAAGAAAGTAGGTAGAGAAATGAGAAGGTACACCGTTAAGCATGGAGAAGAAACCATTCCTAAACAGGCATATCCCATATGGTTACAGATGAGGGAAATCTTGACAGAACAGTCGGATTTGGTCTTGTTATCAGCTGAGGCTCAAATCAGAGAAGGATGTTGAGGAATCAGTGTATGATTTGCCTTATGATGATGTTACTGAAGTTAAGGTTAAGGAAGTCAAGGAAAAGACTTATGGAACTAATAAACCCCTTGTTAAGAAAGACCCCTCAAAGACGAACCTCTTGGGATTGGATGATGACGATGACCTCTCCCCAGGGGATTGGGATGATCTAGAAGAAGAGGCAGCTAGATATCACCATGATGATGATCTGGTCTTTACAGTGAAAAAGGGATCCAAGGGATCTAAAGCACACCCAATACCAGCCCCTCGCAGAAAACTACTACCTCCAGTGGGTTTCGCAGGGGCCATGGCTCAAGCTAGGGAGCAAGGTGACCCTTCCTTCGTTTTCCCAGTGGTCTATACAGGAGACAGTGATGATGAAGATTCCCCCACATGGGAACCATTACCCCTAAAAACATTAAAGGAATTACAAGCTGCAGTACGAACCATGGGGCCTTCGGCGCCCTACACTATACAGATAGTGGACATGGTGGCCAGCCAATGGTTAACTCCGCATGACTGGCACCAGACTGCCAAAGCAACTCTCTCCCCAGGGGATTATATCCTCTGGAGGACAGAATATGAAGACAAGAGCAAAGAAACTGTACAAAAATCCTCAGGAAAAAGGGGGCCCAAGGTAACTTTAGAGATGATGCTGGGGACAGGAGCATTTGTTGCCCCTGCTTCTCAGGTAAAAATACCCAAGTTTATCCTAAAAGAGGTTACTACCAACGCTGTTTTGGCCTGGAGAGCAATCCCGCCTCCTGGGTCAAAAAAGACTGTCTTGACAGGAATAAAACAAGGAAATGAGGAATCCTATGAGACCTTTGTCTCTAGACTGGAGGAAGCTATCCACAGAATGATGCCCCCAGGAGAAGGGGCTAAAATGCTCTTAAAGCAATTGGCATGGGAAAATGCTAATTCACTATACCAGGATCTTATAAGATCAGTGAGAAAGACGGGAAGTATACAGGACTATGTCAAAGCCTACATAGATGCCTCCCCTGCAGTGGTACAGGGGATGGCCTATGCTGCTGCCATGAGAGGACAGAAGTACTCAGCCTTTGTTAAGCAAACATATGGAGGAAACAATGCTAGGGGCAACTCTGGCCCCACTTGTTACTTATGTGGAGAAGTGGGACATTTAAAGAAAGATTGCAAAAGAGGTCAAGGGGAGGGCAAACGCCCCCCTCCTGGCCTGTGCCCGCGCTGCAAGAAGGGCAGGCATTGGAAAAGTGAGTTTAGATCAAAGTATGACAAGGATGGAAATTTGATTACAGATAAAAAGGAGGAAGAAACAAAAAACTAGATGAGGGGCAGCCTCTCAGCCCCGTACAAAGAGAGGAAAATAAAGGTCAAACCTCGGAGTTAAACCCCGAGGCCATTCCATTCACTATTCATGACCTTCCGAGAGCTACACCCGGAAGCACGGGTTTAGATCTCTCGTCCAAGGTCGATGTCATCATTTCTATGGAAGAAGGGACGGTTTTAGTCCCTACAGCAGTAAGGGAAACTCTACCTGAGGGAGTTATTACAGGGCTCCTTATAGGAAGAAGTTCCAACTATAAGAAGGGCCTAGAGGTCCTTCCAGGAGTCATAGATGCAGATTATCAAGGGGAAATAAAAATTATGGTTAAAGCAACCAAACATACAGTCATCATACACCAAGGAGAGCGTATCGCCCAGATATTACTCTTGCCATATTTAAAGCTGCCCAATCCAGTGCTCCAGTCAGAAAGAGGACTGGGAGAGTTTGGATCTACTGACCACATACATTGGGTCAAAGAAATCAAGGAAAGCAGGCCAATGCTCACTATTTATCTTAATGGTAGAAAGTTTGTAGGCCTTCTTGACACAGGGGCAGATAAGACATGCATTTCAGGAAAAGACTGGCCTTCTCATTGGGCCGTCCATCAAACAGAGAATTCCCTACAGGGCTTAGTCATGGCCTCAGGAGTAGCCAGAAGCAGCGAGCCTCTGATTTGGGAACATGAGAACAAGACAGGTAGCATACAGCCTTATGTCATACCTACATTACCATTTACCCTCTGGGGAAGAGACATTATAAAAGACATGGATGTAAAATTGGTCACAGCAGAACAGGATTTTTGATGGGGGCCATTGAGGACAACCTGTTCGCAGATCAAATATCGTGGAGATCTGACCAGCCTGTATGGCTCAATCAATGGCCCCTGAAAGAAGAAAAATTACAGGCTTTACAGGAATTAGTCCAGGAACAATTGAGGCTAGGACACATAGAGGAAACCAATAGCCCGTGGAACACTCCGGTGTTTGTTATAAAGAAGAAATCAGGTAAATAGAGATTACTACAAGACCTAAGGGCGATTAATAGCACCATGCATGACATGGGGGCCCTCCAGCCTGGATTGCCATCCCCGGTGGCAGTCCCCAAAAACTGGGAGGTAATAATTATAGATCCTCAAGATTGTTTCTTTAATATAAAGTTACATCCTAAAGATTGTAAGAGATTTGCCTTTAGTGTTCCTTCTTCAAATTACCAACGACCCTATCAACGATATCAGTGGAAAGTACTCCCCCAGGGGATGAAAAATAGTCCCACATTATGTCAAAAATTTGTGGATCAGGCCATTTCTTCCGTCAGGAAAAAATATAAAAATTCATATATAATTCATTATATGGATGATATATTGATAGTCCACCCTCAGAGGGCCATAGTGGACCAACAATTAATTGACCTTGTAAATGCTTTGGAGGAATTTGGCTTGATTGTCTCTGAGGAGAAAATTCAGAAATATGATAATTTGAAGTATTTAGGTACCAATATTAGAGGTAATAATATAACATATCAGAAATTACAGATAAGACATGATAGACTAAGAACGTTGAATGATTTTCAAAAGCTTTTGGGTAATATTAATTGGATCAGACCCTATTTGAAAATAATTACCGGAGAGTTGAAACCATTATTTGAGATACTTAATGGAGATCCTAACCCCATATCTACCAGACAATTGATTATTGAGGCCTGTGAGGCATTAAACAAAGTAAATGAAAAATTGACTCTAGCAAGGGTCCAACGCTTGGATCCTGCTGAAGAGTGGTCCTTGTGCATTCTAAAAACTAATTATACCCCCACAGCCTGCCTGTGGCAGAATGGGATATTGGAATGGATTCATTTACCTCATATTTCGCATAAAGTTTTGGTTTCTTATGATACCCTATGCACTCAATTGATTATCAAGGGAAGACACAGGTCTAAGGAATTATTTGGAAGAGATGTACATAATATTGTCATCCCATATAATAAAGCTCAACTGGAACAATTATTGCAAGAAAATGATGAATGGATCATATCCTTAATTGGCTTTACAGAGAAAATATTTTTCCATTTACCTCAGGACCCAGTTTTAACTTTTGTATTAGAAAATGAGGTGATTTTCCCTAGAGGATATTCTAAAACTCCATTAGAAGATGGAATCAATATATTCACTGATGGGTCCTCAAATGGACGATCAGTGGTGTGTATACAAAATAGGGACCCCATTATTAAGAAGAATTCAGGATATTCAGCTCAACAGGCTGAAATTGAAGCAGTCTTAATAGCTTTTACAGAAGTGAAACAGGCTTTCAACCTTTACACAGACTCCAAATATATATTTAACTTGTTTCCGGAAATAGAGACGACAGTCCTGTCGCCGAGAACCACGGTTTATCTCAAATTAAAACAGTTACAAGAATCTATTCAGCAGAGACAGAATAAATATTTTATAGGGCACGTGAGGGGCCACTCGGGGCTTCCAGGTCCTATAGCCCAAGGAAATGCTTTAGCAGATTCACTAACAAAAATCATACAGGCTGTAGAGACAGCTAAAAAGAGTCATGATCTACATCATCAGAATGCTGCTGCACTTAGATATCATTTTCAAGTTACTCGTGAACAGGCACAAGAAATAATTAAATCTTGTCCTCATTGTCCAGATTGGGGGCATGCATTAAAGATGGGAGTTAATCCACGAGGATTAAAACCTCGCATTTTATGGCAAATGGATGTGACTCACATATCAGAGTTTGGAAAATTGAGTTATGTCCATGTCACAGTGGACACCTACTCACACATGGTGTTTGCCTCTGCCAGAACGGGAGAGGCAGTGAAAGATGTAATACAACACCTGGTACAGAGTTTCTCTTACATGGGTATCCCGAAGAAAATAAAGACTGACAATGCACCTGCCTATGTGGCAAAAACCTTAGAGCATTTTTATCAACAGTGGAACATAGCCCATGTCACAGGAATTCCATACAACCCACAAGGGCAAGCCATTGTGAAACGTATGCATCAGAATATTAAAGCACAGATTCAAAAGTTAAGGTCAGCAGGTAAGTATACAACTCCCCATCATTTGCTTAGCCATTCCCTATTCGTTTTGAATCATGTAAATACAGATAACCAGGGGCTTACAGCCGCCGAAAGACATTGGGCGGAGAAGGAAGAGTGCTCCTAAACCCCTGGTCAGATGGAAAGACCAATTAACTGGCCAATGGAAGGGGCCAGATGTGCTAATTGCCTCTGGACGAGGCTATGCTTGTGTTTTCCCACAGGATGCCGAATCACCAATTTGAGTCCCAGACAGACTCATCAGGCCAGCCAAAGGAAACGGACATCCGTCCCCCACCCCGAAAGAGGCCGAACCGCCGGATAATGTGGAACCTGGCCAAAAAGATCAAGGCGACTCGCCTGGAGCCGAAAATGAAACCACGCCAGACGCCGACGTGGACACAGCTTAAAACCCTGACAGCTCAGGCAAAGGAAGTATTGAAGGCTGCACATGCCCCGGAAACGGCAACCTTGCTGTTTGTGGCTATGCTTGCAGTCATGAGTGCGCCCACCGCTTTAGGGGAAAGTTATTGGGCTTACTTACCAAAGCCACCCATATTACATCCTGTAAGGTGATAGGTGTCGGATCACATCAAGGTTTTAACCAATCAAACATTAGTGATAGGGGGATCGCCTGACTTTCACCTTCTAAAGAACAGCTCGGGTTATGTAGATTTTGAGGGAAAGTCCGATTCTCTGCCCATTTGCTTCTCTTTCTCCCCTTCGGTGCCAGTGGGCTGTTTTCAAGTGGGAAAAGGGGTGTTTAACACAGATACCCCCACCTTGGACAATACCAAACCAGATGGAAAGGGCAATGGGCGGCGTATGTGGGAATTGTGGATGACCACCGTGGGCGATAAAGAAGAAAAAAGACAACATTATACCACAGCAAAGAATCTTCCGCCGCGCTACCCCCATTGCAGAGCAGCATTTAAAAAGAACGCCCTTTGGGAGGGAGATGAGAATGCTTTCCCGCGCTGGCTTCCATGTGCCTTCCCTGACAATGGGGTAAGATTCTCTCCCTTAGGCGCTGCTGGACTTCTCTGGGACTTCTCCATGTCCTCACCTGATAAAGATCAGAGCAATTATCTCTCCACCAACTCAAAACTTTATGGGAACTACGTGCCTCCAGTTGGAAAACCGATCAAAAGATGGTATGATGCGGGGTGGGTAGAACCGACATGGTTCTGGGAGCCACTCCACACGGACCTCCCTGATGGACAGAACAAACCACTGATAGAACATCCAGAACTGTTCCGACTGGTTGCTTCTAGTGAGAAACTTTTGCTGAAGAAACCAGGAGCTGCTGATTATGATGCTGTTTCAGTTTCTGCTTGTGTTACCTATCCCTATGCAATATTAGTAGGATTGCCACAATTGATTAGCATAGATAAGGTTGAATCTATTTTTAGTATTAAGTGTACATCATGCAAGCTGACTAATTACATTGATTCCACTGTATCGGGATCTGTTATATTGATTGTCAGGAGACCTCCTTATGTTTTGTTACCGGTAGACTTGGGAGATGAGCCATGGTTTGATGATTCTGCCATCCAGACTATTAGGTATGCTACGGGTTTGATTAGGACAAAAAGATTTGTAGCAGCCTTAATTCTAGGTATAACCGCTTTGATAGCTATTGTTACTTCTTTTGCTGTTTCTACTACTGCTTTGGTTAAGGAAATGCAGACTGCCACTTTTGTTAATGATCTCCATAAGAATGTTACCCTTGCATTATCAGAACAGAAGATTATAGATTTGAAATTAGAAACTAGATTAAATGCCCTAGAAGAGGTAGTATTAGAATTAGGACGAGATGTTACAAACATTAAGACTAGGATGGCCACACGCTGTCACGCTAATTATGATTTTATTTGTGTGACTCCTTTACCTTATAATGCTACAGAAAAATGGGAAAGGACCAAAGCACATTTGCTAGGCATATGGGATGATGATAACATTTCTTATAATATTCAGGAATTGACATCCTTAATCACAGAAATGAGTAAGCAACATGTAGATACAGTGGACCTCTCTGGATTGGCAAGATCCTTTGCGGATAGAGTTAAATCATTAAATCCAATCGATTGGACACAATATTTTATTTTTATTGGAGTTGGGATTTTACTACTTGTTGTTGTACTAATGATCTTCCCAATTGTATTCCGATGCTTTGCAGATTCCATTGCCCAGGTTCAAGCAGATCTCAATTGAGTGCTTTTAAAAAATAAAAAAGGAGGAGCTGCCGCGCCTGCAGCAGAGATAATCGAGCTCCGGGGCAGACATGATGCCTGAGTGGGAGCCGGTTCGAGGGTTCGCACCACACGTGGTTAAGCCCCCTGCTTTCGTGCGGCAGACTCCAAGAAGATGTGCACCTGGACTTGCCCCCTGCTGCAAACTTGGCTCTGGGCTGATGGGCATCTGGGTCATGGGAAAGATCGTTGTCAGCACTTATTTCTTTACTCTTTCTTTGTTTGATTCTGAGTATGATCTTGGCAAGACAGAGACTTCCTTTAATAATAGGAGAAAAGGTCCTGATCTATTTTTGATTACTAATACCACAAGCTTTCCTGCTTCCCCTTTACAGCAGACAGAGCCTCTGATGACAGGGACTCCAAGGTTGCAGATTATGTCTTCTCTTATAGATAAAGAAATCAAAGATTTAGCAAAGAATTATACTTATAAGGATAGTGATACTTCTTCTATTAGGGTGTTGGTAGAACTGTTGAGAAATGATTCCTTGAGCTTTGGGTCGGCTATGAATATTTTACAGAGTATAGAAACAGGTGGTGGCAACCAGGTACTTACAGGGGACCATATGTGTATCGACCAACGGATGCTCCATTACCATATACTGGAGAATATGATTTGAATTTTAATAGGTGGGTTACTAAGGATGGATATAGGGTCAGGTATTTGTCACTGCCTTGGTCAGAAAGATTGGCAAGAGCCCGTCCTCCTTGGTGTGTGCTCTCAGAAGAAGAGAAATGGGAGGAAAGGTCACAGATCATCAGATACTTTAGACAGGGATCAGACATGCAATATTATTGCCCCAAGCCTTCGATGTGCATCTACAGGACTAGCGAAGATAAGATCAAAGGGTTAACTAGAGTGATAGAACTAGGTGCACAGAGCTGATGGCGTAAGATATGGTAGACTTGCGGTCCCCTGAAACTTCCT
Organism: Rattus norvegicus; assembly: GCF_021556685.1. NCBI lineage: Eukaryota > Metazoa > Chordata > Mammalia > Rodentia > Muridae > Rattus > Rattus norvegicus. The sequence goes on along the minus strand of NC_141537.1, from coordinate 149,709,284 downwards.
CCTTGGCGTGACAAACAGAAAACTAGACTAGGCTGGCTGACTGCGGCTCGTCTGTAAAAAATAACAAGCTGTAACTTTTTACAGAAAAACCAAATGTTCTTGGCCATGGTCCAAGATTGTTATACAATGAAAATAGTGTATAAATGTCTGATGCTCTCTCAGTAAAGTTGCAACAGCTGACGACACTCTCTCTGTGTCTGTGTCTGTGTTTGACATCCCGTCTCGACTCCACGTGTGTCCTAAACAGGGGTCCCTCCGCGGATCCTTGGAACCTCCAAGATTGCCGACCGCAGCACTGGTGGGTTCACCTCCTCCACGAGGCTCCCGGGAGACACTATAAGTGTCAAGGCCAGACACTGTGCTGATTGCACTTTTGCTAGAGCCACGCAGCCGACTGTAGTCATGCTGAACCCTGTGGAAAGTCCATTCTGAGAACCTACTATGGGGTGATTCCTGGCCCACAGTGCACCTAGGAAATCATTGCCCTCTCCAGGGACGCTCCCGCTAGACGGTGCCTCCCATGGGAGCAAGAGCAATCCTGCCAGCGTCTAGTTCTCTGTCCCAGTGTGGCCTAGAAACACAGGGGGGCATCTTTCTTGGGGCAACCCCAGGCTCCCTCTCCGGGGCTCTATGTTGCCAGAGGTGCCTTCTGTACACCCCCAGGGAGACACTGTCCCGAGAAAAAGGGACGTTCCCTGGACGTACTGAATCTTGTCTTTGGACACCTCAAGTCCAACCCAGAATTCTCAGAAGCCAGGTCAGGCTCTGTCCAAAAGCTCGGAAAGGAAAGCGGGCCAGCAGCAAGAGAAAAGGCCTGAGAGTCGAAATGCAAGTGAAACCTCTGGCTGTCACAAAGGAGACAGAGTCCTACCCAGGAATGAGGCTATAGCCTACAGAGGAGCAGCAGGAAATTACTGTCGGTCCAAAACACCAGAACTCCACTCAGAGACATTCTCAGGAAGAAAGCTGGCTACACAGCTTACAGGCAGCAGTCAACCTTCTGCACAAACGTCATCATCCCAAAAGAGACAGTGCAGAGGAACAGGGGGATTTGTGTATTACGTCTGTGCCTCTAGGACTCTATGTGTTTCTAGGGGAGAGGAGAGAGGAGTGCACGTTCGTGGCAGCTGCCAGCGTTCTTTGCTTTAAGATCCATACAAACGAGTTTCAGAGAATTGGAGCGGCCATAGCACGAGGGAGGAGAGGGTGGCAGTCTCCAAAGCTAGACAGTTTGCCTTCTGCCCTGGCATCTCAAATAGGGCTGATGGTTTGACAGGAGCTCGACTATGGACAGACCTAAAGATCAAGGGAGTCTTGTGCTGGTAGGCCCCTATATGTATCTGATACCTTCCAACATCCAATCCCCAACTATCACAACGCACAGATATACATGCACAATGGACAGAATGTTGCCCTTCGCTGACACACCTGGATACCAGAGGCAGGCCGGGGGTTCAGACAGTGTCTTTTGCTCTTGCTAGGCAAGAGAAGGGAGATGGAGGGCCCAAGGCAGCTGTCCCTTTTCAATCACAGCCAGAGAGCAGGAGCCATCACATTTGGAGCCCTGTCTTGCTATGTCATCAGGGCCTAGGTTCATCCTAGTCCTGCTTTTGTCAGAACCAGGACTCATGAAGACTTGGCAATCCTGCTCCCTGGAGGCTCCTGACACACCTAGATCACCGCCCTTTCTGCGTTGGTCTCTCTAAAGTCCGTTCCCGCTATGCACTGCAACTTCCTTGGCCCTGGTTTGTAGACCCTCCACCTAAAAACATATGAGCTAGCCAGGTCTGGGAGGTGAGGATCGCTCTTCCTCCCAGGGAAGACAGACAAAAGCGCTGCCCAGGACCCGTGCCTCCGCAGCTGCCTCTCCACATTTCCAGCACTGGGGCTCGGACACGCCTAATTGAAGTGAGTCCATGCGAGATGGACGCACTTGGACACCCCGGGCCTAAAGGAACCAGGGAGCCCTCAACTGCCTTCATTTAAGAGCGACCGCATAGGCCTGCAAGCATGCTGTGCCTAGATGCAAGGAGCTGGGCCTCTCGCCGAGCTGCAAGGCTCTCCTTTCTTTTCCAGATGTGGGCTCTTGGTCGTGCGCATGCGCACAGGCATCTGGGAAAAATGGGTCCCTAGCACCTAGCTGAGAGGGGTGTAACTCCAGCCTGGTGCAGCCACTGGCTCAGGCTTCTCTGAAAGGTGCTGCAGTCCTGCCAGCGACCCCAGAGGACCCCAGCACGACTCTCTTCGGTGTCAACCCCGAACGATGGACTCTGCAGTGTCCCGTGGACATTCTGGAAGACTTTGTACCCTCTCCTTGGCGAAGGTTCACTGTTCCTGGTGGTCTTCTTTCTCCTGTGAATAGTTCTTGCGGGAAATCCATGTTGACCTAGGACTCCACAAGGTCTGCAACTCCCTGGGAATCAGTTTCCTCAACCTCCCTGGGCCCCAGCTCAAGGCACCCACCACCTGGTGTGTTCAACTCCTCCACGAGGCTCCCGGGAGACACTATAAGTGTCAAGGCCAGACACTGTGCTGATTGAACTTTTGCTAGAGCCACGCAGCCGACTGTAGTCATGCTGAACCCTGTGGAAAGTCCATTCTGAGAACCTACTATGGGGTGATTCCTGGTCCACAGTGCACCTAGGAAATCATTGCCCTCTCCTGGGACGCTCCCGCTAGATGGTGCCTCCCATGGGAGCAAGAGCAATCCTGCCAGCGTCTAGTCTCTGTCCCAGTGTGGCCTAGAAACACAGGGGGGCATCTTTCTTGGGGCAACCCCAGGCTCCCTCTCCGGGGCTCTATGTTGCCAGAGGTGCCTTCTGTACACCCCCAGGGAGACACTGTCCCGAGAAAAAGGGACGTTCCCTGGACGTACTGAATCTTGTCTTTGGACACCTCAAGTCCAACCCAGAATTCTCAGAAGCCAGGTCAGGCTCTGTCCAAAAGCTCGGAAAGGAAAGCGGGCCAGCAGCAAGAGAAAAGGCCTGAGAGTCGAAATGCAAGTGAAACCTCTGGCTGTCACAAAGGAGACAGAGTCCTACCCAGGAATGAGGCTATAGCCTACAGAGGAGCAGCAGGAAATTACTGTCGGTCCAAAACACCAGAACTCCACTCAGAGACATTCTCAGGAAGAAAGCTGGCTACACAGCTTACAGGCAGCAGTCAACCTTCTGCACAAACGTCATCATCCCAAAAGAGACAGTGCAGAGGAACAGGGGGATTTGTGTATTACGTCTGTGCCTCTAGGACTCTATGTGTTTCTAGGGGAGAGGAGAGAGGAGTGCACGTTCGTGGCAGCTGCCAGCGTTCTTTGCTTTAAGATCCATACAAACGAGTTTCAGAGAATTGGAGCGGCCATAGCACGAGGGAGGAGAGGGTGGCAGTCTCCAAAGCTAGACAGTTTGCCTTCTGCCCTGGCATCTCAAATAGGGCTGATGGTTTGACAGGAGCTCGACTATGGACAGACCTAAAGATCAAGGGAGTCTTGTGCTGGTAGGCCCCTATATGTATCTGATACCTTCCAACATCCAATCCCCAACTATCACAACGCACAGATATACATGCACAATGGACAGAATGTTGCCCTTCGCTGACACACCTGGATACCAGAGGCAGGCCGGGGGTTCAGACAGTGTCTTTTGCTCTTGCTAGGCAAGAGAAGGGAGATGGAGGGCCCAAGGCAGCTGTCCCTTTTCAATCACAGCCAGAGAGCAGGAGCCATCACATTTGGAGCCCTGTCTTGCTATGTCATCAGGGCCTAGGTTCATCCTAGTCCTGCTTTTGTCAGAACCAGGACTCATGAAGACTTGGCAATCCTGCTCCCTGGAGGCTCCTGACACACCTAGATCACCGCCCTTTCTGCGTTGGTCTCTCTAAAGTCCGTTCCCGCTATGCACTGCAACTTCCTTGGCCCTGGTTTGTAGACCCTCCACCTAAAAACATATGAGCTAGCCAGGTCTGGGAGGTGAGGATCGCTCTTCCTCCCAGGGAAGACAGACAAAAGCGCTGCCCAGGACCCGTGCCTCCGCAGCTGCCTCTCCACATTTCCAGCACTGGGGCTCGGACACGCCTAATTGAAGTGAGTCCATGCGAGATGGACGCACTTGGACACCCCGGGCCTAAAGGAACCAGGGAGCCCTCAACTGCCTTCATTTAAGAGCGACCGCATAGGCCTGCAAGCATGCTGTGCCTAGATGCAAGGAGCTGGGCCTCTCGCCGAGCTGCAAGGCTCTCCTTTCTTTTCCAGATGTGGGCTCTTGGTCGTGCGCATGCGCACAGGCATCTGGGAAAAATGGGTCCCTAGCACCTAGCTGAGAGGGGTGTAACTCCAGCCTGGTGCAGCCACTGGCTCAGGCTTCTCTGAAAGGTGCTGCAGTCCTGCCAGCGACCCCAGAGGACCCCAGCACGACTCTCTTCGGTGTCAACCCCGAACGATGGACTCTGCAGTGTCCCGTGGACATTCTGGAAGACTTTGTACCCTCTCCTTGGCGAAGGTTCACTGTTCCTGGTGGTCTTCTTTCTCCTGTGAATAGTTCTTGCGGGAAATCCATGTTGACCTAGGACTCCACAAGGTCTGCAACTCCCTGGGAATCAGTTTCCTCAACCTCCCTGGGCCCCAGCTCAAGGCACCCACCACCTGGTGTGTTCAACTCCTCCACGAGGCTCCCGGGAGACACTATAAGTGTCAAGGCCAGACACTGTGCTGATTGAACTTTTGCTAGAGCCACGCAGCCGACTGTAGTCATGCTGAACCCTGTGGAAAGTCCATTCTGAGAACCTACTATGGGGTGATTCCTGGTCCACAGTGCACCTAGGAAATCATTGCCCTCTCCTGGGACGCTCCCGCTAGATGGTGCCTCCCATGGGAGCAAGAGCAATCCTGCCAGCGTCTAGTCTCTGTCCCAGTGTGGCCTAGAAACACAGGGGGGCATCTTTCTTGGGTTGGTCCGAGGCTCCCTCTCCGGGGCTCTATGTTGCCAAAGGTGCCTTCTGTACACCCCCAGGGAGACAATGTCCCGAGAAAAAGGGACATTCTCTGGACGTACTGAATCTTGCCTTTGGACACCTCCAATCCAACACAGAATTCTCAGAAGACAGCGCCAGGATCTGTCCAAAAGCTCGGAAAGGAAAGCGGGCCAGCTGC